>NC_092334.1:653121250-653804375 GCF_046630445.1 Rutidosis leptorrhynchoides | reverse complement strand
TTTTTTTGCATGATTGAATACTAATCGTGTTTAACTGTTAAGTTATTTTAAAAGAAATTGTATTCACTCCCTCCCCCTCTACAATACTCCTGTTGTTACCAAGGGACCAACAACTGGTATCAGAGCTTCAGTCTTGATAATCAATATCTTGGATCTGAATTCTCTCATGGCTGCATATTCAAATACAGCTTACCTTGAAAATGGCTCATCCAATAGACCACCCAAATTTGATGAAGATGAGTATGAAACTTGGAAGGTAAGATTCATGCTTCACCTTGAGTCTATTGACCCACTCATGCCTGGTATTACCACAGATGGTTCATTTGTACCCACTGAGACTATTGGTAGTGCTCCAGCTACAGCTGAAACTCTTGCTGTTCCTGGCAGAGAGGTTATTCTCACCTCTTCTAGATGGGATGCTGAGGATAAACGTCGTGTTGGACTTGACCCTAAAATCAGAACCTTGTTAGCTATAACTTTGCCTAACCCATTGTTCAAACTGATTAAGGGAAAAGAAAATGCAAAGCTTATGTTGGACTATCTAGATGTTACATATGAGGGTATGGGAGAAGTTAGGCAGAACAGAATGATTGCTTTAAAAGAGAATATGGAATGTTCTTTGCCTACAAGAATGAAACCCTTAAGCAAACCTTCATTAAGTTTAAGTCCTTGATTGCTGACCTGATTACTTTGAATGTCACCTATACTGAATTTGAACAAGTAAACAAATTCATAGATTCACTTCCTACTAAATGGAAATCTGTTACTGACCCGTTAAGAACCACTCAGACCCTAAAGAACTTCAATATGTCTTCTCTCTACAGTTCACTTTGGAACCATGAGAAGGCAGAGGCTAAATTTGAACTTAACTTGAAAGAAAACTTTAGGTCTGCCCCCACCATTTCAAAATCTTCTAAGACAGATGATACTGCTCTTATTGCTGCTGCTAAAAAGAAAGCTCAAAAGGCTTTACTGGTTCAAAAGTTGTTGGCAGAAGAAGAGACAGCTGAGAGTGATGTGGATAGTGGTACTGGGTCTGAAGAAAGCAGTGATGGTGAAAGTGATGCAGAAGGTTTGCTGAAGGTATGGCTTTGCTGGCTAGGCAGTTCAAAAGGTTCAATCGTAATAGAACCAGCAAGTCATACAAAGGGAGTAAGAAACCGAGTGCTAGGTATAACAGCAAGTCAGTCAAGGGTCCTAAATCTGAGTGTTATAATTGTGGGAAGGTTGGACATTTTGCTGCTGAATGCATGTCCAGGAAACCTTCAACTTCACATGCTAACTCTTTCTCAAAAGCTGACAAGTACAAGAACAAGTACAAAGCTATGAAAGCTCAGATGAAGGAAAGTGCTAAGACTGATAAGAAGGGTAAAAAGCCAGAAAAGGTTCTAGTTGCTTAGCATCATGATTGGGATGAAACCAGCTCATCGTCTTCCTCTGATAGTGATACTGATGATGATGGTACTGGTTATGCTCCAGATAAAAAGCTGTGTTTAATGGCCAAGGAGGTCAAGGAGTCTGATGAGGATGATAGTGGTAGTAAGTTTTTGGCTGATATGAGGGAAGCTGATCAAAAAAGAGATTCACCTCAATGGAAAACTGAATTGATGTATAAGGTTGATAATTTTTGAACTTATACTGATGATGAAAAAGCCGAAATGTTTGACTACCTAAGAGTTGACTTATGTAGAGGCAGCAAACGTGAAGAATTTTTGAAAACTGACAACAAATCTTTAAATGAAAAACTTAAATGCAAAAATGATGAAATTAAAATCTTGAAAGATGATATTTCCAAACTTGAAAAATAAAACTTTTCTTTAAGGTCTCTTCACGTTGAGGCAGCAGAAGTCAAGAACCAGCTGGATAATCTTAAAAAGGTTGTCGCTTCATGGTGTACATCTGCTCAACGCACAGCAAAGTGTGTTAACAAGCAGGTGCCTTCCCAAGTTGAAGCTTTCTTTGCTGGTGACTATGCTGCTGCTGCTGCTATTGTAGAAGTTACTTTCATGGACCCAATTCTTGAAAATGATCCTGAAGCTGTCTTGCCAAATACTTTTTCCAAGATAGTTAAGGGTAAAAAAGTCTTGGAAAATAAATTCATTAGACCTGCTACTGTGTCCCCACCACCTGCCATGAAAGAGATTTTGGAGGATGAAGTTAGAGCAAGAGAAGCCAGTACCTCAATTGATGAGATTACTGACCCCTCAAGCATCTACTACATGACTCCAAAAAAGAGACGTATCAAAAGGGAAATCACTGAAAATAATCTTAGAAAAATTAAACCAACTGATTCCCCTTCGTGTTTGAGTTCCAATTGTGCTGAGTCAGCTGATGACAAACTTACTAGTGAGCCAGTAGCTGTAGACAATCAAGTCAAACGTAATACTGGCAAGTCCAAGGCAGCAGGAAAAACTTCCTCTAGCTCATCAGCTTTAGTAGACAAGCCAGTAACTTCCCACACTGGCTCGTCAAATGATAAAGGCAAAACAATACGTCATGACTATGGTACTGGTACCAAGAAGAAAGCTGCCCTTAAGGGAAAACCAAAAGTGGACTCGAATGATGAGCTGTCTATCACTGAGATTATGACAGTTAAACTTGACCAGCTAATTGAGGTAGTAACCAAAAATCGACCCGATCTTACTGCACCCCTTTACTCAGTGTATGACTAGTCACCGATACCAAATGTGAGAAAATGCTACAAATGTGGCAGCAAGTTTCACTTAGCCAACCGGTGTCCTTTTACCCCAACTCCATCTGTTGCTGCTTCTTCAAGCAAACCAGCAGACAGGAAGAGATCATCAAAGATGACCCTTCCAGAACCCATCCTTGGATGGGTTCCCAAAAAGAACTAATCTCTTCGCTACTGTGCAGGGCATTCAAAACAAGAAAATCTGGTATCTCGATAGTGGTTGTTCGAGACATATGACCAGATGTAAGTCCCTGCTGATGGACTATCAAGAAAAAGATGGTCCAGTTGTTTCATATGGAGATAATTCGTTGGGTTACACAAAGGGTTTTGGTACTTTGACTAATGGGAATGTCACCTTCTCAAATG
Source organism: Rutidosis leptorrhynchoides (assembly GCF_046630445.1). Lineage (NCBI taxonomy): Eukaryota > Viridiplantae > Streptophyta > Magnoliopsida > Asterales > Asteraceae > Rutidosis > Rutidosis leptorrhynchoides. The sequence goes on along the minus strand of NC_092334.1, from coordinate 653,801,317 downwards.
TTGCATATGTCGTTGGGCTCAAACATAATTTACTCAGCATAAGCCAACTGACAAGTAAGAATAAGATAGTCCAATTTAGAAGGAAAATTGGCACTATTTTTGATAAGACAGGGAAGCCGCTGCTGACTGCAAAATGTCATGAAAACATGTATCAAATTAACATGAACACAGCAGTCACAACAACTGATACTTTTTTCTATTCAAATGCAGCAGACAACCTGAAGTGGTTATGGCATAAGAGACTCTCACATCTCAACTTCAAAGATATTCATAAATTATCCAATAGAAGTTTGGTGTCTGGGCTACCCACCATGTCTTATGTAAAGGACAGATTGTGTCCTGGTTGTGAAAAAGGAAAACATCACCATGCCTCATTCAAATCAAAGCAAATCTCATCTGTTGAGAAACCATTTCATTTACTTCATATGGATCTTTTTGGTCCTGTTAATGTGGCCAGCTGTAGTGGGAAGAAGTATACACTGGTTATTATTGATGAGTATTCCAGATACACCTGGGTATTCTTTTTGAAGCAAAAGAGTGAAGCTGCTGATGAAATTATCAATTTTATCAAAAGAATGGAGCTTTTAAATGGGCAACTGGTGAAACAGCTACGAAGTGATCATGGTACAGAATTCAGAAATGCTACATTAGAAGAATTTTGTGCTGATAAAGGTATTTCACAGAACTTTTCTGCTGTAAGAACACCTCAACAAAATGGTGTTGCAAAAAGAAGAAACAGAACTCTCATTGAAGCAGCAAGATCTATGTTAGCTGAGTCTGGGATGAAAAATTCATATTGGGCAGAAGCTGTGAACACTGCATGTTTTACCCAGAATAGATCTCTAATTGTGAAAAGACATCAGAAAACTGCTTATGAAGTTCTCAAAGGAAGAAAACCCTCAATCTCATTTCTTCATGTATTTGGCACTCCCTGTTTCATTCTAAACAATAGGGATCAGTTGGGCAAGTTTGATGCTAAGGCTGATGAAGGTATATTCTTGGGATATTCCAACATGTCAAAGGCATACAGGGTTTTCAATAAAAGAAGGGGTTATTTTGAAGAATCAATTAATGTTACATTTGATGAAACTGCCCCAGCCTCATCTTCCAGTCAAGAAGATGAAGAGTTATTGTTTGAAGAGCCTACTCAGCAAGCTCTTGATGATGAAGAGGAACCAGCTGCAAATCCCTCGCCAATCCATGTTGCTGGGTTCTCTGATGATGAGATGGAACACTCTGTTCCATCTGTGTGTAAACCAAGTGGACCTACTGGCTCTACTGAAGTCCTACAACTTGAGCATAGGTCTACTGGTTCTGAAGGATCACAAGCTGGTACTGATTACATTAATACTGAACAGCTGTCTCCAACTGCTGCTCATACCTTTGAACCAGCTGATGATCAAGATGCTGTGTGTTCCACGACAAGCTCACCTGTTCATAATACTAGATGGACAAAAGAGCATCCAATTGAGCAAGTTATTGGTAATCTGGCTTGTGGTGTTAAAACAAGAAGGCATGCAACCAGCAATTTTTGTATGCATGTAAATTTTGTGTCTACCATTGAACCTAAATGTCCTGATGAAGCAATCAAAGATCCAAGATGGGTAGGTGGTATGCAAAAGAGATCTCCCAGTTTGATAGGAATAAGGTTTGGATATTGGTACCTAAACCTGATGATGAAACTAAGAAAATCATTGGTACCAAGTGGGTTTTTAAGAACAAGATGGATGAAGATGGGATTGTGATCAGAAACAAAGCTAGATTGGTAGCTCAAGGGTTCAAACAGGAAGAAGGATTGGATTATGGAGAGACATATGCTCCAGTGGCTAGGATGGAAGCTATCAGATTGTTCTTGGCATATGCTGCCAAGATGAACTTTAGAGTATTCCAGATGGATGTTAAATCTACATTTCTAAATGGGAAGCTGCAAGAAGAAGTTTATGTCAAACAGCCTCCTAATTTTGTATGCAGTAAATATCCAGACCATGTCTACAAGCTAGACAAAGCTCTTTATGGCCTCAAACAGGCTCCAAGAGCATGGTATGAGACACTTCATGTGTATCTCACTGGTATAGGTTTTAAAGTTGGAACAATTGATACCACTCTGTTCTCAAAAGAGACAGATGGTGATCTCTTGCTGGTACAGATATATGTTGATGATATTATTTATGGATCTAAAAATGAGAAACATTGTCAAGATTTTTCAAAACTTATGTCAAAGACATATGAAATGAGCTTACAAAGAGATTTGCAATACTTTTTGGGATTGCAAATTAAACAACTTGATGATGGAATTTTTATAAGTCAGGATAAATATATCAAAGATATGCTAAAGAAATTTGGTCTGACCTGTTTAAAAGATATAGGGACCCCAATGGCAGCATCTATTAAAATAGATGTTGATCCCAATGGTGAACCAGTCAATATCACTGAATATAGAGGTATGATTGGATCCCTACTTTATCTTACAGCCAGCAGACCAGATATTATGTTTGCCACATGTCTCTGTGCCAGATATCAAGCTGATCCTAAAGAGTCACACTTGCTAGCAGTAAAAAGGATATTTACGTATCTGAAAGTTACTGCTAAACGTGGTCTTTAGTACCCCAAAGACCAGGATTTTGAGCTAATTGGGTATTCAGATGCTGACTTTGTAGGGTGTAAAATAGACAGGAAAAGTACTACTGGTGGTTGCCAGGTACTGGGTGGTAGGCTAGTCAGTTGGACGAGCAAAAAGCAAAATACTGTGTCCACATCTACTGCTGAAGCAGAATACATTTCTGCTGGTAGTTGTACTGCTCAAGTACTATGGATGCAAAGCCAGCTGAAAGACTATGGTGTTCATGTTACAAAGACTCCAATCTACTATGACAACACAAGTGCAATTGCTATCACCAACAATCCTGTGATGTATTCAAGAACAAAGCACAATGACGTTCGATATTATTTCATAAGGGATCATGTTCAAAAAGGAGATGTGGAGCTACATTTTATTTCAACAGACCAGTAGTTAGCAGATCTATTCACAAAGCCCTTAGATGAGAAACGTTTTAACTATCTCATCTCTGAGCTGGGTATGCTTGAACTTTAAATAAAAGAAAATTTTTGTTGGTGTGCTGGCTCTACAACATGTAGGGTAAACCAGTAAGTCATTTTTGTTAACTTACTGCCTACATGTAAAACACTCAGTACAACAAGGTCTTTTATACTTTGGTTACTCAAAATGTTTTTAATTGAAATAATAAATAGCTCACAAAATTAAATGATTCCTTAAATCTAAAACTCATTTACTCCCAATGATTTAAATTAAATTCATGACATATTAAATGTAACAAAGTATTTTGTATTTAATACAAAACTTATTTTGTGGTTTTTAAATCATTTTTTTGAATTAAAACCTGCTGCATTTAATGCTGAATGGGAGGTATGAGTGTTCAAGCTGTATATACGTCAAATCAATAGTCCGTGTCCCCTCAAAAGTGTGCCAGTCTGTCACATCTGCCCACGCGTCTGCTAATGACAGTTGCCATTTTTCTCTCCTGCACTTTTTCATCCAATCATAACGGTTAAAAGAGTGTTTTACCTTCTATAATAACCTTCGGTTATTCAATATTCAAATTCACATACTCTTTTCTCCTAAAATCTTCAAATCTTCCAACTTTCACAAGTTCATATTTTCATCCTTACATTTCATCAATGGCAGACCAACCTCAATCACCACACGTTAAACACCAGCCAGAGGAACAACAGCAGCAACAACAACTGGCACAACAACCTGATCAACAACCACCACTGGCACCACTGTTCAATCTTCATCCAGCTCTGGTTAGGGCTAATAATGCACTTGATCACACGACTATTCGCCTATCAAGAGGCAATGCTGCTCATTCACTCCCCATCCCCAAATCAAAGGTCAATATGGGGTATGAAGCGCTCATTGACTACATCCAGTAATCCCCTCTGGCTAGGGCTATCATCGGTGTACCTTCATGCCTTTATGGTTCCTGCTTGGCAAGATTCTGGTATACTGCTACCACTGCCACCACTCTTCAGAATGTTCCATGTATTAGTGGCATTATAACCGAAACCCTAACTTGCTCCGTCACCGCTGAAGCCATCCGCCATGCCCTTCAATTACCAGGTGGACTATTTGTCGATTCACCAACCAGCGATGTATTCAGAAGGGAGGTGTTAGAAATCATTGGGTTTACTCAACCAATTGCTCATACACCTCTGAGGAAGCATATGCCACCTCTTTGGTACTACTTCTTTGGGCTGCTGACCCCGTGCATCAGCCAGAAATTTGGAAGTTTTGACTAGTGCTCAGACTTTGAGCTTAAAAATGGTCATGGTTTGTTGTTCAACAGGAACATTGATTATGTCGGGGAAATTTATTTGAGGCTAAGGGAGATGGTGCAAGCACCTAAACGAACACATTTAATCCCCTTTCCAAGGTTCTTAAGCATGGTTTTTGAAAGTGAGGTGGGTGAAGCTTACCAGTAGATTGCTGATCAATCATTTGACCTGCCTCTAAAACAAGGGGGTATGCCAAAAGATGCACCTGCTGCTCCATACACTGGTTTGACACCAGGCATGCTCGAGTATCTTGCTGCTCGGGGTGGAGCTAACCAATCGACTACCTCTGTTTCTGCACCAGCTGAGGGGGAGGGTCCTCAGCATAAGCTAGCTACTCGTAGGAAGCAGCCAGCTACCTCAACTAGAACAGCCACCGTCTCACATACTGGTAAAGCAGTAGTTGTATTAGAATCTAGTGCTCTCTAATAATAAAAAACAGCCCTAGTCTTATATACTGACTACCCAATTCTAGTATTAGAATTCGTTGCTTATCTATTTCTTGGTAACAGGCAAATCCAAATGTGCAAAGGCTAGCTCCAAGCAAACCACATGGGAGATTGCACCAGTCTCAACTGCTGCTCCTGCAAAGGATGTGGCTATGGAACCTGGTGCGTTTCTAGACCATACAGCAGAACATTCTAACATAATTGAAAACATTTTAACTGCTGAATTGAAAAATGAAAGCGGAGTTAAAGGTATAACCTTGGCTCCCAAGCTGACTGGTTTTAAAACTAGTGTTAAGAAGAGTAGCAACCCATACTCTTCTAGCCAGACACTTCCACATTTTTCTAAATTGAACTTAATGCTACATCCTCTGCTGATAGTACAACCAGCAAAGCAAATAACTGACCCCCAAAGCAAACTTGGGCTGGGTCCTCATCGTGTCGAATCAGCTCAGGGTTTTGCACAATCATTATGTTACTCGGATCATGATAAGAGTCTCACTCCTACAACATTACCAGCCAGAACTCTTACACTATCTGGGTCAACATGTGTCGCCAATGAGTCAGCAGAGTCACAGATGTACTTACAGACACCTTATTCTGTCTCATTCGAAGGGCTGACCAAATCACCAGTCTGTCCCCAGAGACCAACAACAGATGCAATTGTTGAGTTAAATTTATTTCGTTCTACAGTTGTTAACATAAAATGTTCTATTGTTTCAGTTCTTAGCAGGGTAGATGAACAGGCAGATAGGGAGCAAGTTAAAGACGTTATTATTCCTACTGATGAGATTGCTGCCTCTGCTACTGGTGTTAGTGCTACTATTTCTCCTACTGGTGGTGCTGATGCTGGTACTGTTGCTTCTACAGCTACTGGTGATACTGGGAAGTTAGTTCATGCTGGTTCAACTGTTGTTTCTGAGGAGCTGGTTTCTGATATTGCTCCTACTGTTACTCCTCACGCTTCCAGTATTACTGCTTCCACTAATGTATCCTCCTGGTTCTTAAAAAGTTAATTGACAATATTGTCAAGGATGTTCTACTTGATGAACCTGTCACTGAACCAACGAGTGACATTGCGCTTGGTGCTGATAAAGCTGCTGATTCTGCTGTTGCACAAAATTTTATTGTGGATGCTAGTACATGTGCTACTTTTCCATCTGATTCTAATGTACATGATGTTATCATGGATGCTGGTACAAGTACTAATTTTCCATCTGACTCTGGTGCACAGGGTAATATTGTTCAGGAGGTTCTTGATATTGATGATGTTGCCACTACCACTGTTACTACAACTGCTGTTACTACTGCAGTGCGTACTAGTGGTGGCTTGCATGCTGTTGATGATTCTTGGCCTTCGTTTCTTCAGGATGTTGGCTATGCTCCCAAAGAGCCAAAGGTGGATACTGCTGCTACTAATGTTATTCCGGATGTTTCTGATCTTCAATCGTGACAATTTATTATTGTGGATTCCACAGGTAATCTACAGGTTTCTGACTCAACACCGGATAATTTCTTTAAAGATGCTGCAGATGCTGCTGTTTCACCTACTGCACCATCACCTACTGCTGCTACTGGCTCTGCGAAACCCATTTTGGATGCTGGTACCTCTGCTACTGCCACTACTGATTCATCACAGGCTACTGCTTCCACTGAGCAGCAGCCATATGTGTGCCAGGTACCAGATCCTGATGAAGTTGTACCTAACTTCATTTATAGGGGAGTATCTATCACTCCCCGAGTTACCTTGCTGGTGGATCAGCTGACTATTGATCCCCAAAGTGCTCTGGTGTCAGCCAGTAAACTACCTAGGGAAGAGCTGACTGAACTGTTGTCTCAGCTTGATCGACCAGCCAGAGAAGAGGTATATGAGAGGCTAGCTACTTTAGAACAGATCAACGAGCAGCCATATTATCACTATTTTGGTATGGCTCCTGCTGCTTCTCCATGGCCTGGTACATGGAGGCCTTTCAAGTTCATCAGAGATCCCTCTACTGGTAGATACGTTATGCATAATATTCTTGATTCACCAGTACCTTCTGATTCATCAGCTTCTTCCTCATCATCTTCTTCTTCTGATGGTGATGCTGATAAAGGTACTGGTAAGGATGAACCAGTCACTCATGATAATGTGACTGGTACCAAAGAAAAACCAGTGGATCTCACTGATGCCGCTGATAATGATGCTGACAAGGATACTAGTGGTTCTAAACCTTCGGGTGAAGGTAAAAATGATGGTGATCATGGTGATAAGTCAGATTCTGACCTTCCACCTCCACCACTCCACGGAGGTAGTCCTGTGTTAGCTGCTACTGACCACCCCTCAACCAGCTATATTAAATTTAATGCTGATGAGGTGGCTGACATCTCCACCCTGGCTGTCTATAAGACACTCGTCGAAGTTACACCTGATCTACAAAACACCATTCGCACTGCTATTGTTGATAGCGTGACTGAAGCAATATGCAATGCTGGGCAAGTTACCACTTCCAATATTGAAGCCCAGCTCAGACAAGTATGTGCCTTTGCAGATCTTGTGGTGGAAGCCATTATCAGACAACATGAAGAGGAGGAGGATTTAAAGAAACGAATCATCTCTCACAATGAGTATACTGAAGATATTCCCCGTCTTCAAGCTGATTTAGACGCTGCTAATCTTAGAATTCTTTTTCTTAATGAAGAAAATACGGTGCTACATGAGAGATTAGATTCGCAGGAACAGCAAATGGCTAACTTGATTCCTGCTTCTGCCTATGTTCAAATGGTAGAAAATATGCAATGACTGGCTGCCCTACAGGGTGATGTTAGGGCCATTGTTGAACAGATGGCTATGGGTGTTGCAAGGAATGAAGTTAGGTCTTCCAACCTCCTTCTTTGACAATTTGGTGTGGATCCTGGTACCCATCTTACTCCTGAAGTTGCTGACTGGAACAATTTTGCATTCTCTGTTCCAGATTCAGATAGTGACCTTGATGCACGGGTCTCCTCTGTTCACCCTTCTGCCCCTGCTGATGACAAAAAGGGGGAGAAGAAATCTAAAAAGAAACTCAAAAAGAGAAAACAATCAGAGGGGGAGCATGAGCATGAAAAGGCTCCAAAACAACCAAGGAGGGATGGTGATGGTGATGGTGATGGTGATGGTACTACTGGTCAAGACTCTGACACTAAGCCCAGCAACGCTCATACTGAAGCTGGTGTACAGGCAGCTGGTGAATCTCAACCCAGTGTGTCTGCCACATCAGTGGATGATATTGGTTCTGGCAGTAAGCCCAGTGATGTTTCTGTATTGGCTATTGCTGAAGCTTTTGTTGTCTCTCAAACTATTGAAAGAAGAACGAAAAGAAAACTGGAGAGACATCAGAAGAGACAGCAAGATTTAAATGATACCTTCAATGTCAAATGGGATGCCTATGTTGCTCTTAAACGCCACAGAATTGAGCATAGGAGATGGCTGACCCCAAAAAAGAGGGACATTGATGATGACCGGATTAGCATTGACAAATTCAAAAAGGATGTACGAAAAAAAAATATGCTAAGTTCATGGTCAAATACGACAAAAAGAGGGCAAAGCTATATGCTGAGCGAGCAGACATGATCAAATGGATGACTCCTGAAGAAATGAAAGATTATCTTGCATCTACTGAGTCAGGGGGAGGAGTTAGAACTACATTTTTATGAAGTGGTTAGATGCTATATTAGAAACCAGCTCATCTTCTCGACCAACATCTTCTGCACAGCCAGCTACACAACAATAGCCAGCAGAAATAATCAATCTTGATGATGATGATGTTCAGGGGGAGCATCTTGCTATTGTTCTCTACCTGCCTCCAGAAGAACCAGTATCAACACAAGAACCATCAGCTGAACCCAAGCCTATTGACAAACAAAGGGTGAAATCCACTCCTAGGGACAACCAGCCCCTCAGGAAAGGACCCCTATTTGAGGCAGCTGATGAAGGTACTGTGGCAGTTGTGCCAGCTGATACTAATCAGTCAGCTGGTACTGAAGACACAGCAAGGAGTGCTGTGAATGAAGACCCAGCCAGTAGTGTGCTGCTGGGTGAAACAAGTGTTGAAGACCCAGCAAAGGTGGATGTGCTGGGAGAAAATAAAGATGATGATACGGTTAATCCTGCTGACTTTACAGTTTGGGTTAGTGGAGATCACTTATTTGTTCAATCACCTATCTCTCCCCAGACCCTTACTTATTTTAACAGAACACATGATAATCGTGTTAATCAGTTTCCAGTGAGCTCATATGGCATAGGTGAATCAATCATGTATCCTCCATCTTCCCCAAAACATCATGGTAAACACAGAACTTGGGAAGATGATTCAGTTACACGTGGTGAGCCAGACTTATTTAAAATGAATCCAGATGAAAGAGATGCTTACAGGCTGGAGATCACTGTACAAGAATTGCTTGAGCAAAGATAAGCTGCTATTAATGAAAGGATACGCCAAGTTAGATTGCTGCATCATCCCCTTGATCAGCCACTCTACATCACTGCCTTGACTTATGGCATTGAAATTGGTGTATACTTAAACAACAGTGGTCAAAGGCTCTCTACTGATGAGGAGAAAGCTCAATTTCAAGAGGCTCGCCAGCTGGGTATGGATCTAAGGGAGTATCGTGCTGCCCTTAGAACTAAAGAGGGTAGAAAGATGATTGAAACAGCAAAATCCCTGAAAATTACTGCTGACGATTATTTGTTGGGCTTACAAGCTGAAATTCAAAGAAGGGAGGCTGCTGATGCTGAACTCGCTGAGAGGGTAAGGCTTCAGGAGATAGAAGACAAATTGGTTGTTGATAGAAAGCTAGAGGCAGAGTCCCTAAAATTAGCCAAAGCCATTGTCAAAGAATAGGATAAAGCACTTGATGAGATGGAAGCTGCTGAGAAATCACCTGCTACTGCTCCTATAAAACTTGTCCGTACCATTGAATTTCCTGATCATTATTATAGGAGTAGGTATGGTGATGTGATGAATAGAAGATCCAATCCCAGCAGGATCATCAAAGTGAACGGAGGGTCAAAAAGAGCTTTCAATGTCATAAGGGAGAATAATGTTCAAGAAAGAATAAAATATGACGAGTTAAGATCCCTAGGCTTTCGTGAATGGATGGAGATCTTGGAGTATATCATTGGTAAAGGTGAAAGCTCTATCAAAAATACACTTAAATCTGAACTCCAACAGCTCTTCAAGAAAGCAACGAGGTTTGGGAATGCACCAGTAGTGAATGTAGAAGAAGTTCTTTCTCAAAAGCCTAAAGGAAAGCAATCTACTGTTTAAGGACCAACCGGAAGAGGCCCCATCATTCTACCTCCTCATATCCCTGTATTTGACCCTGCTGATGTACCTTATCTGTTCCCTGAAGCCTGGAGAATCAAACAAGAGGAGCTATCTGAAGAAGAACGAGATAAAGATAAAGATAGATAGTCTCCCATGTGCTCAAATTGTATCTTTTGTTTAATTCACTTTTCATTTTGCTGTTGCTGTAATTACTGTACATACTCTGTTGTATTGAAAGTGAAATGAGTTTATCTTCAAAATCATATCAAATTATAAGATATGGATATCTCAGCAAAAGATCCTAAAAACAAACTTAAAAAGTGGACAAATTTACTGCCTATTTTTCATTAGGTCCCTCGGTGCTAACTTTAGTATTTTCTCTATATGTCATAGGTTTTGTCATCATCAAATAGGGGGAGATTGTTGAGTTCCCAAAATAATTAAGGATTTAATTATGACAAAACTGTAATTTATTTGCACTAAAATGTTATGTGTAGTCAGCACAAGTTTGTTTATGCCTAGACAGCAGATATTACTGTGTCGAGTGTTTAGTTTGCAGCTCAGTCTACCAACACAAGGTAGACAGTGTTCTTCAATCAGCACAGGATGTGTACTCAGCAAATCAAGAATATGAAGTGACTCAGCAATGAAGAACCAGCACAGCTGGAATGCAGCTTACTACACAAGACAGCTATGCTCCATTATAAGCATAGTAGTTTCTCGAGTGGTCTACATCAATGGTACTATTCAACAGAAGTCAAAGACAAAATTGAACAGAAAAGGACACGCGTCGTCGGCTGATAAGTGACCTTACAAGACCACGTGGAAATGCAGAAGTTTAACGCATGTGCAGACATGGGTTATACCTTATCAACACCTAGGAAACACAACATTCTATTTGTTTAATCAAATAGTGGTGCCAAACCGAATTGGGGTGTTCCTGCAAATAGTTACCAAAGAGGAAAGAGGAGAGCATGCTCTCTGATGTAGTTTTCCCCACAAGTACAGACATCCTATGTACTAGTGGACAATAGAACCATTACACAGTTAATAGGACTACTATAAATTGTTGTATCCACTATTGTAACAACTAGTGGTGTGGGTTTATTTTATAGAGTCAAAAATGTGTAATAGTTTTTAGTTTACCTCTTAGCTATAATCTAGGTAATCTGTATCAACCAACTATTATTCCGCCAAGGATAGTTGTGATTCTTTGTGGTTCAATCAATAAAGAATAACTGTTGAAAATTACCTGTGACTCTATTTATTTGCATGCTTGAATACTAATCGTGTTTAACTGTTAAGTTATTTTAAAAGAAATTGTATTCACCCCCCCCCCTACAATACTCCTTTTGTTACCAAGGGACCAACACATACTAATGTAATTTTCTGGTTCTCTAAGACCTCTGCTCTGATACCAACTGAAATGCCCCGTTCATATCGATTATAAACGTTTCATATTAATTGGTTCATTGCGAGGTTTTGTGTAACATCATGGTGTCGGCCCTAGGTGAAATTTACCTTTTTGCCCATTTTATGTTTTAAAATGAATTTTAGTGTAATAATTAATAATTAATTATTTATATTTAATTATTGGTCCAGTGGGTGCGTTTTGTGACAAGCGTCACAGAAATTATTTGTTTATTAAATTTGGAGTTCGTTTGGGCTACTGAACGAGGTGTGTTACGTTTCAGTAAATAGATAAATACCCGTGTATTATTGGGTATAGGTTATAACACCCATTTAAAAAGCTGTGACCGACCTAGTTCTCCATTTTATTTCCCCTCTGTCACGACTTCTTTCTCTATCTTTCCAGTTCCTTCTATTTAAAATAAACCCTAACTCTAAATTGATGATGATGATGATGATGAAATCAAAGCCCTAAATTCGTGTTTATGCATCTCTAACATCTAGCAACGAGGTTTATGTCTCTAATTTTATATTTGATTCATGTTAACTTACGGTTCTTGATAAAAATGTTCAATATGCAATTTTTAGCTTAAATCTTGATCTTGTGTTGTTATTTAGCTTGATTCATGTTAGATTATGGATATATACTTGTTAGTGTTTGTTTGTGAATTTGTTAATTGGTCAAAAGACTCAAAACTGATCGAATCACATCTTTTGGGGTTTAAACCTATTTTTTTACTGCTACTACTGCGCAGCTCTTGCTGCTGTTTTTGTTCTTCCAGCGTGGCGCGTTGGCTTGGTGGCTCGGCGCGCAGCTTGCTGTTGCATGCCGTCCCCGACTGCCGCTATTTTCTACTGCTATTGCAGCATGTTTTCCGCTGCTGTGCAGCTAATTTTGCTGCTGTTTTTGCAGCCTGTTTTGTGGCGGTTCGCCCCGTGTGGCACGCGACAGTTTTTCGTGACTCGAAACTCGCTGCTCGTGCCTTTTATTTTGTGGTTTATGTTATTGGTTCGCCCATTTATACGTGACCCATTTGTATGAAATTGTGTTAATTTATTTGACCATTTAAACTTTGACCCGTTTGTATAGATTTGGGACTTTTAGTATAAACGAATATTGGGTCGAAATAAATATAATGGTATGCGCTTATGAGATCGTGTGATTATTAGTGTAGTATTGTGTTATCGCATATGTTATACATATTGTGTGAATGTGTGGCGACCCGCCTGTTTGGACATGGGATTTTATGTATAGTTATATTGTGTGTATATATATATATATATATATACATATATATATATATATATATATATATATATATATATATATATATATATATATATATGTGGTGTATATATATGCATAAGTATGTGATGCTTGTTTAAATTGTATATATAAGTGTGTGTTGTGTGTATATATATATATACATGTATATATAGATATCTTTGTATGTATATATGTGTATATATATATATATATATATATATATATATATATATATATATATATGCGTGGTGTTTATATATATATAATTATATATGCATATCGCTATAAATTGGTAGTAGTGTATATATATATATATATATATATATATATATATATATATATATATATATATATATATATATATATATGCATATATGTGCGAATATATATATATATATATATATATATATATATATATATATATATATATATATATATATATATATAATTGTGTGTGTGTGTGTGTGTATTGAATATATAGAGAGTGATATTGTTAGTAAATGGGACACGATTTACTAACTTGTTCAGTATTTATTCTCAGGTGGTACAGACGAGGAGAAGACTCAGTGACATTATACTATCGGGTTTGCAGGTATCGGTGAGTGGGACTATCTCAGGTAATAGTATAGAGTAGCAAGTGATGCTACTGTTAGTTTATATTGTTGATAGCCGAGTGCCTATATGTACTAGATAGTTTGCCATAATGTTGTATGTGATCTCCATGCACTATTTTGTGAGCACCAGTGAGGCCAGACTAGCTGGGGATTCCACTGATCCGCACGAGGTCAACCAAGGCCAGGCTAGGTTGGGTCCAATTCCTACAGATGTTGAGTATAGCATAGAAGGACGCACGCATTGCGTCTGGACAGTTATGCAGGTGATCCGGTAGGAGGGTCCAACTCCGAGTTTCATTGTTTGATTTGAGATTCAATGTTAGGGTTTTGAGCTTGTTACTTGTAAAATCTATTTAGATTATTAAGGGGGTTTATGTAAACTAGTTATTGTTGATACTTGGCGGGATTTGGGTTGATTGACGATTGCACCATGTTTAAGGCTGGTAAGTGGTGTATGATCACTAGTGTTAGTGATTATAGAAGTGTTGGAACCACTTTGGGTGTATTTGAGTTGACTAATTTTGAAATGGGTCAAAATTAGGGTTTAGGTGTCAATTTGGGCAAGATAAGTGCCTAACACTTATGATTTGGTTTAATTGGAATATTAGGACCATTCTCACTTGTGTTAGTGATTATTGGTTAGCTTGGGAGCGGTTTGTACTTGGAAGTGCTTTTGGGTTGAATTTTCACAAGTTGTCAAAATGAGTTGGTTGTAATCCACCCTAATTGTGTTGTTTATTATGTGATGGAATAGGTACATTCCATTGGCGATTGCGGATTTTGGGTTGTACATCCATCAAGACTTCAAGGTGAGCGTTAATATACTATGTGCATATGTATGTATAGTATGGGTGCGGGTCGAGTGAAGTGATTCTCGGCTATAGAGCTCACTTCATATATAGGTGGATTTGATGGACTTGTGTATAGGTCCAATGGGCACGGTTATGCATTTTGGTTGACCACCTTTGGCGAGGTGCACACTTCGTGTGTACATTATCACATGGACTTGTGATGTTGAGTTATATAATCCCGATGGCGTGGGATTAGTATTGAGTTGCGGTTGAGTAACCCCGATGATGTGGGTTTTGATTTGGGAAGTGAATCACGTGTGGATGCGGATTCACGATGAGGCGTGTAATTTCGGTCATCTTATTGAGGTAGTGGTCTCGTGTAGTTCGGATTCACTACGGCTCGTGTAGTTCGGCCAACCTCAATGTTGTTGTGGTAATGAAGATAGCAGTCACGTGTGGAAGCGAATTTACTAAGGCTCGTGTAGTTCGGCCAATCTTCATTTTGGGTAATTGACTTTCGGTATTGGGTTAAGGGGCTAACCTTAGGCGGTTTACGCATTGTTATATAGGTATATATTTTGTTGTATTGTTGTGATGTAGCTAACCCTACGGGTGTAGCTTATTGGCATTGTACACATCGTCCTTGGTGTACTTATATTGTTGATGTTATTAGCTTGTTGTATAGAGATCGTACGGTATGCTTAGATTTGCTTGCCTTTATGCTTGGATGCTCCGGTATGTGCTATTTGATTATTTGTGTGGCGTGTCTATTTTATGCATATATATGTATGTAGTATACTTTCACTCACTAAGCGTTAGCTTACCCTCTCGTTGTTTACATTTTTTTTATAGATTCGCATGGAGATGGTGGCTTGTGTAAGCGTGGGAAGTAGTGGACTTGCGTAGGTTGCTTTAGAAGACGTGCTTTTAGAATTACTAGGATTGGGTAGCGTATCCCCAATCACCATACTCGGTTTTGTTGGGAATTAAAATAGTCGGGTCGTGTATGCCCGTTCGGATATTTAAACTCATGTATTAAATGTTTTAAAGTTTATTAAACTTAATATTGTATTAAAGATGTTTTTGGAAACATAATTGGGACCTAAATGTTAATGATATTATAAATAAAAAAATATGGGCCGGTTTAAATACGGGTTGGGTTGTTTCACCATCGTTGCATCAAGAGTGGTTCGCGAGGACGCGAACGATCTAACAGGAGGTGAGTTGTAACACCCCAATGAAATAAGGTAATATTTTATGTAAGTTATTGATACATTTTATGTAGGCATTATTTTTGTGATGACCCGTCCAAATCCATTTGGACGAATACATCATTCATCGATTTCACAGTGAGGTACTGACATCTACATGATACGTTTTGTAAACATTGCATTCTTTTGAAAAGGCACACCATAAATGAATATAAAATCCCAAGGTTTTGGACGTTTGATGATTTCTACATATAGACAATCACCGTAAATAATAGTTTACAATACTTCATCCGTTGATAATGCAGTCAAAATAAGATACATGGTGATGATTTTGTGAATGCAACGTTTTCTCGAATAAAGCATGTATGACTCCATGCACATAGCTTGTATAAGGTATAAGCAAACAGCGGAAGACTTCTAGGAACCTAAGAATAAACATGCTTAAAAGTGTCAACACAAAGTTTTGTGAGTTCATAGTTTTAATGTTGCGCATAATCTGTATGTAAAGGTGGATTACAAGATTTCTGTTGTTTCATCCAGAAACGTTTATCAAAATATTCTACAAGATTGAGCACCCAGGTAACTAAACTTTAACGTTATAACCGGCAGTTACTAGTTACCAAAGCTAAGGGCTTTTCGGTTCAAACTCGGTGTAGAATTTAGTATGTACTTGTATCCATTGCATTTAAAATAAAGTGCATGTATTCTCAGCTCAAAAATATAGATTGCAAAAGCAATTAAAAAGGGAGCAAATGAAACTCACGATACTGTATTTCGTAGCAATTATGCATATGACGGCACTAAAAAAATGCAGAGTTGGCCTCGGATTCACGAACCTATATTAGTATATGTTGATCAATAACTGTCTCACAAGCTAGGTCAGGTCATAGTGTATCACAATCCTAATGCTCGAGACCGACATGCAAAAGCTAACAAAAGTCATCTCAAAAGTCGACCTGACCCAATATGATCTTTAAATCTATACATGTTTATTATATTAACATAGTATAAGTCTTGATAATTGGACAAATTTATAGTTTATCAAACTCAAAATATTATTTATTTAAGGAGCTATATTATATTTGAATTATCATGGCAATCGAAAATATTTTATTATTTCACATAGTTTTCCAATACTTGTAAAATCAGACTATAGTTTTTATAAGGCTTTAAAATATGATAAAACAGTCAACTTTGACAATTGTTCAACGAGACGTGCCTTATATAAGAATTCATTTACTCGACTAATAATATTTGAAAATTCAATTTATCAATCTCATAAACAAGTTGTTTAAATATCAATTGCAGATTCAAAAATAATTTCAATTAATATTAATCATAATTCAGTTGACCATAACTTTTAATCTGTTCCTTTAAAACACACGCTTTCTAAATGTAAAGTTATTAATTTTTCGACAGTTTTCCAACGACATGCATATCATATACCTTATATTAATAACGTATGTATCAAATTCGTGATTCATCATAATTTAGCTAACGACCAAATTAAAGCATACAAGTATGCATAAACATATATACTCGAGCACTAGACATGGATACACTATTAAATATATAAAAGATAAGATATGAATGTTCACGTATCAATATTGTGATTTAATATTGCAGGAAAGTACGTAGACGCAACAGAAATGATAAATGCTAGGTTGACCTTTGACTCATGATCATAACCCCCGAGTAATACCCATAACCTCCTTCATTATAACTCATAACCTCCTTAGCTCTATCCCGCTCAAAAAACTCGTTTTGAAATAACTCGCTCATGACCTCGTCGTAGTATTTTATGTATAATACTAATTATAATAATACTAATACTTCTAATAATATGATTAATAATAATATTACTCATAATAATAATAATAATAATAACAATAATAATAATAATAATAATAATAATAATAATAATAATAATAATAATAATAATAATAATAATAATAATAATAATAATAATAATAATAATAATAATAATATATAACAGAGATTGAGAATGAGAGATTGAGAGAATGAGTTCGGTAGGAGAAACGATCGAGCTTTATAGCCATTTTTGTGTCACCTAGCTACGCGATCGCGATGGTTCTTAGGCATTAGGCTCCGTGATCGCGAGCCTCCTGGTTCCAGCTCACCCTCAATTTTGTAATCTAGCTCGTCGACATATTATTTTAATTATATATAATATATAATTTATATTATTAATTATATATTATATTATATTCTCGCGCCTAGTTGACTTGTAATTTTTGCACTGTCGACTTGTACATTGACACTCGACTTATGTCCCGGTTTCGGTTTTTCAAACATCCTTTCGTACACTTAGAAAACCTGTACTTTAAGTTTCGCGACGTGTACATATATCAATAATTAGAATTAATCAATGATAACTATATTACCCGAAGTATAACTTAATCATTTGAGTATTTTGGTCATTTACTTCTATAAATCAACTTCTCGTTGTTTATTAAAATATATTTAATAATATCAAAACGTTTTATATCTAATTTAATTCTATACATTGTCACATTGTAAAATATATATTTTCGTTTAGAAAAATATAAATTTATACATCTTATATATAATATTTAGTTATCAAACGGAAAAATAAACGAGTGCTATAAACCCTTTTTTAAAAAGAATATATTTCAAACCAATATATATCTATATATATACAATATAAACACGTTACAAGTTATTTATATAATTAATTCAAATACAGTTAAAAAGGGAAAGATTTCCTAAACCAAGGTGGACCTCTCAAGAAAGACTTATAATAATATCACAATACTTACGGGATTTATAAATGTTGAAATATCTACTAATTCAATCATTGGTATTATCTTCTAATTACGTAGATGAATATATTAAGCATATATTGAGGCAAATACATTTAATTTAAAGTATTATACATTTAATACTTTGTTAACGTTTTCAAGTTATAATATATATATATATATATATATATATATATATATATATATATATACATACATACATACATACATATATATACATATACATATATATACATATATATATATATATATATATATACATACATACATACATACATATATATACATATACATATATATACATATATATATATATACATATATACATATATATATATATATATATATATATATATATATATATATATATATATATATATATATATATATATATATATATATATATATATGTACACATTCTTATCCATTTATATATTCGTTCGTGGATCATCAGAATTTAGTCGAGGTTAAATGAATACATGAACATAGTTCAAAATTTTGAGATTCAACTTAACGGACTTTGCTTATCGTGTCTGAAACATTTATAGTTTTGGTTCAAAATAAGTCGAAACTTTTCGGGTCGTCACAGTTTTTGTATTATAAAAGGATAATATTTAAAGCTTGTTAGTTAATGATAAGAGGGAATAAGTGTGCAAAGTTAGTTTAAGGACCTCCCATATTATGGTTTTGGTGGGGAGGGTAGAAAGTGCAAATAAGGCAAAGATAATTAAATTAAAGTGGTTAAAATGCTGAAAATTCTTATCAGATGGAAAAAAATCAAAACTGAGTGTGTGCATGTATGTGAGTGGCAACTAATACAAAGGAAGAAGGAGAAATCCTCCATTGGAAGATTTGAAAACATGCAAGTAGAAATTCATGTAATCTAGTGTGCTTTAATCATCATAACAAGTTGCAATCCTTCAATCGCTTCTTCATTTGTGCACAATTAGGGTTCATAAATCCCAAAAGACAAGGTATGAACTTCTAAGTCTTATGTATCACTAAAGTGGGTGTTCGAGGTGAATCTCAAGCTTATAAGTTGTTATATATTGTGAGTGTGCGCATTTACATGATTAAAAATGAATTTTAATTGATGTTTAGATGTAAGTTCATGTATGAACTTGCTATTTGAATGTGTAAAATGAAAATGCCGAATTTGATGTTGCTAGTAGTTTAGAATCAAGTCATGCACACTAGGTGTTTGATGAAATGCCTCAATGAAGATGATTATGAGATTTAGCTAAATTGTGAAAAGAGAGTTTATGTTTTGAATTGTTGAAATTGTTATAACTATTTGTTGTTAAGAATTATAAGTTCTAAATTGTATGGATTAATTAGAGAACTTGAGTATTGAGGAAAAATGATGCATTATGAATGTTCATGTACTATTAAAATAAGAGAGTTAAGAAAGGTTAAGTTCAAATGTGTAAGTTTATGAAAGTGATGTATGCATTCGAAAGATGTGAATTCGTTTGAATTTTGTTAATGACGAGATTAGCTCATGTATAGGTGCTAATCAAGGCAAAGGAACTTCAAGCAACCAAGAAATTTCATTTAACCATGGTGAGTTTATAGGGGCTAAATTGGGTGGGTCAAGGGTGACTTAGTATTCCCGGATTGCATCCGTGCAAGAGGGTAATGACTAAGGTTAATAGATAGTTAGCTTAGACTTCATTACTAGGCTTGCCTAGTAACGTTGTCTATGTTTAGTGAATTAGCTTAGGCATGATCGTTAGGCTCGCTTAGTAATCATGTCTATGGTATGATTTAGCTTAGACACTTAGAGTGTCTATGTCTGTATGCATAATGAATTAAGGTTAGCTTAGGCATATGCGTATGCCTATGATTATATTTAGCTTAGACACAATTACTAGGTTAAACTAGTAAGTTGTGTCTATGGAAAGAATTGGAATCGGATCCGATAGTAAGTAAGCAACCTTTGGGTTAGAAAGGTTAAGTGATGCATTGTTTATGTTTAATGATATGCATTCTTTTATTCGCCTATAACTCACTAAGCATGAAAGCTTACCCCTATGTTATGTTCATGTTTTAATAGGAACGAAAGGACACCGTGAAGGTAAGGAGCCTATTTGAAGATAGTGGAGCATTGGTCTTATAGTAAATGGTAATGCAAGTCCCTATTTTGAATCTAGCTCTAATGATATCGCTTATCGACGCAAAGACTTTTGTACTCATAAACTATGTTAATCTTGAGATTTGGGACCAAATGTTATGTTGAAGATGTGTAAATGTGTCGTTCATGATTAAATAATTTTCGTAACGCTTAATGATGTATGAAACTATTTAACTAAGTTTGTTAATGTACTATGTTGTCATAAATGGTGAAATTGTGATTTCAAAGCAAGTTAAAGTTCAGCACTAGCAACAGCATAGGGCCGCACCGCGGGTCTCTTAGCCGCGTTGCGACTTTTAGTGTAATTTGGTAACAGGAGATTTGAGAAAAACTGACCTGCATTCTTTGTTCTGGCCGCGCCGCGCCCAGTTTAGCCGAGACGCGGCTTATCCCTGGGCTGGGTGGTCAACTTAAAAAAAAAATTATCGTTTAAGGGCGTTAAAAGTTGGTATCAGAGCTATGGTTTAAGGGACTTGGATAATCCACTATAAGGATTATCTAGGCTTAAACCATCGTTGATAGAAGATAAGCGGTTTAGGACTTGCATGATAGATAAGTTTAAAGGGTTATGCCATGCTCCATAGGAAAGAGTTTATTAACGAGACCTATAGTTTAGTACTAAGATTGTGAATGATTTGAACAAAGAGTTTAATGCTCATTAACCATGTGTCATAAATGATCAAGTGCGTAATAGGATGGTGTAATAACGACCGACCATCGCCATTACATCATAATAGTACTCATGAACATCTACTATGGTCATGGTGAAATGAGTTGGGAATTCATTCGATCACTTAAGTTATGCTCGATTGTTAATATATGTGTTTGAACTAATGGGTTTGGACGTATTATTTTATAATGGCTATTGTATCTCCTAATAGAAGCAACGAAGAGGACGATGAGTATGTCCGCACCCCGTCAAGAGAGTCTGTCGAAGACTCGCAATCTGAATCTGATGAAGCTCTAATGGTAAATGATCTTTCAGGGCAAATAGGACAAGCATTGGTACGATACACCCCAACTCTTCTAGAAAAGATAAAGAAGTTGATTAATGAGCAATTAGACGAAAAATTAAAGAATCTTCTGACGAATAATTCCGTGTTAAGAGGAGAAGAGGGAAGTGGGGTAACATGAGAAGAAGTAGAAGTCCCGAAAAAGAAGGATGGGCATTTTGAAATCAAAAATTTTGCAAATTGTCATCCACAGGAGTTTCATGGTAAAGTTGATCCGATTGTTAGTCAAAGATGGATCGACGAGATAGAAGAAACTTTCATGTTGTGTGAATGTCCTGAACACCTAAAGGTAATTTACGCGGCACACCAAATGAAGGGCAGTGGTTATGAGTGATGGAATTTTATAGTTAAGTCACATGGACGAAATGTGGCGACAAGCTTTCCATGGGAAAATTTCGTGAAATGTTTATGGATCAATTTGCTCCACCAGCCAAAGTTAGTAGGTTAAAGTCCGAATTCATAATATTGAAAATGGGAGTAAATCCGTGACCGAGTTCAATGCCGAGTTTAATGATAAGTCTCGTTTTTGCCCGGATTTTGTTTCAAGTCCTAAGTTAATGATGGATCACTATCATGAGAAGTTAAATCCCAAAATAAGTGAGTTTATTGATAAGGGTACGTATAAGACCTTATCCGAAATGATGAACAAGGCTCTTGTGAGGGAACATGAACTTAAGAAGAAAGCCGCGTTTAAACAAAAGTTGGATCAAGATTCAAAGTCGATGCAAAATATGAGCCCGAAGAAAAGTAAGTTAAATTCCGACTCCCCACAAAAGTTAAAAGTGGTTTTGCACCGGGGAAAGGTAGTGGTAAAGAAGTAAAAATGTGCAATAGGTATGGTAAAAATCACACGGGTGTGACGACCCGAAAATTTTTGACCAAATTTAAACTTTATCTTTATATGATTCCGACACGATAAGCAAAGTCTATAATATTGAGTCTCAAAAATCTTGGAACTATGTTTACATATTCAATTACCATTTGACTATTCCTGACGTTTCACGAACGATTGTTGTAACTAGATATATATTTATATATAAATATAAGTTTATATAATAAATTGAAATAACAAAATACAACTTAATCAAGCGAGTTAAGTATGTAAAATGTTACACAAGATAAAATGTTGTTATTAAAAAAGGAAGCTATATATAAATATATATAATTTCTATGTATATTTATTATTATATTATATATATATATATAATATATAAATAATAAAAATTTAATAAAAAGCTATTATTATGATTATTAAATATTACATAAGTAATATATATATATATATATATATATATATATATATATATATATATATATATATAATTGTTATAATTACTTTCCTTATTATCAAAATAAATACCAATATTGATACAATTATGATACAAATATAAAATTCGATATGTACTAGTATTATTATTAATATTATTGATATTATTAGCATTATAATTATTATTATTAGTTCATTCTTATTATTAAAATTAATATTTAATATTAATGTTTGTATAATAAATATTATTATGTTTTCTTATATATTTAAAATACATAAATATATATATATATATATATATATATATATATATATATATATATATATATATATATATATATATATATATATAATACATATATAAATTTCAGTTAGATATATATAAATAAATATATATAAACAGATATATAAATAAATATATAAAATCAAATATACATAAATACATATATATGTATATAATACGATTATATATATACAGTTTTTTAAATATACTACTGTTATATACATATATATACAGATACAGATAATACGTATTATGTTATACATCTCAATCACATTGAAATCATTTATCTGATATGAAAATCTTTGAATTGTACGAATTAATTAGAAAATTATATATCTGATCTTAATTTCTTCATCTTCTGTTTCTAATTGTACAACCTGTCGATTCACTAAGCTACAAAACAAAAACTAATTGATTCCATGACACTGCAATTATATCTATTAATCTTTATATAAAACTCTGTAAATGCAATCCGAAAGAAAATCAGAAAAATCAACTAAAAGTTCAAGAAAACAGTCTCGGTATCTCTGTTCTCCAATTTTTTTTGCCAAATATCGAATTCGAGATTTATTTTAAAATCTATTAATGCAGTATTGTTAGGAATATACTAATTGATCTTTCTGCAAAAATTCATTGTTCAAATCATCAAATTGAGTTTCAATTTTAAAGTCAAAGTTCTGAAGTCAAAAGTCAAAATATTTGCTCATCATGAAATTTGATCTTGTTTTGATGTATTATGTTTAATTGATTACTCAGAAAGTTTCTAATTGTGATTTTGAACCTTTTTCATTCAGAAGTCGTGATCTAAAACGTCTTTAAAATTCGAATTTGATTTGGAATTCAAACGTGTTCTTCCTTTTCTGTTACAGCTTTTATTATTTTTTTATTTATGTTTTGATAAATAACTCTTACATCTTGTTTGCTACATTTCATCTTCATATCCAAATTAAAACTTTAGATTAGCTATTATTGATTGGGTTATGGTTATGGTCGTGAGTGTTAATCAAAGAAGAAGGATAAACAGGAATAATAGTTAAATAAATTTAAGTGGTGATAATATCAGGAAAAACGAATAGATCAGCTGGTTGGGTATTGGTTTGTGTGAACGGGTGGTCGCGGGTCCGAGCCCGGTTCGGGGCATTTTTTTTAGAAAAGCTTGGAAGGTATATTTTCATTATCAAAATTATTATTATTACTACCTTATTATTATTATTATTATTATTATTATTATTATTATTATTATTATTATTATTATTATTATTATTATTATTAGTTTATAATTATGATCATTGTTATTATTATTATTATTATTATTATTATTATTATTATTACAATTATAGAAATTATAATTATTAATAACATTTTTATTACTAATATTATTATCATTATCAAGTATTATTATTTAGGATTATTTGCTATTATTATTATTAGAATTTATAGATATTATAGTATTATTAGTTATTATCAATATTATTATTAATAACATGATTATAAATATTATTATCATTAATAGAGTTTATATTATTATCATAACAAGTATTATTATTAAGTAGTATTATTCTTAGTATTATCACTAGTATTATTATGAATATTACTAATAGCATTATTATTATTAATTTTACCATTTTAGTATTAATATCATTAGTATTATTATTATTAATATTAAAAAAATAATACAATTTATTGTTATTTTCATCATATTATAAATATTAGCACTATTATTATTAACATAAGTATATTATTAATATCATTATCATTATTACTAAATTTAACTTAGTATAATTAGAATTACGGTTTTGATAAACAAATGATATATAAAAAAAATAAGAAATATATTAATACTTATAACATAACAAAAATTATATTCTTATTTATTTAAATTATATAAAATTTAATATATAAAACATATATATATATTATTAATATAAAAATGTTGTAACTAATAAATTTATATATATAAATTTGTTCCATTACGAATATACGTTTTAATATATATACAAATGATATAGGTTCGTGAATCTGAGGCCAACCCTGCATTGTTCAGTATCGTCGTATGCATATTTTTACTACAAAATATCGTATTGTGAGTTTCATTTGCTCCCCTTTTACTCTTTACGTTTTTGGTCTGAGAATACATGCAAATGCTTTATTAACTATTTTACAATATTTATATGCGTGAGTTTCATTACTCCCTTTTTAAATGTTTTTGCAATATATATTTTTGAGACTGAGAATACATGCGCTGTTTTTATAACTATTTTATTAAATGCTTTTGAGATATATTTTTAACTGAGAATACATGAACCGCTTTTATAAATGTTTGACGAAATAGACACAAATACTAAAAACTACATTCTATGATAGAATTATTTGGATTCAGAGGTTTGATTTCTATAAAGATTGTATTATCGACCATCGGCGAGATGATTTTGTCATTGCATGCACGCATTAGCTCCCGAAATGGTTCGATTTAGTAGTTAGTAAAGGAGAGATGATTTTGTCATTGCACGCACATTAGCTCCCGTTTTAGCTACCATCGGCGAGATGATTTTGCATTGCACGCACGCATTAGCTCCCGATGTATTGTATTGTATTGTATTCGATTTCTTAGTTAGTAACGAAGAGATGATTTTATCATTGCACGCACGCATTAGCTCCCGTTTTAGCTACCCTCGGAGAGATGATTTTACATTGCACACACGCATTAGCTCCCGTTATAAAATTATATTGTATTAACTACCATGGTGAGATGATTTTACATTGCACGCACGCATTAGCTACCGTTGGTGAGTTGTTTGAAAGGTTCCGATGTTCTTCATATGAATGATTTTACAGCAGGAGTAAACCTGCACAGATTGTTTTCTAAATACGAGTATCTTGTGGTCTATTATACTATTGGAAATGATTATTTGTGATAACCTAATGAACTCACCAACCTTTTGGTTGACACTTTAAAGCATGTTTATTCTCAGGTACGAAAGAAATCTTCCGCTGTGCATTTGCTCATTTTAGAGATTTTACTTGGAATCATTTATGGCATATTTCAAAAGACGTTGCATTTGAGTCGTTGAGTTCATCAAGATTATTATTAAGTTAACTATAGTTGGATATAATATGAAATGGTATGCATGCCGTCAACTTTCGATGTAAAGAAAGTTTGTCTTTTAAAAACGAATGCAATGTTTGTAAAATGTATCATATAGAGGTCAAATACCTCGCAATGAAATCAACTATTGTGAATCGTTTATAATCGGTATGAACGGGTCCTTTCAGTTGGTATCAGAGCGGTGGTCTTAGCGAACCAGGTCTGCATTAGTGTGTCTAACTATTAGTCGTTAGGATGCATTAGTGAGTCTGGACTTCGACCGTGTCTGCATGTCAAAAGTTTTGCTTATCATTTTTGTCAGAAATTACCTGCTTATCATCTTAAGTCTAAACGCGTCTTACTGCTTATCATCTTAGCGTATATGCTAATTCATATCTTAGCGTATCTGTTACTGTAAAATTTGTCTGACTTATTCCGTAAATCCCTCCATAATCTACGAAATCTTTTGTACTATATATATAGATATTCTATGTAAGTAGAATACCATCCGATAGCCAGAAATCATTTCATATCGAAAAATCCTTTAATCAATCGTACGAAATGGAAGTCTCCACTAGTTCAAGTCCCTCAAATACTGATATGGAGTTTCACTCTAGCTCCGAAAGCAGTGTGACCGGAATGGATCAACCAATTAGCCATAATCTATTCTGGATGAATTGGGGATGGGTTCGTAGCCTACTTAATCATTGGAGACAAGAAGAAGGTGATCCCTTCCATCCATCACATTCCCCTCTTGGCAAAGAACCTGAAGCACTTACCGGTGAACCTGTTCGTAATACTATTTTGTCTCATATTTCCAGAGTATCTCGTCACGATTATATACTATCTACAATTCTAGATCTTATTCATCCGCTCGTCCGAACCAACAATCATCCCAGTGTAATAGAAGAAGTCAACGAACTTCGCCCTCGGGTAGTGGCGTTGGAGTATATGGTGCAAAATTTACCAGCTTCAATAACATCACCGGCACCAACAGTAGCACCAACATCAATACCAGTACCATCAACAATTCATGCCTCAACATCTCATTCTGTACCTCGAGTATAATAATCGTTCTACGTATCGTTCTACATCAATTATCTTCGTTCTTCATGACAATTATGTAATCTCTAATGTATTAGAGATTTTGTATTCTAGTTCTAACGGTAAACCAGATGAGTTTAATATCACATTGACTCATTAAATCCATGATTACATTTGAAGAAAATATATATGTATATGTATTTTCATAAAGATTGTAATTAAAAATTCTTTTGTACAAACTGTTAATGGTAAAAATATTTTAACGGGTAAGTAATACCCGAGGAATATTTCGATTTCACATTAATAAGTTATACTGTACATTCTTCGAATCTGATTCAACAGTCATTTACTATCCTACTTACAGCCACAGATATACGAATCCGTTCACCACAGAATAACCATTTTCATTCAATTTCATATTTGGATTTTGACCTATCAGAATCCAATAAGTGGCATAATGAAGAAAACATTGGACAAAATAAAATTTGTTAGAAAACAAACAAATTAACTATGAGAAATTTTGTTAAGAATCCACGCAAACAAAATCCTAGCTAACTGTTAATTCCTTATTACATTTTAATTATCGCAATTTATTTTATCGCAATTTAATTCTCGCAATTTTATTTATTGTCATTTAATTTCTGTTATTTATTTTACGCACTTTATTTATCGTCATTTAAATACTGTTAATTACGTATTTTAAATATCGGGACACGTATACAAGGTTTTGACATATCATATCGACGCATCTATATATATTATTTGGAATAACCATAGACACTCTATATGCAGTAATGCTCGAGTTAGCTATACAGGGTTGAGGTTGATTCTAAAATAATATATATACTTTGAGTTGTGATCGAGTCTGAGACATGTATACAATGGGTCACGATACGTATTAATTAATTAGAATATTATATATTAAATTACATATAAATTATTGAATTATTAACTATGGACTATTAACTGTGGACTACCATCATTGGACAATTAAAATGAATTAAAATATTGATTATAACATATGAAACTAAACATTTCTTCAAGTTTGCCACTTGATTTCATCTTAAACCTCATTTGTATCTTGACAATTACAATCTGTGTTCAAACCTTTCATGATTCTCGAAAACACCTCAATCAATAGGATGATTCAATCACACGATATCTAGGAGGAGAAAGATTTATGCATATAGTTATGCACCTAAAAACACTCGGAACATGAGTAAACGTTTAACACATATCTGTGTTAGCTCCTTTGGCATTGTTATTACCAAAAATAACACTGCAATTCTTTTTCAAATTAGCCAATTTTGTCACAGCTTCAGCAAGTCAACTTCGACTTTTCGTTCGAAACAACCTTATTATAACTTTGATATATATGCGTGCTCTTTTATTGTTACCGGGGAACCTTTTATATTCTACCATATTACCATCAGCGTTTAATCATCTAAAAACAAAATTCCCTTGAAACCACCTTGAATTGATAATCGATGATTCAGATATGATAGCATTAAATGTAGAGGAAACAGCAAAATTGTAGATGGTATAAATGGCCAAAAGTTCGATAATAAAGAATGGAATGTTGGGAACGCTCGATAGAAAATTTGGTACTGAAAAATAGATTGAGCTATCCATTAAGGAGACCGAGGACAAATACAAGGACCAAACCCTATATTCAAAGAATCCAGGTAATTCTGGATCCGATGAAATCTTTAGAGAATATTCTGATCCGAAGTCATGTTAAAATCTTGCGGAAAATTTTTCCTTATCAACTTTCGAACTTAGAAATTACAAAATATCATCATAAATATCTTCGATACTTCTGAAGATATTTTCATAAATATTCTCATCCGAAATTATATACCTCTTCGTGCTATCTGTAATACATTATATTGGAAATTTCTGTAAAATCTAAGTATAAACTATGAATGAATTCTGAAGTAGTGTTGGGAACTGAAGCATGAGTTAGTATAATATAATGATACTTGATCAACGTGATTATATTACAGTAATTCATGCTGAGTTTCTAAATGGAACGTGATGATTCACAGATCATAACGTTATCATGTGCTATGTTACACGACTCTTATATTCTATTTAACCTCTAAAATATCAAGAAAATATTTCTTGATGATTCGGCCTTTTCTGAGGTATTCTGGTAATTTGACAAAACAAGATCGTGCCATTACAATTTTCGTATTGGAACATTAACTATGTTCATTCTAAAATTCATATCTATGAATTCTAGACCATTACATACGGTGATTAATCGCAATAAGAGGAAACGGAAGAAGGAAACTCTGAAACAGAAATGGGAGTATAAATCGCAGCAAATAGGAAAGAGCATCAACTGTGGATGACAATGATTATAGGAGACAGAAGCAGGGACATCGAAATATAAGGGAAGATATAAAACCCAACAACAACCCAGAAACTATAAACCGTATATATCGATGCATATACCAATATAAAGACACGGTAGAACTAAAAACACTATAAAACCAAAAGTATAGTAGAAGTAAATAGATTCTTCCGGAGGCAGATGAAAAAGAAGAACGACGGATATGAAAGTGAGAAGTATATCAAGAATCAGCTATGGATGAAGCATATTGACGAACACTTTAAAATATGAGTTGAGGGAGAAAGAATAGAAGGTGTGAGTTGTAAGGAAACGAAGGAGGTAGATTTATAGCGAAATATCCGACAGAGAAATCAAGATGGGTTATCGCATTAATTCGAAGAGGATCATAATTTCCTTAGTCGCCGAAGAATCAAATCCAATATAGATTACAAAGATTTTCTTTAAATTCGGAGATCAATTATGATGACGTCAAAAGATATGACGAATCACTATAATCTTATTTCATTTACGATAACTTCCCTCATACGCTTCGAGTAATCGAATTATTTTATCCATACTTCTTAAACATGATAAAACTCTATAATCGTCATAATAACGTTCTCATTGTTAGCCATGACGACCTCTATCAAATTTCGGGGACGAAATTTCTTTAACGGGTAGGTACTGTGACGACCCGAAAATTTTCGACCAAATTTAAACTTTATCTTTATATGATTCTGACACGATAAGCAAAGTCTATAATATTGAGTCTCAAAAATCTTGGAACTATGTTTACATATTCAATTACCATTTGACTATTCCCGACGATTCACGAACGATTGTTGTAACTAGATATATATTTATATATAAATATAAGTTTATATAATAAATTAAAATAACAAAATACAACTTAATCAAGCGAGTTAAGTATGTAAAATGTTACACAAGATAAAATGTTGTTATTAAAAAAGGAAGCTATATATAAATTTATATAATTTCTATGTATATTTATTATTATATTATATATATATAATATATAAATAATAAAAATTTAATAAAAAGCTATTATTATGATTATTAAATATTACATAAGTAAATATATATATATATATATATATATATATATATATATATATATATATATATATATATATATATATATATATATATATATATATATATATATATATATATATATATATATATAGTTGTTGTAATTACTTTCCTTATTATCAAAATAAATACCAATATTGATACAATTATGATACAAATATAAAATTCGATATGTACAAGTATTATTATTAATATTATTGATATTATTAGCATTATTATTATTATTAGTTCATTATTATTATTAAAATTAATATTTAATATTAATGTTTGTATAATAACTATTATTATGTTTTCTTATATATTTAAAATACATATATATATATATATATATATATATATATATATATATATATATATATATATATATATATATATATATATATATATATATATATATATATATATATATAAAAATACATATATATATTTCAGTTAGATATATATAAATAACTATATATAATCAAATATATAAATAAATATATAAAATTAAATATACATAAATACATATATATGTATATAATACGATTATATATATACAGCTTTTTAAATATACTATTGTTATATACACATATATATATATATATATATATATATATATATATATATATATATATATATATATATATATATATTTATATATATATATATATATAAATATATATAAATATATATATACAGATACAGATAATACGTATTATGTTATACATCTCAATCACATCCCAATCATTTATCTGATATGAAAATCTTTAAATTGTACGAATTAATTAGAAAATTATATATCTAATCTTAATTTCTTCATCTCCTGTTTCTAATTGTACAACCTGTCGATTCATTAAGCTACAAAACAAAAACTAATTGATTCCATGACATTGCAATTATATCTATTAATCTTTATATAAAACTCTGTAAATGCAATCCGAAAGAAAATCAGAAAAATCAACTAAAAGTTCAAGAAAACAGTCTCGGTATCTCTGTTCTCCAATTTTTTTCCCAAATATCGAATTCGAGATTTATTTTAAAATCTATTAATGCATTATTGTTAGGAATATACTAATTGATCTTTCTGCAAAAAATTCTTGTTCAATTCATCAAATTGAGTTTCAATTTTAAAGTCAAAGTTCTGAAGTCAAAAGTCAAAATATTTGTTCATCGTAAAATTTGATCTTGTTTTGATGTATTATGTTTAATTGATTACTCAAAAAGTTTCTAATTGTGATTTTGAACCTTTTTCATTCAGAAATCGTGATCTAAAACGTCTTTAAAATTCGAATTTGATTTGGAGTTCAAACGTGTTCTTCCTTTTCTGTTACAGCTTTTATTATTTTATTTTTTATTTCTGTTTTGATAAATTAACTCTTACATCTTGTTTGCTATGTTTCATCTTCATATCCAAATTAAAACTTTAGATTAGCTGTTATTGATTGGGTTATGGTTCTGGTCGTGAGTGTTAATCGAAGAAGAAGGATAAATAGAAACAATAGTTAAATAAATTTAAGTGGTAATAATATCAGGAAATAGATCAGCTGGTTGGGTGTTGGTTTGTGTAAACGGGTGGTCGCGGGTTCGAACCCGGTTCGGGGCATTTTTTTTAGAAAACCTTGGAAGGTATATTTTCATTATCAAAATTATTATTATTACTACCTTGTTATTATTGTTATTATTATTATTATTATTATTATTATTATTATTATTATTATTATTATTATTTTTATTATTATTATTATATTATTATTATTATTATTATTATTATTATTATTATTATTATTATTAGTTTTATAATTATTATCATTGTTATTATTATTATTATTATTATTATTATTACAATTATAGAAATTATAATAATTAATAACATTGTTATTACTAATATTATTATCATTATCAAGTATTATTATTTAGGATTATTTACTATTATTATTATTATTATTATTATTATTAGTATTTATAGATATTATAGTATTATTAGTTATTACCAACATTATTATTAATAACATGATTATAAATATTATTATCATTAATAGAGTTTATATTATTATCATAACAAGTATTATTATTAAGTAGTATTATTCTTAGTATTATCATTAGTATTATTATGAATATTACTAATAGCATTATTATTATTAATTTTACCATTTTATTATTAATATCATTATTATGAATATGATTAGTATTATTATTATTAATATTAAAAAAATAATACAATTTATTGTTATTTTCATCATATTATAAATATTAGCACTATTATTATTAACATAAGTATATTATTAATATCATTATCATTATTACTAAATTTAACTTAGTATAATTAGAATTACGGTTTTGATAAACAAATGATATATAAAAAAATAAGAAATATATTAATACTTATAACATAACACAAATTATATTCTTATTTATTTAAATTATATAATATTTAATATGTAAAACATATATATATTATTAATATAAAAATGATGTAACTAATAAATTTATATATATAAATTTGTTCCATTACGAATATACGTTTTAATATATATACAAATGATATAGGTTCGTGAATCCGAGGCCAACCCTGCATTTTTCAGTATCGTCGTATGCATATTTTTACTACAAAATATCGTATTGTGAGTTTCATTTGCTCCCCTTTTACTCTCTACATTTTTGGGTTGAGAATACATGCAAATGCTTTATTAACTGTTTTTACAATATTTATATGCGTGAATTTCATTACTCCCTTTTTAAATGCTTTTGCAATATATATTTTTGGGACTGAGAATACATGCGCTATTTTTATAACTATTTTATTAAATGCTTTTGAGATATATTTTTAACTGAGATACATGAACCGCTTTTATAAATGTTTGACGAAATAGACACAAATACTAAAAACTACATTCTATGATAGAATTCTTTGGATTCAGAGGTTTGATTTCTATAAAGATTGTATTATCGACCATCGGCGAGATGATTTTGTCATTGCATGCACCCATTAGCTCCCGAAATGGTTCAATTTAGTAGTTAGTAAAGGAGAGATGATTTTATCATTGCACGCACGCATGAGCTCCCGTTTTAGCTATCATCGGTGAGATGATTTTGCATTGCATGCATTAGCTCCCGATGTATTGTATTGTATTGTATTCGATTTTGTAATTAGTAACGGAGAGATGATTTTGTCATTGCACGCACGCATTAGCTCCCGTTTTAGCTACCCTCGGAGAGATGATTTTGCATTGCACGCACGCATTAGCTCCCGTTGTAAAATTATATTGTATTAACTACCATGGTGAGATGATTTTGCATTGCACGCATGCATTAGCTACCGTTGGTGAGTTATTTGAAAGGTTCCGGTGTTCTTCATATGAATGATTTTAGAGCAGGAGTAAACCTGCACAGATTTTTTTCTAAATACGAGTATTTTGTGGTCTATTATACTATTGGAAATGATTATTTGTGATAACCTAATGAACTCACCAACCTTTTGGTTGACACTTTAAAGCATGTTTATTCTCAGGTACGAAAGAAATCTTCCGCTGTGCATTTGCTCATTTTAGAGATTTTACTTGGAATCATTTATGGCATATTTCAAAAGACGTTGCATTTGAGTCATTGAGTTCATCAAGATTATTATTAAGTTAACTATAGTCAGATATAATATGAAATGGTATGCATGCCGTCAACTTTCGATGTAAAGAAAGTTTGTCTTTTAAAAACGAATGCAATGTTTGTAAAATGTATCATATAGAGGTCAAATACCTCGCAATGAAATCAACTATTGTGAATATTTATATTCAGTATGAACGGGTCCTTTCAACGGGCGAGTGTAAAGAGGGTACTACCGATTGTTACTCATGTGGGAAACTGGGTCATAGAGCTGCTGATTGTCCTAAGAAAGGAAAACAGTGTTATAACTGTTTTGAAAAGGGTCATTTTCAAGCTGAGTGCCCGGATTATAAAAATGATTTAGCAAGTGGTGGTGTTAAGAAAGAGGTTAAAACAGAACCAAAGACGAACGATAACCGACCAAGAGCCCAAGCCTATCAGATTACCGCTCTCAAAGCGAAGGAATCCCAAAATGTGGTGTCAGGTACCTTTATTGTAAACTCTTTACCTGCGCATGTTTTGTTTGATTTCGGTGCTACGCGGTCGTTTGTTTCTTATTCTTTTTGTAAACATTTTTACATGACCCCAAGTATGTTAGAGCATCCTCTAGAGGTAGAGATAGCAGACAATAAAACCGTTATGGTATATAGTGTCATTATGGGATGTGAAATTATTTTGGATGATGAGAAGTTTGCTATAGATTTAATACCCACGCATATGGGAGAATTTCAAGTAATTGTAGGTATGGATTGGCTTGATGACAATGAAGGAATAATATTATGCCGAAAGAAAATAGTATTAGTTCAAGCACCAAGTGGAAAGGTTATTTGGATTTTGGGGAACGGGCTAGATGTGCTATTCCTATATGTACGTATGCTAGAGCCAAACAATTTTTGTACCATGGGTGTTGTGCGTTTCTGGCACATGTGACCGATGATTCAAAGAAGGTTTTTGGGATAAATGATGTACCGGTAGTTAATGAGTTTTCGGATGTGTTTCTGGATGAATTGCCCGGTGTTCCTCCCGAACGAGAAGTAGAGTTTCGAATAGAGTTAATTCCCGGAGCCACGCCAATTGCCAAAGCACCATATCGACTAGCTCCGTCGGAAATGAGGGAAATGATGACTCAACTACAAGATTTGATAGATAAAGGTTTTATTCATCCTAGTAGCTCACTTTGGGGAGCTCCGGTTTTATTTGTGAAAAAGAAGGATGGAACAATGAGAATGTGTATTGATTATCATGAATTGAATAAAGTCACTATTAAGAATAAATATCCATTACCGAGGATAGATGACTTGTTTGATCAATTACAAGGGGCATGCTTCTTTTCAAAGATAGATCTAAGGTCGGGTTACCATCAATTAAAAGTGAAGGAAGTGGATATCCCTAAAACGGCTTTTCACACTAGGTATGGTCATTATGAATTCGTGGTAATGCCTTTTGGGTTAACTAATGCTCCGGCTGCGTTTATGGATTTAATGAATACGGTATGTCGACAAATGCTCGATAAGTTTGTGATAGTATTCATAGATGATATTTTGGTGTATTCTAAGGGAGAAGAGGAGCATGCGGTGCATTTAAGACAAGTGTTAGAAACCTTAAAGAAGGAAAGGCTCTTTTCTAAGTTGCCTAAGTGTGAATTTTGGCTTCATGAAGTTCAATTTTTAGGACATGTCATTAATAAGGATGGTATTTGTGTAGATCCGACGAAGGTTGAAGAGATAATGAGATGGGAACCGCCTATGAATCCCACCGAAGTTAGAAGTTTTCTAGGCTTAGTGGGGTATTATCGACGGTTCATACAAGATTTTCCTAGAATAGCCACCCCACTCACAAAGTTAACCTGTAAGAATGTGCAATGGAAATGGGAAGAAAAGCAAGAACAAGTGTTTCAACTCCTTAAAGAGAAACTTGTTCAAGCCCCTATACTAGGTTTATCGGAAGGGAATGAGAACATGACGGCTTATTGTGATGCTTCTAAGAAAGGTTTGGGATGTGTGCTAATGCAAAAAGGGAAAGTCATAGCTTATGCTTCTCGACAATTGAAAATACATGAAAAGCGTTATCCCACCCATGATCTAGAATTAGCGGCCGTGGTTTTGCCTTGAAAATATGGTGTCATTATCTTTATGGTGTAAAGTTCTCCATCTACACCGATCATAAAAACTTAAAATACTTGTTCGATCAAAGAGATTTAAATGATAGGAAAAGGAGAGGACTCGACTTGGTAAAAGATTACGATTGTGAAATTGTGTACCATCCCGGGAAGGCTAATGTGGTGGCGGATGCTCTTAGTAGGAAGTCGAGCCACCAACCAATTAAGGTAACGAGTTTAGTCATGGTAATATTACCCCAAATATTTAATAGTATTAGAGCAGCGCAAGATGAAGCGTTAACCCCCGAAAACGTGAGAAAAGAAAGGATTAAAGGGCAAGTGGGTGATTTTATGGTAGATTCCTGTGGTCTAAGGCTTAGATATGGAAGAATTTGGGTACCTTTACAAAGTGGTGCTAGAAGTGAGCTCCTTGACTTAGCTCACAAATCTAAGTATTCGATTCACCCCGGTGCTACAAAAATGTATAGGGACCTAAAGAGAGATTATTGGTGGTCAGGAATGAAGAGGGATATAGTAAAGTATGTTCATAAGTGTCTTACTTGCCTCCAGGTAAAGGCCGATCATCAAATGCCGTATGGTAAACTGCAACCACTAGAGGTACCGGTATGGAAATGGGAGCATATCACGATGAATTTAGTGACTAAGTTGCCTAAGACCCCTCGGCAACATGATGCCATTTGGGTTATTGTTGATAGATTGACTATGAGTGCATTATTTTTTGCAATAAGAGAAGCTTCATCATCGGAAACAATGTCTAAGTTATATATAAAGGAGGTTGTGGCAAGACATGGGGTGCCGGTTTCCATTGTTTCGGACCGTGACACCCGATTTACCTCGCGATATTGGAGAAAATTTCAAGAAGAGATGGACACCAAGTTGCATGTAAGCACCGCATTTCACCCACAAATGGATGGTCAAAGTGATCGGACTATCCAAACTCTTGAGGATATGTTGAGGGCGTGTGTCATTGATTTTGGTCGTAGTTGGGATAACCACCTACCTTTAGTTGAATTTTCGTACAATAATAGTTATCATTCTACCATCGAAATGGCACCTTCTGAGATGTTGTATGGGAGAAAGTATAGGACCCCAATATGTTGGGGTGAAGTGGGTCAAAGAGAATTAGGAAGCACAGAAATAGTGCAACAAACAAACGAAATTATAGATCAAATTCGTGAAAGGATGAAAGCGGCACAAGAACGACAAAAATCGTATGCGGATAAGAGAAGGAAGCCGATAGAATTTCAAGTGGGTGATAAGGTAATGCTTAAGGTTTCCCCGCGGAAGGGTATAATTCATTTTTGAAAAAAGGGAAAATTGGGTCCAAGATTTGTGGGACCATTTGAGATAGTTGCGAGAGTCAGGAAGGAAGCTTACCGTTTGGCCTTACCCGACGAATTGAGTAACATACATGACATGTTTCACGTGTCACAATTACGAAAGTGTTTGGCAGATGAATCGACGTATATCCCACTAAATGAAATTGAGGTTGACGATAAGCTAAGATATGCGGAAAATCCAAAAAAAATTTCGGATCAAAAGGTTAACCAATTAAAAAATAATTCGGTGACATTGTTGAAAGTTTTATGGTAATTTAGAAAAGGTTCCGAATGTACTTGGGAACCCGAAGAATGGCTTATGAAGTATTATCCATCTGTAACAGCCCGTTTTTCTAGACATGACGCTTGTGGCGTCATACGGAGTCCAAAGATGCGTATTTAATCCGTCAAAACGTTATTGCTTGACCGAGTTTGACTTATGGTGTTTTTAAAAGTGAATTGGGTTTGATCAGGCAACCTATCGCGTTCTAAAGTGACATATCGCGTTTGGAACAGTCACGATACGCGACAATTGAGGCTGAAACGCGACGACTTCTGAAACCTGACTTCTGTTCTTTTTTCCCATTTAAAACTCGGATGTCACATATTGGAGTTGAAAAACGCGACAATTGTCGCTGTAATGACATTTTTAACCCATTTTAATGGGATCTTTTGGGGGTGTTTCGGTAATTTTGCATATGGCCGATTTTAGAGCCATAAGCCTGATTCAAGGATCAATCTTATCCTCATTCACACACCAAACACTCTCATCTTTAAACCCTAGAGAGATGAGGAGAGTTTAGAGAGAGAAAGCTCCATTTGGAGAAAAAGAAGAGTGTTTCGGGTCGAACCTCAAGTATTAAAGTTATTCTACTCGTCAACGGCATCATTTTGGCGGTATTGTTAAGTTCTAACTTCGAGTTTCATTGTTTGATTTGAGATTCAATGTTAGGGTTTTGAGTTTGTTAGTTGTAAAATCCATTTAGATGATGAATTGGGTTTATGGAAACTAGTTATTGTTGATACTTGGAGGGATTTGGGTTGATTGACGATTTAACCATGTTTAAGGCTTGTAAGTGGTGTATGATCACTAGTGTTAGTGATTATAGAAGTGTGGAACCACTTTGGGTGTATTTGAGTTGACTAATTTTGAAATGGGTCAAAATTAGGGTTTAGGTGTCAATTTGGGCAAGATAAGTGCCTAACACTTATGATTTGGTTTAATTGGAATATTAGGATCATTTTCACTTGTGTTAGTGATTATTGGTTAGCTTGGGTGCGGTTTGTGTTTGGAAGTGATTTTGGGTCGAATTTGCACTAGTTGTCAAAATGGGTTGGTTGTAATCCACCCTAATTGTGTTGTTTGTTATGTGATGGAATATGTACATTCCATTGGCGATTGCGGATTTTGGGTTGTGCATCCATCAAGACTTCAAGGTGAGTGTTAATATACTATGTGCATATGTATGTATAGGATGGGTGCGGGTCGAGTGAAGTGATTCTCGGCTATAGAGCTCACTTCACATATAGGTGGATTTGATGGACTTGTGTATAGGTCCAATGGGCACGGCTGTGCGTCTTGGTTGACCACCTTTGGCGAGGTGCACACTTCGTATGTACGTTATCACATCGACTTGTGATGTGGAGTAATATAATCCCGATGGCGTGGGATTGGTATTGAGTTGCGGTTGAGTAACCCCGATGATGTGGGTTTTGATTTGGGAAGTGAATCACGTGTGGATGCGGATTCACGATGACGCGTGTAGTTTCGGTCATCTTATTGATGTAGTGGTCTCGTGTAGTTTGGATTCACTAAGGCTCGTGTAGTTCGGCCAACCTCGATATTGTTGTGGTAATGAAGATAGTAGTCACGTGTGGATGCGGATTTACTAAGGCTCATGTAGTTTGGCCAATCTTCATTTTGAGTAATTGACTTTCGGTATTGGGTTAAGGGGTTAACCTTGAGCGGTTTACGCATTGTTATATAGGTATATATTTTGTTTATTGTTGTGATGTAGCTAACCCTCCGGGTGTAGCTTATTGATGTTGTACACATCGTCGTTGGTGTACTTATATTGTTGATGTTATTAGCTTGTTGTATAGCGATCGTACGGTATGCTTAGATTAGCTTGCCTTTATGCTTGGATGGTCCGGTATGTGCTATTTGATTATTTGTGTGGCGTATCCATTTTATGCATATATATGTATGTAATATACTTTCACTTACTAAGCGTTAGCTTACCCTCTTGTTGTTTACATTTTTTTTATAGATTCGCGTGGAGATGGTGGCTCGGGTAAGCTTGGGAACTAGTGGACTTGCGTTGGTTGCTTTAGAAGACGTGCTTTTGGAATGACTAGGATTGGGTAGCGTATCCCCAATCACCATGCTCGGTTTTGTTGGGAATTAAAATAATCGGGTCGTGTATGCCCGTTCGGATATTTAAACTCATGTATTAAATGTTTTAAAGTTTATTAAACTCAATATTGTATTAAAGATGTTTTTGGAAACATAATTGGGACCTAAATGTTAATGATATTATATATATATATATATATAAAAATATGGGCCGGTTTAAATACGGGTTGGGTTATTTCACCATCGTTGCACCAAGAGTGGTTCGCGAGGACGCGAACGATCTAACGGGGGGTGAGTTGTAACACCCCAACTAAATAAGGTAATATTTTATGTAAATTATTGATACATTTTATGTAGGCATCATTTTTGTATTATAAAAGGATAATATTTAAAGCTTGTTAGTTAATGATAAGAGGGACAAAGTGTGCAAAGTTAGTTTAAGAACCTCCCATATTATGGTTTTGGTGGGGAGGGTAGAAAGTGCAAATAAGGCAAAGATAATTAAATTAAAGTGGTTAAAATGCTGAAAATTCTTATCAGATGCAAAAAAATCAAAATTGAGTGTATGCTTGTGTGTGAGTGGTGACTGAGACGACCCGTCCTAATCCATAAGGACGAATACAATAATATATGATTACATCGCGAGGTATTTGACCTCTATATGATACATTTTACAAACATTGCATTCATTTTTAAAAGACAACATTTCATTACAACGAAAGTTGACATGCATGTATACCATTTCATAATATCCAACTTATAAATGACCTAATCTGTCATTTACTTAATAATAATCTCTATTGAACTCAATGACTTGAATGCAACGTCTTTTGAAATATGCCATGAATGACTCCAAGTAAAATCTCTAAAATGAGTAAATGCACAGCGGAAGATTTCTTTCAACCTGAGAATAAACATGCTTTAAAGTGTCAACCAAAAGGTTGGTGAGTTCATTAGTTTATCATAATCAATCATTTCCATAATTTTAATAGACCACAAGATTTCCTTTATTCAATAATCATACACTCGCAAGTGTTTAAAAATCATTCATATGGATTGAACACCTGGTAACCGACATTAACATAATGCATATAGAATATCCCCAAATCAGAAATCCATCTGTATAATATAAACTCGAAGTACTAAAGCATACCATTTTCCAGTATGGGGGGAGTTAGTGCCCGTAGATCTACCTTTAGAATTCGCGTCAATTAGGGTGTCTGTTCCCTAATTCTTAGGCTACCAAGCTAAAAGGGGTGATATTCGATTCGATAATCCAACCATAGAATGTAGTTTCGATTACTTGTGTCTATTTCGTAAAACATTTATAAAAGCAGCGCATGTATTCTCAGTCCCAAAAATATATATTGCAAAAACATTTAAAAAGGGAGCAAATGAAACTCACAATACTGTATTTCGTAGTAATTACGCATATGATGCCACTGAACAAATGTAAGGTTGGCCTCAGATTTACGAACCTATATTAATTATATATATTTATATGTTGGTCAATATCTGTATAACAGTTTAGGTCAAGTCATAGTGTACCACAATCCTAATGCTCGAGATTATCATGCAAAAGTCAACAAAAGTCAATCTGATAAAAATGATTTCCAAAATCTATACATGATTACTATATAACTTAAATATAGTCACTTTATATATTTAAATATTTTTAACAGATTTTATTAGAGTAAATAATATAATTCATAACATTTTGTATTAAAATTTATATAATAAAAATATACTTTTATATATCTTAAGTAATAAAATTTATAAAGTTCATTTAATATCATAAAAATATAATGATAGGTATTATTAATGTAATTTATATTATATGTAGTAAAATATCTTTGTATCACATATTTATTTAATAAAATAATATCGATAATAACAATAATAAGTAAAAGTTGTATTATTTTGTAATAATAACAATTATTATTATTATTATTCTATTAATAAAAATAATAACAATATTTATATTTACTAAAGATGATATTAATTATGATAAAATGATAATTCTAAACATGATAATCTTAATAATAACAATACTTTTTAATATTAACCGTAATAATAATAATATTTTATAAAAATAACAATTCTTTTCAAAATGATAATTTTTATTAATAATAATACTAAAATGATAATAAAAATGTTATTTTACAATAGCAATGATATTTATATTAACAATAATAAGTTTAATAAAAATGATAGTTTTAATATTAATAATACTTTTAATAATAAAAGTAATGATAAAAATAATGAAAATGATATTTTTATCTAAATCAATATCTTACCATATTTTAATTTCATCATGATACTCATACTCATTATTTTCTAATCGATTTATTTAATAGTTTTTAATCTTCTTTTATAGCGCATTCATAATAATGATAATAATTGCAATCATAATAATTAGATAATACTATATTAGTTTTAAAGATAATGATACTAATAAGTATTATAATAATATTAATAATAATACTAGTAATTATAATAATAATGATGATAGTATTAACAATAATAATAATAATAACAAAATACAATTTTTAAATAATGATGCATATATTAATAATGATAATATTAATAATAATAAGAATAATAATAATAATAATAATAATAATAATAATAATAATAATAATAATAATAATAATAATAATAATAATAATAATTAGGTAATAATAATAATTAGGTAATAATAATAACGACGATAGTAATAATAATCATTTTAACAATAATACAAAAATTCAGTTGACTATAACTTCTAATCCGTTCATCGAAACCATTCGATATCTAAATGAAAAGTTCTTAATTTTTCGCTAG
Source organism: Rutidosis leptorrhynchoides (assembly GCF_046630445.1). Taxonomy (NCBI): domain Eukaryota; kingdom Viridiplantae; phylum Streptophyta; class Magnoliopsida; order Asterales; family Asteraceae; genus Rutidosis; species Rutidosis leptorrhynchoides. Next base: position 653,758,660 of record NC_092334.1, on the reverse strand, counting down.
CTTTCCAACGATATGCATATCATATACCCTATCTCAGTAGCATATGTATCTAATTCAGGATTCATCATAACCTATCTAACGACAATATCAAACGTACAAGCATGCATAATCCTATATACTCGAGCACTAGTCAGAGATACACTATTTATATATAAAAGTTAAGTTATGAGTGCTCACGTATCAATATTGAGATTCAATATTGTAGGAAAGTACGTAGATGCAACGGAGATGATAAATACAAGATTGACCTTACGAGCATACCCTCGAACATTACCCATCACCTCCATAGCTATAACCCATAATTTCCTTAGCTCTATCCCGTTTGAAAACTTATTTTGAAATCGCCTGAACATAACTCCGTCGTAGTATTTTATGTATACTAATAATATCTTGAAATAATACTGAGTAAATATATATATGTAAATTGATTGAGAGAGTATAGAGAAATATATTTCAAGTTTCTATGAAATAATGAAACCTATTGAATTCTATTTATAATAGATTTTTGAATTATTAAAGTGAATTATTAAAGTATGCATTATTAAAGTGAATTATTAAAGTATGAATTATTAAAGTGAATTATTAAAGTATGAATTATTAAACTATGAATTATTAAAGTATGAATTATTAAAGTGAATTATTAAAGTTAAAGTAAAGTAAAAGTAAAATAAAGGTAAAGTTAAAGTATAGTAAAAGTATAAAACTATGTACGTATAATACGCGTATAAATATATAAAATATTAATTTAAATCGTTATATACATTTAATAAAATAAAATATAAATATCGGTATCTTTATCATACTGGTTAAGTAATTAGTTGTCAAAAGTGGTTCTAGAAATTTATAAAAGTTATATACGTTTTAATAATAAAGTTCTTTTTAAACTGAAAACATTTTTGTACGTTTGAAACTAAATCAAATAAATATGATAACTTTGTTTTCCAAAACTAAATATATTTAAGAATCATTTTGTTAAAAAGTTAAAATAATGAAAATCGTTATATCATAAAACGTTTTAGAAAAGTAGAGTTATATATATTCATAATAGGTTTCAAGATTTTAAATTACAGTTTGTGGATGAAGCGTGGGATAAAGTCCAAAAGTTAAATAATCGTATGAAATCATTTTAAGGTAAAATGTCGATATCTATTTTATAAGTTATCTATATTCCATAATATTACTTTCATCTTAAATAATATTAAAGTTAAATAGTTGACGCATATAAATAGAACATCGAACAGGAACTACACTAACTCTTGTCTAGTTCTCGTTAATTGACACTTTTGTTCTTACTTGTAAATCACTTTATCAATTATTCCGAATACCGTTAAAAAGGAAAGGTTTCCTAAATCAAAGTGGACCTCTCAACCGAGACTCGTAATCATACAATGTATCTGATAAATCAATTATTTGATATTATCTTCTAATTCCATCGATAAATATATTGAAACAAATACGTTCATGTAAAGTATTATACGTTTAATACTTTCTTAATATTCTCAAGTTGTAATATATATACATATACATACATAATCATATATGTTCATTTAATGGTTCGTGAATCGTTCGAATGAATGTATGAACATAGTTTAAAATCCTTGAGATTTAACTTACCAAACTTTGCTTATCATGTCGGAAACATATAAAGATCAAGTTTAAATTTGTTCGGAAATTTTCGGGTTGTCACAGTACCTACCCGTTAAAGAAATTTCGTCCCGAAATTTGATTGGGATGGTCATGGCTGACAATAAGTATGTTTTCATGACACATACAAGTTGATAAATTGAATTTTATTATCACTGAGTAATATGGATCAAATAATTCGATTACTCGAAGCGTATGAGTGAAGCTATCGTAAAAGAGTGAAGTGAGAAATTAGAGATTTGCCTTATCTTTTGACGTCATCACGGTTGATCTCTGGATTAAAGAAAATCTTTGTAATCTATATAGGATTTGATTCTTCGGCGATTAAGGAAATTATGATCCTCTTCTATTTAATGCGATAATCCATCTTGATTTCTCTGTCAGATATTTCACTATAAATCCACCTCCTTTTTTTCCTTACAACTCACACCTTCTATTCTTTCTCCCTCAACTCATACTTTGAAGCATTCTTTAATATGCTTCATCTAGTTCTACTTCTTGATATATTCCTAACTTTCATATATGTCATTCATCTTTTTCATCTACCGCGAGAAGAATCTATTTACTTCTACTATACCCTTAGATTTATAGTGTTTTTAGTTCTCCCATGTCTTTATATCGCTATATGTATCGATATATACGGTTTGTAATTTTCTGGGTTGTTATTGGGCTTTATATCTTCTTTTATATTTTGAAGTCCCTGATTCGGTCTTCTATAATCCTTGTCATCCACAGTTAATGCTCCATTCTATTTGCTGCGATTTATACCCCCATTTCTATTTCGGAGCTTCATGCTCTGTTTTCTCTTCTATTCATTAAGTACCGCTTGTAATGGTTCAGAATTTGCAGATATGAATTTTGGAATGAACATAGTTAATGTTCTAAGATGGATATTGTAATGGCACGATTTTGATTTGTCAAATTACTAGAATACCTCGGAAAAGGCCGAATCATCAAGAAAAATATGTTCTTGATATGTTTAGAGTTTAAGTAGAATACAAGAGTCGTGTAACATGGCACATGATGACGTTATGATCTGTGAATCATCACGTTCCATTTAGAAACTCAGCATGACTTACCGTAATATAATCATGTTGATCAAGTGTCATTATATTATACTAACTCATGCTTCAGTTCCCAACACTACTTCAAAAACATTCATATTTTGAACTCGAAGGTTTCAGAATTTAGAAACTAAAATAGTTTCTTTTATGATGTAACACGGATAGCGCGAAGAGGTAAATGATTTCGGATAAGAATAATTATGGAAATATCTTCAGAAATATGGAGTATATTTATAATGAAAGATGCGATGATATCTTAGAATTTCTAATATCAGAGGATGATGAAGAATATTGTCCGCAAGGGTTTAGAGTGAGGAGCAAGGTATTCGTTAATGACTTCAGCAGATACTGGATCATTTGGATTCTTTGAAGACAGGTTTAGTCTTTGTGATTTATCCACAGCCTCCTTCATACTTTACTCAATCCGTTTTCCAGTTCTAAACCTTCTTTTTTCTGAGCTTTGCCAGCACACTATTCTTTATCATCAAACTTTTTACTAGTTAAGGTTGTTTACAGTTTTTGCTGCTTCATCAGCATTTTTCAAAATTTCGAGAACTAGTTCGTAGTTTAAGGTGTTTTTCAGAAACTTCACATTCGAACTATGTAAGTTTAGGAGATAGAAGTTATATGTATATATAACTGTTGAAGTAAAAATGTTGCGAGATTCGAGATTGAGGATTGATGATTTTCGATAGTTGGTATGGTAATTACTGTTACAGGATGCAGATGAGTAGATGATGGGGTTACAATGAGTATATATAATGATTTTTCGAAGAGACTTACTCCAAAGGGTAACGAAGTTGCTGGTACATCTGTTGATAATGTAGTGGAATATAAAAGGTTCTCCGATAACAAAAGGGTAATCGTATATATCGAGGTTATAATAAGGCTACTTCGGATGAAAAATCGAAATTGACTTGCTGGAGCTATGACAGAATTTGCTACTTTGAAAAGGAATCGTAAAGTTATTTTTGCTAATAAATGCCAAAGGATCTGACGCGGGTACGTGTTGAACTATGACTTTGGTTTCGAGAGTTTTTCAGGTGCATAACTATGGGTAACATGTGGTTGGATCATCATCTCGGATGTCTTAAGGAAATTTCAAAGGGTTTGAACACAGATTGTAATTGTTAATATACATATGATGTTCTAGGATTTTGAATGATACGAATATTTTTCTGGGTTCTATGAATAGAAGTGATGTTCTAGCACAGTTTTGAAGTTAAAGTATAGTTTTGAAAAAAAAAATTGAAATCTAAGAGTGATGATACCGGTTATATTTGAATTCCGAGATTTCAAAATCAGAATATGTAATTGGATTTGAATGAGTATGGTTGTTTTTGATTTCCATAAAAGAATTTATATCGTTGTGAAGGTAGCGAGTATAGTTGATGATTACTGAATCATAATCGAGGAACGTAACATTTTAATTGTGAACTTATATATCTCTCGGATATTACCTACACGTTAAAAAAAAATTCACAAGTAATGTTTTGTACCAGAGAATTCTATTACAGTCTTTATGAAAATATATGTATATTTTCTTCAGATGTAATACAGATTTACTGAGTTAATATAATATTAAACTCACTTGATTTACGATTGAAACTAGAATTGAGTAATCCCTAAAACTTTAGAAATTACATAAGCATTTCTTCAATGATATTGAAATTATGAATCAATACTTTGTTATTTGTTGATGCATGATGTTGGTTTTTGTGAAATTCTTATGAACTTCTCAAGATACGAATGATGTTATCTGAAAAGTTTCGAGTACATTGATGATGAAAGTGTAAAATCAAACATATATTTGAATAATACACTTGATTTATTATGAATTGGAATTTATTGAATTGAGACAGAGATTGTAGTCAACGATGGTTAGGTTGCAAACGAAGGACGTACATTATTGCATATTAGTAATATGAATTAACCGAGTAGTTAAGATTCACACATAATAGCTTAGTACGGAAAGATTTATTATGGTTTAAAATTTTATATATATAAGATATACATATAAATCCTTCAGTGGAAATTAGTTAATACTTCATAACTCGTTGATATGACATACTTGTTGTTGATTGGTAATGATGTCCATAGTGATTCTTGAACTGTCGGAGGTTGTGATGTTATAGGTGCTGCTAGTGCTGATGATGCCGACGATACCGACGGTGCTGGTGATGTTAACGGTACCGTTGATGCTGCTGGTAAAACAAGTCTAGCTTGTAAATCACTCATCATTCTTGTCAGGGTTTCTATTCTTCGTTCTATTATTTTGGTTCATTCATCTAATTTATGATTAGGGCTGGAATAGATAATCTCTAAGACTTTAGAGATTACATAATCACCGCAGAGTGCTTCTTCAATGAAGTTTTAAATCAATACTTCATCGGTCCTTGTTGTTGGTACTCCTTGTTATCTACGGTGCGTATGATGTTGCTGTTCGAGGTACAGATTGTGAGGCTGAGGTGTGGGATGCGGAGGTTGTTGTTGGTGGTGGTAATGGTACTGTTGGCGTTGATGATGGTGGTACTGGTTATGCTGCTGGTGCTGCTGCTGGTGTTTGTAACCTTTGCACCATATTCTCCTAAGCCATTACCCGAGCGCGAAGTTCGTTGACTTCTTCTATTACACCGGGGTGATTGTCGGTTCGGACGAGCGGATAAATAAAATCTAGAATTTGGTATAGTATATAATCGTGACGAGATACTCTGGAAATGAGAGAGAAAATGGTGTTTCGGACAGGTTCCCCGGTTAGTGCTTCAGGTTCTTCGCCAAGAGGGCAATGTGGTGGATGGAAGGGATCACATTCTTCTTGTCTCCAATGACCAAGTAGACTAGGAACCCATCCCTAATTCATCCAGAATAGATGATAGCTGATTGGTTGATCCATTCCGGTCACACTGCTTTCGGAGCTTGAGTGGAATTCCATTTCAGAATCCGAGGGACTTGAACTAATGACGAATTTCATTTCGTACGATTGAATAAAGGATTTTTCTATATGAAATGATTTTCGGTTATCGGAGGGTATTCTAATTACATAGAATACCTATATATATATATATATAGAGCAAAAGATTTCGTAGATTACGGAAGGATTTACGGAATATGTCACGCAAAGTTTACAGTAATAGATACGCTAAGATATGAATTAGCAGATACGCTAAGATATGAATTTTGTCTATACACTATTCGTGCAATCAATGCAATAAGATGTGTTTAGACTAAGAATGATAAGAAGGTAATTTCCTAAGGATGGTAATTAGATGATTTCCGACTAGAAATGATAAGCAAAACTCTTGACATGTAGACACGGTTCAAGTCCAGACTCACTAATGCATCCTAACGACTATCAGTTAGACACACTAATGCAGACCTGGTTCGCTAATACCACCGCTCTGATACCACAAGAGACGACCCGTCCTAATCCATAAGGAAGAATACAATAACATATGATTACATCGTGAGGTATTTGACCTCTATATGATACATTTTACAAACATTGCATTCATTTTTAAAAGACAACCTTTCATTACAACGAAAGTTGACATGCATGTATACCATTTCATAATATCCAACTTATAAATGACCTAATCTGTCATTTACTTAATAATAATCTCTATTGAACTCAATACCTTGAATGCAACGTCTTTTGAAATATGCCATGAATGACTCCAAGTAAAATCTCTAAAATGAGCAAATGCACGGCGGAAGATTTCTTTCAACCTGAAAATAAACATGCTTTAAAGTGTCAACTAAAAGGTTGGTGAGTTCATTAGTTTATCATAATCAATCATTTCTATAATTTTAATAGACCACAAGATTTCCTTTATTCAATAATCATACACTTGCAAGTGTTTAAAAATCATTCATATGGATTGAACACCTAGTAACTGACATTAACATAATGCATATAGAATATCCCCAAATCAGAAATCCATTTGTATAATATAAACTCGAAGTACTAAAGCATACCATTTTCCAGTATGGGGGGAGTTAGTGCCCATAGATCTACCTTTAGGATTCGCGTCAATTAGGGTGTATGTTCCCTAATTCTTAGGCTACCAAGCTAAAAGGGGTGATATTCGATTCGATAATCCAACCATAGAATGTAGTTTCGATTACTTGTGTCTATTTCGTAAAACATTTATAAAAAGCAGCGCATGTATTCTCAGTCCCAAAAATATATATTGCAAAAGCATTTAAAAGGGAGCAAATGAAACTCACAATACTGTATTTCGTAGTAATTACGCATATGATGGCACTGAACAAATGTAAGGTTGGCCTCAGATTCACGAACCTATATTAATTATATATATTTATATGTTGGTCAATATCTGTATAACAATTTAGGTCAAGTCATAGTGTACCACAATCCTAATGCTCGAGATTATCATGCAAAAGTCAACAAAAGTCAATCTGACAAAAATGATTTCCAAAATCTATACATGATTACTATATAACTTAAATATAGTCATTTTATATATTTAAATATTTTTAACATATTTTATTAGAGTAAATAATATAATTCATAACATTTTGTATTAAATTTATATAATAAAAATATACTTTTATATATCTTTAGTAATAAAATTTATAAAGTTCATTTAATATCATAAAAATATAATGATAGGTATTATTAATGTAATTTATATTATATGTAGTAAAATATCTTTGTATCACATATTTATTTAATAAAATAATATCGATAATAACAATAATAAGTAAAAGTTGTATTATTTTGTAATAATAAAAATTATTATTATTCTATTAATAAAAATAATAACAATATTTATATTTACTAAAGATGATATTAATTATGATAAAATGATAATTCTAAACATGATAATCTTAATAATAACGATACTTTTTAATATTAACCGTAATAATAATAATATTTTATAAAAATAATAATTCTTTTCAAAATGATAATTTATATTAATAATAATACTAAACTGATAATAAAAATGTTATTTTACAATAGCAATGATATTTCTATTAACAATAATAAGTTTAATAAAAATGATAGTTTTAATATTAATAATACTTTTAATAATAAAAGTAATGATAAATATAATGAAAATGATATTTTTATCTAAATCAATATCTTACCATATTTTAATTTCATCATGATACTCATACTCATTATTTCCTAATCGATTTGTTTAATAATTTTTAATCCTCTTTTATATCGCATTCATAATAATGATAATAATTGCAATCATAATAATTAGATAATACTATCTTAGTTTTAAAGATAATGATACTAATAAGTATTATAATAATATTAATAATAATACTAGTAATTATAATAATAATGATGATAGTATTAATAATAATTTCTGATAATAATAACAATAATAATAATAATAACAAAATACGATTTTTAAATAATGATGCATATATTAATAATGATAATATTAATAATAATAATAATAATAATAATAATAATAATAATAATAATAATAATAATAATAATAATAATAATAATAATAATAATAATAATTAGGTAATAATAATAATAACGACGATAATAATGACGATAGTAATAATAATCATTTTAACAATAATACAAAAATTCAGTTGACTATAACTTCTAATCTGTTCATCGAAACCATTCGATATCTAAATAAAAAGTTCTTAATTTTTCGCTAGCTTTCCAACGACATGCATATCATATACCCTATCTCAGTAGCATATGTATCTAATTCAGGATTCATCATAACCTATCTAACAACAATATCAAACGTACAAGCATGCATAATCCTATATACTCGAGCACTAGTCAGGGATACACTATTTATATATAAAAGTTAAGTTATGAGTGCTCACGTATCAATATTGAGATTCAATATTGTAGGAAAGTACGTAGACGCAACGGAGATGATAAATACAAGATTGACCTTACGAGCATACCCTCGAACATTACCCATCACCTCCATAGGTATAACCCATAATTTCCTTAGCTCTATCCTGTTTGAAAACTTATTTTGAAATCGCCTGAACATAACTCCATCGTAGTATTTTATGTATACTGATAATATCTTGAAATAATACTGAGTAAATATATATATGTAAATTGATTGAAAGAGTATGGAGAAATATATTTCAAGTTTCTATGAAATAATGAAACCTAATGAATTCTATTTATAATAGATTTTTGAATTATTAAAGTGAATTATTAAAATATGAATTATTAAAGTGAATTATTAAAGTATGAATTATTAAAGTAAATTATTAAAGTATGAATTATTAAAGTGAATTATTAAAGTATGAATTATTAAAGTGAATTATTAAAGTATGAATTATTAAAATGAATTATTAAAGTTAAAGTAAAGTAAAAGTAAAGTAAAGGTAAAGTTAAAGTATAGTAAAAGTATAAAACTATGTACGTATAATACGCGTATAAATATATATAATATTAATTTAAATCGTTATATATATTTAATAAAATAAAATATAAATATCATTATCTTTATCATACTGGTTAAGTAATTAGTTGTCAAAAGTGGTTCTAGATATTTATAAAAGTTATATGCGTTTTAATAATAAAATTCTTTTTAAACTGAAAACGTTTTTGTACGTTTGAAACTAAATCAAATAAATATGATAACTTTGTTTTCCAAAACTAAATATATTTAAGAATCATTTTTTTAAAAAGTTAAAATAATGAAAATCGTTATATCATAAAACGTTTTAGAAAAGTAGAGTTATATATATTCATAATAGGTTTCAAGTTTTTAAATTACAGTTTGTGGGTGAAGCGTGGGATAAAGTTCAAAAGTTAAATAATCGTATGAAATCATTTTAAGGTAAAATGTCGATATCTATTTTCTAAGTTATCTATATTCCATAATCTTACTTTCATCTTAAATAATATTAAAGTTAAATAGTTGACACATATAAATAGAACATCGAACATGAACTACACTAACTCTTGTCTAGTTCCCGTTAATTGACACTTTTGTTCTTACTTGTAAATCACTTTACCAATTATTCCGAATACCGTTAAAAAGGAAAGGTTTCCTAAATCAAAGTGGACCTCTCAACCGAGACTCGTAATCATACAATGTATCTGATAAATCAATCATTTGATATTATCTTCTAATTCCACCGATAAATATATTGAAACAAATACGTTCATGTAAAGTATTATACGTTTAATACTTTGTTAATATTCTCAAGTTGTAATATATATACATATACATACATAATCATATACGTTCATTTAATGGTTCGTGAATCGTTGGAATGAATGTATGAACATAGTTTAAAATCCTTGAGATTTAACTTACCAAACTTTGCTTATTATGTCGGAAACATATAAAGATCAAGTTTAAATTTGTTCGGAAATTTTCGGGTTATCACAGTGACCAAAACAAAGAAAGAAGGAGAAATCCGCCATTGGAAGATTTGAAAACATGCAAGTAGAAATTCATGTAATCTAGCGTGCTTTAATCATCATAACAAGTTGCAACCCTTCAATCTCTTCTTCATTTGTGCACAATTAGGGTTCATAAATCCCAAAACACAAGGTATGAACTTCTAGGTCTTATGTATCACTAAATTGGGTGTTCGAGGTGAATCTCAAGTTTATAAGTTGTTATATATTGTGAGTGTGCACATTTACATGATTAAAAACGAATTTTAATGGATGTTTAGATTTAAGTTCATGTATGAACTTGCTATTTGAATGTGTGAAATGAAAATGCTGAATTTGATGTTGCTAGTAGTCTAGAATCAAGTCATGCACACTAGGTGTTTGATGAAATGCCTCAATGAAGATGATTATGAGATTTAGCTAAATTGTGAAAAGAGAGTTTATGTTTTGAATTGTTGAAATTGTTATAACTATTTATTGTTAAGAATTATAAGTTCTAAATTGTATGGATTAATTAGAGAACTTGAGTATTGAGGAAAAATGATGCATTATGAGTGTTCATGTACTATTAAAATAAGGGAGTTAAAAAAGGTTAAGTTCAAATGTGTAAGTTTATGAAAGTGATGTATGCATTCGAAAGATGTGAATTTGTTTGAATTTTGTAAATGAAGAGATTAGCTCATGTATAGGTGCTAATCAAGGCAAAGGAACCTCAAGCGACCAAGAAATTTCATTTAACCAAGGTGAGTTTATAGGGGGTAAATTGGGCGGGTCAAGGGTGACTTAGTATTCCCGGATTGCATCCGTGCAAGAGGGTAATAACTAAGGTCAATAGATAGTTAGCTTAGACTTCATTACTAGGCTTGCTTAGTAACGGTGTCTATGGTTAATGAATTAGCTTATGCATGATCGTTAGGCTCGCTTAATGATCATGTCTATGGTATGACTTAGCTTAGACACTTAGGGTGTCTAAGTTTGTATGCATAATGAATTAAGGTTAGCTTAGGCATATGCGTATGCCTATGGTTATGTTTAGCTTAGGCACAATTACTAGGTTGAACTAGTAAGTTGTGTCTATGGAAAGAATTGGAATCGGATCCGATAGTAAGTAAGCAACCTTCGGGTTGGAAAGGTTAATTGATGCATTGTTTATGTTTAATGATATGCGTTCTTTTATTCGCCTATAACTCACTAAGCATGAAAGCTTACCCCTATGTTATGTTCATATTTTAATAGGAATGAAAGGACACCATGAAGGTAAGGAGCCTATTTGAAGATAGTGGAGCATTGATCTTATAGTAAGTGGTAATGCAAGTTCCTATTTTGAATCTAGCTCTAAAGATACCGCTTATGGACGCAAAGACTTTTGTACTCATAAACTATGTTTATCTTGAGATTTGGGATCAAATGTTATGTTGAAGATGTGTAAATGTGTCGTTCATGATTAAATGATTTTCGTAACGCTTAATGATGTATGAAACTATTTAACTAAGTTTGTTAATGTACTATGTTTTCATAAATGGTGAATTGTGATTTCAAAGCAAGTTAAAGTTTAGCACCAGCAACAGCATAGGGCCGCGCCGGGGGTCCCTTGGCCACGCCTCGCCTTTTAGTGTAATTTGGTAACAGGAGATTTGAGAAAAACTGACCTGCATTCTTTGTTCTGGCCACGGCGCGCCCAGTTTAGCCGCGCCGCGGCTTATCCCTGGGCTGGGTGGTCAACTTAAAAAAAAAAAAAGAATTTATCGTTTAAGGGCGTTAAACATGCTGACTCCAATCTTGACCATTGATAGCATGCAACAGTTAAAACTTTTTAATAATTACCTTAGAATAAGACATGCTTAAAACGCCAACAAAAATGTTGGTGAGTCATAGGTTTAACCTATATAATAAATCATAATAATAGGCCACAAGATTTCTTTTAATAACGTACAAGAATCACATCTGTACAAAAATCATTCATATGATGAGTTGCCTGGTTACTGACATTAACAAAATGCATGTAGAATATCCCCACAGGAATCACATTTGTACAAAATCGAAGTTTAAAAGCATTCAAACTCTCAGAATGGGGATCATTAGTTCCCATAGATCTATCTTTAGAATTCGCGTCAATTAGTGTCGATTATAATGTACACTAATTCTTAGGCTACCAAGCAAAAATAGGGATATCCGGTATAACAATCCAGTCATAGAATGTAGTTTCATTACTTGTGCCTATTTTGTAAAACATTTCCAAAATAGCATGTATTCTCATCCCGAAATAATTAGATAGTAAAATTGGGACTATAACTCACTTGATAAGATTTTTCAAATCGTTGAAAAATTAAGACTTGGCCTTGATATGATTCACGAACCTAATAACAATATTATAAGTCAAAATATGTTATAATTAATATTTCATACTTATAATACTTTTAATTGTGCAATGTTAGTAGTCCAAATATATTCCAATAGTCAAATATATAATCTTAGAATTTAATCAAGATGTATTGTATACGTATTGTTTAAGACTCAATCACGACCCATTGTACACGTGTTGTCTTAGAATTAACCCAGACGTATTGTGTACATGGTGTCTTATGATTTATCCGAACGTATTACATACATGTTGTCTTAACTAATCAAGACTATATTATATTGTCTCGAAATTAACCAAGACTAGTATATTACAAGGAAATAGTCATGACATGTATTAATACATGTAGGATGTAAGATAATTTAGTTAGGATATGATTAGTATAGTTTTTATCAAAATTTCACGTAGCTAAAACTAGTTTTCCTAACCAATATTGTTTTGCCTATAAATTCTTCGATACAAATCGGATTTGAGTGAATCAAATTGCTATGATTTTTTATTGAACTAAATTTTCCAAAACTAAACTGTAAAAGTATTGGTTTATAGTCAGAGTTACAGGTTACATATCAACTTAGAAGAAGGTGGTCATATCCGCCGTAAGAACGACATCTTGATGACCATTTTGATAAACATACATCCACTTTGAGTTTAACTGTAACAACCCAACCCGTATTAAAACCGGCCCATAAAAATTTTTCCTTTTAATACGCGTTAAATAACACTTTAGGTCCCAATTGTGTTTCCATAAACATCTTTAATACGATAGAAGGTTTAATAAACCTTAAAACATTTAATACATTGATTAATTGTCCAAACGGACATACACGACCCGACTAGTTTAGTTTCCAACCAAAACCGAGCATGGTGATTTGGGACTACGCTACCCAAATCCTAATCGAATACAAAAGCAAGATCTTCTAAGCAACCTAGCCAAGATCTCTAATCCCCAGTCTTACCTGAGCCGCCAAGCATGCGAACCTATAAAAATATCAACAACGAGAGGGTAAGCTAACGCTTAGTGAATGATAATATACTACATACATATATATGTATAAAATGGACACGCCATACAATATATCAAATACCCCATACCGAAACATCCATGTATAAGGCAACTACACTAAGCATACCGTACGATCTCTAAGCAACAAGCTAAAGATATTAACAAAGTGTAAGTTCACCAACGACGATGTGAACAGCGCCAATAAGCTACACCCGGAGGGTTAGCTACAACACAACATTACATTAATATATAACAATATAAAACGAAATAAGGTTAACCCCTTAACCCATTACCGAATGCCAAACGCCACAATGAAGATTAGCCGAACTACACGAGCCTTAGTAATCCGAACCCACACGAGATTACTATCTTCGCAACATCGAGGTTGGCCGAACTACACGAGCCTTAGCAATCCGAAACCACACGAGATTACAACCTCAATAAGATGACCGAACTACACGAGTCATCGTGAATCTGAACTACACGAGATTCATTTCCAATAAGATGATCGAACTACACGCGTCATCGTGAATACGAACTACACGAGATCTACTTCTCCAATTCAAACCCACAGTCACGGGATTATAAAATCCACCACATCGGGGTTATCCACTTCACAACAATATCAACCCTTCGCCATTGGGGTTATAACATCCAAATCACAACCACGTGTGATAACGTACACACAAGCGTGTACCTCGCCAAAGGTGGTCAACCAAAATGCACAACCGTGCCAATTGGACTCATACCAAAGTTCACCAAATCCACCTATATGTGAAGTGAGCTCTATGACCGAGAACCACTTCACCCGACCCGCACCCATCCTACACATACATATGCATATAGGATATTAACACTCACTTTGTCGCCTTGAAGAATGCTTCCAAGTAATCCGCAACTCGTCAATGGAAAGTACCTATTCCATTATCACAAATTCAACAACACACTTAGATTGGATCTACAAACCAACCCAATTTGACACTTAGTGCAATTTCGACCCAAATGCACTTCCAAGGACAAACCGCACCCAAACAAACCAATAATCACTAACACAAGTGATAATGGTCCTAATATGCCAATTAAACCCGAAAACAAGTGTTAAACACTTATCGTTCTCAAAATCGCCCATAAACCCTAATTTTGACCCAAAAGGTCAAAATCTCACCATTTACAAGTTTTGACACCAAAACATGTTTAACTCGGTTTTATACTTCAACTTAATCTATTTTAAGTTTACAAACCTCATCGAATCGACATTCGGGTCACAATCATCGTCAAACCCTAACTTTGACTCTAGTCAAAGTTAGTCAACCATGAAAACCCTAAAAGTCTCCAAAACACCAATAATCACTAATGCTAGTGATTGTACACCATTTACAAGTCTTAAACATGGTTAAATCATTAACCAACCCAAAACCCACCTTTAACAACAATAAACCCGAATATTGGTGTTAATCTCCAATTAACAACTAAATGGGTTTCACCTATGAATCATACAATCAAAAGCCCCAAATTTGAATGATGAACACGAAAATGAAAATCGGAGTTAGAGCTTACCACTAGTATCACCGTGTAGCTAGGAACGAGGAGAACAAACTTGTCAACTACGCCAAAGTTCAAATCCCACTTCTTCCTTTCCAAAAATCCCTTTGAAATCAAGTGGGTGTTTGAGTTTGAAAGGAAAAATGAAAAGAAAAGGAAAAATAAAATGAGAAATGAAATGGGTGGTCCAGATTTAAGATCCCCATCTGGCTCAATCGTGAAAGGACCAAATTGCCCTTGAACTTCATTTAATATTACAAGAATCTGGTGCCAGTTCGCACAGTATGCCGCGCCGCGGCATTAATGGTCGCGCCGCGACCTTTGCCTGAGTCTGATGCCTTCTTTACCACACTTTCTGATCTGATTTCTAGTTGATTGCCGCGCCACGGCCTCATTCGTCGCGTCGCGACGTTCCACGTGATCTGACTCATTTTCCTTGCATACAAGACCTTAACACCCGAACATGTCCCGAACCCTTCATACGCCTATCGTACATACACAATACATCTATAAATCATATACGGGGAAAAACGGGGTGTTACAACTCTCCCCCACTTAGCCTCGATCACGTCCTCGTGATCCTCGTCACTTAACCAAACGGACCACACTTCACGGTCCTCAAACATAAGTCCCAACCGACTTTCCTAAGCAATTCTTCCCAATGAATTGCCTTCGACAACTAAATCGTCACCCGCGATTTATCAAATTCCATAATTCCGAGCACTAGCACTAACTCAATCCCTCACATCGGGAAAACTCAACCAATCTCGTATCGAGATATCAATTCCTTAGCATACCCTTACCGAGTACGACGTTAAAAACAACCAAGTCTCAACCTAAGGTCAACAACCCGAAACGAAGAAGACCGAACCAAACGAATCTTGACGGATAACACCAATCACTAAACATCCCTTGTAGTGCGCAATACGACCAATACGCAACTACCGTAACATCATAATCAAACAGCTAAAACCGATAGCGCCCAAAACGACTATGGCAACGCAAATCCCAAGGTGTACCAAATCGACTATTGTCACACCTGTAACAACACGTGAGCGAAACACGGCTATCGCACCACTAATCATACAACATGGTTCTGAAGACCCCACCATCGGCGTATAAAACAACCGATAGATTACACCACACGGTCCTTACGACCCCACCATTGGTGTATAAAACAACCAATAGATCACAACACAACGTGGCCGAAACAACCCGAGCCTAAACACATATGGAGGATGGTCGAAACAACCCGAACCTTAGTGAATTCGCACAACCCGAAATTCACCAACCCAACCCATATATCTCACAACGAAATGACCGTACAACCCGAGTCATCGTGAATACGCGCAACCCGATATTCACTACCACCGCCACATAGTATAATCGAGGATGGCCGTACAACCCGAGCCTTAGTGAATCCGAACTACCTGACATTCACTACCTCAAACCATGTGTCCAACCAACAGGGACAATCGTACTACCCAAAATATTGTGAATACGAACAACCCGTTATTCACGTCCCACAACACAACTCAAGAATGGTACTCTCATTTCCCACCGGTACTCGCATTTCCCGATAATGTTATGCCATGCCGACGTAACACTATTCCCTTGATGAAGTCAGCGGACCCCGAAGGTCATGCTCCACCAATCTCAACACCGGATGAAGTCAGCGGACCCCAAAAGTCATGCTTCACCGATATAACACCACGCTCATGATGAAGTCAGCGGGCCCCGAAAGTCATGCTCCACCAATCACGTACTCCCATGATGAAGTCAGTGGACTTGAAAGTCATGCTCCACCAATCAATAACCATGATGAAGTCAGTGGACCCTAAAGGTCATGCTTCATCAATCACCAATACCATGATGAAGTCAGCGGACTCCGAAAGTCATGCTTCATCAATCAACGCCCTTTTGGCCTCAAACGACGAGTAGCGTAACATCGCGCTCTGCTACGCCATAGTGAATCCTAACGGATACCACTAACCATTCACACACTCGAGAAAGAACCACCTATATCAAACATAGGCACAAAACAATAATTCTCTAGAAGAGAATCTGACACACACCTCCCTTAACCGAAGGATTTCACCTTGCTCACCAAACACGTCCATTATCTCTCAACGAGATTTACCACATTACCACCTCGGTGATAATTCAAATCCAAACCATAAGTACAATTTATCCGAAATTGTAATCTACCACAAATCGACTAAAACCAGGTCTCGACAACATTTTCCGGATCTACCAAAAGAATCATCCGAAATCTCACACTAAAACTTCCTCGTGCGGGAGTGTAACTCCCCCACTTGGAACTACGTCCCATATCCACAGCTCGTACAATCGTACAATGCTACCAAAGGTAGACTTTACAAACGATTGGGCTCACACGACCCATCACCATATCTTGCTCCAGCCTTGAGCACACGAAGGATTTCAATCAATCCTTAAACACTTCGAACAAAAAGTGTACCACGATTACACAAATACCCTCGCAATCATCCAATTGCTCTAGTTTGTCAATTTCCACCTAGTCACTCATGTACCTAAGGGTTTCACTCCGGTAACCTAAGTACAATGTAACCACAACACAATCGGAGTCGAACACCACGCTAGTAGGTATAAAAGAGGCACCTAATGTCGCGTCACGTAGACTCCTTTACCAACATACATCGAGATTCGAAACACTCGATTTCTCGGGTTTCATCCCACCCGTCGAACCTCATGGTTCATCAACTTCAACACGAGAGCGAACACGCTCTAGCATCCGAACACCAAAACCCATTTCCATGGTTTGCTAGAAACATTTCCTAAATACTAAGGAATGCTTGGTTGCACCAAGTCGTACGTCCTTCGCCCGACAATCAACGTCACCATTGGGTACTTCCATTAGGAATGTCACCCATAACAACAATATGAACAACACAAGGCATTTAATCAACTCAAATTCAATGGCACTTAATATTTAATCAAAGGACATATTTATTAAAACGAAACGTACCTTAACGTCTCCTTGCCGCACCCGTCCCCGCTAACTTGGGACATTCCGACTTACGATGTCCTTCTTCTTGGCAATTGAAACACACCATACCATCACTCTTTGGTACCGAACATTCCCAAGACTTGTGACCCCTCATGCCACAATTGTAACATCTAGATGCACTAGAATCTAGTATACCCGTCCGCATACCACCCGTGCTCACACTCGGACCCTTAGTCCTCTTACTCGGAGCACCATACGAAACAACCCTTCTCTCACTTGAAGGTTCACCAATCTTTGATCGCGTATACGACTCGAAACCTCTAGCCACGACGAATAATTCCGCAAATGATTTCACGTGACCCCGGCTAATCTTATTCTTCAAGTCATCATTCAAGGTTCGATAGAAATCTTGCATCAACAAATTATCATTCCCCAAATACTCCGGACAAAAATGAGCCTTCGCCATAAAGGTCGTCTTGAGAGTATTCAAATCCATAGAACCCTGTTGTAAATTTCGCAACTCATTACGCATTTCCGACAAATCGGCTGAAGTTCGGAACTCCTCGAAGAATTCCTTCTTAAACCCGTCCCACGATAACGCCATAAACGGTTCACCACCGACAAGATCAATCTTACCATCCAACCAATCCTTTGCCCTACCCCGCAACAAACTAGTAGGGAGTCTTGTCCTCTTCTCAGGAGGGCATTCAATGGTACGAAAACACCCTTCGACTTTCGAGATCCAAGTTGTGCTTACCAAAGGATTCGGTTTTCCGTCATACATCGGGGGTTTAGTCCTCATGAAGCTCTTAAGACAACGCTCCATTTCACTACTACCCCGAAATTCGGAATACTTCCTAACCATTTCTTCTCGAAACGCACTCATTTTCTCCGCAACGGCGGTCGCAACTCTAGAGTTAAACTCCTCGTCATTCATCTCGATCTCGTTTTGCGTCGTCATTCTAAAGAATGCAAAACGATTAGTCCACGAACGTATAAACAAACACTCATAACACCACCCCATCTTGCTCAACACTCGTCATACATCACTTGTTAGACACGATTTGCACCCGTACTAAGGTTTGCAAGTCCTTATTACGCACACACGTCGTCTCAACTCGTTAGTACAACGACCGCCTCGCTCGATGATATAACCAACATAACGACGATTCCACGCGATATAAACACACGCAAGGGAATAGCATCACAACACAAGCCAAAAATCCTAGTTAGTCCACCTACAAACAAGGCACTAACTATAACTCGTTCCGACCCGTTCACCTACAAGGCCCGCAACAATTAAGCACACACACAAAAGTCTCAGTCTAGGCACCTATCTCAAGTCACCTAAATCCCTTAGACCATTCTCTGATACCACTTGTAACAACCCAACCCGTACTAAAACCGGCCCATAAAAATTTTTCCTTTTAATACGCGTTAAATAACACTTTAGGTCCCAATTGTGTTTCCATAAACATCTTTAATACGATAGAAGGTTTAATAAACCTTAAAACATTTAATACATTGATTAATTGTCCAAACGGACATACACGACCCGATTAGTT
This sequence comes from Rutidosis leptorrhynchoides, assembly GCF_046630445.1. Classification (NCBI taxonomy): domain Eukaryota; kingdom Viridiplantae; phylum Streptophyta; class Magnoliopsida; order Asterales; family Asteraceae; genus Rutidosis; species Rutidosis leptorrhynchoides. The sequence continues at coordinate 653,739,113 of NC_092334.1, read as the reverse complement.
TAGTTTCCAACCAAAACCGAGCATGGTGATTTGGGACTACGCTACCCAAATCCTAATCGAATACAAAAGCAAGATCTTCTAAGAAACCTAGCCAAGATCTCTAATCCCCAGGCTTACCCGAGCCGCCTAGCATGCGAACCTATAAAAATATCAACAACGAGAGGGTAAGCTAACGCTTAGTGAATGATAATATACTACATACATATATATGTATAAAATGGACACGCCACACAAAATATCAAATACCGCATACCGAAGCATCCATGTATAAGGCAACTACACTAAGAATACCGTACGATCTCTAAGCAACAAGCTAAAGATATTAACAAAGTGTAAGTTCACCAACGACGATGTGAATAGCGACAATAAGCTACACCCGGAGGGTTAGCTACAACACAACATTACATTAATATATAACAATATAAAACAAAATAAGGTTAAACCCTTAACCCATTACCGAATACCAAACGCCACAATGAAGATTGGCCGAACTACACGAGCCTTAGTAATCCGAACCCACACGAGATTACTATCTTCGCAACATCGAGGTTGGCCGAACTACACGAGCCTTAGCAATCCAAAACCACACGAGATTACTACCTCAATAAGATGATCGAACTACACGAGTCATCGTGAATCCGAACTACACGAGATTCATTTCCAATAAGATGACCGAACTACACGCGTCATCGTGAATCCGAACTACACGAGATCCACTTCTCCAATTTAAACCCACGGTCACGGGATTATAAAATCCACCACATCGGGGTTATCCACTTTACAACAATATCAACCCTTCGCCATTGGGGTTATAACATCCAAATCACAACCACGTGTGATAACGTACATACAAGCATGTACCTCGCCAAAGGTGGTCAACCAAAACGCACAACCGTGCCAATTGGACTCATACCAAAGTCCACCAAATCCACCTATATGTGAAGTGAGCTCTATGACCGAGAACCACTTCACCCGACCCGCACCCATCCTACACATACATATGCATATAGGATATTAACTCTCACTTTTTCGCCTTGAAGAATGCTTCCAAGTAATCCGCAACTCGTCAATGGAAAGTACCTATTCCATTATCACAAATTCAACAACACACTTAGATTGGATCTACAAACCAACCCAATTTGACACTTAGTGCAATTTCGACCCAAATGCACTTCCAAGGACAAACCGCGCCCAAACTAACCAATAATTACTAACACAAGTGATAATGGTCCTAATATGCCAATTAAACCCGAACACAAGTGTTAAACACTTATCGTTCTCAAAATCGCCCATAAACCCTAATTTTGACCCATAAGGTCAAAATCTCACCATTTACAAGTTTTGACACCAAAACATGTTTAACTCAGTTTTATACTTCAACTTAATCCATTTTAAGTTTACAAACCTCATCGAATCGACATTCGGGTCACAATCATCGTCAAACCCTAACTTTGATTCTAGTCAAAGTTAGTCAACCACGAAAATCCTAAAAGTCTCCAAAACATCAATAATTACTAATGCTAGTGATTGTACACCATTTACAAGTCTTAAACATGGTTAAATCATTAACCAACCCAAAACCCGCCTTTAACAACAATAAACCCGAATATTGGTGTTAATCACCAATTAACAACTAAATGGGTTTCACCTACGAATCATACAATCAAAAGCCCCAAATTTGAATGATGAACACGAAAATGAAATTTGGAGTTAGAGCTTACCACTAGTATCACTATGTAGCTAGGAACGAGGAGAACAAACTTGTCAATTACGCCAAAGATCAAATCCCGCTTCTTCATTTCCAAAAATCCCTTTGAAATCAAGTGGGTGTTTGAGTTTGAGAGGAAAAATGAAAAGAAATGGAAAAATAAAATGAGAAATGAAATGGGTGGTCCAAATTTAAGATCCCCATCTGGCTCAATCGTGAAATGACCAAATTGCCCTTGAACTTCATTTAATATTACAAGAATCTGGTGCCAGTTCGCACAGTATGCCGCACCGCGGCATTAATGGTCGCGCCGCGACCTTTGCCTGAGTCTGGTGCCTTCTTTACCACACTTTCTGATCTGATTTCTAGTTGATTGCCGCGCCGCGGCTTCATTCGTCGCGCCGCGACGTTCCACGTGATCTGACTCATTTTCCTTGTATACAAGACCTTAACACCCGAACATGTGCCGAACCCTTCATACGCCTATCGTACATACACAATACATCTATAAATCATATACGGAGAAAAACGGGGTGTTACATTGTAACATCCCGCGTTTTTTCGTTAAATTTATTTTTAACACTGTCTTTTTTTTTAAATAATATCTTTTGTTATTTAAATTCGTAGATTCCGTTGACAAACGTTCATAATATTCCCGTTATTTAATTATAACATCACTCGTTTACTCGAGCATTTTTAAAATATTCGTTTGGTTAATTCCCGCACCCGCTTTGAAACTTGAGGGACCGAGGTTGCCAAGTGGGCAAACTAGTTGACTAGGTCAACTAGTCAACCCACCTTATCCATCCATTCATTTCACCTCCCACCTTCTTCCTCTTTTCTCTCTACTTCCCTTTCATGAACTCAAACACCCAACTCACAAATTCATCATCTAAATCCGATTGGAGAAGCAAACATCAAAACAAATTACATTTTCGTGATCCTCTCTTCATCCTCTACATTTTGGTACCAATTTCATCAAGTTTGGGTAACATTTCTAAAACTCTAGATTTTCTCTAAATTCGTGTTTTTATACTTGAAATGGTGTTAGTTAGTGTCTATGGCTCGTGTGTAACATGAATATATATTTTGTTTGCTCGATTTGTTGTTTTGAGTAACTAGTTTGAACATTTGAAATGGGTTTGCTTAATCTTGCATTTTGGAAGATTAAATGTTGTTTGATTGTTAAAGTTCATGTTTTAATTGTGTTACTAGTATCACTAGCTTCGTTTTGATGCGTAGGTTGATTAAGAAAACTTCAAACACATGATTATTGATTTTTGTGAATTTTGGTTAGGGTTTGATAGACTTTGAAATGAACTTTTGATGCATTAAATGCTTGTTAATGTTGTTAGTAAGTGTTTAGATGGAATGTATGCTTAATTACCTTCGAAACGGCATATCGTATGTGTAAATTGGATTCCCGAATCATAAAATACGTTTTACGAACTTGAAACTTTGAAAATAAACCTTTCTTGATCAATTGACGAGTTTTCGGTTATTGTAATTGATGTTTTTGCTTTTGAAAGGTAGTTAATTGTATTCCTTGTCAAAAGAGCTTTCCAATGATATAAGATGCGTATTCTAAGTGTTTACGGTTTGCGTTTTGTGCTAAATTGAATTTTGGATCAAGACTTGAACTTTTGAAACTGACCAGGTACCAGGCCACGCCTAATGTCGCGGCGCGACACCTCTGGCCGCGGCGCGGCAATGGCCGTGTTTGGGTTCTGACCTACTTTGTCAAATTTCGAAAAATGTTTGCTATGCTACGCACCTCCGATTAACATGTAACTTGGCCAACATGCTCATATATGACTTCTAAGCTTAGAAAAATAGTTTGGGACCCGACTCGAATGTGTTGACTTTTTCGTTGACTTTGACCAAGTTTGACTTTTAGTCAAACTTAACAAAACACTTATGCAATCGTTCTAATCTTATTTTATACTTGATTCTTGCATGAAACTTGACAACGTGATTCACATGCTACATGATCGAGTCGTAACGAGCCATAGGACTAATTGAACACATTTCACCCGACCTTGTGTCGTAACCGGTTAATTGATACAACTTATTTGTTTAGGTCAAGGCTAAGCAACTTTCATGCACATGTTTACTTTGTGAAGTACATTTATACTCGTGCACTCGAGGTGAGATCATAGTCCCACCTTTTCAACAACTTTTTATACTTTTAAATTGTGGGCTGAGAAATATACTTTGTTACATTTTGTACTACTTACTTTTATACTTTGAACACAAGTACAAGGAAAACAAACATTCCACAGCGAGTTAGAACAAAAATCCTCAATTCGATTATCATTAGTTACACTTGCAGGGTGTAAGCGAGAACTTATATTGTGTGGCCATACGGGTTTGACAAACCCTCATTACGAACGGTTCGCTACCGTCTACGGATGAAATATATTTTCGAGAAACAGTGTATGTTCTAACACTATTGTGATGGGGTTCTATGGAAGGAAATGTTAAGTCTTGATAATTGGGTGCTCGCGAACAATACTTTTGGAATGCAAACGATTTTGATAATCAACTATGGGAATACTAAATCTTGTGGTTCAAAAACAACGTTTACAAAAACACCTATGATTTCACCAACGTTTTTCGTTGACAGTTTTCTATATGTTTCTCAGGTTCATACATGGCTATTTGATACATGATTCCGCGTACATTCATACTTGCTTGGGGTCAAGCATACATACATGCATACGCTAGTGATAGCACCTTTGGATTCAAACATGTTGTTTACATACTTACGCTATTTATAGCAAACCGTGACTTTCAACTTATATGATGTCGCAAGTTATTTCATTTATACTTTACAACTTTTGTAAACTTAAACTTGTTGTCGAACCATTTGGTAAACTAAACTTTGTAAGTTTTGTACATTTCAAAAGAATGCGACATAATTTTGGTCAAACGAGTCACATATAGGGACTACGACCACGTAACGGGACCTAAGTTAGCGGCGCCGTCAATGACGATTTTGTCGGGTCGTTATAGATGGTATCAGAGCGTTGGTTGTAGGGAACTAGGATGTGCATTAGTGTGTCTGACAGAGTCGTTGGGACGCATTAGTGAATCTAGACTACAACCGGATAGTTAGCCATTGCATTCTGACATACATTTGCTATAGATAGCACTTACTTGACTACTTGTGCATTATACTTGAATCATTCTTAGGCAAACTTTTTAATGGTACCCAACCTTCATCATACGAACTCGTATTCCGCCACTTTTTGGTGACACACGTGAATTCAAGGTTTATATGCGTACGGATGACCACGACTTCGTTAGTCACTCCAGTTCGGGAATTCTGACTCCTTGGTTGTTATCCACCCCGTCTCAGCTTACTATCCACAAGTGTTGTAAAATTTCTACCACCACTCTAGATGAGTATCGTCATCACTATTTAACACTACGGTTGCGTACTACTCGTTATCATGACTCGTTACTCTTTTCATACCTAAATACATTATTGTCTGACTCGAACCGCATTGACGTGAACAATCATTTATACACTTCCCTCGGGGAACGCTTCCTTAGAGTTGCAGAAATTCTTTCGATTTAATACGAGTCACGTTTGAGACGTCGTTACATTTTGTTCATATTAGATCTTCACAGTTACAAGAACTTGATGTTATGGAGTGATGTGGGAATGGAGGTATGAGTTAGCGTAATATAACGACACTCGATCAACGTGGTTATATTACGGTAAGACATACCAAAGTTCTAATGACACGTGATGGTGGTTAGACTCGATCAACCTAATCACCACCATGTGCCATGTACATGACTTCATCTATTCATGTTTGGACATCTGAAAACTCCGAAAGTACTGACAACAACCATACCGGGGACACACCTTCGAATATTGTCGAACCATATTTATGCTTCCGAATGAATGACAAATTCTTTCAACATCAAACATATGTTACACGTGTATACTATCTCATTTTCGCACAGTTTTATTGGCGAACTTCAATATGTTTGTTATGCTCACATCGAGGCAGAAACTTCTCTTGTATTACACTCGTACTTCCGTATAAGGAAATCTTTGATTCAAAATTTTCAATGGAGAGATAGACTCTTCACGTTATACTAGTACTCGCCTCGAGGGTGAATAGCCCCGACGAACGTTTTCAGAGACCGATGAGAACTTGCTCCGACAAACGTTTTCGGAAACCGATAAATCTTTCGCGGCGTGAGATTCTTGAGAAACAGAAACTTGTTCTAACTAAAGTTTTCAAGTCCTAACAAACTTATTCAAATTTATCTTAAGGAAATGTACCTCGTTTCGGATCGAGATCCTCGTTTCACTTCTAGATTTAAGAGTGCCTTACAAAAGTCTCGGGACCACGTTTAGACATGAGTACCGCACATCAACCACAACTCGACGGACCGAGCAAACATACGATTCGAACCTTGGAAATCGTAATACGAATTTGTGTTATCAACTTCAAATTTACTTGAGAAAAGTTTTTGCCTTTAACCAAATTCTCTTACAACGATGGTTATCATTCAAGTCTTAACGTCACACCTTTTGAAATCTTATATGACCGGAAACGTCATTCTCCATTTGTAGAACCAAGTAAATGATAATCAAGTCACCGAACCTAGACTCATTCATGGAGTAACCGTTAAAATCGTTCCAGTCCGAGAAAGGCTCGAGACGGCCCGTAGTCGCCAAAGGAGATATGCCAATGTTAGACGTAAACCTTTCGAATTCCATGTGGGAAATCGCGTAACGTTAAAAGTCGCGCCTTGAAAAGGTGTAATCCGTGTCGAAAACGTAGAAAGCTAAATTCGCGATATTTTGATCCTTTTAAAATCTTGGGGCGTTTTGTACCCGTTGCTTACCGTTTCGAACTTCTGACTCAAACAAATTCCGTTCACCCTACATTCTGTGTATCAAACTTAAAGGCGTGTCTTGCGAAACAAGAACTTGTTATCCTCTTCGACGAACTTACTATCAACGATAAACTTCACTTCCTAGGAGGACCGGTTGAAACTGTAAATCGTGAAACCAAACTTTAAACCAATGTAAAAAAAAACCCCGACTGTCAAAGTTCATTGAAATGCCCAAGGAAGTACCTTCACATATCCGTAGAATTTGCAACGCAAGGTTTCGAAGAAGAAACAACAACTACTACTTCCAACTAAATTTCGGGACGAAATTTCTTTTAAGGTGTAGGTAATGTAACATCCCGCGTTTTTTCGTTAAATTTATTTTTAACACTGTCTTTTTTTTTTAAATAATATCTTTTGTTATTTAAATTCGTAGATTCCGTTGACAAACGTTCATAATATTCCCATTATTTAATTATAACATCACTCGTTTACTCGAGCATTTTTAAAATATTCGTTTGGTTAATTCCCGCACCCGCTTTGAAACTTGAGGGACCGAGGTTGCCAAGTGGGCAAACTAGTTGACTAGGTCAACTAGTCAACCCACCTTATCCATCCATTCATTTCACCTCCCACCTTCTTCCTCTTTTCTCTCTACTTCCCTTTCATGAACTCAAACACCCAACTCACAAATTTATCATCTAAATCCGATTGGAGAAGCAAACATCAAAACAAATTACATTTTCGTGATCCTCTCTTCATCCTCTACATTTTGGTACCAATTTCATCAAGTTTGGGTAACATTTCTAAAACTCTAGATTTTCTCTAAATTCGTGTTTTTATACTTGAAATGGTGTTAGTTAGTGTCTATGGCTCGTGTGTAACATGAATATATATTTTGTTTGCTCGATTTGTTGTTTTGAGTAACTAGCTTGAAAATTTGAAATGGGTTTGCTTAATCTTGCATTTTGGAAGATTAAATGTTGTTTGATTGTTAAAGTTCATGTTTTAATTATGTTACTAGTATCACTAGCTTCGTTTTGATGCGTAGGTTGATTAAGAAAACTTCAAATACATGATTATTGATTTTTGTGAATTTTGGTTAGGGTTTGATAGACTTTGAAATGAACTTTTGATGCATTGAATGCTTGTTAATGTTGTTAGTAAGTGTTTAGATGCAATGTATGCTTAATTACCTTCGAAACGGCATATCGTATGTGTAAATTGGATTCCCGAATCATAAAATACGTTTTACGAACTTGAAACTTTGAAAATAAACCTTTCTTGATCAATTGACGAGTTTTTGGTTATTGTAATTGATGTTTTTGCTTGTGAAAGGTAGTTAATTGTATTCCTTGTCAAAAGAGCTTTCCAATGATATAAGATGCGTATTCTAAGTGTTTACGGTTTGCGTTTTGTGCTAAATTGAATTTTGGATCAAGACTTGAACTTTTGAAACTGACCAGGTACCAGGCCACGCCTAATGTCGCGGTGCGACACCTCTGGCCGCGGCGCGGCAATGGTCGTGTTTGGGTTCTGACCTACTTTGTCAAATTTCGAAAAATGTTTGCTATGCTACGCACCTCCGATTAACATGTAACTTGGCCAACATGCTCATATATGACTTCTAAGCTTAGAAAAATAGTTTGGGACCCGACCCGAACGTGTTGACTTTTTCGTTGACTTTGACCAAGTTTGACTTTTAGTCAAACTTAACAAAACACTTATGCAATCGTTCTAATCTTATTTTATACTTGATTCTTGCATGAAACTTGACAACGTGATTCACATGCTACATGATCGAGTCGTAACGAGCCATAGGACTAATTGAACACATTTCACCCGACCTTGTGTTGTAACCGGTTAATTGATACAACTTATTTGTTTAGGTCAAGGCTAAGCAACTTTCATGCACACGTTTACTTTGTGAAGTACATTTATACTCGTGCACTCGAGGTGAGATCATAGTCCCACCTTTTCAACAACTTTTTATACTTTTAAATTGTGGGCTGAGAAATATACTTTGTTACATTTTGTACTACTTACTTTTATACTTTGAACACAAGTACAAGGAAAACAAACATTCCACAGCGAGTTAGAACAAAAATCCTCAATTCGATTATCATTAGTTACACTTGCAGGGTGTAAGCGAGAACTTATATTGTGTGGCCATACGGGTTTGACAAACCCTCATTACGGACGGTTCGCTACCATCTACGGATGAAATATATTTTCGAGAAACAGTGTATGTTCTAACACTATTATGATGGGGTTCTATGGAAGGAAACGTTAAGTCTTGATAATTGGGTGCTCGCGAACAATACTTTTGGAATGCAAACGATTTTGATAATCAACTATGGGAATACTAAATCTTGTGGTTCAAAAACAACGTTTACAAAAACACCTATGATTTCACCAACGTTTTTCGTTGACAGTTTTCTATATGTTTCTCAGGTTCATACATGGCTATTTGATACATGATTCCGCGTACATTCATACTTGCTTGGGGTCAAGCATACATACATGCATACGCTAGTGATAGCACCTTTGGATTCAAACATGTTGTTTACATACTTACGCTATTTATAGCAAACCGTGACTTTCAACTTATATTATGTCGCAAGTTATTTCATTTATACTTTACAACTTTTGTAAACTTAAACTTGTTGTCGAACCGTTTGGTAAACTAAACTTTGTAAGTTTTGTACATTTCAAAAGAATGCGACATAATTTTGGTCAAACGAGTCACATATAGGGACTACGACCACGTAACGGGACCTAAGTTAGCGGCGCCGTCAATGACGATTTTGTCGGGTCGTTACATACATTAACCATGATTTTTGGATATATTATCATTTTCATATGAAATTACATTTTTACAGAATATGAACTTCCAATTCAAAGTTTAAGATAGGTTTTAAATATCCAACCCTACAGGCCCCGATTTCTCTACGTCGGCGTATGTTCAGTTTTAAAGTGTTCTTCATATATGCAACTTATATATCCTTATGTTAGCATATCATATAGATATATTACATGTGTTTAAGTATTTTAAGAGTCAAGTTAGAAGGATTAACTTTGTTTGCAAACAAGTTTAGAATTAACTAAACTATGTTCTAGTGATTACAAGTTATATGCTCTAAATAAGATAGCTATATGAATATGAATCGAACAAGATTATGAACAAGGCTATTACCTCAAGTTTAAAGAGTGATGTTACTTGGAAAATAAGAAAAAGATCTTGAGCTTGATGGTATTCTTGAAAGCATGGAAAATCTTGAAGTAGAAGCATGGAATGAACAAAAGTTCAAGTAGAATTACTAACTTGATTTTTGATAGTTATGAATATATGAATTGAACCAAAGCTTGAATATGATTATTACCTTGATTAAGAATGAAAAGTTGCTGAGATTAAATGGAAAGTATTGATCTTGGATGATTGTTTGGAATGGATTAGAAAGCTTGGAAGTAATCTTGCAAACTTGAAAGGATTCTTGAAGTGTTCGTGAGTAATTCTTTTTATGGTGATTTAAGCTTGATTCTTGAGGGAGTTTTTGATGAAGATGATGAAGGTTATGAAAGAGGTTGTTTAATCTTGTAAGTAGGTGTTTTTAGAGAGTGATTTATGTTGTAAAATGAAATGAAAATGATGTAGATATATAGATATAAAGCATGTGATATAGATATAGATATATTAGTTTGTTTTCTTGATAATAATTCATGGTAAATGACAACTCTTGAGTCCCATGTGTTTATACATGTTTTCAAGCTGCTCATTGGAGTTTATTATTGGTATATACCAATAGTAAATACTTCTAGAAGTTGTGTATAATACGAGTAAAAATACCGTATGAATACGAGTAGAATTCTTGAGGAAATCGAATGTGAATACGAGTATAGCTATCTTTGTTGAGTATAAGTATATTGATATATGTATTTCAAGTCTTTTAATAGTGTATTAATACACTTTAATATAATACATATATATACATGTTAACTTAAGAGTTATGATGTTGTTAAATGTTACATATATATATATATATATATATATATATATATATATATATATATATATATATATATATATATATATATATATATATATATATATCTTTTTGAAACCCTTAAGTGAGTTGTCTCATTTTTATGTATATACTTCATTATTAATATACTTAATGAGATACTTAAATATCATTTTATTAAGTGTTATATATATATATATATATATATATATATATATATATATATATATATATATACACACACACACACCATTACATAACTATTACAAGTTATGACGTTCGTGAATCTTCAGACAAACTTGGTGGTCAAACGTTTATATAAAACCCGTTTCAAATATTCAAGTCTTAACAAGTTTCATTACCTAACATGTTGGAAACATTTATTTATGTAAATATTAATCTCATATATATCTACGGAAAAATTCGGGTTGTTACACTAACCATTATAATTCAAGGTAATGGAAATGAAGAAGATAAGTAAACAAAAAAGAAAAAAACGGTTAGACTACATACCGTCAACAATCTCATTCCAATGATACTAACGAAGAGAAAATTATTGCAGAGGTACAAGTAACTGAACTACAATTCTTTATTATTATTTCAGCATTCATTGTATAGAATATATAGTTTTTAAGCTTTGTTGATGCAAGATTCGATTAGCGATACAATTGGAATTACTTTTTAATCTTCACAAAATACTATTGAGATGATCATTAACTATCAACCCAATTTCATCAATTGTTTCTTATAATAGTTTGTACTTTTCATTTCATCGTAGTTAAAAAGGAAGAGAGCTAAATTGGCAGATTTGGACAAGAAAAGAAGAGATCGAAAAAAGGTTGTTAGTTAATCACCAATCAATTAATAATGAATTGCATTTTTGTTCTTGTCTTATATTTTCTTTTTTGAAATTTGAAATTGAGTGGTTGTAATCTCTTTTCTCTTTTATATATAATAACAAAACTAAAAATAGGTCATTTTAAATAGCTAAATCTAATCTTAGCCATCCATTTAATTAGTAAACACTAATCTAGACCATTAATTTTCGCTTAATCTTGATTATGACCTCATAATCTTGGCCTTGATTTCTTTGATTGCCAAATTACCCTTATTTACATACAGTATGAAAGTCAACTAACCATAAATGATATAATTATGAAATGAGCACATTTCCTTAAATAGATGTTTGACCAACATTGATTGATATATAGTTAGAAATATAATAATCTATATATGGTGAAAACTATGTGATTGACTCTCTATAAAATTTCAGGATTCAGTCACGGATTTGAATCAAAAATTAGTCCCAAACACTGCTTTAAATAAAATCTTATAATCACTTCATTTCAATATCCCTTATTACACGTCTAATATTCATAAATGCAGATCAATCATAGGAAAATAATCCGTAATTTTGGCTACTTTAATCACTTTTTATGTTGCTTAGTATTCTGCACTATCTCATCCCTTTTCCCTTTTATGTATAATAACAAAGTTGAAAATATGTCATTTTAATTAGCTACAACTAATCCTAGTCATCCATTCAATCAGTGATCAATAATCTAGACCATTAATTTTTTCCTAATCTTCATAATGACCTCATAATCAAGGAGTTGATTTGTTTGATTACTAAAATACCCTTCTCACAACGATTTTAATGTTCATTAATGAGCTAATTATAATCAATAAATTTATCTAATTAGCTAATTATACTATTTCCTTAATTAAAAGTTTGACCAAAAAATGACTTAAATGGATAATATTATGAGACTTAAATGGATAATATTATGAGATACTGGACTTAATATACAAAATGATACAAATCCCTTTCAAATTCAAATTTGAAACCCAAAATAAAGCACTGGATAGTATCAATAATTCAATACGGTTCCAAAAAATTAGCTAACTACACGCATAACATTTATATTATTGATAAATGCAAATCAACCATCCTAAAATAAACTGTGACGATGGCTTTTCACAGCATTTAAATAACTCAGTATCATTCACTTTATCATTCACAATTATTTTCAAACATCAATAACCACAATTCTCTAATCAATGGCTAATGTAGAAGGAATCACTCCACTTAATCAAGTGACCAAGAAAAAAGAAGACTATGAGGTTAAAGTGAAGGTACAAATCGTGTGGAAAAGGTTCTTTAAGTACAGTACATTCAAACCATCATCCATTGAAATGGTCTTGGTCGAGCAACAGGTATTAACGTTTTGTATTTATGTATTTGTGCAAAATAGATATCATCTCTTTCCTGATATGATTATTGCATTGTTAATTTTCAATGTAGGGTAACAAGATTAGAGCTGCAATGCTTATTAAATTGTTGATTTTTAATGGGCGATCAGCGGATATTGACTTTTTGTATTATAAGAATTGTTGTATGAATGCGACCATCATTGAATATGATTATTATTATAGCTATATTCTACTGTGAATTATACACTTGAATATGGTGTTCTGAAATTCCCTTTCCCTCTGATCAATTGTATGATAATAGCAAATTCAAAGTAGCGATCTTATGTATGCTTGTGTTTTTATTATAGTTGTGAATCTGATCATATTTGATATAAAGGATTCAATTAGTGATCTGAATTTCAAATATATCCCTAAACACAGCTTTAAATACATTCATATAATCACTACATTTAAAAACTCCTCTATATACACTTAATAAAAATAAATGCAAGTAAAATCATGTTATAAGTTTTTTTTACTTATTCTTGAATGATCCTATTAGTCATAATAGTCAAATAATCAATATCATACAAAGGGATGAATTGATTTTAATTTACTTGCTTATAATAATAATTTATTCGATTAATGTTTAATAATTGATGATTGGTTGATGATTGATATATATAGTTAGAATGAAAAATAACTAATTATGGAAGATATTAGGTAAATAAATGATTATAAATATAAGGGATTCAATTAGTGATTTGAATTTCAAATATATCCTTAAACACAGCTTTAAATACATCCATATAATTACTACATTTCAAAACTCCTCTTTGTACACTTAATAAAGACAAATGCAAATTAAATCATGCTAGAAATCTAATAAATTAATGATCACTAATCTAAACCATCCATTTTCACTAATCTTCATTATAACCTCATAATCAAGTACATGATTTGTTTGATTACCAGATTACCCTTATTTACATATTGTATGAAAGTCAACTAACCATAAATGATATACTTATGAAATGATCGCATTTCCTTAAATAGATGTTTGACCAAAATGTACATATATATGATTGATATTATGAATTAATAAGATAAGATTGAAAAAAATTGGGATAGAGTTAGTATAATTGAAATTCAAAAGCAATCCAATAATAAACTGTAAAAGATAAAGTGATGTACTCAATACACTTCAAATTTACTTAAAATACGCAAATAAATTTGTTTAAAATATACTCAGATCTATTCCATTTTTAACACCATAAAAACCGCTATCAACATTAAATTAATAAATTAATAAATGTGTAATTGTTACCTATTTTAAAAAGTCAAGTAAAATTATGATTACATGCTAATAAATCGGATAATAATTTGCTAGGTATTCATATATAATATAATATACCCTAAATTTGTTCAAAGTTTGTTTGAAGTATTATTCATATTCCATACATAATATCAACACCATAATACATTTTATCTATTTCGTTAAATATCACGCTATATAAACATCAACAATCATATTCAACGAGTTCATATGTTTGTGTTATCAAGATCATCATTCGTGATCACTTACAAGATAAACACTATACTAATATCAAAAAATTGCTATATTACTTTATCTTGTATCTGATTTTAATATGCTGGAGAAGATTGTATCGTATGCAACTATAGAAGCACTATATTGATTCTGTTTATGATAATAGAAAAATCTGTAATTCAGGATTGTGGGTTGTTTTTAATACTGTTATGTTGGAATGGGTCAAAATTGTTGTTGTTGTTTGGATGTGGGTCATGTTTATATATGCGTAGCTGTTATGTATCATAGTTATTGTTGTTGCTTGAGTGTGGATCATTTTTGCACATGTATTCTTGATTTGGATCTTATTGCTATTGTTGCTATGTTTTGGGCCAACTCTGTCAAAACTACATAGATATGGATCTAATTGTTGTAGCTGTTGGGATTTAAATCAACATTGTTTATAATATTGGGAATTGAATTATTATTGCATTTGCTCATCTTTTTTTGGGTCAACTTTGATGATATGGAAAAATGAAAGATCACTGCTAACTGTTGGTGTTTCTGTATGTTTGTTTTGAGCCGGAATGGTACGAATATTTTGATTTGCGAACTAAAAACTGAATGTTATCACAGTTATTGGATGTCGTATGTATTAAATTTTGTTCATGTCTTATTTACTATGGGTTCAGGTTGTAATGGTTGTGAACATTGGGCCAAATGATTTGTTAAAGGACACCATATGCGTTGATTTAAAACATTTGTTATTGGGCTTAGAGAAATACAACAATCTGAAGAGAATGGAGGATAAAGTTTGTAGTGACCCGAACTTTTCCATGTTTATATATATTAATTGAGATTGATATTTACATGATTAAATGTTTCCAACATGTTAAGCAATCAAACTTGTTAAGACTTGATTAATTGAAATATGTTTCATATAGACAATTGACCACCCAAGTTGACCGGTGATTCACGAACGTTAAAACTTGTAAAAACTATATGATGACATATATATGGATATATATATAGTTAACATGATACTATGATAAGTAAACATATCATTAAGTATATTAACAATGAACTACATATGTAAAAACAAGACTACTAACTTAATGATTTTTAAACGAGACATATATGTAACGATTATCGTTGTAAAGACATTTAATGTATATATATCATATTAAGAGATATTCATACATGATAATATCATGATAATATAATAATTTAAAATCTCATTTGATATTATAAACATTGGGTTAACAACATTTAACAAGATCGTTAACCTAAAGGTTTCAAAACAACACTTACATGTAACGACTAACGATGACTTAACGACTCAGTTAAAATGTATATACATGTAGTGTTTTAATATGTATTTATACACTTTTGAAAGACTTCAATACACTTATCAAAATACTTCTACTTAACAAAAATGCTTACAATTACATCCTCGTTCAGTTTCATCAACAATTCTACTCGTATGCACCCGTATTCGTACTCGTACAATACACAGCTTTTAGATGTATGTACTATTGGTATATACACTCCAATGATCAGCTTTTAACAGCCCATGTGAGTCACCTAACACATGTGGGAACCATCATTTGGCAACTAGCATGAAATATCTCATAAAATTACAAAAATATGAGTAATCATTCATGACTTATTTACATGAAAACAAAATTACATATCCTTTATATCTAATCCATACACCAACGACCAAAAACACCTACAAACACTTTCATTCTTCAATTTTCTTCATCTAATTGATCTCTCTCAAGTTCTATCTTCAAGTTCTAAGTGTTCTTCATAAATTCCAAAAGTTCTAGTTTCATAAAATCAAGAATACTTTCAAGTTTGCTAGCTCACTTCCAATCTTGTAAGGTGATCATCCAACCTCAAGAAATCTTTGTTTCTTACAGTAGGTTATCATTCTAATACAAGGTAATAATCATATTCAAACTTTGGTTCAATTTCTATAACTATAACAATCTTATTTCAAGTGATGATCTTACTTGAACTTGTTTTCGTGTCATGATTCTGCTTCAAGAACTTCGAGCCATCCAAGGATCCATTGAAGCTAGATCCATTTTTCTCTTTTCCAGTAGGTTTATCCAAGGAACTTAAGGTAGTAATGATGTTCATAACATCATTCGATTCATACATATAAAGCTATCTTATTCGAAGGTTTAAACTTGTAATCACTAGAACATAGTTTAGTTAATTCTAAACTTGTTCGCAAACAAAAGTTAATCCTTCTAACTTGACTTTTAAAATCAACTAAATACATGTTCTATATCTATATGATATGCTAACTTAATGATTTAAAACCTGGAAACACGAAAAACACCGTAAAACCGGATTTACGCCGTCGTAGTAACACCGCGGGCTGTTTTGGGTTAGTTAATTAAAAACTATGATAAACTTTGATTTTAAAGTTGTTATTCTGAGAAAATGATTTTTATTATGAACATGAAACTATATCCAAAAATTATGATTAAACTCAAAGTGGAAGTATGTTTTCTAAAATGGTCATCTAGACGTCGTTCTTTCGACTGAAATGACTACCTTTACAAAAACGACTTGTAACTTATTTTTCCGACTATAAACCTATACTTTTCTGTTTAAATTCATAAAATAGAGTTCAATATGAAACCATAGCAATTTGATTCACTCAAAACGGATTTAAAATGAAGAAGTTATGGGTAAAACAAGATTGGATAATTTTTCTCATTTTAGCTACGTGAAAATTGGTAACAAATGTATTCCAACCATAACTTAATCAACTTGTATTGTATATTATGTAATCTTGAGATACCATAGACACGTATACAATGTTTCGACCTATCATGTCGACACATCTATATATATTTCGGAACAACCATAGACACTCTATATGTGAATGTTGGAGTTAGCTATACAGGGTTGAGGTTGATTCCAAATATATATAGTTTGAGTTGTGATCAATACTGAGATACGTATATACTGGGTCGTGGATTGATTCAAGATAATATTTATCGATTTATTTCTGCACATCTAACTGTGGACAACTAGTTGTAGGTTACTAACGAGGACAGCTGACTTAATAAACTTAAAACATCAAAATATATTAAAAGTGTTGTAAATATATTTTGAACATACTTTGATATATATGTATATATTGTTATAGGTTCGTGAATCAACCAGTGGTCAAGTCTTACTTCCCGACGAAGTAAAAATCTGTGAAAGTGAGTTATAGTCCCACTTTTGAAATCTAATATTTTTGGGATGAGAATACATGCAGGTTTTATAAATGATTTACAAAATAGACACAAGTACATGAAACTACATTCTATGGTTGAATTATCGAAATCGAATATGCCCCTTTTTATTAAGCCTGGTAATCTAAGAATTAGGGAACAGACACCCTAATTGACGCGAATCCTAAAGATAGATCTATTGGGCCTAACAAACCCCATCCAAAGTACCGGATGCTTTAGTACTTCGAAATTTATATCATATCCGAAGGGTGTCCCGGAATGATGGGGATATTCTTATATATGCATCTTGTTAATGTCGGTTACCGGGTGTTCACCATATGAATGATTTTTATCTCTATGTATGGGATGTGTATTGAAATATGAACTCTTGTGGTCTATTATTATAATTTGATATATATAGGTTAAACCTATAACTCACCAACATTTTTGTTGACGTTTTAAGCATGTTTATTCTCAGGTGATTATTAAGAGCTTCCGCTGTCGCATACTTAAATAAGGACGAGATTTGGAGTCCATGCTTGTATTATATTGTGTAAAAACTGCATTCAAGAAACTTATTTTGTTGTAACATATTTGTATTGTAAACCATTATGTAATGGTCGTGTGTAAACATGATATTTTAGATTATCATTATTTGATAATCTACGTAAAGCTTTTTAAAACCTTTATCTATGAAATAAAGGTTATGGTTTGTTTTAAAAATGAATGCAGTCTTTGAAAAACGTCTCATATAGAGGTCAAAACCTCGCAACGAAATCAATTAATATGGAACGTTTTTAATCAATAAGAACGGGACATTTCAGTTGGTATCCGAGCGTTGGTCTTAGAGAACCAGAATTTTGCATTAGTGTGTCTTATCGAGTTTGTTAGGATGCATTAGTGAGTCTGGACTTCGACCGTGTTTACTTGAAAAATGATTGCTTAACAAATTTTGTTGGAAACTATATATTTTTAACATGTGAATATTATGTGATATATTAATCTCTTAACGCGTTTGATATTATGTGATAGATGTCTACCTCTAGAACAAGTCCCATTGACTCACCTAATAATAATGAAGAGTCAAATGTAAATTGGAATGATTCGTGGACTGATTCACAAGTTCCCGAAGAGGGACCGGAAGAAGAGTCGGAACCAGAAGAAGAATCGGAACCGGAAGAAGAATCGGAACCGGATGAAGAAATAGAACCGGTGGGGGAAATAATAAAACGGTTAAGTAAAAGAAAATCCTCAACCAACCGACCAAGGTTAATTATGGTCAATGGTGTTTCCGCCAAGGAAGCAAAATATTGGGAGGATTACCAATTCTCCGATGAATCGGATTCCGACGAGAATTCCGATGATGTTATAGAAATTACCCCAACTGAATTTAAAAAGGCAAAAGAAAATAATAAGGGAAAGGGCATAAAAATAGAGAAATCTAATTCCAACCCCGATGAACTTTATATGTATCGTCAACGCCCGAAGTCCTTAAGTTGTAACAATGACCCGGGAACCTCTAAACCACCAGGTTTTTCTAAACCAATGTGGACAACGACGGCTCGTATTAGGGGAACATCATATATCCCTAGAAACTGGGCAAAACGAACCAAAACCGAAGAAGAAGAAACGAGCGAGTCGGAATAAGATAGTTGTATTCGTGTGGTGTAATATATGTAATATAGTGTTCTTATGCTTTATGATATATGTAAAAATTGCTTGTATTAATAAGTATTTTTTTATGAATCTAACTCTTGTCTATTTTACAGTTTAAAAACACAAAATGGATAGACAACCTAATATTTTAAGAGACCTACCCGGAGACATGATTGATGAAATCTTGTCTAGAGTCGGCCAGAATTCCTCGGCACAACTATTTAAGGCGAGATCAGTTTGTAAGACATTCGAAGAACGTTCCAAGAATATCTTGGTTTATAAGAGACTTTCGTTTGAAAGATGGGGGATATCACATTGGGAAACCCATAAGTTACGATGTGTTTACTTTGACGCATATATTGCGGGGAACCCAAATGCTATTTTACGCAACGGGTTAAGAAATTATTTTGACTCAATATATCCGAATATTGGACTTCGTGATTTAGAAAAAGCGGCTAACATGCAACATAAAGAAGCATGTTATGCTTACGGATTAGTAATGTTCACTTCTCACCAAAGTGAGAACAAGAACATCGGGCTACAACTATTAAACAAAACGTTTCCACAAGTGACGGAGTCGGTAATTGGGGTAAGAAATGAGGTTTTTAGATTATTACGGGACTGTTGGACATTACGTAACCCTCGTCCCTTTGACGACGTTACAACACGCTGTCTTATCAACGGCCATAACGGTTATGTTGCACAAGACCAAGGATGGGAAGTAGTCCTAGTAAAACCAGAATGCATGACTTGTTTCTGGACGTATGAATTACGTGTCTTTATTGCCTTTGCTGAACGACTTGTGTACTAGCTAGAATTATCTTCACAACTATCTTGTATCAAAGTTATTGTGTGCTATATTTCATGCTTTATGTAAAATAAGCGGTATTGTAAGTTTGTAAAATATTGTATAAAAGTTTGAACGCGAAATATTATTATAATCAGTTTTTCATATAGAATTGTAGTAGTTGAATTGTATATTAGCTACTAAGTATGAACTTAACGGGTAGGTACTACCCGAATTTAAACTTATAAAACGCTAATATGAAGAAAAAGCTTTTATAAATGAGTTCATATTATGCTACGAAATACTATTAACTACTCTTAATATTCTGTATGATTAACTTGTTCCATTTAACTATTTTGAAGGAAATGGCACCGACTACTCGACACACCGTGAATATGAATGAAGAGGAATTCCGTACTTTTCTAGCTTCAAACATAGCTGCAGTACAGGCTGCGCTACATACCAACAATAACCTTGGATCTAGCAGTACAGGAAATCGTGTAGGATGCACCTACAAAGAATTCACTGCCTGCAAACCTTTGGAATTTGATGGAACCGAAGGACCGATCGGATTGAAACGGTGGACCGAGAAGGTCGAATCGGTGTTTGCCATAAGTAAGTGTACTGAAGAGGACAAAGTAAAGTACGCTACGCATACCTTCACAGGTTCTGCGTTAACATGGTGGAATACCTATCAAGAGCAAGTGGGACAAGACGATGCGTACGCACTACCGTGGTCAGCATTCAAGCACTTGATGAACGAGAAGTACCGTCCCAGAACCGAGGTCAATAAGCTCAAGACAGAACTTAGAGGGTTACGAACCCAAGGATTTGATATTACCACGTACGAAAGACGATTCACAGAATTGTGCCTATTGTGTCCGGGAGCATTCGAAGATGAGGAAGAGAAGATCGACGCATTTGTGAAAGGATTACCGGAAAGAATTCAAGAAGATATAAGTTCACACGAGCCCGCCTCTATACAACAGGCATGTAGAATGGCTCACAAACTAGTGAACCAGATTGAAGAAAGAATTAAAGAACAGACTGCTGAAGAGGCCAATGTGAAGCAAGTCAAAAGAAAGTGGGAGGATAACGGTGATAAGAATCACCAATACAACAACAACAGCAATTACAACAATAATCGCAACAATTATCCCAACAATCGCAACATCAATCGCAACTACAACAAACGGCCCAACAACAACAACAACAACAATCATCCCAACAACAATAATAACCGCAACAACAACAACAATCAGAAGCAGCTATGCCAAAGGTGTGAAAATTATCACTCGGGGTTCTGCACCAAATTTTGCAACAAGTGTAAAAGAAATGGTCATAGCGCGGCGAAGTGTGAGGTTTACGGACCAGGGGTTAATAGAACGAAAGGAACAAATGGTGTCGGAACGAGTAATGGCGGAGCAAGTAGTGTCGGAGCAAGTTATGCCAATGTAGTTTGTTATAAATGTGGAAAACCGGGCCAAATTATTAGAAATTGCCCGAACCAGGAGAACACGAATGGACAAGGCCGTGGAAGAGTTTTCAATATTAATGCGGCAGAGGCACAGGAAGACCCGGAGCTTGTTACGGGTACGTTTCTTATTGACAATAAATCTGCTTACGTTTTATTTGATTCGGGTGCGGATAGAAGCTATATGAGTAGAGATTTTTGTGCTAAATTAAGTTGTCCATTGACGCCTTTGGATAGTAAATTTTTACTCGAATTAGCAAATGGTAAATTAATTTCAGCAGATAATATATGTCGGAATCGAGAAATTAAACTGGTTAGCGAAACATTTAAGATTGATTTGATACCAGTAGAGTTAGGGAGTTTTGATGTGATAATCGGTATGGACTGGTTGAAAGAAGTAAAAGCAGAGATCGTTTGTTACAAAAATGCAATTCGCATTATACGAGAAAAAGGAAAACCCTTAATGGTGTACGGAGAAAAGGGCAACACGAAGCTACATCTTATTAGTAATTTGAAGGCACAAAAACTAATAATAAAAGGTTGCTATGCTGTTCTAGCACACGTCGAGAAAGTACAAACTGAAGAAAAGAGCATCAATGATGTTCCCATTGCAAAAGAATTTCCCGATGTATTTCCGAAAGAATTACCGGGATTACCCCCACATCGATCCGTTGAATTTCAAATAGATCTTGTACCAGGAGCTGCACCAATAGCTCGTGCTCCTTACAGACTCGCACCCAGCGAGATGAAAGAACTACAAAGCCAATTACAAGAACTTTTAGAGCGTGGTTTCATTCGACCAAGCACATCACCGTGGGGAGCTCCTGTATTTTGTTTGTCAAGAAGAAAGATGGTACATTCAGGTTGTGTATCGACTACCGAGAGTTGAACAAACTTACCATCAAGAACCGCTACCCACTACCGAGAATCGATGACTTATTTGATCAACTACAAGGCTCGTCTGTTTATTCAAAGATTGACTTACGTTCCGGGTATCATCAAATGCGGGTGAAAGAAGATGATATTCCAAAGACTACTTTCAGAACACGTTACGGTCATTACGAGTTTATGGTCATGCCGTTTGGTTTAACTAATGCACCAGCTGTGTTCATGGACCTTATGAACCGAGTGTGTGGACCATACCTTGACAAGTTTGTCATTGTTTTCATTGATGACATACTTATTTACTCAAAGAATGACCAAGAACACGGTGAACATTTGAGAAAGGTGTTAGAAGTATTGAGGAAGGAAGAATTGTACGCTAAGTTTTCAAAGTGTGCATTTTGGTTGGAAGAAGTTCAATTCCTCGGTCACATAGTGAACAAAGAAGGTATTAAGGTGGATCCGGCAAAGATAGAAACTGTTGAAAAGTGGGAAACCCCGAAAACTCCGAAACACATACGCCAGTTTTTAGGACTAGCTGGTTACTACAGAAGGTTCATCCAAGACTTTTCCAGAATAGCAAAACCCTTGACTGCATTAACGCATAAAGGGAAGAAATTTGAATGGAATGATGAACAAGAGAAAGCGTTTCAGTTATTGAAGAAAAAGCTAACTACGGCACCTATATTGTCATTGCCTGAAGGGAATGATGATTTTGTGATTTATTGTGATGCATCAAAGCAAGGTCTCGGTTGTGTATTAATGCAACGAACGAAGGTGATTGCTTATGCGTCTAGACAATTGAAGATTCACGAACAAAATTATACGACGCATGATTTGGAATTAGGCACGGTTGTTTTTGCATTAAAGACTTGGAGGCACTACTTATATGGGGTCAAAAGTATTATATATACCGACCACAAAAGTCTTCAACACATATTTAATCAGAAACAACTGAATATGAGGCAGCGTAGGTGGATTGAATTGTTGAATGATTACGACTTTGAGATTCGTTACCACCCGGGGAAGGCAAATGTGGTAGCCGATGCCTTGAGCAGGAAGGACAGAGAACCCATTCGAGTAAAATCTATGAATATAATGATTCATAATAACCTTACTACTCAAATAAAGGAGGCGCAACAAGGAGTTTTAAAAGAGGGAAATTTAAAGGATGAAATACCCAAGGGATCGGAGAAGCATCTTAATATTCAGGAAGACGGAACCTGGTATAGGGCTGAAAGGATTTGGGTACCAAAATTTGGAGATATGAGAGAAATGGTACTTAGAGAAGCTCATAAAACCAGATACTCAATACATCCTGGAACGGGGAAGATGTACAAGGATCTCAAGAAACATTTTTGGTGGCCGGGTATGAAAGCCGATGTTGCTAAATATGTAGGAGAATGTTTGACGTGTTCTAAGGTCAAAGCTGAGCATCAGAAACCATCAGGTCTACTTCAACAACCCGAAATCCCGGAATGGAAATGGGAAAACATTACCATGGATTTCATCACTAAATTGCCAAGGACTGCAAGTGGTTTTGATACTATTTGGGTAATAGTTGATCGTCTCACCAAATCAGCACACTTCCTGCCAATAAGAGAAGATGACAAGATGGAGAAGTTAGCACGATTGTATTTGAAGGAAGTCGTCTCCAGACATGGAATACCAATCTCTATTATCTCTGATAGGGATGGCAGATTTATTTCAAGATTCTGGCAGACATTACAGCAAGCATTAGGAACTCGTCTAGACATGAGTACTACCTATCATCCACAAACTGATGGGTAGAGTGAAAGGACGATACAAACGCTTGAAGACATGCTTCGAGCATGTGTTATTGATTTCGGAAACAGTTGGGATCGACATCTACCGTTAGCAGAATTTTCCTACAACAACAGCTACCATTCAAGCATTGAGATGGCGCCGTTTGAAGCACTTTATGGTAGAAAGTGCAGGTCTCCGATTTGTTGGAGTGAAGTGGGGATAGACAGATTACGGGTCCGGAGATTATACAAGAAACTACCGAGAAGATCATCCAAATTCAACAACGGTTGAAAACCGCCCAAAGTCGACAAAAGAGCTACGCTGACATTAAAAGAAAAGATATAGAATTTGAAATTGGAGAGATGGTCATGCTTAAAGTTGCACCTTGGAAAGGCGTTGTTCGATTTGGTAAACGAGGGAAATTAAATCCAAGGTATATTGGACCATTCAAGATTATTGATCGTGTCGGACCAGTAGCTTACCGACTAGAGTTACCTCAACAACTCGCGGCTGTACATAACACTTTCCACGTCTCGAATTTAAAGAAATGTTTTGCTAAAGAAGATCTCACTATTCCGTTAGATGAAATCCAAATCAACGAAAAACTTCAATTCATCGAAGAACCCGTCGAAATAATGGATCGTGAGGTTAAAAGACTTAAGCAAAACAAGATACCAATTGTTAAGGTTTGATGGAATGCTCGTAGAGGACCCGAGTTCACCTGGGAGCGTGAAGATCAGATGAAGAAGAAATACCCGCATCTATTTCCAGAAGATTCGTCAACACCTTCAACAGCTTAAAATTTCGGGACGAAATTTATTTAACGGGTAGGTACTGTAGTGACCCGAACTTTTCCATGTTTATATATATTAATTGAGATTTATATTTACATGATTAAATGTTTCCAACATGTTAAGCAATCAAACTTGTTAAGACTTGATTAATTGAAATATGTTTCATATAGACAATTGACCACCCAAGTTGACCGGTGATTCACGAACGTTAAAACTTGTAAAAACTATATGATGACATATATATGGATATATATATAGTTAACATGATACTATGATAAGTAAACATATCATTAAGTATATTAACAATGAACTACATATGTAAAAACAAGACTACTAACTTAATGATTTTTAAACGAGACATATATGTAACGATTATCGTTGTAAAGACATTTAATGTATATATATCATATTAAGAGATATTCATACATGATAATATCATGATAATATAATAATTTAAAATCTCATTTGATATTATAAACATTGGGTTAACAACATTTAACAAGATCGTTAACCTAAAGGTTTCAAAACAACACTTACATGTAACGACTAACGATGACTTAACGACTCAGTTAAAATGTATATACATGTAGTGTTTTAATATGTATTTATACACTTTTGAAAGACTTCAATACACTTATCAAAATACTTCTACTTAACAAAAATGCTTACAATTACATCCTCGTTCAGTTTCATCAACAATTCTACTCGTATGCACCCGTATTCGTACTCGTACAATACACAGCTTTTAGATGTATGTACTATTGGTATATACACTCCAATGATCAGCTTTTAACAGCCCATGTGAGTCACCTAACACATGTGGGAACCATCATTTGGCAACTAGCATGAAATATCTCATAAAATTACAAAAATATGAGTAATCATTCATGACTTATTTACATGAAAACAAAATTACATATCCTTTATATCTAATCCATACACCAACGACCAAAAACACCTACAAACACTTTCATTCTTCAATTTTCTTCATCTAATTGATCTCTCTCAAGTTCTATCTTCAAGTTCTAAGTGTTCTTCATAAATTCCAAAAGTTCTAGTTTCATAAAATCAAGAATACTTTCAAGTTTGCTAGCTCACTTCCAATCTTGTAAGGTGATCATCCAACCTCAAGAAATCTTTGTTTCTTACAGTAGGTTATCATTCTAATACAAGGTAATAATCATATTCAAACTTTGGTTTAATTTCTATAACTATAACAATCTTATTTCAAGTGATGATCTTACTTGAACTTGTTTTCGTGTCATGATTCTGCTTCAAGAACTTCGAGCCATCCAAGGATCCATTGAAGCTAGATCCGTTTTTCTCTTTTCCAGTAGGTTTATCCAAGGAACTTAAGGTAGTAATGATGTTCATAACATCATTCGATTCATACATATAAAGCTATCTTATTCGAAGGTTTAAACTTGTAATCACTAGAACATAGTTTAGTTAATTCTAAACTTGTTCGCAAACAAAAGTTAATCCTTCTAACTTGACTTTTAAAATCAACTAAATACATGTTCTATATCTATATGATATGCTAACTTAATGATTTAAAACATGGAAACACGAAAAACACCGTAAAACCGGATTTACGCCGTCGTAGTAACACCGCGGGCTGTTTTGGGTTAGTTAATTAAAAACTATGATAAACTTTGATTTTAAAGTTGTTATTCTGAGAAAATGATTTTTATTATGAACATGAAACTATATCCAAAAATTATGATTAAACTCAAAGTGGAAGTATGTTTTCTAAAATGGTCATCTAGACGTCGTTCTTTCGACTGAAATGACTACCTTTACAAAAACGACTTGTAACTTATTTTTCCGACTATAAACCTATACTTTTCTGTTTAAATTCATAAAATAGAGTTCAATATGAAACCATAGCAATTTGATTCACTCAAAACGGATTTAAAATGAAGAAGTTATGGGTAAAACAAGATTGGATAATTTTTCTCATTTTAGCTACATGAAAATTGGTAACAAATGTATTCCAACCATAACTTAATCAACTTGTATTGTATATTATGTAATCTTGAGATACCATAGACACGTATACAATGTTTCGACCTATCATGTCGACACATCTATATATATTTCGGAACAACCATAGACACTCTATATTTGAATGTTGGAGTTAGCTATACAGGGTTGAGGTTGATTCCAAAATATATATAGTTTGAGTTGTGATCAATACTGAGATACGTATACACTGGGTCGTGGATTGATTCAAGATAATATTTATCGATTTATTTCTGCACATCTAACTGTGGACAACTAGTTGTAGGTTACTAATGAGGACAGCTGACTTAATAAACTTAAAACATCAAAATATATTAAAAGTGTTGTAAATATATTTTGAACATACTTTGATATATATGTATATATTGTTATAGGTTCGTGAATCAACCAGTGGTCAAGTCTTACTTCCCGACGAAGTAAAAATCTGTGAAAGTGAGTTATAGTCCCACTTTTGAAATCTAATATTTTTGGGATGAGAATACATGCAGGTTTTATAAATGATTTACAAAATAGACACAAGTACATGAAACTACATTCTATGGTTGAATTATCGAAATCGAATATGCCCCTTTTTATTAAGCCTGGTAATCTAAGAATTAGGGAACAGACACCCTAATTGACGCGAATCCTAAAGATAGATCTATTGGGCCTAACAAACCCCATCCAAAGTACCGGATGCTTTAGTACTTCGAAATTTATATCATATCCGAAGGGTGTCCCGGAATGATGGGGATATTCTTATATATGCATCTTGTTAATGTCGGTTATCAGGTGTTCACCATATGAATGATTTTTATCTCTATGTATGAGATGTGTATTGAAATATGAACTCTTGTGGTCTATTATTATAATTTGATATATATAGGTTAAACCTATAACTCACCAACATTTTTGTTGACGTTTTAAGCATGTTTATTCTCAGGTGATTATTAAGAGCTTCCGCTGTCGCATACTTAAATAAGGACGAGATTTGGAGTCCATGCTTGTATGATATTGTGTAAAAACTGCATTCAAGAAACTTATTTTGTTGTAACATATTTGTATTGTAAACCATTATGTAATGGTCGTGTGTAAACATGATATTTTAGATTATCATTATTTGATAATCTACGTAAAGCTTTTTAAAACCATTATCTATGAAATAAAGGTTATGGTTTGTTTTAAAAATGAATGCAGTCTTTGAAAAACGTCTCATATAGAGGTCAAAACCTCGCAACGAAATCAATTAATATGGAACGTTTTTAATCAATAAGAACGGGACATTTCAAAGTTTGCGAATGTTATTATTATTTTAATTTTATTAGTGATATGGATATAGATATTGTTTTAGATTTAAAATGTAAGTATTGTTTAGCTTAAGGTAGAGATGTAACAAGATTAGTTTTTTGCATTGAGTTTGAGAGGTTCATTAAAACTCTCATACGTAATATACTAGATTGCATATATATTTATATGTGAAACAAGACCTAAAGTTAAAGAATAAAGTATAAAGCATGATGATCTTTGCGTTTATGGTTTTGTTTGTTTTGATTTTGTAATAACTATACAATATTATTCTATGATTTGGTCTCATTCGTGGCAACCATTCAAATAATATAAAATATCAGTTTATGGAGTTTCAAATTTATTCTTGATTAATCCTATAAAAAAGCCCCGCAAATTCGCGGACATTAAGCTAGTAATACTCCGTAATAATAATAATAATAACTAGTAAAAGTGACCCGCACGATGCCGCGGGCCCTTTCGGGTTGCATATTCATAGTTAAAGTAACGTTACGTATTTACAGAATTAAAAACGCTTTGCTACGGGATACACGTGGCTAATACCTAGTATACCTAATGGCTTGTGCATTTTAACACCAGGAAGATTGCGTAAAAAAGGGAAACGAAACCATCGATATAATGTTGGTAGTTTGGGTTGTTTATTATAGGTGTATGTATATGTATGGAAGATGGCCCGAAGTATTTAGCGTTTTTTAAAAAATGTCCATTTCGGGTATAGTTAGTTGCGTTGGGTTCGTAAAATTATTTGGAGTTGAACGGTAGTCTCGAAAAAATTTAACGCGCGGCGAGCGAGAAGATATGTCTCGTTAAAAATATGGGTGGAGTTTGGTAATTAAAATAACGAATTTACGTTTTGTACCCTTGTCTTGGGGGCTGAAATTGTAGTTTGTTCAAACTTTGGGGGTATTTTTTGTTTTTTGGCTTTGGGTGTGTTTGGATGAAACTAGCTGGAGCTGGAGCTTATAGCTAGAGCTGGAGCTTATGGGTTAGAGCTAGAGCTGGGGCTTATTTTTAGGGTGTGTTTGGGTGACGAGCTTGTTGGAGCTTACGGGAGCTTGAGCTTATGATTTTAATAAGCTCCAAGTCATAAGCTTCATTTGGTAGAGAAAAAAAGTAGAGCTTATGAAAATCATAAGGTCTGAAAAAATAAGCTACTTTTAGTAGCTTATGAAAAAAAAGTAGAGCTTATGAACTGAAAAATAAGCTCCAGCTAGTTACCAAACACTTATAAAAAATAATAAGCTCAAGCTACCAGCTTAAAAAATAAGCTCCAGCTCTATCTCATAAGCTCCAGCTCTAGCTACTTTCATCCAAACACACCCTTAAAGCCGGTAGCTGGAGCTTATTATTTTTTATAAGTGTTTGGTAAACTAGCTGGAGCTTATTTTTCAGTTAATAAGCTCTACTTTTTTCATAAGCTATTAGAAGTAGTTTATTTTTTAAGAGCTTATGATCTTGATAAGCTCCACTTTTTATGTTTACAAACAAAGCTTATGACTTGAAGCTTATTAAAATCATAAGCTCAAGCTTCAATAAGCTCCAACAAGCCTTGTTAAACGACCAATAGTTAGACTCCATTTAGTATCTGGATAAATAAATAAATAAATAAATAATATACACTAATTCCAAATATACAATGAATTATACAGCCCATATCCTTAAGAAAAAACAAGATCTTGTTTTTCTCGACAAATACAATGTTTCATCAATTCAAATGACAAAATCTAGATGACGAAATGCAGGCCTTGAGGAGTTAATAACGACGACTTTTGTCTCAAGAATGATGTCCAATTGGCATAACTTATTATTTTTCGAATCAACTTAAAGGAGTTTCGAACAACAGTTCAGAACACTCATTACTATACACGTTCACTCCTCAAAATACATAATTTGCGTGTACACTATTATTTTTTTTAAAAGCAAATGCATTTTTATTACGTCTCTATTAAGAAACTAGAAGACAACAAACAAGGCCGTCTAAGAGGCCCCTGACAACAAAGCAACCATACAAATACAATCTTACAATGGCTTCAATAACTAATTGTTATAATTAACTTTTATCTCTACTTTAATTATAGATCCAAACATAAGAAGTAGAACGCATAAGATCATATAAATCGGGTTTGTTAAGAATGTCATCTTGAAACACAGCACCATTGCGAAAACGCCACATGTGTTAGGAATTATGGACCCAACAAGACATGTGATTTAAACCAATCACCAAACCCACGAACGACAAACGATTAATATAAAGCATTTGAACTATAAATAAAGATAAAACGACACAAGAATTTAATGTGGTTTATATCTCAACTCCAAACACTGGTCCACTAAAAATCCATCACATCTATCAACTATGTTTAAACAATCCACAATAACTCTAAATTAGCCGAATAACAACTCCTTTTGATACCGCTGGATGGAACACCCGAATCACGCCGCACTTCACCTGTTAACCCACGAGCAAATGAAGTCTTTCTACACCAAAAATAGCGCTGAGTGATAATCCAATCTCTTATTTACTAGCTTGGGCCATCTCGGTTTCTATCGCCACCATCTTCTAACACGAAGATCAATTGAAGTGAGCGAGAATTCAATCATTGGATTCTTTCATGAGACAACAACGCCTTACACATTGATCTAGACACGTTCAATCCCAAACCCACAAGTCAACGATCACTCGTACATATTATACCCGCCTGTCTATGATTTCCTTCACCAACAAAAAAAAAGGAACCCCAATAGATGCATTTGTAGACTATTCTTCAAGATACCTGATATGGCAGAAACGGACGGTTTTTATTTGCGCGGTGTCGTTAGGCCGCGGCTCGCCAGGATCAGCCACTCGTGGGAGAGGGTACAGTTTTAAATTTATATTTAGTGGGGCCTAAATCTTACTACTCCTTATGAGTAAGGGAAGTATGACCTAGAGTCGTATTTTTGAGATATCAGTAACATCGAACCTATATTTTAGCCTAAGATAGTTAGGGAGTAGTGAATATTTATTTTGAGATTTTCTAGTTTATAAGATAGATAAAGTAAATGCGATAAAATTTGTAATTCAGATAAGGTTAAAGTAAGTGCATACTATGACTTCATCAGTTATTCTGCCGAGATTATGGAATGCTGGCTCATGAATAGGCAGAGGCCTTGTATTCATTACACTGGTCCTAAATGCCCATGTCATAAGACATGTCAATGGGTACTGCGTTAGGCTTGAAGATTCTGAATAGACAGCAACGTCCCTTACCCCCGACGCCCGTGCAGTCTGACTATAGGCATACATGTTCAGACGGCTCATCCAATTGAGCGACTCGGTTGGGTGACGTATTAACATTTCAAAATGGTCTTAACTTTCTTAAGCATAATAGAATACATGGTTTACCATATCCAAGAGACGTGATGTGTTTCAATGCTTTCGTTAATGATTGGTAAAAGATAGTTAGGCCCTTAAAAAGAGTTCAACCATAAAGAACACCATGGCCAAGTCAAGATGACTTCCATGAACACGTTCGGTTATCCTAATGGTCCAATACTTTATGTGTCTAAAAAAACAGTTCCTTAATTAACTAAGAATCCCGTAAGCGGGGTGCAATGCTTGAGACCGCGTTATGGTGCAGTGTACTGGTCAACACTAACTGTGTTCCATGGACTTACTTAGCAGAGGTACAGCTTACAACAACCGCTGTGCTTCAGCGTGCATGTACGAAGTTTATATGCTTGGTGACTACACTAGCATGGTCTACAACTGACAATGTACTAAGGGTCTAGTCAGATGTTTCACTACGAAAGAGTCCTCAGTCGGAATCCAAAGCTTGATAGACTTACTACAACTAGTGTGCCAGTCGTTCTTACGTTGTATCCGATAGACTTCTCTTACCAAGGGGTGACACAGATAGTGTACTCTGAATCGGGGTTCGCGACTTCCCAATAACAGAGCCGATAACTACGTTCTATTAGTTGGAAAAGCGATTGAGTTTAAAGCATAATCGGAAAGCATTTCGAAAGCATACACAAACCATAATATTATTTTGGCATTATAACTGCTTACATCATAGCATACACTAAAGATAACTACTCGCTAATCATGGCAACAATATAATAAAACATTATATAAGATAAAGGATAGAGGTACCAGTAGATTAAACGAGTTCCGAATACAAAAGTGACAACTTCAAGACTCCAGACCGCTCCTAATACAATCTTCAGCGTTCGCCTCCGGGTACTTAATTTCCCGCTCGGAGGTGAGAAGGCCTTGAGAGTATGACTAATATTGTACAAGAGAGAGAAAGAAGTGAATTGAAGTATGTGTTGGAATGAATGACAAAGACCCATTAAATAGACTAGGAAAATGCCAAAATACGCCTGGCAGGCCGCATGGCAGGCCGTATGGTGGGGCGTATCTGGCAGGCCGTATGGCTGGCTGGCCGTATGGTGAAGGCGCTTGGTGGGGCGTATCTGGCAAGCCGTATCCATAGAGGCAGGCCGTATGGCAAGCCGTATGGTGTGCTGGTCAGCCTTGATTTCCTGGATCGTAACTTGATTTCTTGTCTTTCACCGTTTTCACTATAGAATCTTCGTTTTAGCTCCGATTCTCTTGATTCTTTTTGCACCGCTTTCGTAATTACTTGTTCTTCAATTCTAACCGACGAAGTGGGTATTTTGCCGATAAAGTTTGAATCTTTCTTGTTTTTGGGCTTTAATACCGGGGTGAAAACGTGACTTTTTAGCCGATATCAAATATCCCACACTTAGACTTTGCTTGTCCTCAAGCAAACTCTCATTCTTAAGAATCTTTTCGGTGTTTCTTTTCTAATAGCCTAAGCAGTTTGCTTTTATTATAAGAGCAAAAAGATAAGGTGAGTCATCTATGTTATGATTGAAATTATCTCTGCAAGCATGCAAGGAGGTTACATGACATAGGCTAGCTTTCATGGGTCACTCAAATCACTCAGGTGTTTAGGGTTCCCTATAGATCTAAGAAATGAATACGCTCATAGCCAGTCATGCTGCACTCATCATCATAGGCTTTGATAAAGAGTCAAATCCTTGCTGCTAATGCGAGAACGGTAGTAATCTCAGCTTTATAGGTCATTTGTCAATGATGGAGAAGGAATTTTGGAGTGGTAGTGAAGTTTTTTTTGAAGGGTGAGATAACGGGTAATGTAGTCTTTATACAGACTTTTATTCGGATAGATAGGAGTGCTAAAATATTTTGAGAAGCACTTTTGAACTTTTTCTTCTTTTGATAATTATTTTTGGTCATGTTCTCTTCGGCATTTCTCTTATTTAGTTCTGCTCCTTTTTTCAGAACTTGAAAATTTCATCATTTTTTTTTTTGGAGACTTCATCTCGAGAAACTTTTTGCCGGTAAACTTTTTCAAGACCTTTGCCATGATACTTGAGAGGTTTATAACATCGGGTTTTCGGAAGGAATCTCATTTTCTGGGTTTTTCGAGTAAATAGTAAAGGTGATATGGATGTGGTGGTGGAGTAGAAGTAGTGGAGGTGTGGAAGGTTTATGTTTGACAAATGGGTAGCTATTTTGATTACAACCGAACCACGTTTCACTGCTTGGAGATGTAGATCTAAAGCAAGTTCTGATTCTGAGCACAGACATCGGCACTCTCAAAGGAAAATAGTGAAGCATTAAAGATGAATGCTGGTCTTATTTGGGGTGCCTCACCATAATCAATTTAGGTCGATAATGTCTTAGTCATGCAATGCTCTATTAGAGATTTCAATCTAACAAGAATTCCACCTTACTTAAGCCTTATTTTTATTGAAAAACGTTTTAGGTTTTCAAAAATACTCTTTCGAAAAAGGTTTCTTTTGCAAAAATTTTGAAATTTGGCTTAAGGACTTGGAATTTTCGTAATGGTTTATTATAATACAGCATAAAAAGATACCAACATCCCACACTTAGAAGAACATTGTCCTCAATGTTCCTAGTGTATCCCACACTTAGGAGTTTTAGTTGAAGATTTGGGAGTATTTGTCTAGTGTTTTGATTTGGGTGTTATCCCACACTTAGTGATAAGCTAGGATGTGGCATATTTTGAATCTTGAGCTAGTAGCGAAAAGAAAGAAATACCCCTAGCAGATGCGGCTGGCTTCCTTGCTTCTTTATCGGCTCATTTGTCATCCTTTATTCTTCTACTCTACTTTATTGCAAGGGTTGCCTCCCGAGAAGCGCTTTTGTTTAAGGTCGTTGGCTCGACCGTAGTGATGCTTCAAAAAGCGAACATTCCTCGCTGATGGTTGTGATCTTGGTCTTCTTGAGGGAATGTGAGTCTTGGTGGATAAGTCCTGAGAAAGTGTCGGACCAACAGTGGTAACAGATCCGGTACTTCTCTTGAAGATCTTCTGAAAGATAAATAATGCGCAGTTTCGGCTCTTGACAAATCTTGAAGTCCGATGAGAATATGATCCACAGCCCTGCTGGTTGACCCATGAATGTCAATCATAGAAGCAGTGCTGGTGTTGATGATTTCTCTGATGGGATGCTCATTTCTGAGGTCTTCAAACAATGTTAAAAACTGTATCTTTAGAATTTTGAAGTCTTTGGAACGGTGATTTCCACAGTAGGAGTCTATAGCTTTGCACAGATTAGTTAAGAGACGAAGTTGGAAAGAAGTGAACAGCAATCCTGATCTGAGTATTAATTTCACCCTCTTTGAGTATATCTCCCGACATCCAGCTTTAAATGTGAAACTAGGATCCGTGGACTCGTGGAAGATACGTGATAGCTGCTTCGTAACATAGATGGCAATGTTGACTCGATCTGGTTCAAGATGAGAGAATGGATTGTTTGGCCTTGCTTCCTTCATAACAGCGTCTTGTAACTCTTTGATAATCAGATCAGCGTGGTGATCAATTGTTACGTAAATCACTAGTCTATCTGGTGTGCTTTCGAAATTATCTCTATCCAGAAGAGCAAAAAGACTGTGAATATCCTCGATCATTTGCAAATCAGAGTGATAAGTCGGGCGGCCGGTGGAAAGATCCATATGCTTTCGGATGAGAGTCAGTAGTGCTCGTTGGTTTCGTGAGAACGGAAGTGCAGATCCGGCTAAGGCGTTATAAACCCTAAAGTAAATGATCTTCTGATCTCGATAGAATCTTGTTTCGAGAATAGTGCGAACTACTGAGTTATGCTTTCGTTGCCTTTGTTCGTGATAGATATGATCGTGAAGAGAATTGATAAAGTCTTGAATGCGTTCTTCTAGGATTTCAACATCATTATCTTCTCTTCGGAGATAGAGGTGGTGTTCTTCTCTGATAGCCATAATTTGTTCTGTTAAGCGTAGCGAAAAGTCAATGGTTGACTTCCGGATGGCTTCGAGAATGTCTTCAAATTCATCGGTATCATTGATGAAGGAGATCATGTCTGCGTGTGTGGATATAACTGGAATTCGATCTGAAGAAGAGTCCGGCTCCCCTTGATCTGATTCGGTTGAAGAGTGTGAGTTAGTCAGAATGTCTTCATGATGCTCTTCCTCGTCATCATCAGTATCTGGTTCTGATGAACAGGTTTCTTCAGTATTCTGATTCTCCACTTTGATACTTACAGGATCAATTTCTATATCCTTAACCTCAGCCTTGTCGGTCTTCTTCTTGAAGCGAATAATTAAATTGTGATCTGTCGTCTCAAGCCTCATTATTTCTTCATGATGCTCAGTGCTTGGAACGGGTATTATCGCAGTTTCTTTTACGTCTTCCATTTCCTCTTCCTCCTCAGATTCCTCCTCTTCCTCTATTTCTTCGCTGAGATCCTCTTCTTCCGTTTCTGGGTTGTCTACAGACTGTGATTCAACACCCATCTTGACATCATCGGCTGGTGGTGAAGACTCGTCATCAGAAGTGATCCGTCTAGTGGAAATAGCAAACATCTCTGCCTGTCCAGAAAGATCGGTTGGTCGGTCAATTTTGAAGGTAACGCTCTCCCCATGTGATCGTAAGATCATGGTTTGATTGTACACATCAATGACAGTCCTAGCCATATTCATGAAAGGTCTTCCTAACACTATTGGGGTGTGTAGGTCTTCCTTGATATCCATCACTACGAAATCCGTAGGATACAAGAATTTGTCGACTTTTACCAAGACGTTCTCAACTATGCCCTTAGGATATCGCAAGTTAGATTGTCATTTTGGTTGGTGAAAAGTCTCCTAACTCCAATCTCTTGTAGAGAGAGTAGGGGATTAGGTTGATAATTGCTCCTAAATCTGCTAGCGCATGAATGTTCCAGATTAGTAGATTGAACACGGGAAAACGAGTCGGCACGTATCTCCTAGCTTAGGTGGTAGAGAGTTTCTGAGTAATGCAGAGCATTCTTCATTCAATGGAATTTTATTAGAGTCTGGTATCCTCTCCTTTGTAGAAAGAAACCTTCGGATGTATCTCTTCTGGTTGGGAACTTTGGACATGGTGTCCAAGAATCTTCCATCAAGTTTGAAGGAATCAAGCTTGGATGGTTCTTCTTGTAGCCTTCCAGGATAAGGTACGCGAACTGGAGTTTCAGGGATCAGCTTCTGAGTATATGTCGATTTGTTCTTGAGCTTAGTTGACCTTCTCTGTGGTTCTTCCTCTGGGATTACGTAATCCATTTGCTTTGCTTCTTCTATGTGGGGATTTTGGATAGTATTACTTGGCAATCTTCCCTGCGGTCGGGTTTCAAGGCGTTGTGATAACTGTCCGAGCTGCGTTTCCAAACTTTTGAGCAGAGCCAATTGATTTCTCATTAGTATCTCCGTCTGATCTTGTCTGGTTGCAGTTCTCTAATTTAGCTGTTGTTGTCCTTGGATGAACTGAGTTAACTGATCATCAGCTCCGAGAGTGGGGTTGGCTGCTTTTGTAATCTGGGTGGTAGGGGAATTCTCCTCAACTGGGGGACCAGTGAGTGGAAGTGGTTGATCGTAGGTCAATTGAGATTGTTGGGCTAGATAAGGTGGATAGCGATAGCAAAAAGGTTGATTGTTTCGCTGAAATTGATTAACCCTAGGTGGTTGATTGAATCCGGGATTTGGTGGACGAGCTGGGTATTGGACGTAACAGACTGAACCGTCGGGGTTTTCGTACTCAACTTGATAATCTTCAGTAGGTTACGGGTTGGTACAACTAACACAAGCCTGGGCTTGGTTAACCTGCTGCGGCTGCGTCTTCAATTCTCCGAGTTGTTTAGCAAGAGATTCCATCTTATCCGTGAGGGATTTGATGGCCTCTGTTTGATTATTAAGTGCGGAGAGTGGTGTAGATGATGAAGTTGTTTCACCACTGTTCCAGTCATGATGATGCATCGTCATGTTCTCGAGTAATTCCCATGCTTCGTCTGCGGTTTAGTTCATCATATTCCCTTGAGTTGCTGCATCGATCGTCGTCCTATGATTTACCGTAAGACCATTGTAGAAGGTGCAGATTTGGGCTGACCGTTCTAGCTGGTGATTAGGGCATTTCTTCAGCAGGGTTTTGAAATGCTCCCATGCAGTGTAAAGAGATTCATTGCAACTTTGTTTGAAGTTAATGATGTCATTCTTCAGTTTGGTTTGTTTAGAAGGAGGGAAGTATTTGGTTAGGAATTTAGTAGCCATCTCCGTCCATGACGTAATGGAATCTTTTTCCAGTCCTTCGAACCAAGTTTGAGCATGATGAGTGAGAGAATAGGAGAACAAGTATAGACGGACTATATCTTGTCCTATCGCTGGCTGTTTGTAGGAGTTCGAAAGAGATATGAATTTATCAAGGTGAGAATTAGGATCGTCATTCGGTAATATGTGAAACTGACAGCTATTCTGAATGAGTTGGATGATGTGATGTTTTAACTCGAACGAGTGTCCTTGAATCTCTGGAAATCTGATTGGTCCTCCTCGACCTTCAATCGAGGGTTTGGTATTTTCTGCTAAAGTAACGCCTAACGCCATTTAATTTCTGATTCTTGCTTCCTTGCGTGCTTTAGAGATTATTGCGTCTGGATCAGGTACGAATAACAACGGCCCTGGTCTAGATCGGGTTTGGGTCATACACTAGATATGCCTTTATGTTTTTATATTTTCCGCAAATAAATTAAATTATAATAAGCTAAACTAAACTAAGTTAATCTAATCTAATTCTAAGGTAGTCTAATTTAATCTAATTGTAACCTAAGTTAATCTAAGGTAATCTAATCTAAGGTAGTCTAAAGTAATCTAAGGTAATCTAATCTAATTAACTAACTATCCTATGGTGGAATATGTTTTTGGTTCTGGCTACTGATTCCCTGGTATTTCGGTAACAGAGCTTCGCACAGACTATTCAACAAACCAAGTAGCCAGGCCGACTACGGAGAGGCATGATCCTTTTGGTCCCAATATAATTGGCGACTGTTCGGAAAATCCAATAACCAAGTCCGTGTATAATTGTCTTTCTTAGACACCACTAAATGTTTGTGAATAAGTTTGATAGAGAGCAGTATTGCCTGATACCAGCTCCCCGGAAGCGGCGCCAAAAACTATAGTTTTCTCCTGATATGGCCGAAACGGACGGTTTTTATTTGCGCAGTGTCGTTAGGCCACGGCTCACCAGGATCAGCCACTCGTGGGAGAGGGTACAGTTTTAAATTTATATTTAGCGGGGCCTAAATCTTACTAAGGGAAGTATGACCTAGAGTCGTATTTTTGAGATATCAGTAACATCGAACCTATATTTTAGCCTAAGATAGTTAGGGAGTAGTGAATATTTATTTTGGGATTTTCTAGTTTATAAGATAGATAAAGTAAATGCGATAAAATTTGTAATTCAGATAAGGTTAAAGTAAGTGCATACTATGACTTCATTAGTTATTCTGCCGAGATTATGGAATGCTGGCTCATGAATAGGCAGAGGCCTTGTATTCATTACAGTGGTCCGAAACGCCTCTGTCATAAGACATGTCACTGGGTACTGCGTTAGGCATGAAGATTCTGAATAGACAGCAACGTCCCTTACCCCCGACGCCCGTGCAGTCTGACTACAGGCATACACGTTCAGACGGCTCATCCAATTGAGCGACTCGGTTGGGTGACGTATTAACATTCTAAAATGGTCTAAACTTTCTTAAGCATAATAGAATACATGGTTTACCATATCCGAGAGACGTGATGTGTTTCAATGCTTTCGTTAATGATTAGTATTAGATAGTTAGGCCCTTAAAAAGAGTTCAACCATAAAGAACACCATGGCCAAGTCAAGATGACTTCCATGAACACGTTCGGTTATCCTAACGGTCCAATCCTTTATGTGTCTAAACAAACAGTTCTTTAATTAACTAAGAATCCCTCAAGCGGGGTGCAATGCTTGAGACCGTGTTATGGTGCAGTGTACTAGTCAACACTAACCGTGTTCCAAGGCCTTACTTAGCAGAGGTACAGCTTACAACAACCGCTGTGCTTCAGCGTGCACGTACGAAGTTTATATGCTTGGTGGCTACACTAGCATGGTCTAGGACCGACAATGTACTAGGGGTCTAGTTAGATGTTTTACTTCGAAAGAGTGCTCAGTCGAAATCCAAAGCTTGATAGACTTAATACAATCGGTGTGCCTCAGTCGATCTTACGTTGTATCCGATAGACTTCTCTTACCAAGGGGTGACACAGATAGTGTACTCTGAATCGGGTTTCGTGACTTCCCAATAACAGAGCCTATAACTACGTTCTATTAGTTGGAAAAGCGATTGAGTTAAAAGCATAATCGGAAAGCATTTCGACAGCATACACAAACCATAATATTATTTCGGCATTATAACTGCTTACATCATAGCATACACTAAAGATAACTACTCGCTAATCATGGCAACAATATAATAAAACATTATATAAGATAAAGGATAGAGGTACCAGTAGATTAAACGAGTTCCGAATACAAAAGTGACAACTTCAAGACTCCAGACCGCTCCTAATACAATCTTCAGCGTTCGCCTCCGGGTACTTAATTTCTCGCTCGGAGGTGAGAAGGCCTTGAGAGTATGACTAATATTG
Source organism: Rutidosis leptorrhynchoides (assembly GCF_046630445.1). Taxonomy (NCBI): domain Eukaryota; kingdom Viridiplantae; phylum Streptophyta; class Magnoliopsida; order Asterales; family Asteraceae; genus Rutidosis; species Rutidosis leptorrhynchoides. The sequence goes on along the minus strand of NC_092334.1, from coordinate 653,698,901 downwards.
TATAAGAGAGAGAAAGAAGTGAATTGAAGTGTGTGTTGGAATGAATGACAAAGACCCATTAAATAGACTAGGAAAATGCCAAAATACGCCTGGCAGGCCGCATGGCAGGCCGTATGGTGGGGCGTATCTGGCAGGCCGTATGGTGAAGGCACTTGGTGGGGCGTATCTGGCAGGCCGTATCCATAGAGGTAGGCCATATGGCAAGCCGTATGGTGTGCTGGTCAGCCTTGATTTCCTGGATCGTAACTTGATTTCTTGTCTTTCACCGTTTTCGCTCTAGAATCTTCGTTTTAGCTCCGATTCTCTTGATTCTTTTTGCACCACCTTCGTAATTACTTGTTCTTCAATTCTAACCGACGAAGTGGGTATTTTGCTGATAAACTTCGAATCTTTCTTGTTTTTGGACTTTAATACCGGGGTGAAAACGTGACTTTTTAGCCGATATCAAATATCCCACACTTAGACTTTGCTTGTCCTCAAGCAAACTCTCATTCTTAAGAATCTTTTCGGTGTTTCTTTTCTAATAGCCTAAGCGGTTTGCTTTTATTATAAGAGTAAAAAGATAAGGTGAGTCATCTATGTTAGGATTGAAATTATCTCTGCAAGCATGCGAGGAGGTTACATGACATAGGCTAGCTTTCACGGGTCACTCAAATCACTCAGGTGTTTAGGGTTCCCTATAGATCTAAGAAATGAATACGCTCATAGCCAGTCATGCTGCACCCATCATCATAGGCTTGATAAAGACTCAAATCCTTGCTGCTAATGCGAGAACGGTAGTAATCTCATCTTTATAGGTCATTTGTCAATGATGGAGAAGGAATTTTGGAGTGGTAGTGAAGTTGTTTTTGAAGGGTGAGATAACGGGTAATGTAGTCTCAAAATTCAACGGTCCGATCAGCCTCAAATTTTTACCACATGTAGATCCATGTGTATGTTACCTACAACCCAATATTCAAGTCGATCCAATGGTTAACGAACCCGCTATGAATTTTCTTCTGTAACTTCGCATGAACATCCGAATTTTGCTCAATTGTTCCTTCGCATGGGATAGCAAGGAATAAGAACTCGACCCGTCACCAGGATCTAAAAAAAAATCTCTCCGCAACGAAACCATTGACCCGACATCTGCCTCCCTAAACCTTCTCGAAAAAAACCACCATCACAATGCAACCGCACGCACCGTTATATCATAATTTGCCAAGATCGTCACCCGAATCTTGGTGTGATCAACTTCTCCTGATACATAGACATACCCATGAGTTCATCACGACCAACTAAGTCACCTAGTCCTGATACATGTTTCAAAACAAATCCCCTATCCGTCATTTGATCTAACCTTGATGAAAAAACCGAATCAACAACCATATCGAAGAACTTGCTTTCAAATCGCCATCGCTCCCAAACTTGAAACCTTGAGCTCTTGATACCATTTGTTAGGAATTATGGACCCAATAAGACAAGTGATTTAAACCAATCACCAAACTCACGAACGACAAACGATTAATATAAAGAATACGAACGAAAATAAAGATAAAACGACACAAGAATTTAACGTGGTTATATCCTAACTCCAAACACGGATAAGGTTTTAGTCGATGGGGGCAAATCATAGATTTTTCTTTATTATTTTCGTGCACACATTGTATAGGTTATATGAGGTTATATTTATAGGAGAAAAAAAATAAAGAAACAACTTGTTGGACAAGCCAAGATGTTCCAGAATATTCCTGGTCGACTTGCACCTCACCATTGGTGACATTTTGTCAATAAATGTGACATCCACTTTCCATCAATTCAAATATGCTCGACCTCAGTTCTTTTGACACTACATGTCATCAATGGTGACAATATGTCACAAAATGTGACATCTTTGCCAGTCCCACTTTTTCTTTGTTCTAATTCTTCACCACACTTAACAACATGAACAAAAAATAAGCAGCCACAATACAATAAGCCTAAATTTTGCAGCTATTGGATCTGACCCTATTATCATACCAGGATACCCATTCGTTCCAGTTAGGAAAATTAGGTAAACCGATATCAAGACAAAGTGTGACTTTACGCCATAGATCATGAGCCAATTCACATGCAAAAAACATATGATTGGATGTTTCAGCTTCTCAATTATAAATTGCACAATCTATGCTCTGAAGAACGATGCCACACTGCTCAAGATTCCATCGATTTGGAATACGATCTCTATCAATTCGCCATATGAGTATGTTAATCTTAGCTGGTAATTCTTTCACCCATCTTGTATTGATATTTGCATTAGGTAATATTTGATCATCAATGAATTTTCGTGTACTACATACCTTGAATTCACTTGTGTTACTGATAACTACTAAATTATACATGTTTTTGAATACATTTTGAGGAGTTATTTTGGTATTTTAAAGTCATTTTGATACTAAAATACACAAAAATGGGTAAAAACGGGAAAAAGGTATTTTTAATGTTTTGTTTGAGAGATGTGTTAAAACAGGACTAAAAACAGGAAAAAGGAACTAAGTGTTGAAGCAATGCTAAAAATCTGCGTGCTGTCACCGTTTTGGCCATATCTTGAGCATCCGGATTCCGTTTTTGACGAGCCACCTGTCAAAACGACCGTAAGAAAAAAAATATACAACATAGTGGAGGAAGCCACCGGCTTGGTCAAAGGAAAGCCACCGGCTTGGCCAAAGGAATCCGTCGGCTTCGGTCAAAAAGTCAACATTTTTGCCGGACACGTTTTTCTTGGCCTCCAAGCTCAAATCCGAAGTGAAGCCGCCGGCTTGACATCTGAAGCTGCCGGATTGGACCTAAAATGCTTTTTCTTGAGTGTAACGATCAAGTATTGAGTGGAGAAAAAGTCACCACCTAAGGAAGCCGGGGGACTTCGTACGAAGCCGCCGGCTTGGCACGGTTTTTAAAGTCTATAAATACTGGCCGAATTCTATAGTTTTCAATGTACATTTTCATTATTTCACTCTCAACTTTTGAAATTCTGTAGTTTAGGGTTAGTTTAGGTTTTATTTTCAATGTAAAGTTACTATCTTGCATTGGATTCAAGTTTTAATTCAAGTTAATGCAGTTTTTCTTATTCCTCTTTATTGCTTTGTAAGTTCTAATCTTATTTACTTTATCGTATCTTTTTAATTATGTCTTTATTTGCTGTTATCTACTTCTGTTCATCTCCAACTATGAACTAAATGTTCATAGTGGTTACTTGGATGAAAACTGTGAACGTCTGGGAAAATAGATGAAGCCGCCGGCTTCCTCAGTCCAAGCCGCCGGCTTAGCTGAGCCAAGCCGTCGGCTTCGTTCTTCAGTCCGTACGGTTTCTGGTTCTTTTTCAGATCTGTATGTTCATGTTTCTATGATAATTATTTAAACTGTTTATGTCTGCCATGATTCAATAACTTGTTTGCCATGCTTAATGATTAAATATTATGAATCTAGGATTAACTAGTCATTGATTCTATGATCTTATATTCGATTCATATCACTTGTTTAGATCTAGTCCATCAAATATAGTGTTTGGATTGCATGGAAATTAAGTAAACTTCTTTGGTAGTTATACAACTAGTTGAACTTGAATCACACTTATATAATAGAATTCATTATTGTTAGGCTTAATTGAAGAACCTTTGTTTATGTGTGTTTAATTATCAATTGCATGAGAATTTGATTAAGATTAACTTTCAGCTAGTAACTTGAGTTGATCTGATTAAGTTTGTTAGCTTATATAATTTGTCAGTCTAATTAAATGTTGCCTTGGATCTACATCAGGTTTAGGTAATATTTATCATGTGATTATTTGAATGCCATGAATGAATACATTAGCTATGAACATCACTTAGTTAATGTATGCTTTAGGTCCTACCTTATGAATGATATGCGACATTTAGCTTAACCTTTTAGGGATAATAATTGGCCTATGATTGTTATCTTGCTATTTGTTAATATAAGTTATGAAATAATTAATATATATTTCCCTTATGATTCACACGTCCTTGTAATCACTTCTCTTTTATAATTGTTTATTTTAAATCTTTATTTCTTGCTTTATATTTTGTTATTTTGTTTATATTCTCTTTCCTAAGAGATAGGAATCAACAACCAAAAAACACATAAAAAATCTATCTTTAGTTCTTTAATAAGAGCTAAGCTATATAATAAACAACTCTTATCTGCTTCCACGCTCTCTTGGAACGATAACCTAAAATACTACCTCTGATCGGGTTTTGTTGCTCGTTAGGGTGTTAAAAGTGTATTAATAAAGGTTTTATAAATTTAAAAGTTTGAAAGGCAAATTAAACACTGCACACTTTTGCACATCAGTTACAAATCGACCAAATGTAGCTATCTTTGTCTCCTGTGAACTACAATTGTGGAAGTAATTCACTAGATTAGTGAAGTACTCTTGGTTTCGACCACAAATATAGTCTCGACCGCTCGTGCTAAACACCAATTCTGAAGAAACGAAATAGCTAACACATCATTTGCAACCCGGGATAAAACCTTATACTTTTTTGAATTCATTTGCCACCAACATAACAAGTCAAAATCTCCATCCATACTTTCTCCATGATCTTTTAAATTCTTATCTAATACAGTTTTCCACCTTCATCACATGCTTTTAAAAAATACTTGTACTTTAACTAATGTTTATCGTGAACTTTGCGCTTCTTATTATCAAAATTATTATCCACAGTTTTAGCTTTTGGTGGAAGGCTCTCTTCTCTGTCACAATCAGGATCTTGTGCAGAATAATGATCAAACAAGTTTTTCAAACTTTTAGTTACCCTTTTCTTCACCTTATTTGACACATCATTTATACCATACATTTCATCAAAACTTCGATCAACATATTATTTCTTATAACGAGGATCAAGGACCACCGCAACAAACAACAACGGATTGACTTTCCCCAATTTACCAAAATACTTATCAAATTTCAGTTTCATATCACAAGCCATGTGACTTAACTTTAGATCATCATCTTCAATGCAACTAGTTATGTGAGTATAAATTGTGCAAAGATCATGAAGATACATATTTGAAATAACATACAATGATCCTGGAAATCGTTTGGTGACCACGAAAAATAACTCCAAAAACATCATAAACTTTTCTGCCTCATCAAGGATCTCGTACAAGGTGGACCTATTCTACTTTCATTTTGATTAGCTTCTTCATTTCCTAAGCTTGAATCGAATATAAAGTATCTAAAGTATTATGAATCATCTTTCATTCTCTCAAATGCCTTCCTATACTTTATAGCTAATTCCAACATTAAAAAAGTGGAGTTCCACCTAGTAGGAACATCTAAGCAAACAATTTCACTCACACTTATTTTTTCATCCTCAATACATTGCTTAAATTTGTTTAACCTTGATAGTGATGATCTAACATATTTCACTGCACTTCTAATCACTTTAATAGATTTATTTTATATATTTTATTATTTTATCATAATAATATATTATATACTTTATTAAAATATTTTGAATAAATATCTAGTATTAATGTTTTTAAGTACTCATAAATTTTAATATGATAATACCTTTAATAAATTTGAGTTATATTGAAACGTAAATGAACAAAAAGTATTTTATTAGTAAAAGTAGTATACTTATTATATATACCTCTATATATCTAATGTTTGTATCTAACTTATAATATTTATCTTTTTAGTTTAACATCATAAGAATTTAGTTATATTTTACATACGAAATACATTTAAAATTTAAGTTATAATTAGTAATGTTAATAATAATAATAATGATATTAGTAGTAGTAATAATAATAATATTAATAATATTAATAATAATGATAATAATAATAATAATAATAATAATAATAATAATAATAATAATAATAATAATAATAATAATAATAATAATAATAATAATAATAATAATAATAATAATAATAATAATAATAATAATAATAATAATGATATTATGAACAATAAGTATACTACCTTAAATGCTTTTTTCAAAAACAAATGCCTCAGACAAGGCTCGAACTCGCGACCTCTCCTTAACCCAGCATAACCCCAACCATTCATCCATCATAACGTTCCTGATTTACATCAGGTTCTAATTTTTTTTATCCATGTCGTATTTCCTATTTTCCCCTATTCTTCTTCAAAAAAAAAAAAAATATCACAGTTTGGGTTCGAACTCAAGACCTCTAGTTCCCATAACAAACGCCTAACCATCCCTCTATTTATTCATTTCTTTTATTTTTATCACGGATTAAAATATATAACCAGATTATCTGTTTTCTTCTCACATTATATACCTTACAACAATTTCACAGCATCATCATCATCTTTGTTCTTCATAATTATCATCTTATTATTATCAACATGTAATCAATATCATAATCACTAATATCATAATCATACCCCTTCCATCGATTAACATCAATTTCTCATCATCATCAATATAAACATCTTCCATAATCACAAACATAATCGTGATCATCATTATCAATTGCATCACTAATCGTCAGCCTTATCGTTATCATTATGAACATCATCATCATAATACACAATATTATCATTCATTATCAATCTCGCTGTTCTTAACCATATCAGACACGAAAATACGGCGAGCAGCAACAGTATCCTCATACGTGAAATTACGATCATAATCATTTTTATTGAAATTGGGTTTCGGCCCAAAAGAATTTGAAATATTAGAAAACGGCCCAACAGATAAATGAATAATTTTTAAGACAACCCACTTGCAAGGCAAAATGGACTACGGCCCATACCAGTGAATACATGAACGTTTAAATGGGTTTGATGGAAGCTTCAGCTGTCGTATTTGTTTAATCACAAGTGGATTTATAATTGTCAGCCATGATACAAAGTGGGAATTATTTATAGCTGGTAACAGAAGTGGAATCATAAAAACAAAAGAAAAACGCAGACCACATCCTCCCATCATTATTATCTAATATCATATTATCATCTTATTTTATCACCTTTATCATTGTTAACAGTTATCATCATCAACTTGTCGTCTTCAACCCGTAACCTCATCATTTCGCAGAGTACTAAACGAGCAGACATAACAATCACCTTTTGAAGGTTACAGATGGTTGTTGAAGCATCGATGATGGTGGTTTTAGATTCTTCGAGTTTATGTATATCGAACAACGAGTAGCAGTAAGCAAGGGAGATTTTAGGTGATCTTGGACTGTAGCCATGTTGAATTCACGATGGTAAATAGGAACGAGAAGTATCAATTTATTTGTGTTGGAGATGATGATTTTGGTTCACATAGTTGGTCAGGAACAAGTGTAGCGTCAATGTTTTTAGAGTGGTGATCGTGGGTTGTAAATGGTGATTGTGGGTTGAGGATTTCATTGGTGTTTGAGGGTTATACGAAGAGAGAGATAAGTGAATGATTGTCCAAGAGGTTCATAAAAAAAGAGAGGATTGATTTTGCTTTGTTCCAACTAAAGTCGACAAAGAAAAAGAAAAAAAATCACACAGGAAGAAGATAAAAAGGGATAACGACTTATAACCATTCTTGTACCTGATTGTCTAATCGAATTTGTTTGTATTATGAATTGAATTAGACGTGTAACAACATCTGACAGGAAGGACAATAAAGAAAATAAAATAAGTAAAGTGAAATCAATGGAAATCTGAATTCAGTTATATTCGATGTATATATCTAACATATTTGTTTGTATCTGATTTGGAAGTCCTAATAATGTGTAGATATTTATATAACTCTTCATATCGAATTTTCTTATATGTCTGTGTTTATACCCGATGTTATATGTATCTATTATATCTATATGTTTATTTATTTTATTTTTTATAGATTATAAATTAATCTTATTAATTATAATAATAATACTCTTAGTAAATAATAGTAATACCAATATAATAGTAATAATAATAATATTATAATAATGATGATTATTACAAAAATGTATAACAATAATATAACAATAATACTAATTATAATAATACTAATATTATTGATAATTGATAATAACAATAATAATATAATGACTTATACTTATCAAACTTATATGTTTATATATACTAACATTAATGTTACAAATATTAATCTTAATATTAATAACAATATTAATGAAAGTAACGATAATAATATAACTTTAATATTTTAACTTGTACTTAAATTTTATTATTAGTATTATATAGTAATATATTAAATATTTAATGTTTATACATTTAATATATTTTACAATATAATATACAACTTATATTGAGTAGTAACTTCTTATATATATACATATATATCACAAATGTACAAATAATAAGTAATAATAAGTATCACATATATATGCCTATAAGTTCAGAATAATATTATGTATATATTTATATATAAATACTTATTTGTTTATTATTTTATATGTTTAATTCCAATTAATTTATTTTATTAACTCAAAGTATCCTATATATACACTTTTATTTATTTATATATATTTACATATTTTTTTTACTCATAACTGTTCGTGAATCGTCGGAAATAGTCAAGGTCAAATACATTCATGAAAAAAAAATAGTTCAAACATTTTGAGATTCTGTTTAATAGACATTGCTTATCATGTCGAAATCATATAAGGTTAAGTTTAAATTTGATCGGAAATTTCCGGGTCGTCACAGTACCTACTCGTTAAAGAAATTTCGTCCTGAAATTTGAGTGAGGTGGTCATGGGTAACAATAAAAATGTTTTCATGACGAATATGAGTTGATAAATAGAGTTTTATTACCATAGAGTAATTTAGATGGAAATATTTGATTGCTCGAAGAGTACGAGTGAAGCTATCGTAAAAGAGTGAAATGAGAAACATAAAATTTTCGTCATATCTTTTGACGTAGGTTCGATTGATTTCCGGAAATCAAGGGATTTAAAGAAAATCTTTGAAATCTAAAAGATTTGATTCTTCGGCGAGTAAGGAAAATTAAGATCTCTAAAATTAAATACGGTGATCCGCCTCGATTACTCTGTCTGATATTTCCATTATAAATTAAGCTCTTCCGTTCCCTTATTCTCACCATTTCTATACCATCCCCAAATTTAAAAGATTATGAAAATGCTTAATCCAATTCTAAACCCTGATATTTTCCTAATTATCATTTCTGTCATCCTTCTTTTAAATCTTCCACCAGAAAATTCGTTTACTTTTAATATAAGCTTGGGGTGATACTATTCCTAATTATACCGTGTCTTTATATTGTTATTCGTATTAATGTCCATGGTTTGTAACCTCCGTGTTGTTATTGAGCTTTATATTTTCTCTTATATTTTGGAGCTCTTTGCCTTTTGATTATCCTCTCGACCTCTAGTAGAGTGAGTAACGGTCCAGAATTCGTAAGTATGGAGTTTCGAATGAACTTAATGTTCTAAACAAGAAAGAATGTAATAGCACGATTTGATTTGTTAAATTACCAGAAGTTACGGGAAAAGATAGAACTATCAAGAAAATATGTTCTTGATATTTTTAGAGATTAGATATAATGTAAGAGTCGTGTAACATGGCACATGATGACGTTATGATCTGTGAATCACCATGTTCCAATAGAAACTCAGCATGACTTACTGTAATATAATCATGTTGATCAAGTGTCATTATATTATACTAACTCATGCATCAGTTTCCAACACTACTTCAAAATCATTCATAATTTAAATTCACAGGTTCGCACAATATAGAAACTAAAACAGTTTCTTTTTATGATATAATACGGATAGCGCAGAGAGATAATTAATATCGAACGAGAATATTTATGAAGATATCTTCAGAAATATTGAGGATATTAATAGAGAAATGTACGATGATATCCTAGGATTTCAGAATCAAATTGTGATGAAGAAATTCATTCACGATGATTTAGAGTGGTTAAGGGGTAAGGTATTCGCTAAAGATTTCATCAGAAACAGAATCATCTAGATTCTTTATGTACAAGTTTAGTCCTTGTAATTTATTCAGAGTCTCCTTCATGGTTTGCTCAATCCAATTTCCAGTTCCAACTTTTCTGAGCTTTGCCAACATACTATTCTTTATCTTTATACCTTCGACGGTTAAGGCCGTATACAGTTTTTGCTGCTGTATTCAGCTTTTTTTCAGAGTTTAGAGTATTGATTTATAGACTGGGTGCTTTTCAAAATTTCAGAGTGGAAGATCATAATTCTAAGAGATAAGGATTATATGTATACTTATAACTGTTGATGTAGACATGCTGCGAGATTTCAAAATACTGATTGCTAATTCCCGGTAGTTGGTATAGCAATTCTTGTTACAATATGCGAATGAGTACATGATGAGACTTCAATAGATAAATATAGTGATTTGTCAGAGAGATTTATACCAAAGAGCGACGAGGTTGCTGGTACATCTGCTGGTAATATGGTGGAATATAAAAGGTTCCCCGGTAACATTAAAAGAGCACGCATATATATCAAGATTATAATAAGATTGCTTCGAACGAAAAGTCGATGCTGACTTGTTGGAGCTGTGATAAAATTTGCTACTTTGCAAGGGATTTCCAAGTTATTTTGGGTAATAATAACACTAAGGAATTAACATAGTTACGTGTTAAACGTTTACTCAGGTTCCGAGTATTTTCAGGTGCATGACTATATGCGTCAATCTTTTCTTCCGTAGATGGGGTGTGGTTGGTTTATCCTCTCGTTTGAGGTGTTTTCAAGAATTACGAAAGGTTTGAACGCAGATTGTAATCGTCAAGATACAAATGAGGTTTAAGATGAGATCAAGTGGCGAACTTGAAGAATTGTTTAGTTTCATATGTTATAATCAATATTTTAATTCATTTTAATTTGTCCAATGTTGGCAGTCCACAGTTGATAGTCCACAGTTAGCAATTCAATAATTCATATATAATATTCGAATTAATTAATAAGTATCGTGACTCGTGTACATGTCTCAGACTCGATCACAACTCAAAGTATATATATTATTTGAGAATCAACCTCAACCATGTATAGCGAACTCGATCATTACAGCATATAGAGTGTCTATGGTTATTCCAAATAATATATATAGATGCGTCGATATGATATGTCAAAACCTTGTATACGTGTCCCGATATTTAAAGTGCATAAAATAAATAACAGAAATTAAATGACGATAAATAAAATTGCGATAATTAAATTGCGATAAATAAACTGCGATAAATAAAATGTAATCAGTTAGCTAGGAACAGTATACTGGAAACAGTTAGCGTGGATTCTTAACAAAAAAAAAATTTCATAGTTAATTTGTTTGTTTCTATCAAATTTTTATTTCGTCAAATGTGTTCTTCATTATGCTACTTGTTGGATTCTGATAGATTAAAATCCAAATATGAAATTGAATAAAAATGGTTATTCTTTGGTGAATCAGATTTGTATATCTGTGGATGTAAGTAGGATGGTAATTGACATTTGAATCAGATTCGAAGAATGTACAGTGTAACTTATTAATGTGGAATCTAAATATTCCTCGGGTATTACCTACCCGTTAAAATATTTTCACCATTAACAGTTTGTACAATAAAACTTTTAATTACAATCTTTATGAAAACATACATACATATATTTTCTTCGGACGTAATCATGGATTTAATGAGTCAATGTGATATTAAACTCATCAGATTTACGGCTAGAACTAGAGTACATAATCTCTAAACATTAGAGATTACATAATTACCATGAAAGACGAAGATAGTTTATGTAGAACGATTCATAGAACGATGATTATGCTTGAGGTATAGATTGCGAGGTTGAGACGTGTAATGATGTTGTTGTGTTATTGGTACTGGTTTATGCTGCTGATGCTGCTGATGGTGGTACTATTGCTGTCGGTCCTACAAGTGTTGTTGGTGCTGAGGTTGTTGATGATGTTGGTGTAGTAAGTATAGCTTGTAGATCACGCACCATTCTTGTCAGGGTTTCTATCCTACCCTCTATCATTTCTATCTATCCACTCATCTGATTCGATAGATCTTGATTATCAATTCGAAGTTCCCTAACTTCTTCTAATATTCCCCTTCGATTGGTATTCGAAAGTAGAGGTTGAATATTTTTTGAGATTGCAGCAATGCGACCTTCGAGGTGGAAAACTTTAGTAAGAAGGGTGAATACAGTGTTGCGCATAGGTTCACCGGTGAGTACATCGTTTTCTCCGATGTTAGGAGGTAAGTTTGGTTCGCAGTAGGGCTCGCCTTCTTCATTTCTCCATCGAGTGAGTAAGTCTCGGACCCACCCCCATCTCCTCCAGAAAGAAAAATAACTAAATGGTTGAGGCACTTTTGGTTCATTGACTTCGGAGTCTGCTTCAATATACATCTCGAAATCACTTCCGGAACTAATAGAATCCAAGCTAGGTGTAGGATCAATCGCTCACGATCAGTTAAAGGGTTTTGATATGAAATGATTTTCGAATATCGAATGATATTCTAATTATATATAGAATCTCTATACATACTTCCAAAGATCCCGTGAATTACGGAGAAAATTAAGGAAACGTGTCAGATAAAGTCTACAGTGACAGATACGCTAAGATATGGATTAGCAGATATGCTAAGATATGAATTTTTGTCTATACACTATTCATGCAGTTAATGCAGTAAAATGTGTCTAGACTAAGAATGATAAGCAGGTAATTTCCTAAGGATGATAAACAGATGATTTTCGACAAAAATGATAAGCAAAACTTTTGACATGCAGACACGGTCGAAGTCCAGACTCACTAATGCATCCTAACGACTACCAGTTAGACACACTAATGCAAGACCTGGTTCGCTAAGACCACCGCTCTGATACCAACTGAAAGGACCCGTCCTAATCCATCTGGATGAAGTCACCAACATCTGGTTCCATTGCGATGATCGACTCCAAATAATGTCTTTAAAATGGGCAAATGCACAGCGGAATGATTCTTTAATACCTGAGAATAAACATGCTTTCAAGTGTCAACCAAAAGGTTGGTGAGTTCATTAGTTTATCATAACAATCATTTCAATATTTTAATAGACCACAAGATTTCATTTCCAATTCTCACAAATATACGTCCCATACATAGAGACCAAAATATCATTCATATGGATTGAACACCTGGTAATCGACATTCACAATATGCATATAAGAATATCCCCATCATTCCGGGATCCTCCTTCGGACATGATATAAATTTTGAAGTACTAAAGCATCCAGTACTTTGGATGGGGCTTGTTGGGCCCGATAGATCTATCTTTAGAGTTCGCGTCAATTAGGGTGTCTGTTCCCTAATTCTTAGATTACCAGACTTAATAAAAAGGGGCATATTCGATTTAATAATTCAACCATAGAATGTAGTTTCGATAACTTGTGTCTATTTCGTAAAACAGTTATAAAAGCAGCGCATGTATTCTCAGCCCAAAAATATAAAGGGTAAAAAGGCAAATGAAACTCACGCATATAAATATTGTAAAACAGTTAATAAAGCATTTGCATGTATTCTCAGCCCAAAAATGTAATGAGTAAAAAGGGAGTAAATGAACTCACCTATTGTATTTTGTAGTAACAATACATAAGACGACATTGAATAGGTATAGAGTTGGCATCGGATTCACGAACCTATATCAAGTATGTATATTAACACATATAATATTCAATTAAATATATATTTTGATATTAGAAATATACTTGTGATTTAATATTAATAATTACTTAAAATATATTTATTTTATATATTTTATTATTTTATCATAATAATATATTATATACTTTATTAAAATATTTTGAATAAATATCTAGTATTAATGTTTTTAAGTACTCATAATTTTTAATATGATAATACCTTTAATAAATTTGAGTTATATTGAAACGTAAATGAACAAAAAGTATTTTATTAGTAAAAGTAGTATACTTATTATATATACCTCTATATATCTAATGTTTGTATCTAACTTATAATATCTATCTTTTTAGTTTAACATCATAAGAATTTAGTTATATTTTACATACGAAATACATTTAAAATTTAAGTTATAATTAGTAATGTTAATAATAATAATAATAATAATAATAATAATAATAATAATATTGTTAGTAGTAATAATAATAATAAGAATAATATTAATAATAATGATAATAATAATAATAATAATAATAATAATAATAATAATAATAATAATAATAATAATAATAATAATAATAATAATAATAATAATAATAATAATAATAATAATATGAACAATAAATATACTACCTTAAAAGCTTTTTCCAAAAACAAATGCCTCAGACAAGGCTCGAACTCGCGACCTCTCCTTAACCCGGCATAACCCCAACCATTCATCCATCATAACGTTCCTGATTTACATCAGGTTCTAATTTTTTTTATCCTTGTCGTATTTCCTGTTTTCCCCTATTCTTCTTCAAAAAAAAAAAATTATCACAGTTTGGGTTCGAACTCAAGACCTCTAGTTCCCATAACAAACGCCTAACCATCCCTCTGTTTATTCATTTCTTTTGTTTTTATCACGGATTAAAATATATAACCAGATTATCTGTTTTCTTCTCACATCATATACCTTACAACAATTTTACAGCATCATCATCATCATCTTTGTTCTTCCTAATTATCATCTTATTATTATCAACATGTAATCAATATCATAATCACTAATATCATAATCATACCCCTTCCATCGATTAACATCAATTTCTCATCATCATCAATATGAACATCTTACATAATCACAAACATAATCGTGATCATCATTATCAATTGCATCACTAATCGTCACCCTTATCGTTATCATTATGAACATCATCATCATAATACACAATATTATCATTCATTATCAATCTCGCTGTTCTTAACCATATCAGACACGAAAATATGGTGAGTAGCAACAGTATCCTCATACGTGAAATTACGATCATAATCATTTTTATTGAAATTGGGTTTCGGCCCAAAAGAATTTGAAAGATTAGAATAGAGCCCAATAGATAAATGAATAATTTTTAAGACAACCCACTTGCAAGGTAAAATGGACTAGGGCCCATACCAGTGAATACATGAACGTTTAAAAGGGTTTGATGGAAGCTTCAGCCGTCGTATTTGTTTAATCACAAGTGGATTTATAATTGTCGGCCATGATACAAAGTGGGAATTATTTATAGCTGGTAACAGAAGTGGAATCAGAAAAACAAAAGAAAAACGCAGACCACATCCTCCCATCATTATTATCTAATATCATATTATCATCTTATTTTATCACCTTTATCATTGTTAACAGTTATCATCATCAACTTGTCATCTTCAACCCGTAACCTCATCATTTCGTGGAGTACTAAACGAGCAAACATAACAATCACCTTTTGAAGGTTACAGATGGTTGTTGAAGCATCGATAATGGTGGTTTTAGATTCTTTGAGTTTATGTATATCGAACAACGAGTAGCAGTAAGCAAGGGAGATTTTAGGTGATCTTGGACTGCAGCCATGTTGAACTCACGATGGTAAATAGGAACGAGAAGTATCAATTTATTTGTGTTGGAGATGATGATTTTGGTTCACATAGTTGGTCAGGAACAAGTGTAGCGTCAATGTTTTTAGAGTGGTGATCGTGGGTTGTAAATGGTGATTGTGGGTTGAGGATTTCATTGGTGTTTGAGGGTTATACGAAGAGAGAGAAAAGTGAATGACTGTCCAAGAGGTTCATAAAAAAAGAGAGGATTGATTTTGCTTTGTTCCAACTAAAGTCGACAAAGAAAAAGAAAAAAAAATCACACAGGAAGAAGATAAAAAGGGATAACGACTTGTAACCATTCTTGTACCTGATTGTCTGATCGAATTTGTTTGTATTATGAATTGAATTAGAAGTGTAACAACATCTGACAGGAAGGACAAGAAAGAAAATAAAATAAGTAAAGTGAAATCAATGGAAATCTGATTTCAGTTATATTCGATGTATATATCTAACATATTTGTTTGTATCTGATTTGGAATTCCTAATAATGTGTAGATACTTATATAACTCTGCATATCGAATTTTCTTATATATCTGTGTTTATACCCGATGTTATATGTATCTATTATATCTATATGTTTATTTATCATTATTTTTTTTTATAGATTATAAATTAATCTTATTAATTATAATAATAATACTCTTAGTAAATAATAGTAATACCAATATAATAGTAATAATAATAATATTATAATAATGATGATTATTACAAAAATGTAAAACGATAATATAACAATAATACTAATTATAATAATACTAATATTATTGATAATTGATAATAACAATAATAATATAATGACTTATACTTATCAAACTTATATGTTTATATATACTAACATTAATGTTACAAATATTAATCTTAATATTAATAACAATATTAATGAAAGTAACGATAATAATATAACTTTAATATTTTAACTTGTACTTAAATTTTATTATTAGTATTATATAGTAATATATTAAATATTTAATGTTTATACATTTAATATATTTTACAATATAATATACAACTTATATTGAGTAGTAACTTATTATATATATACATATATATCACAAATGTACAAATAATAAGTATTAATAAGCATCACATATATATGCCTATAAGTTCAGAATAATATTATGTATATATTTATATATAAATACTTATTTGTTTATTATTTTATATGTTTAATTCCAATTAATTTATTTTATTAACTCAAAGTATCCTATATATACACTTTTATTTATTTATATATATTTACATTTTTTTTTACTCATAACTCTTCGTGAATCGTCGGAAATAGTCAAGGTCAAATACATTCATGAAAAAAAATAGTTCAAACATTTTGAGATTCTGTTTAATAGACATTGCTTATCGTGTCGGAATCATATAAGGTTAAGTTTAAATTTGATCGGAAATTTCCGGGTCGTCACATACGATGATAGAGGTTTATGGCTGATGATCTTGATGAAAGAGTAGTTAAGTGACCTTTGACTATAAAAATGGTATTGATGATCTTGAAGAAAAGGTAGTGAAGTGATTAATGGTACGCATAATCGACTAGCGCTAAGTATGCACATCACACTTGCTTTGCACGCGTATTTCAAGTATAATAAAGGATTACTTCGAAAGATATGCATGCGTGAGTACGCCAGATTCGTGCTAAGCATAAACAAACAAAAGGACGTCCTGAAGAATTGGCACGATCCCGACACTACAACCTGCCAGAGGGCGACACAAAGCTTTTTTGCAGAAAAAGCATCAAGAGACACCACATACCTTTTTCATCTTTATGGTACAATACAAAAAAGAGTGTCTCCCATTTCTTTATCTTATCATGTATCACTATAAGACAACGAAATTTCTCCTATAAATAGGATGTCATGCCCCCATTTCACAAGCGAGCAATCTAAATCATATATTAATTCGAACAATTACTCAAGACCCCGACTATATCGGAATACTAACAGCTTACAGTTGCGCAAAGTCACATCTAACGTTCTTCGAACTATAAATTCTAGATACCACCCAGCAAGCCATCGTAGCCGGCTTACCCGAACGATGGTGGGTTACGTAACCACCCCTGTTGAGATCTTCATCTCACGTCGGGGTTATTCTCAGCAATCCGTATCGGAGAGTTAAACACAAAAAACCCTCAAATCTCCCGTTATCCTTGATGTTAAGCGTGGGCGAACCCCACTATCAATTCTATGCTTGATCAGTGATCTTTGAGTGTAAAGGTGCTGAAGTAAAATGCATTGAGATGAGTAAATAAAGATCTGATCAAAATAATGAAATAAAATATTTTGTAATGAATAATAATAATAAAGTATTTTGTAATGATTAATAATAATAATAATAATAATAATAATAATAATAATAATAATAATAATAACAATAATAATATTAATAATAATAATAATAATAATAATAATAATAGTAATAATAATAACAATAATAATAATAATAATAATAATAATAATAATAATAATAATAATAATAATAATAATAATAATGATAATAATATTACGTAATTAATTTGATTAGGGTCATATGATTCAAATTATCACTCCAACTGGCTCTTCATCATAAGTTGGTCAAATATTTGAACTACTCTTCTGATATACATTGTCAAGAAGTGATCCTAGTTTGTAGTTTAAGTTGTATCTTGTTACATATATATACATTTGCATATCCTTTATATATACACACTGTAATCAAAGGATATCAATTCAATTCATTAATTACTCCATATCATTGTTACAAATAAGTGTTATTTACATGGGTACTTATATTATCTTTTAAAAAATGAACTCATTGTAGTCGTTCCTGTCCGGTTTCTATTTTTTTCAAACTGTAGTCGGACCAGATAACCCGGTTTGGCCAAAACTTAAACAGTAGGACTGGGTTTAACAACTTAAATCGGCCAAACCTACCCAAATGCCCCGATTTGGCCGCTTTAACGGTTCGATGAACACCCCTAGAAAATGGGGTACATTATCAATAATTAACTGATTGAACTACATTGTAAGTTGTAAGTAACTGGAGGCGGGTGAATAGTTACTTAATACGTTTTTAACAATTTTTTGTTTGATCACCAAATTCGATTAACAATGATCAACCAATTCAACTCAAACTTGATGTGTGTAGTGTATATGTTCATTATGATGAATAAAGTAATGTAAACAAGGATTTATAGTGGTTCAGGTGGATGTTAACTAATCCACCTTAATCCACTCCCCGATTACACTAATCGGGATTTCTTGCTTCACTAAGCACTTTTCTCCAAACTCGATGGAGATTTGATTTACAAGTCTTCAACTTCTTTGGTAGACAACAAACCTAATCTTTCTATCCCTTTAAAAGATCAACTCCAACCTAGATCAACTTGTCTTCACCTTGAATAATTATTAATCTCCAAATAAGATTAATCAACTTCCTAAGTCCCTTTAAGGAAGTAGATCACTAAGCTAGCCTATGCTTCTACTAATTGAAGTTACAAGACTTATTCACTTTGCAATGATGATCCTAAGACAATACTAGGACATACATTACACTACGTAAACTCACAAGATTAATGATTTTGATTAGTAAGTTTACAACAACCAAATTCTATATCTATAAGATCATAGAATCTTCTCTTGTTTGATCACATTTGAGTAGTAATTAGAGCACTTGTGATATCTAGAAATAAGCTTTTGAAATATGCAAGAGGTTCAGTTTCAAATGCTCTTCAATGCTTGCCTTTTATAGTAGGATTCAAAAAATAGTCGTTGACACACGGTTGCCAGCACGGTCGACCGTGGTTCGACCGTGCGCGCTCCAGTCCAAAATGTGTATCTGTTGTATAGCCGTTTGACTCAAATTTGAACACCACATTTTGGCACCTTTACTCCATCCAGCACCTGCAAAAGAAACCCAACATCCTATACAAGTACTATATGCATTAAGTGTGTGAGATTTGGTCTTATTGAGTGAAAGTGACATAACACTCCAATAGTGGTAAATCTAAAATTCTTGGAGAAGTGTCTTGATTGATATTTTGGGAAATCTCAGTTTGGTCAAGACTTAGTTAATCACATTAATGCATTTAGTTTAATTCTAAAGACTAGTCAATATGTCATTAACTTCTAGGTTTCAATTAATCACAAGTCATGTTCATTTTAAGATTAGGTAGAGATTAATTGAATGGTGTCTTTCTAAGATAATCATTAAGTGTGTAGAGACATCAAAGTTAAGTCACACTTGAATAAGCAATCACAACTTGTTACTTAGACAAGACCAAATAAACAATTGACCATAATTCCATTGTGAACCATTTTACACTTAATTTATTGGAGTAGGCTAGTTACTTGAATCCTAATATTCTAACTAGTAAGCACATAGAAAGCATATTAATTAAGTTGACAAATTTATGAGTATTAAACATATTAGCAAGTAGCAAGTAATACTCACACATAGCAAGAGATAGTTACTCTAAGATCAATCATATAGATATTTGCACAACTTATAATTTAAGCTTTTAGAAAGCTTACTTGCAATAACATATTGCATGATTAATGTGTAAGCACACATTAATGTCCAACACATGCACAAGGGAAGAGCAATCTCTAGTTAGGACTTGGTGACCATCCTAAATGTATCTAAGTGTATTTTAGGATTACAAGTCTTTACTAGTTACACTTGAAAGCATTGTTCTTCATTTAGCCTTAATTAATCACTAAGTCATCTTTAATAGTAATTATTGTTCTAGTGACATTGGCTTAAGTGTGTTGGTACTTGATGATCATACTAAGGATGTCTAGATAAGATTTAAGATCACAAGTTGTTTAACACTTATGTGTTATGCCTAATCTTGGTTAATTTGTCATTAAGATGTCATTAGGTGTAATTAACCACGATTAGTGTTTTTATGACCAAAAATCAATTGAGTATGGAGAGGGCATCTATTCTAAGTATGTTGAGAAAGGTTTCATGAATTATAGATGTCGGGAACTAGTCATACTTAATTTGGTCAAAAGTGGTGACAGAGAAAACTGCGGTCGCATTGCGGTTGACCGTGGTGGCGACCGTGCAACTTATTTTCATAAAACTGCATTGCAATTCAGTTTGGGGTTCTACGGCTGGGTATGCAGTCGATCGTACCTTGACCGTGTATTTTGCTGATCTTTAATTCCATTCTTTAAGTTATGTTTGACTTGGTCATTTGCAAGATAAAGTATAGATTAGTGACCTTGCGTGTTTTATGTTAAGATGTCGGTCATCACTTATGCATATGTATGCGTCATCATCAAAATATATTCTTTGGTTAATCATCATACTTGACTTTGTCGTTTAGTTCATTAACTAACATTCAACCAACATTCTTCCCCTTTTTGATGATGACAAACATACAAGTGCTGAGGGACATTTTGCTATTAATACGCAAGTGTTAAAAATCACTTGTATCCATATTTCTCCCCCTTTTATCGAAGCAAAAAGGTTAGCTCTCCCGAGAACTATGCTCGACCTTAGAGAAAAACTCCCTCTTAATTTGTGCATGTTGGAAAATATTTATTAAAGCACACATTATATTCAAACAAAACACGAAACATATATAATTCATGTAGTACATTTCTCAAGTGAGATTTTTACATGAAAGTCAGATAAGTTCAATTATCATGATAAGAAGAGTGACCCTTATCCTTGTCTTTAAGTCGGGACAATCTTCGACCAAGTTTTAGAATGTTTCCATGAATCACACTGTTTTGTCCTTGCGTCGGAAGAGAACAAAAGTTGGATGGATTTTCAAGAGGAGGTTCTTGAATCTTTTTGGTCGAGGCTCTGCATATTGGATATGAAGAGACTTGAGTGGAATGGTGAAAGGGAGATGTCATTCCAATATATGTGAATAGTTTGGTCAGATGGAGACCATACGGAAATGACATATGGGAATGTTGAGATGCATGTTGCGTTCTTGATGCCATGAAGTATGCAACATTTACTTTGTATGAGTTCAGAAGACACCATAAGAAGGTGATTTCATTTACATCTAGTCGATCCAGTAGTTCCCCCTTTTCGTAAACATTTGCAGTAATGATCTATTGCCAGAGATCATACATTGATGCAAGATGTTGACAAAGGAATCCATCCTTTTTTATGTATTCAGGTTTAAGTGTGTCATGACCCGGAAAATTTCGAATTATTTTGAACCAAAATCTCTATATGACTTCAAATTTCTGACACGATAAGCAAAGTCTGTTATCCCAACTATCAAAATTTTTGAACTATTTTCAAGAATTCAATTAACCTTCGAATGTTTTCGACGATTCCCGAACAAATAATAGTATATATATATATATATATATATATATATATATATATATATATATATATATATATATATATATATATATATATATATATATATATATATAAACTTGACTTAATTGTTATAACTAAAAATGTAAAATTTTATACAAGATAATATTATTGTTATACTATTACTTTTATTGTTATTATTAAAATTAAATATTAATATTAATATCAATATCAGTATTAGTTATATTATTACTTGCAATATATAATGAAATGTGATACATTTAAATTGTAATATTATTATTATTAATATTATTATCATTATTATACTTGGTATTAATTATTATTATTATCATTATAATTATTTATTATTATTATTATCTCTATTATTATTTATCATTAATAATATTATTATTATTATTAAAATTATTATCATTGTTATTTTTTGGTATTAATTATTATTATTATCATTATAATTATTTATTTTTATTATTATCTCTATTATTATTTATCATTAATAATATTATTATTATTAATAATATAATAATAATTATTATAAATTCTATTATTATTATTATTAGCATTTTTATTATTAATAGTAGTATTATTATTATTATTAATATATCTATTAATTATTAAATAAAAAAATAAATATAGAAGTCAAGAACAGACCACGATATATATATATTTGTATCTTCTTTCTTTATTTTTTTTATGGATTCAGTTAGGTTAGAAGATTAGATATATCTGCTTTTTAATTTTTTTTATTATTCACCGTGATCCAGCTTTATATATTTTAATGCTACTGGTTTTGATTTTGTCAAGTTCTTGGCTATAATAAAAACTATCAATTGTTATCTGTTTATTTCTCACATTCATTCTAATCCACTCACTGTAATTCGAATATTAAAAAAATACAAATACAGCTCGTAACACTCTGTTCATGGAAACTTTTTACTCTTAATTCGAATTCGAACGATTTGTCAAAATCTAAAAATACAATTTTGTTAGGAATCCTTTGAGCAAACTATCTGCAAAGTTTCAGTTCTTAATTCTTCAAAACCAGTTTCAATTTTAAAGTCAAAGTTTAGTTTTCAAAAAGTCAACGAATGTGTTCATTGCGAAATTCGAATTCCATTTGATGTTTCAGGATCAATTGAAGATTCATAGAGTTTCTAGGAACGATTTACTACCACTTTCATGTTGAAATCAAAGTCTAAAACTATCCCAAATTCGAAATCAAATTTTTTTTCTATCTTTTTACTCGACGAACAGCAGCATTTTTTTATTTTATATTTTTCGTTTACCAATTAATACAAACACATATCGTTTCTGTTTCAAATTCATAATATAAATTCCATACATTAAAATAGTTGATATGATTAAGTTAAGAGTGATCGATTGAAAGAAACACAGAAACGGGTTAAGTATAGTTGGGTTTCATATATTAACAGAAAAACAGACACAGACGGATGGTTTAAGTGGTTTACGCGTTAGCGAGAGGCCACGGGTTCGAGTCCCGGCATTGGCATAATTTTTTTTAAAGCCCACTCTTTTAAGGTAGCACTCTTATTATTATTATTATTATTATTATTATTATTATTATTATTATTATTATTATTATTATTATTATTATTATTATTATTATTATTATTATTGCTATTATTACTAGTATTAAGTTTTAATATCAAAATTTTTATTTTCATTATCATTATCATTTTCATTAAAAACTACTGTTATTATTGTTATTATTAATATAAGTATTATAATTTTTATTATTAGTATTAGTATTATTATTGTTAAGTATTAGTAATACGATTATTAACATTATTATCATAATTATTATTATTATTACTACTACTATGATTATTATTATAGATATTACAAAAATTATTAATACCATTATTATTGTTAACAAATAATATTTTAATTATTTTATTATTAGTATTATAAGAACTTTCATTTTTACTATTATTTTTATTACTATTATTATTGTTATAATTATCATTATTATCAGTATTTCTATTGCCATTATAAACAAATACAACTTTTGATTACCAATATTAATATTATTTTACTAAATAAATATTATGTATATAAAAACGTATTTATGAGTAATATTACATATAAGTATGTATCAACCGTATTAACAACTTCTATACGAATATTCATATATAGGTATTTCAATATATTATTAACCAAATATATATTAATATAACTATATAAATATTTATCATTTTAAATACATATACACAAATTAAATATATAAAAAAATATAATATAAGTTATGATATGTGAAATTGTTCAAGTACGATTACATGTTTTAATATATATAAAACTGATATAGGTTCGTGAATCTGTGGACAACTCTGCACTTGTTCAGTGCCATCATACACATATTTACTACGAAATATCGTATCGTGAGTTTTCATAGTTCCCTTTTTATATATATTTTTGGGCTGAGAATACATGCAATGTGTTATAATCTGTTTTACAAAATAGATACAAGTACTAAACTTAGGTCTACGTGGGTTAGAATCACAAATATTCCCCTAGCTTGGTAACGTAATCTACTGGTCTCTGTACCATAGGCGCGAATCCTATTGATAGATCTATCGGGTTTGACAACCCCATCCGGGCTAGTCGCGCTAGCAGTCAACGGATGTTTAGTACTTCGAGGGTATTTTTCGCACTTGATTCGGTGCTCTATAGACATCAGGGGTATTCATTATTATATTATTATCGTTAAGGCTGTTACCAGGTGCCCATGGTTGTAGAAATCTTTTTATTACACTGCGGTGTAAGGATATTTATGGAAACTGAAATCTTGTGATCTATTACTATCATCAAAATCATTAATTATGACAAACTTATGAACTCACTCAACCTCGTGTTGACTTTTTAAGCATGTTTATTCTCATGTACTTTTTGCTTCCGCTGTAAAACTTTGCTGTTACATAGAAGTCAAGCCAAGCACTGGGACCAGAGTTAACATCGTCTTTAATGGTTTTTGACGGGATGTTTCAGTTGGTATCAGAACTTTGGTCTTAGGGATCTAGAATTTACATTAGTGTGCCTAACCAGTAGTTGTTAGGATGCATTAGTGAGTCTAGACTTTGACCGTACGTGTTTATTTTAAATTTTACTTATCATTTCTTGCCTGAAAATTTCAACTTATTTTTACGTCAATTCTCTATATGATTGAATGGTTTCGACTCGATAAGCAAACTTGTTATTATGAGTCTCAAAATTTTGAAAGGTTTTATGAAGTCATTTTATGTGACTAAATTATATTATAATATTCCTATATTATCTATTAAATAAAAAGGTGTGACTATGTGTTTGTACGTTCCTACGTATAACGTTTTTATTCGATGAATCGTCTCGGTTTCCAAACCAACGATTAGACTTTTGAGATTTCCAAATCCGAATTATTTTGATACGATATTCCGATGTCGTATGAGTTAATAAAATATTCCTATGTTTTATTTCTTGATTTATTATTCTTCTCGCGTATTTAATTTGTGTAGCGGTATTTTTCTCGGATCGCGCTCGTTTAATTGTTCGGGCCAATTTATAAAAACCAAATTTTGATGAGTGGGTCATCTAGGACATGTTGGCTGAAATTCTCATAGATAACCCAGATTTAGAGGGTGCATTAAAGTCTAGCCTACAGCCTGACCTATAGCTTTAGAACATTATTACTTGCATCATACATATACATATCTTTTATTCTGTCACTCCGGGAGGAACTCCCATTGTGATTCATAATATTCTATAACTCACGCGCATTATCTTTATAAGATCACCTCGGTTGGTGAAACCGAGGGAGTCATTCATGATTTCTGAAATTCTCGACATTCCTTTGTCATCTATCATGATTTTGTGTATTACATATGTATTACATAAAATGTTATTCATGATTCTTGAAATCTCTACTATTCATATTCATTACTTTCAAAATCTTTGCTTTCTCGTTATTGTTGATCATTGAATTTTCTTGACGAGTGGCGTCTACGAAACTCTAGAATGGAAGGCTTAGATTACCGATTTAAAGGATCCTATTGTAGTGACCCGAACTTTTCCATGTTTATATATATTAATTGAGATTGATATTTACATGATTAAATGTTTCCAACATGTTAAGCAATCAAACTTGTTAAGACTTGATTAATTGAAATATGTTTCATATAGACAATTGACCACCCAAGTTGACCGGTGATTCACGAACGTTAAAACTTGTAAAAACTATATGATGACATATATATGGATATATATATATAGTTAACATGATACTATGATAAGTAAACATATCATTAAGTATATTAACAATGAACTACATATGTAAAAACAAGACTACTAACTTAATGATTTTTAAACGAGACATATATGTAACGATTATCGTTGTAACGACATTTAATGTATATATATCATATTAAGAGATATTCGTACTTCATAATATCATGATAATATAATAATTTAAAATCTCTTTTGATATTATAAACATTGGGTTAACAACATTTAACAAGATCGTTAACCTAAAGGTTTCAAAACAACATTTACATGTAACGACTAACGATGACTTAACGACTCAGTTAAAATGTATATACATGTAGTGTTTTAATATGTATTTATACACTTTTGAAAGACTTCAATACACTTATCAAAATACTTCTACTTAACAAAAATGCTTACAATTACATCCTCGTTCAGTTTCATCAACAATTCTACTCGTATGCACCCGTATTCGTACTCGTACAATACACAGCTTTTAGATGTATGTACTATTGGTATATACACTCCAATGATCAGCTCTTAGCAGCCCATGTGAGTCACCTAACACATGTGGGAACCATCATTTGGCAACTAGCATGAAATATCTCATAAAATTACAAAAATATGAGTAATCATTCATGACTTATTTACATGAAAACAAAATTACATATCCTTTATATCTAATCCATACACCAACGACCAAAAACACCTACAAACACTTTCATTCTTCAATTTTCTTCATCTAAGTGATCTCTCTCAAGTTCTATCTTCAAGTTCTAAGTGTTCTTCATAAATTCCAAAAGTTCTAGTTTCATAAAATCAAGAATACTTTCAAGTTTGCTAGCTCACTTCCAATCTTGTAAGGTGATCATCCAACCTCAAGAAATCTTTGTTTCTTACAGTAGGTTATCATTCTAATACAAGGTAATAATCATATTCAAACTTTGGTTCAATTTCTATAACTATAACAATCTTATTTCAAGTGATGATCTTACTTGAACTTGTTTTCGTGTCATGATTCTGCTTCAAGAACTTCGAGCCATCCAAGGATCCATTGAAGCTAGATCCATTTTTCTCTTTTCCAGTAGGTTTATCCAAGGAACTTAAGGTAGTAATGATGTTCATAACATCATTCGATTCATACATATAAAGCTATCTTATTCGAAGGTTTAAACTTGTAATCACTAGAACATAGTTTAGTTAATTCTAAACTTGTTCGCAAAACAAAAGTTAATCCTTCTAACTTGACTTTTAAAATCAACTAAACACATGTTCTATATCTATATGATATGCTAACTTAATGATTTAAAACCTGGAAACACGAAAAACACCGTAAAACTGGATTTACGCCGTCGTAGTAACACCGCGGGCTGTTTTGGGTTAGTTAATTAAAAACTATGATAAACTTTGATTTAAAAGTTGTTATTCTGAGAAAATGATTTTTATTATGAACATGAAACTATATCCAAAAATTATGGTTAAACTCAAAGTGGAAGTATGTTTTCTAAAATGGTCATCTAGACGTCGTTCTTTCGACTGAAATGACTACCTTTACAAAAACGACTTGTAACTTATTTTTCCGACTATAAACCTATACTTTTCTGTTTAGATTCATAAAATAGAGTTCAATATGAAACCATAGCAATTTGATTCACTCAAAACGGATTTAAAATGAAGAAGTTATGGGTAAAACAAGATTGGATAATTTTTCTCATTTTAGCTACGTGAAAATTGGTAACAAATCTATTCCAACCATAACTTAATCAACTTGTATTGTATATTATGTAATCTTGAGATACCATAGACACGTATACAATGTTTCGACCTATCATGTCGACACATCTATATATATTTCGGAACAACCATAGACACTCTATATGTGAATGTTGGAGTTAGCTATACAGGGTTGAGGTTGATTCCAAAATATATATAGTTTGAGTTGTGATCAATACTGAGATACGTATACACTGGGTCGTGGATTGATTCAAGATAATATTTATTGATTTATTTCTGTACATCTAACTGTGGACAATTAGTTGTAGGTTACTAACGAGGACAGCTGACTTAATAAACTTAAAACATCAAAATATATTAAAAGTGTTATAAATATATTTTGAACATACTTTGATATATATGTATATATTGTTATAGGTTCGTGAATCAACCAGTGGCCAAGTCTTACTTCCCGACGAAGTAAAAATCTGTGAAAGTGAGTTATAGTCCCACTTTTAAAATCTAATATTTTTGGGATGAGAATACATGCAGGTTTTATAAATGATTTACAAAATAGACACAAGTACGTGAAACTACATTCTATGGTTGAATTATCAAAATCGAATATGCCCCTTTTTATTAAGTCTGGTAATCTAAGAATTAGGGAACAGACACCCTAATTGACGCGAATCCTAAAGATAGATCTATTGGGCTTAACAAACCCCATCCAAAGTACCGGATGCTTTAGTACTTCGAAATTTATATCATATCCGAAGGGTGTCCCGGAATGATGGGGATATTCTTATATATGCATCTTGTTAATGTCGGTTACCAGGTGTTCACCATATGAATGATTTTTATCTCTATGTATGGGATGTGTATTGAAATATGAAATCTTGTGGTCTATTATTATGATTTGATATATATAGGTTAAACCTATAACTCACTAACATTTTTGTTGACGTTTTAAGCATGTTTATTCTCAGGTGATTATTAAGAGCTTCCGCTGTCGCATACTTAAATAAGGACGGGATTTGAAGTCCACGCTTGTATGATATTGTGTAAAAACTGCATTCAAGAAACTTATTTTGTTGTAACATATTTGTATTGTAAACCATTATGTAATGGTCGTGTGTAAACAAGATATTTTAGATTATCATTATTTGATAATCTACGTAAAGCTTTTTAAACCTTTATTGATGAAATAAAGGTTATGGTTTGTTTTAAAATGAATGCAGTCTTTGAAAAACGTCTCATATAGAGGTCAAAACCTCGCAACGAAATCAATTAATATGGAACGTTTTTAATCAATAAGAACGGGACATTTCAGTTGGTATCAGAGCGTTGGTCTTAGAGAACCAGAAAATTTGCATTAGTGTGTCTTATCGAGTTTGTTAGAATGCATTAGTGAGTCTGGACTTCGACCGTGTTTTCTTTAAAAATGATTGCTTAACATTTTTGTTGGAAACTATATATTTTTAACATGTGAATATTATGTGATATATTAATCTCTTAACGTGTTTGATATTATGTGATAGATGTCTACCTCTAGAACAAGTCCCATTGACTCACCTAATAATAATGAAGAGTCAAATGTAAATTGGAATGATTTGTGGACTGATTCACAAGTTCCCGAAGAGGAACCGGAAGAAGAATCGGAACCGGAAGAAGAATCGGAACCGGATGAAGAAATAGAACCGGTGGGGGAAATAATAAAACGGTTAAGTAAAAGAAAATCCTCAACCAACCGACCAAAGTTAATTATGGTCAATGGTGTTTCCGCCAAGGAAGCAAAATATTGGGAGGATTACCAATTCTCCGATGAATCGGATTCCGACGAGAATTCCGATGATGTTATAGAAATTACCCCAACTGAATTTAAAAAGGCTAAAGAAAATAATAAGGGAAAGGGCATAAAAATAGAGAAATCTAATTCCAACCCCGATGAACTTTATATGTATCGTCAACCCCCGAAGTCCTTAAGTTGTAACAATGACCCGGGAACCTCTAAACCACCAGGTTTTTCTAAACCAATGTGGACAACGACGGCTCGTATTAGGGGAACATCATATATCCCTAGAAACTTGGCAAAACGAACCAAAACCGAAGAAGAAGAAACGAGCGAGTCGGAATAAGATAGTTGTATTCGTGTGGTGTAATATATGTAATATAGTGTTCTTATGCTTTATGATATATGTAAAAATTGCTTGTATTAATAAGTATTTTTTTTATGAATCTAACTCTTGTCTATTTTACAGTTTAAAAACACAAAATGGATAGACAACCCAATATTTTAAGAGACCTACCCGGAGACATGATTGATGAAATCTTGTCTAGAGTCAGCCAGAATTCTTCGGCACAACTATTTAAGGCGAGATCAGTTTGTAAGACATTCGAAGAACGTTCCAAGAATGTCTTGGTTTATAAGAGACTTTCGTTTGAAAGATGGGGGATATCACATTGGGAAACCCATAAGTTACGATGTGTTTACTTTGACGCATATATTGCGGGGAACCCAAATGCTATTTTACGCAACGGGTTAAGAAATTATTTTGACTCAATATATCCGAATATTGGACTTCGTGATTTAGAAAAAGCGGCTAACATGCAACATAAAGAAGCATGTTATGCTTACGGATTAGTAATGTTCGCTTCTCACCAAAGTGAGAACAAGAACATCGGGCTACAACTATTAAACAAAACGTTTCCACAAGTGACGGAGTCGGTAATTGGGGTAAGAAATGAGGTTTTTAGATTATTACGGGACTGTTGGACATTACGTAACCCTCGTCCCTTTGATGACGTTACAACACGCTGTCTTATCAACGGCCATAACGGTTATGTTGCACAAGACCAAGGATGGGAAGTAGTCCTAGTAAAACCAGAATGCATGACTTGTTTCTGGACGTATGAATTACGTGTCTTTATTGCCTTTGCTGAACGACTTGTGTACTAGCTAGAATTGTCTTCACAACTATCTTGTATCAAAGTTATTGTGTGCTATATTTCATGCTTTATATAAAATAAGCGGTATTGTAAGTTTGTAAAATATTGTATAAAAGTTTGAACGCGAAATATTATTATAATCAGTTTTTCATCTAGAATTGTAGTAGTTGAATTGTATATTAGCTACTAAGTATGAACTTAACGGGTAGGTAGTACCCGAATTTAAACTTATAAAATGCTAATATGAAGAAAAAGCTTTTATAAAGGAGTTCATATTATGCTACTAAATACTATTAACTACTCTTAATATTCTGTATGATTAACTTGTTCCATTTAACTATTTTGAAGGAAATGGCACCGACTACTCGACACACCGTGAATATGAATGAAGAGGAATTCCGTACTTTTCTAGCTTCAAACATAGCCGCAGTACAGGCTGCGCTACATACCAACAATAACCTTGGATCTAGCAGTACAGGAAATCGTGTAGGATGCACCTACAAAGAATTCACTGCCTGCAAACCTTTGGAATTTGATGGAACCGAAGGACCGATCGGATTGAAACGGTGGACCGAGAAGGTTGAATCGGTGTTTGCCATAAGTAAGTGTACTGAAGAGGACAAAGTGAAGTACGCTACGCATACCTTCACAGGTTCTGCGTTAACATGGTGGAATACCTATCTAGAGCAAGTGGGACAAGATGATGCGTACGCACTACCGTGGTCAGCATTCAAGCACTTGATGAACGAGAAGTACCGTCCCAGAACTGAGGTCAATAAGCTCAAGACAGAACTTAGAGGGTTACGAACCCAAGGATTTGATATTACCACGTACGAAAGACGATTCACATAATTGTGCCTATTGTGTCCGGGAGCATTCGAAGATGAGGAAGAGAAGATCGACGCGTTTGTGAAAGGATTACCGGAAAGAATCCAAGAAGATATAAGTTCACACGAGCCCGCCTCCATACAACAGGCATGTAGAATGGCTCACAAACTAGTGAACCAGATTGAAGAAAGAATTAAAGAACAGACTGCTGAAGAGGCCAATGTGAAGCAAGTCAAAAGAAAGTGGGAGGAAAACGGTGATAAGAATCACCAATACAACAACAACAGCAATTACAACAATAATCGCAACAATTATCCCAACAATCGCAACATCAATCGCAACTACAACAAACGGCCCAACAACAACAACAACAACAACAACAACAGCAACTACAACAATCATCCCAACAACAATAATAACCGCAACAACAACAACAATCAGAAGCAGCTATGCCAAAGGTGTGAAAAGAATCACTCGGGGTTCTGCACCAAATTTTGCAACAAGTGTAAAAGAAATGGTCATAGCGCGGCGAAGTGTGAGGTCTACGGACCAGGGGTTAATAGAACGAAAGGAACAAATGGTGTCGAAACGAGTAATGGCGGAGCAAGTAGTGTCGGAGCAAGTTATGCCAATGTAGTTTGTTATAAATGTGGAAAACCAGGCCACATTATTAGAAATTGCCCGAACCAGGAGAACACGAATGGACAAGGCCGTGGAAGAGTTTTCAATATTAATGCGGTAGAGGCACAGGAAGACCCGGAGCTTGTTACGGGTACGTTTCTTATTGACAATAAATCTGCTTACGTTTTATTTGATTCGGGTGCGGATAGAAGCTATATGAGTAGAGATTTTTGTGCTAAATTAAGTTGTCCATTGACGCCTTTGGATAGTAAATTTTTACTCGAATTAGCAAATGGTAAATTAATTTCAGCAGATAATATATGTCGGAATCGAGAAATTAAACTGGTTAGCGAAACATTTAAGATTGATTTGATACCAGTAGAGTTAGGGAGTTTTGATGTGATAATCGGTATGGACTGGTTGAAAGAAGTGAAAGCGGAGATCGTTTGTTACAAAAATGCAATTCGCATTATACGAGAAAAAGGAAAACCCTTAATGGTGTACGGAGAAAAGGGCAACACGAAGCTACATCTTATTAGTAATTTGAAGGCACAAAAACTAATAAGAAAAGGTTGCTATGCTGTTCTAGCACACGTCGAGAAAGTACAAACTGAAGAAAAGAGCATCAATGATGTTCCCATTGCAAAAGAATTTCCCGATGTATTTCCGAAAGAATTACCGGGATTACCCCCACATCGATCCGTTGAATTTCAAATAGATCTTGTACCAGGAGCTGCACCAATAGCTCGTGCTCCTTACAGACTCGCACCCAGCGAGATGAAAGAACTGCAAAGCCAATTACAAGAAATTTTAGAGCGTGGTTTCATTCGACCAAGCACATCACCGTGGGGAGCTCCTATTTTGTTTGTCAAGAAGAAAGATGGTACATTCAGGTTGTGTATCGACTACCGAGAGTTGAACAAACTTACCATCAAGAACCGCTACCCACTACCAAGAATCGACGACTTATTTGATCAACTACAAGGCTCGTCTGTTTATTCAAAGATTGACTTACGTTCCGGGTATCATCAAATGCGGGTGAAAGAAGATGATATTCCAAAGACTGCTTTCAGAACACGTTACGGTCATTACGAGTTTATGGTCATGCCGTTTGGTTTAACTAATGCACCAGCTGTGTTCATGGACCTTATGAACCGAGTGTGTGGACCATACCTTGACAAGTTTGTCATTGTTTTCATTGATGACATACTTATTTACTCAAAGAATGACCAAGAACACGGTGAACATTTGAGAAAGGTGTTAGAAGTATTAAGGAAGGAAGAATTATACGCTAAGTTTTCAAAGTGTGCATTTTGGTTGGAAGAAGTTCAATTCCTCGGTCACATAGTGAACAAAGAAGGTATTAAGGTGGATCCGGCAAAGATAGAAACTGTTGAAAAGTGGGAAACCCCGAAAACTCCGAAACACATACGCCAGTTTTTAGGACTAGCTGGTTACTACAGAAGGTTCATCCAAGACTTTTCCAGAATAGCAAAACCCTTGACTGCATTAACGCATAAAGGGAAGAAATTTGAATGGAATGATGAACAAGAGAAAGCGTTTCAGTTATTGAAGAAAAAGCTAACTACGGCACCTATATTGTCATTGCCTGAAGGGAATGATGATTTTGTGATTTATTGTGACGCATCAAAGCAAGGTCTCGGTTGTGTATTAATGCAACGAACGAAGGTGATTGCTTATGCGTCTAGACAATTGAAGATTCACGAACAAAATTATACGACGCATGATTTGGAATTAGGCGCGGTTGTTTTTGCATTAAAGACTTGGAGGCACTACTTATATGGGGTCAAAAGTATTATATATACCGACCACAAAAGTCTTCAACACATATTTAATCAGAAACAACTGAATATGAGGCAGCGTAGGTGGATTGAATTATTGAATGATTACGACTTTGAGATTCGTTACCACCCGGGGAAGGCAAATGTGGTAGCCGATGCCTTGAGCAGGAAGGACAGAGAACCCATTCGAGTAAAATCTATGAATATAATGATTC
Source organism: Rutidosis leptorrhynchoides (assembly GCF_046630445.1). NCBI lineage: Eukaryota > Viridiplantae > Streptophyta > Magnoliopsida > Asterales > Asteraceae > Rutidosis > Rutidosis leptorrhynchoides. Next base: position 653,664,722 of record NC_092334.1, on the reverse strand, counting down.
ATAATAACCTTACTACTCAAATAAAGGAGGCGCAACAAGGAGTTTTAAAAGAGGGAAATTTAAAGGATGAAATACCCAAAGGATCGGAGAAGCATCTTAATATTCGGGAAGACGGAACCCGGTATAGGGCTGAAAGGATTTGGGTACCAAAATTTGGAGATATGAGAGAAATGGTACTTAGAGAAGCTCATAAAACCAGATACTCAATACATCCTGGAACGGGGAAGATGTACAAGGATCTCAAGAAACATTTTTGGTGGCCGGGTATGAAAGCCGATGTTGCTAAATACGTAGGAGAATGTTTGACGTGTTCTAAGGTCAAAGCTGAGCATCAGAAACCATCAGGTCTACTTCAACAACCCGAAATCCCGGAATGGAAATGGGAAAACATTACCATGGATTTCATCACTAAATTGCCAAGGACTGCAAGTGGTTTTGATACTATTTGGGTAATAGTTGATCGTCTCACCAAATCAGCACACTTCCTACCAATAAGAGAAGATGACAAGATGGAGAAGTTAGCACGACTGTATTTGAAGGAAGTCGTCTCCAGACATGGAATACCAATCTCTATTATCTCTGATAGGGATGGCAGATTTATTTCAAGATTCTGGCAGACATTACAGCAAGCATTAGGAACTCGTCTAGACATGAGTACTGCCTATCATCCACAAACTGATGGGCAAAGCGAAAGGACGATACAAACGCTTGAAGACATGCTACGAGCATGTGTTATTGATTTCGGAAACAGTTGGGATCGACATCTACCGTTAGCAGAATTTTCCTACAACAACAGCTACCATTCAAGCATTGAGATGGCGCCGTTTGAAGCACTTTATGGTAGAAAGTGCAGGTCTCCGATTTGTTGGAGTGAAGTGGGGGATAGACAGATTACGGGTCCGGAGATTATACAAGAAACTACCGAGAAGATCATCCAAATTCAACAACGGTTGAAAACCGCCCAAAGTCGACAAAAGAGCTACGCTGACATTAAAAGAAAAGATATAGAATTTGAAATTGGAGAGATGGTCATGCTTAAAGTTGCACCTTGGAAAGGCGTTGTTCGATTTGGTAAACGAGGGAAATTAAATCCAAGGTATATTGGACCATTCAAGATTATTGATCGTGTCGGACCAGTAGCTTACCGACTAGAGTTACCTCAACAACTCGCGGCTGTACATAACACTTTCCACGTCTCGAATTTAAAGAAATGTTTTGCTAAAGAAGATCTCACTATTCCGTTAGATGAAATCCAAATCAACGAAAAACTTCAATTCATCGAAGAACCCGTCGAAATAATGGATCGTGAGGTTAAAAGACTTAAGCAAAACAAGATACCAATTGTTAAGGTTCGATGGAATGCTCGTAGAGGACCCGAGTTCACCTGGGAGCGTGAAGATCAGATGAAGAAGAAATACCCGCATCTATTTCCAGAAGATTCATCAACACCTTCAACAGCTTAAAATTTCGGGACGAAATTTATTTAACGGGTAGGTACTGTAGTGACCCGAACTTTTCCATGTTTATATATATTAATTGAGATTGATATTTACATGATTAAATGTTTCCAACATGTTAAGCAATCAAACTTGTTAAGACTTGATTAATTGAAATATGTTTCATATAGACAATTGACCACCCAAGTTGACCGGTGATTCACGAACGTTAAAACTTGTAAAAACTATATGATGACATATATATGGATATATATATATATAGTTAACATGATACTATGATAAGTAAACATATCATTAAGTATATTAACAATGAACTACATATGTAAAAACAAGACTACTAACTTAATGATTTTTAAACGAGACATATATGTAACGATTATCGTTGTAACGACATTTAATGTATATATATCATATTAAGAGATATTCGTACATCATAATATCATGATAATATAATAATTTAAAATCTCTTTTGATATTATAAACATTGGGTTAACAACATTTAACAAGATCGTTAACCTAAAGGTTTCAAAACAACATTTACATGTAACGACTAACGATGACTTAACGACTCAGTTAAAATGTATATACATGTAGTGTTTTAATATGTATTTATACACTTTTGAAAGACTTCAATACACTTATCAAAATACTTCTACTTAACAAAAATGCTTACAATTACATCCTCGTTCAGTTTCATCAACAATTCTACTCGTATGCACCCGTATTCGTACTCGTACAATACACAGCTTTTAGATGTATGTACTATTGGTATATACACTCCAATGATCAGCTCTTAGCAGCCCATGTGAGTCACCTAACACATGTGGGAACCATCATTTGGCAACTAGCATGAAATATCTCATAAAATTACAAAAATATGAGTAATCATTCATGACTTATTTACATGAAAACAAAATTACATATCCTTTATATCTAATCCATACACCAACGACCAAAAACACCTACAAACACTTTCATTCTTCAATTTTCTTCATCTAAGTGATCTCTCTCAAGTTCTATCTTCAAGTTCTAAGTGTTCTTCATAAATTCCAAAAGTTCTAGTTTCATAAAATCAAGAATACTTTCAAGTTTGCTAGCTCACTTCCAATCTTGTAAGGTGATCATCCAACCTCAAGAAATCTTTGTTTCTTACAGTAGGTTATCATTCTAATACAAGGTAATAATCATATTCAAACTTTGGTTCAATTTCTATAACTATAACAATCTTATTTCAAGTGATGATCTTACTTGAACTTGTTTTCGTGTCATGATTCTGCTTCAAGAACTTCGAGCCATCCAAGGATCCATTGAAGCTAGATCCATTTTTCTCTTTTCCAGTAGGTTTATCCAAGGAACTTAAGGTAGTAATGATGTTCATAACATCATTCGATTCATACATATAAAGCTATCTTATTCGAAGGTTTAAACTTGTAATCACTAGAACATAGTTTAGTTAATTCTAAACTTGTTCGCAAAACAAAAGTTAATCCTTCTAACTTGACTTTTAAAATCAACTAAACACATGTTCTATATCTATATGATATGCTAACTTAATGATTTAAAACCTGGAAACACGAAAAACACCGTAAAACTGGATTTACGCCGTCGTAGTAACACCGCGGGCTGTTTTGGGTTAGTTAATTAAAAACTATGATAAACTTTGATTTAAAAGTTGTTATTCTGAGAAAATTATTTTTATTATGAACATGAAACTATATCCAAAAATTATGGTTAAACTCAAAGTGGAAGTATGTTTTCTAAAATGGTCATCTAGACGTCGTTCTTTCGACTGAAATGACTACCTTTAAAAAAACGACTTGTAACTTATTTTTCCGACTATAAACCTATACTTTTCTGTTTAGATTCATAAAATAGAGTTCAATATGAAACCATAGCAATTTGATTCACTCAAAACGGATTTAAAATGAAGAAGTTATGGGTAAAACAAGATTGGATAATTTTTCTCATTTTAGCTACGTGAAAATTGGTAACAAATCTATTCCAACCATAACTTAATCAACTTGTATTGTATATTATGTAATCTTGAGATACCATAGACACGTATACAATGTTTCGACCTATCATGTCGACACATCTATATATATTTCGGAACAACCATAGACACTCTATATGTGAATGTTGGAGTTAGCTATACAGGGTTGAGGTTGATTCCAAAATATATATAGTTTGAGTTGTGATCAATACTGAGATACGTATACACTGGGTCGTGGATTGATTCAAGATAATATTTATCGATTTATTTCTGTACATCTAACTGTGGACAATTAGTTGTAGGTTACTAACGAGGACAGCTGACTTAATAAACTTAAAACATCAAAATATATTAAAAGTGTTATAAATATATTTTGAACATACTTTGATATATATGTATATATTGTTATAGGTTCGTGAATCAACCAGTGGCCAAGTCTTACTTCCCGACGAAGTAAAAATCTGTGAAAGTGAGTTATAGTCCCACTTTTAAAATCTAATATTTTTGGGATGAGAATACATGCAGGTTTTATAAATGATTTACAAAATAGACACAAGTACGTGAAACTACATTCTATGGTTGAATTATCAAAATCGAATATGCCCCTTTTTATTAAGTCTGGTAATCTAAGAATTAGGGAACAGACACCCTAATTGACGCGAATCCTAAAGATAGATCTATTGGGCTTAACAAACCCCATCCAAAGTACCGGATGCTTTAGTACTTCGAAATTTATATCATATCCGAAGGGTGTCCCGGAATGATGGGGATATTCTTATATATGCATCTTGTTAATGTCGGTTACCAGGTGTTCACCATATGAATGATTTTTATCTCTATGTATGGGATGTGTATTGAAATATGAAATCTTGTGGTCTATTATTATGATTTGATATATATAGGTTAAACCTATAACTCACTAACATTTTTGTTGACGTTTTAAGCATGTTTATTCTCAGGTGATTATTAAGAGCTTCCGCTGTCGCATACTTAAATAAGGACGAGATTTGAAGTCCACGCTTGTATGATATTGTGTAAAAACTGCATTCAAGAAACTTATTTTGTTGTAACATATTTGTATTGTAAACCATTATGTAATGGTCGTGTGTAAACAAGATATTTTAGATTATCATTATTTGATAATCTACGTAAAGCTTTTTAAACCTTTATTGATGAAATAAAGGTTATGGTTTGTTTTAAAATGAATGCAGTCTTTGAAAAACGTCTCATATAGAGGTCAAAACCTCGCAACGAAATCAATTAATATGGAACGTTTTTAATCAATAAGAACGGGACATTTCACCTATAGCTCAAGCCCCTAGACCTGAATAGGCCATTACGAATTAAAAGTCTTTAATCGAAAGTTTATCTGATTACATACTTATCATTTTTAATCTAGACACGTCATACTGCAATTATTGCATAAATGGAGTATAGACAAATCATATCTTATCATATCTATCCCAATAGACTTTGTCTAACACTTTTCCTAAATTTCCTCCGTAAATTACAGAAATCTTTTTGCTATATATATACATATTCAAGGAGACGAATATATCATTCAGTATCCAGCACCCATTTCATATCAAACCCTATTCCAAACACATAATATGGATTCCTCGAACTCCTCGAGCTCAAATGGCAGCATAACCAGAACAAACGAACCAATTAGTCATCATCTTTTCTGGATGAATTGGGGATGGGTTCGTAGTCTACTTAATCAATAGAGAAGTGAAGAAGGTGATCCTTTTCACCCATCACATTGCCCTATTGGTGAAGAACCTGAAGCACTTACCGGCGAACAAATCCGGAACACCATTTTCACCCTCATTTCCAGGATATCCCGCCACGAGTATATAACATCCAAAATTCTAGATCTTATTCATCCACTCTTTCAAACTGCCAATCATCCCGGAATAATAGAAGAAGTCAACGAGCTTCACGCTCGAGTAGTGGCTCTGGAGAATATGGTGCAAAATCTAAGAGCATCAGCAGCACCAGCAGCATAATCAGCACCACCAGTACCATCATCACCACCAACAACAACATCCGCATCCCACGCCTCAACATCACACTCGGTACCTCGGATATCAACATCATACGCCCCATAGATACCAAGGAATATTAGTAATAATGAGTTAAGATGTATTGACTCATTCTTCCTGAAGAATTATATATGTATACTTTGTTATATATATATATATATATATATATATATATATATATATATATATATATATATATATATATATATATATATATATATATATATATATATATATATATATGATTTGGAACAATAATAAATCTTTTCGTACTAAGCTATTACGTGTGAATCTTAACTAGTATGTACTACTTGGTTAATTCATATCATTAATATGCTATGATGTACATCCTTCATTAATGACTTAACCATCGTTAACTACAATCTCTGTTTCAACTCAATGAATTCCATTTCATAATAAACCAAGTGTATTATTCGAAAACATGTTTGATTGTATACTTTCATTTTCGATGTACTCGAAACTTTTTAGAGAACATTATTCGTGCCTTGCGAAGTTCACAAGGATTTCACGAGCATCAACATCATTCACCGAGGAATATCAATAACAATGAACGATGAAGTATTGATTCATAACTTCATTAGAGAAATATTTCGCAACGATTATGTAATCTCTAAGGTTTTGGAGATTATTCATTCTCGTTTCAACCATAAATCAAATGAGTTTAATATTATATTAACTCATTAAATCCATGATTACATCTGAAGGAAAATGTACGTATATTTTCATAAAGATTGTAATTAAATATTCTGATGTACAAACTGTTGATATTTTAACGGGTAGGTAATATCCGAGAAATATTTATATCTCACATTAATATGTTACATTGTACATTCTTCGATTCTGATTCAACAGTCAGTAACTATACTACTTACAAGAAATATGTATTTGTTCACTAAAGAACAACCACTGCATATTTTGACATATCAGAATCCAATTAAAACTCTAGCAAGTGTTATCTTCCTAAAGATCACTACATTCCTGAATTATATTCATTCGTATTCTACGATGAATTATCACATCAAACCACCGAAATTATCATTCATTACTTTTGAAATCAACAACACCTATTCGTCAACCATTAGATCCGTTGACGGTTACAATCAGCGTTTAATCATCTAAAAATGAAATTTCTTGAAACCATCTCGGATTTATAACCGATGGTTCAAATATGGCTGCATTAAATGCAGAGGAAACAGCAAAATTGTAAAAAGTCTTAATGGCCAAAAGTTTGATGATAAAGAATGGTATAAGCTCAGATTTGAAACTGGAAAATGGATTGAGCAAACTATGAAGGAGGCTGTGGACAAATCACAAAGACTAAACCTGCCTTCAAAGAATCCAAATAATTCAGTATCTGCTGAAGTCATTAACGAATACCTTGCTCCTGACTCTAAACCTTTACGGACAAATCTTCTTTATCATCCTTCGATATTAGAAATTCTAAGATATCATCGTATCCTTCGTTATAAATATCCTCAATATTTCTGAAGATATCTTCATAACGATTCTTGTCTGCAATTAATTATCTCTTTGCGATATCTTTATTACATCATAAAGGAAACTGTATTAGTTTCTATATTCTGTAAAAATTCAAGTTTAAATTATAAATGTTTTGAAGAAGTGTTGGGAATTGAAGCATGAGTTAGTATAATATAATGACGTCGGGCCAACGTGATTATATTATAGTAATTTATGCTAAATTTTTAATGGAAGATGATGATTCATAAACTTTATAATCATCATTTGTCATGTTACACGACTCTTACATTCTACTTAATCTCTGAACATATCAAGAAAATATATTCTTGATAGTTCTATCCTCAGTAATTCTGGTAATTTACCAAATCAAATCGTGATATTACGCTTAGAACAGTAGGTCCATTCGAAACTTCATACCTACAAATTCTGGACCATTACTCGCTTTACTTAGAGTCGAGAAGAGAATAAAAAGGCAAAGAGCTCTGAAATATAAGAAAAAACATAAAGCCTGATAATAACACATAAATTATAAAACGTGTATATCAATACGTATTACAACGTAAAGACACGAGAGAATTAAAAACATTATAACCCCAAGGGCATAGTAGAAGTAAACAGATTCCTCTGGTGGTAAATGAAAAAGAAGAAAGACTGCATATATGGTCAATATAATAACAAGTATCAATACAGGATTGAGCATTTTAACAGATCTTTTAAAAGTATGAATCGAGAAAGAAAGTATAGAAGTGGTGAAGATAATGAAACGAAAGAAGCTAATTTATAGCGAAATGCCAGACATGGTAACCGAGACAATGTACCACATTTAATCAAAGAAAATCTCAATTTCCTTAATTACCGAAAAATCAAATCTTATAAAGATTACGAAGATTTCTTTAAATCCCTTGAATTCCAGAAATCAATCGTGACTACATCAAAAGTTAAGGCGAACATTTAATTTTCTCATTCACTCTTTTACGATAGCTTCGTTTATACTCTTTCTATAATCGAATCGTTTTATCCATATTACTCTACGGTGATAAAACTCTATTTATCAACTCATATTCGTCATGAAAACATTTTTATTTTTAGCCATGACGACCTCGATCAAATTTCAGGACGAAATTTCTTTTAACGGGTAGATACTGTCATGACCCAGAAAATTTCGAATTATTTTGAACCAAAATCTCTATTTGACTTCAGATTTCTGACACGATAAGCAAAGCCTGTTATCCCGACTATCAAAATTTTTTAACTATTTTCAAGAATTCAATTAACCTTCGAATGTTTCCGACGATTCCCGAACAAATAATAGTAAATATATATATACATATATATATATATATATATATATATATATATATATATATATATATATATATATATATATATATATATATATATATATATATATATGTATATATATACATGTATATATACATATATATATATACACATATATATATACATATATATATATACATACATATATATATATATATATACATATATATATATACACACACACATATATATATATATATATATATATATATATATATATATATATATATATACATATATATATATATATAAACTTGACTTAATTGTTATAACTAAATATCTAAAATTTTATACAAGATAATATTGTTGTTATATTATTACTTTTATTGTTATTATTAAAATTCAATATTAATATTAATATCAATATCAGTATTAGTTATATTATTACTTGCAATATATAATGAAATGTGATACATTTAAATTGTAATATTATTATTATTAATATTATTATCATTATTATACTTGGTATTAATTATTATTATTATCATTATAATTATTTATTATTATTATTATCTCTATTATTATTTATCATTAATAATATTATTATTATTATTAAAATTATTATCATTATTATACTTGGTATTAATTATTATTATTATCATTATAATTATTTATTTTTATTATTATCTCTATTATTATTTATCATTAATAATATTATTATTATTATTATTAATATAATAATAATTATTATAAATTCTATTATTATTATTATTAGCATTTTTATTATTAATAGTATTATTATTATTAATATATCTATTAATTATTAAATAAAAAAAATTAAATATAGAAGTCAAGAACAGACCACGATATATATATTTTTGTATCTGCTTTCTTTATTTTTTTTATGGATTCAGTTAGGTTAGAAGATTAGATATATCTGCTTTTTAATTTTTTTTTTATTCAGCGTGATCCAGCTTTATATATTTTAATGCTACTGGTTTTGATTTTGTCAAGATCTTGGCTATAAAAAAAACTATCGATTGTTATCTGTTTATTTATCACATTCATTCTTATCCACTCACTGTAATTCGTAGATTAAAAAAAATACAAATACAGCTCGTAACACTCTGTTCATGGAAACTTTTTACTCTTAATTCGAATTCGAACGATTTGTCAAAAATTAAAAATACAGTTTTGTTAGGAATCCTTTGAGCAAACTATCTGCAAAGTTTCAGTTCTTAATTCTTCAAAACCTGTTTCAATTTTAGAGTCAAAGTTTAGTTTTCAAAAAGTCAACGAATGTGTTCATCACAAAATTCGAATTCCATTTGACGTTTCAGGATCAATTGAAGATTCATAGAGTTTTTAGGAACGATTTACTACCACTTTCATGTTGAAATCGAAGTCTAAAACTATCCCAAATTCGAAATCAAATTTTTTTCTTTCTTTTTACATGACGAACAGCAGCATTTTTTTTATTTTATTTTTTTCGTTTACCAATTAATACAAACACATATCATTTCTTTTTCAAATTCATAATATAAATTCCATACATTAAAATAGTTGATATGATTAAGTTAAGAGTGATCGATTGAATTGGAGGAGAAGAAGAAGAAAGAAACACAGAAACGGGTTAAGTATAGTTGGGTTTCGTATATTAACAGAAAAACAGACACAGCCGGATGGTTTAAGTGGTTTACGCGTTAGTGAGAGGCCACGGGTTCGAGTCCCGGCATTGGCATTTTTTTTAAAGCCCACTCTTTTAAGGTAGCATTATTATTATTATTATTATTATTATTATTATTATTATTATTATTATTATTATTATTATTATTATTATTATTATTATTATTATTATTATTATTATAATTATTATTATTATTATTATTATTATTATTATTATTATTATTGCTATTATTACTAGTATTAAGTTTTAATATCAAAATTTTTATTTTCATTATCATTTTCATTAAAAACTACTATTATTATTGTTATTATTAATATAAGTATTATAATTATTATTATTAGTATTAGTATTATTATTGTTAAGTATTAGTAATACGATTATTAACATTATTATCATAATTATTATTATTATTACTACTACTATGATTATTATTATAGATATTACAAAAATTATTAATACCATTATTATTATTAACATATAATATTTTAATTATTTTATTATTAGTATTATAAGAACTTTCATTTTTACTATTATTTTTATTACTATTATTATTGTTATAATTATCATTATTATCAGTATTTCTATTACCATTATAAACAAATACAACTTTTGATTACCAATATTAATATTATTTTACTAAATAAATATTATGTATATAAAAACGTATTTATGAGTAATATTACATATAAGTATGTATCAACCGTATTAACAACTTCTATACGAATATTCATATATAGGTATTTCAATATATTATTAACCAAATATATATTAATATAACTATATAAATATTTATCATTTTAAATACATATACACAAATTAAATATACAAAAAATATAATATAAGTTATGATATGTGAAATTGTTCAAGTACGATTACATGTTTTAATATATATAAAACTGATATAGGTTCATGAATCTGAGGACAACTCTGCACTTGTTCAGTGCCATCATACACATATTTACTACGAAATATCGTATCGTGAGTTTTCATAGTTCCCTTTTTATATATATTTTTGGACTGAGAATACATGCAATGTTTTATAATCTGTTTTACAAAATAGATACAAGTACTAAACTTAATTCTACGTGGATTAGAATCACAAATATTCCCTAGCTTGGTAACGTAATCTATTGGTCTCTGTACCATAGGCGCGAATCCTATTGATAGATCTATCGGGTTTGACAACCCCATTCGGGCTAGTCGCGCTAGCAGTCAACGGATGTTTAGTACTTCGAGGGTATTTTTCGCACTTGATTTGGTGCTCTATAGACATCAGGGGTATTTATTATTATATTATTATCATTAAGGCTGTTACCAGGTGCCCATGGTTGTACAAATCTTTTTATTACACTGCGGTGTAAGGAAATTTATGGAAATTGAAATCTTGTGATCTATTACTATCATCAAAATCATTAATTATGACAAACCTATGAACTCACTCAACCTCGTGTTGACTTTTTAAGCATGTTTATTCTCTGGTACTTTTTGCTTCCGCTGTAAAACTTTGTTGTTACATAGAAGTCAAGCCAAGCACTGAGACCAGAGTTAACACCGTCGTTAATGGTTTTTGACGGGGTGTTTCAAAGTGTTTCATTGCACAGAATGTCTAGTGCACTGTCTCTCTTAACCCATTCAGGAAATTCATTAAATGAATTTAGTTTTAATATGAATGTTCGTCCTTCATTCGGAACATCCATAATATTTCCAAATTCTTTAAGAGTTAATGAATAATTTCTTCCATAAAGAGAAAAATGAGATTTTCTCATTATTTTGTGAGAATTGAAAATTCTCATAGAGTTCATTGATGTGAAGCGGATAAAGTGGCCTTTTTAGATTTAGAAAAGCATCCCACTTGATGTTTGAGAAGCTTTCAAGAGAGTAGGTAGTTAGGTGATGTGTGAGAACTTCTCTCCCTTCAGCAATATACCTCATGTGATGAATTTTTGGTTTGAAAAGAGATTTTTGGAATAAGTGATGTGGGTGTGAATTGTTTGAATGTATTTGTTTTTATAGACAAATGATGAGTGTTATCTAGCAAACTTGATGGGGTAGGTAGATGAATTGAAAGCTCTTTGACATAAATATCAATTTGTACTTTTGTAATCTATTGATCATTGAATTTGTGTAAGAGAGTTAGGACAAATCATTTTTGTCAGATGTTCTGCGGTCGAATCACGGTCGACCGTGGGAGTAGCCGTACAAAAGCAAATTTATCCTTTTACATGGGCATGTAAGCAATATTAATTTAAGCACACAATAAACATAACATCACAAATTGTCTTACACATAATTGTTTAGTACCAACATTCAAGCACTTCACAATGCACATAAGCATTCAATAAGGTTCATTACCCTAAACACACAAATTATGTCCTACTGCATGAGATTGTTTTCACAAAACCTTTCAATGACTTCTTGAACTTGGAGTGATTCTCACTAATCTCCTCTTCCCGCTTAAGAATTCTGTCAATTTTGGTTTCAAAATTTGAGTTCACGAATTCTTGATGTTCCTGTAGATTTGCCTCCTCATCTTCCGTTTCTTCTTCATCTGATTCCTCCCATGGTTGATAGTTCTCAATTTCATCTAGATCTTCTTGAAGACTTGATCTTCTTCCATGAGAGGTTTCAGGTAGATGACCACTTCGAATGATGATCAACTTATCAAGTGGTTCACGCGAAGGTTGTTGACCGTTAGGTTGAGAGACTTTGAGATAGTTAAACAAGTTGTTCAGATGCATACCATAAGGAAGAGACCTAGTTGATTCAGTTATCAAGTTGTTCATTCGAGATGCCACTAGAAAAGCCACATTGATCTCTTCATTTAGTTCAATTGCCTACATAACATAGATTTGAGTAACATGGATGTGGGAGTGGTTTCCTAGCCTGCAGTAGATATTGTGATCAATGATTTTGTTCAGATTTCAGAGTGATTGGCTTCAGGTTTGCAGAGCAGGGTTAATGCATCAGTAGCTTGAATGAATTCAGGAAGATGTTCCAGCTTGTGTCTTCTGCTGTAGAACTCCCTTCCCCGGTAGGTACACCCAGAATTTCACCGAAGGTTTCGAGGGGGTATTCCTACCATTTTTTGTTAAGATGAAACCTTACAACCTTTGTTTCGGAGTTAAAACTGAAGCTGGCATAGAACTCTCTTATTAGCTCAGGATATATAGGTCCATTGATTAGCACAAAAGATGCTAGATTTCTTTAGAATAGCTTGTCGATTATTTCAGGAAATGCTTCAAGGTTTATAATTCTTCCTTCTGCGATTGTTCTCGCTCTGAGCCACTTCTTGTTGTATAGTGTGCGTAGTATTGCATCAGCTGGAGGATTATATCTTTCCTCACCACCTTTTGATTCATCATTCCTGGCTCTTACCATTTTCTACACAATGATTCTTCAAATTAATTCAAAGTGTATAATTCAATTGTAGGCAACAAGTTTTGCAAACTTTGATTATCATCAATACTTAGATGTTTTGATGTTAATGTTCTTTACATTTTCACTCTTCATTAGTGTTAATGAGTTTGCAACTAGATTATGATTTTCACAAAGTTCATATGTGTTCTAGACTTTTGAGATCATCATCAACACATGTTTTGACATCTAACATTATTACACTCAATTTGCAACAATGTCATTTATATCATATGAACAATGATTCTATGAAAATTTAACCTAGATGTATAATGAACCCTAGAATTGTTCAAGTTTAAATCAATGCATAGATAAGCATTACTACAATCATTTCTAAGTTGTTCTTCAAGAACAATTTTGATTGTTTACATCAATTTGAGTTTTGATTCATTCTAGTTAGGGTTTCTTCATAACCCTAATTCATCATACAAACACAATTGAAAGCTAGAAAAGCAAGAATTAATCATACCGAAAGTAGGAATTGAGATGGAAGGAATGCGTGTTCTTTTTTGTGCGGTCGATCTCCTCGGCTGTGTAGAAGGTGTGTGTTTTGAAGTGAGTTTGAATGAAATAAAAAGTGAGGGTTTTATTTAATTTTAAAACAAAATCAGACCACGCACGGTCACAGCACGGCCGACCGTGGTGTTAGCCGTGAGAGAGTTTTGAGACGTACAAAACAAGAATCTGCGGTCGAGTATGCGGTCAGCCGTGATTCAGCCGTGGATTCTTCTGATCACCAATTTCTTCACTTCTTCTTCTTTTGAGTGCTTTTTGATGATTCTTAGGTTCTATAGAATACTTGAGGACAAGTTTTCTTTTCCTAACATTGAATTATCACATCCTTCTGATGTTTAATCATCAATAACACGTAATATACCATATTTATATGTATATATATATATATATATATATATATATATATTCAATTATACACATAGTATACACAAAATCCATCAATTTTGTATTTAGCATGCAATTCATAGTTTCACACAAACACACAATCCTAATACAAGTAAACTTCCTTCAAAAATCTTTTAAAATCATTTTTCAAAAACAATTTTGCATTTGTAAAAAAAATCTTTCATTAATTCAAAATCTTTTTGAAAAGGTTATTCTCATTAGCATTTTGATCATTGGTTTTGATTGATTTTAAGTTTACCCAATCCTTGACTTATCCCTACCATTGAATTGCTAGGTTGGTCCATTTTTCCCATGTTCTCAATTCTTCTAATAATAGACAATGGACTTTGATTACATGATTTGCGTTTTGCTAGAGTCGTGACACACATTCATTTTAAGTTTGTCTTTTGATGAATCATAAATAATCATTGTTTCAAGTTTTCTTTTCAAAGCATCAATTAAAACTTTGTTAAGTTGTCTAACTTTGTGTAATTCTTTCTCTAAAAGTTTTACTTTGTCACGACTACTATCATACATAAATTTAATAGTCTTGTAATCATCTAACAATTCTTCATAATTAGAAGGATAGAATACATGTACCTCATTGCAATCCATGCTTGAGACATCATCTTCTTTGAAAGGAGATTCAACCTCTTCTTCACTTTGACCATCTTGATTTAGATCATTTCAAGAACTCACGAGGCTAAAATCTTCATTTCCATCCATACCCTTTTCTTGAAAGTCTCCAAGCTTCTCCAAATTCTTCCTTACCCCTTTACCCTTTAAACTCCTAGAGTTTTCTTCTTCTTGAGAGCATAGAGAATCCCAACATTCCTTTGCATTTTCACATGAAATTATCTTTATTCTTTCTTCATTAGGAAGAACTTCATGAAGTAGTGAAATTGCATCAAGACATCATTGTTTTGAAATGTTGACTTCATTAATCTTGAACTTGCTTGTGGAACAAAGTCTCCTACTTTGATTATTCTCCACAAGTAGTAATCCTTGGCCCATACCTCACAAACGTGGGATTGGGTATGTTGTTGTTGTAAGTAGTAATCCTTGGATTTGAGATAAGTCTCAAATCTCAATTTCCACACATCAATATCTACCATATCAAATATTGGTGCTTCTTTCACCAATTCTTCCAAGTATCCCATAGTTTGAGTTGATCCGAGAATCGTTGACTCAAGTTTTTGCACAAAACGAATTTTGACACTTTCAAAATTTTTTATAGAGAACTGATTTGAGCAACCGCTCTGATACCAATTGTAAGTAACTAGAGGGGGGGTGAATAGTTACTTAATACGTTTTTAACAATTTTTCGATTGATCACCAAATTCGATTAACTATGATCAACCAATTCAACTCAAACTTGATGTGTGTAGTGTATATGTTCAAAATGATGAATAAAGTAATGTAAACAAGGATTTATAGTGGTTCGGGTGGATGTTAACTAATTCACCTTAATCCACTCCCCGATTACACTAATCGGGATTTCTTGCTTCACTAAGCACTTTTCTCCAAACCCGGTGGAGATCCGATTTACAAGTCTTCAACTTCTTTGGTAGACAACAAACCTAATCTTTCTGTCCCTTTGAAAGATCAACTCCACCCTAGATCAACTTGTCTTCACCTTGGACAAGTATTAATCTCCAAATAAGATTAATCAACTTCCCAAGTCCCTTTAAGGAAGTAGATCACTAAGCACATACATTACACTAAGTAAACTCACAAGATTAATGATTTTGATTAGTAAGTTTACAATAACCAAATTCTATATCTAAAAGATCATAGAATCTTCTCTTGCTTGATCACATTTGAGTAGTAATTAGAGCACTTGTGATCTCTGGAAATAAGCTTTTGAAATATGCAAGAGGGTCAGCTTCAAATGCTCTTCAATGCTTGCCTTTTATAGTATGATTTAAAAAATAGTCGTTGACACACGGTTGCCAGCACGGCCGACCGTGCGTGCTCCAGTCCAAAATGTGTATCCGTTGTATAGCCGTTTGACTTAAATTTGAACACCACATTTTGGCACCTTTACTCCATCTAGCACCTGCAAAAGAAATCCAACATCCTATACAAGTACTATATGCATTAAGTGTGTGAGATTTGGTCTTATTGAGTGAAAGTGACATAACACTCCAATAGTGGTAAACCCGACATTCTTGGAGAAGTGTCTTGATTGATATTTTGGGAAATATCAGTTTGGTCAATACTTAGTTAGTCACATTAATGCATTTGGTTCAATTCTAAAGACTACTCAATATGTCATTAACTTCTTAGTTTCAATTAATCACAAGTCATGTTCATTTTAAGATTAGATATAGATTAATTGAATGATGTCTTTCTAAGATAATCATTAAGTGTGTAGAGACATCAAAGTTAAGTCATACTTGAATAAGCAATCACAACTTGTTAATTAGACAAGACCAAATAAACAATTGACCATAATTCCATTGTGAACCATTTTACACTTAATTTATTGGAGTAGGCTAGTTATTTGGATCCTAGTATTCTAAGTAGTAAGCACATAGCAAGCATATTAATTAAGTTGACAAATTTATGAGTATTAATGTGACGACCCGGAAATTTCCGACTAAATTTAAACTTTATCTTTATATTATTCTGACACGATAAGCAATGTTTGTTAAGTTAAATCTCAAGGATTTTAAACTATGTTTATACATTCATTTAAACCTCGATCAAATTCCAATGATTCACGAATCATTAAATGAACATATATGAATATGTATGTATATGTGTATATGTTATAAATTGAAAATGTCAACAAAGTATTTAAACGTATAATGCTTTATATGAACGTATTTGTTTCAATATGATTATCGACGAAATTAAAAAATATATATTAAATGATTGAATTATCAGAAACATTGAATTATGATTACAAGTCTCTATTGAGAGGTCCACTATGATTTGAGAAAATCTATTCATCTTAACGATATTCGGAATAATTTGTAAAGCTATTTATAAATAAAAATAAAAAGTGTCATTTACGAAAGTTAGACAAAAGCTAGTGGAGAATTGGTTTCCATAATATTCTATTAATCTATTTTCAAACGTACAAAAACGTTTTCAGTTTAAAAAGAACTTTATTATTAAAATGTATATAACTTTTATAAATATCTAGAATCACTTTTGACAACTCATTACTTAACCAGTATAATAAATATAACGATATTTATATTTTATTTCATTAAATATATATAACGATTTAAATTAATATTATATATATTTATACGCGTATTATACATACATAGTTTTTATACTTTTACTATACTTTAACTTTACCTTTACTTTATTTTTATTTTACCTTAACTTTAATAATTCATACTTTAATAATTCACTTTAATAATTCATACTTTAATAATTCACTTTAATAATTCATACTTTAATAATTCACTTTAATAATTCATACTTTAATAATTCACTTTAATAATTCATACTTTAATAATTCACTTTAATAATTTATACTTTAATAATTCACTTTAATAATTCATACTTTAATAATTACTTTAATAATTCATACTTTAATAATTCACTTTAATAATTCATACTTTAATAATTCACTTTAATAATTTAAAAATCTATTATAAATAGAATTCAATAGGTTTCATTATTTCATGGAAACTTGAAAATATGTTTCTCTAAACTCTCTCAATCGATATATATATATATATATATATATATATATATATATATATATATATATATATATATATATATATATATATATATATATATATATATATTTGCTCTGTATTATTTCAAGATATTATTAGTATACATAAAATATTACGACGGAGTGCTGTCCGAGTGATTTCAAAATAGTTTTTTTTGAATGAGTCGAAGCTAAGGAAATTATGGGTTATAGCTATGGAGGTGATGGGTATGGTTCATGGGTATGCTCGTGAGGTCAATCTAGTGTTTATCATCTCCGTTGCGTCTACGTACTTTCCTGCAATATTGAATCTCAATATTGATACGTTCGTGAATCCGAGGCCAACCTTGCACTTTTTAAATGACGTTATATGTATTTTTACTACGAAATACAGTATGGTGAGTTTCATTTGCTCCCTTTTATATATATTTTTGGGACTGAGAATACATGCGCTGTTTTTTTATAAATGTTTTACGAAATAGGCACAAGTACTAAAACTAATTCTATGTGGGTTTAAACCAGAAATATACCCTTAGCTTGGTAACATTAAACTACTTGTCTATGTACGGTAGGCGCGAATCCTAAAGATAGATCTATTGGGCCTGACAAACCCCATCCTGACTATGGGATGCTTTAGTACTTCGAGGTTATTTTAAACACACCTGATCTGGTGTACTTCAGAGGGTAAAACATGAACGTTAAGGCTTGTTACCGGGTGCCTACAATTTATAGAATACTCTTATACACTTGCGAGTGTACATATATTTATAAACGGAAATCTTGTGGTCTATTAATATATTGAAATGATTGTTATGATAAACCTATGAACTCACCAACCTTTTGGTTGACACTTTAAAGTATGTTTATTCTCAGGTATTAAAGAAATCTTCCGCTGTGCATTAGCTCATTTTAAGGATATTACTTGGAGTCATTCATGGCATATTTTGAAAGACGTTGCATTCGAGTCATTGAGTTCATCAAGATTATTATTATGTCAATTATAGTTGGATGTATTATGAAATGGTGTGCATGCCGTCAACTTTCATTGTAAAGAAAGTTTGTCTTTTAAAAACGAATGCAATGTTTATAAAATGTATCATATAGAGGTCAAATACCTCGCTATGTAATCAACTATTATGAATCGTTTATAATGTATATGAACGGGTCCTTTCAGTTGGTATCAGAGCGGTGGTCTTAGCGAACCAGGTCTGCATTAGTGTGTCTAACTGATAGTCGTTAGGATGCATTAGCGAGTCTGGACTTCGACCGTGTCTGCATGTCAAAAGTTTTGCTCATCATTTTTGTCGGAAATTACCTGCTTATCATTCTTAGT
The DNA here is from genome assembly GCF_046630445.1 of Rutidosis leptorrhynchoides. Lineage (NCBI taxonomy): Eukaryota > Viridiplantae > Streptophyta > Magnoliopsida > Asterales > Asteraceae > Rutidosis > Rutidosis leptorrhynchoides. Next base: position 653,645,427 of record NC_092334.1, on the reverse strand, counting down.
CTAGACACATCTTATTGCATTGATTGCATGAATAGTGTATAGACAAAATTCATATCTTAGCGTATCTGCTAATTCATATCTTAGCGTATCTGTTACTGTAAACTTTGCCTGACATATTCCGTAAATTCCTCCGTAATCTACGAAACCTTTTGCTCTATATAATTAGAATACCACCCGATAGTCAGAAAATCATTTCATATCGAAAAATTCTTTATTCAATCGTACGAAATGGAATTCGTCATTAGTTCAAGTCCCTCGGATTCCGAAATGGAATCCCACTCAAGTTCCGAAAGTAGTGTGACCGGAATGGATCAACCAATTAGTCATCATCTATTCTGGATGAATTGGGGATGGGTTCGTAGCCTCATTAATCATTGGAGACAAGAAGAAGGTGATCCCTTTCATTCACCACATTGCCTTCTTGACAATGAACCTGAAGCACTTACCAGCGAACCTGTCCGAAACACCATTTTCTCTCATTTCCAGAGTATCTCGTCATGATTATATACTACACCAAATTCTAGATCTTATCGCTCGTCCGAACCGACAATCACCCCGGTGTAATAGAAGAAGTCAACGAGCTTCGCGCTCGGGTAGTGGCTTTGGAGAATATGGTGCAAAGGTTACAAACACCAGCAGCAGCACCAGCAGCATAACCAGTACCACCATCAACAACATCAACAGTACCATTACCACCACCAACAACAACCGCATCGCAAACCTCAACTTCACAATCTGTCCCACGAGCATCGATGTCATACGCCATGTAGATACCAAGGAATACCACAACGATGAAGTATTGATTCATAACTTCATTGGGGAAACATTCTACGACGATTATGTAATTTCTAAAGTTTAGAAATTATCTATCCTAGCCTTAACCATAAATCAAATGAGTTTAATTTAATATTAACTCATTAAATCTATATTACATCTGAAGAAATATACACATATATATTTCCATAAAGACTGTAATAAAATTCTTTGGTACAAAATATTAATTGTGAATTTTTTTTTAACGGGTAGGTAATACCCGAGAGATATATAAATTCACAATTAATATGTTACATTCTTCGAATCTGATTCAGCAAATCATCCATTATACTCCCTACTTTCATAACAATATACATTCTTTTATAGAAATCAAAACAACCATACTCATTCAAAATCTAATTACATATTCTGATTTTGAAATCTCAGAATTCGATTCAAGATATAACCGAAATCATCACTCTTAGATTTCTACATCTTTCAAAACTATACTTTGACTTCAAAACTGTCCTAGAACCTCATTTCTATTCATGGAACTCACAAAAATATTTGTATCATTCAAAATCTTAGAACATCATATGTATATTAACGATTACAAACTGTGTTCAAACTCTCCGAAGTTTTTGAAGACACTTCAAACAATGAACAATCGAGATGATGATCCAACCACATATTACCCACATTTATGTACCTAAAAAGCTCTCGAAGCCAAAGTCATAGTTCGACGCGTATCCGTGTCAGACCTTTTGGCATTTATTAGCTAAAATGACTTTTCAATTCCTTTTCAAAGTAGACAGTTTTGTCACAGCTCCAGCAAGTCAACTTCGACTTTTCAGTCGGACTAGTCTTATTATAACCTCGATAGATACGTTGCCCTTTTGTCATCGTTACTGGGGACCTTTTATATCTCGCCACCTTAGCAATAAACTTACCAACAACTTCAATTATCTTTGACTTTTCGAAAAATCATTATATTTATTGAAATCACATCATTTACTCATTCGCATCTTGTAACGAGAATTGTCATACGAATCATCGAAAAACAGTAACCAGTATTTTGAAATCTCGCAGCATGTCTACGCCAACAGTTATATGTGTACGTAAAACGTCTATCTCCTGGACTTACATACTTTGAATGTGAAGTTCTGAAAAATATTTTGAACTGCAAACTAGTTCTTGAAATGCTGACGAAGCATCAAAAACTATAAACGATCTTAACAGTAAAAAGTTTGATGACAAAGAATAGTAAGGTGGTAAAGCTGAGAAAAAGAGAAGGTTTGGAACTGGAAAACGGATTGAACAGACTATGAAGGAGGCTGTGGACAAATCACAAAGACTAAATCTGCCTTCAAAGAATCCAAATGATTCAGTGCCTGCTAAAGTCATTAACGAATACCGTACTCTTTATTCTAAACCTTTATAGACAAATCTTCATCATCATCCATCAATATTAGAAATTCTAAGTTATTATCATATCTTTCATTATAAATATCCGCGATATTTCTGAAGATATTTTCACAACTAATCTTATCTGAAGTCATTTATCTCTTTGCGCTATCAGTGTTACAGCATATAAGAAACTATTAGTTTCTATATTCTATAAACTTTCGAGTTTAAATTATGAATGTTTTGAAGTAGTGTTGGGAACTGAAGCATGAGTTAGTATAATATAATGACACTTGATCAACGTGATTATATTACAGTAAGTTATGCTGAGTTTCTAATGGGACATGACGATTCACAGACCATGCCGTCATCATGTTCCATGTTACACGAATCTTGTATTCTATTTAATCTTTAAAAATATCAAGAATATATTTTCTTGATGATTCGGTCTTTTCAGGGTATTCTGGTAAATTAACAAATCAAGATCGTGCCATTACCATTTCCTTCTTAGAACATTAACTATGTTCATTCTTAAATTCATATCTGCGAATACTGGACCATTACAAACGTTGCTTAATCGCAAGAAGAAGAAACAAAAGGACAAAACTCCAAAATAGAAATTGGAGTATAAATCGCAGCAAATAGAAGGGAGCATTAACTGTGGATGTCAATGATTATAGAAGACAAAAGCAGGGGCTTTGAAATATAAGGGAAGATATAAAACCCAACAACCACCCAAAAATTATAAACCGTATATATCGATGCATATAGCAATATAAAGACACGGAAGAACTAAAAACACTATAAAATCGAGAGTATAGTAGAAGTAAATAGATTTTTCCGGAGGCAGATGAAAAAGAAGAACGACAGCTATGAAAGTGAGGAGTATATCGAGAATCAGTACTGGATGAAGCATATTGACAAATACCTTAAAATATGAGTTGAGGGACAAAGAATAGAAGGTGTGAGTTGTATGGAAACGAAGGAGGTGGATTTATAGTGAAATACCCGACAGAGAAATTAATATGGATTATCGTATTAATTCGAAGAGAATCATAATCTCGTTAATCACCGAAGCATCAAATCCAACATAGATTACAAATATTTTCTTTAAATTCGGAGATCAATTGTGATGACGTCAAAAGATATGACGAATTACTATAATCTTATTTCCTTCATTTACGATAACTTCCCTCATACGCTTTGAGTAATCGAATTATTTTATCCATACTTCTTAGACATGCAAAAACTTCATAATCGTCATAATAACATTCTCATTGTTAGCCATAACGACCTCTATCAAATTTCGGGGACGAAATTTCTTTAACGGGTAGGTACTGTGACGACCCGGAAATTTCCGACTAAATTTAAACTTTATCTTTATATTATTCTGACACGATAAGCAATGTTTGTTAAGTTAAATCTCAAGGATTTTAAACTATGTTTATACATTCATTTAAACCTCGATCAAATTCCAATGATTCACGAATCATTAAATGAACATATATGAATATGTATGTATATGTGTATATGTTATAAATTGAAAATGTCAACAAAGTATTTAAACGTATAATGCTTTATATGAACGTATTTGTTTCAATATGATTATCGACGAAATTAAAAAATATATATTAAATGATTGAATTATCAGAAACATTGAATTATGATTACAAGTCTCTATTGAGAGGTCCACTATGATTTGAGAAAATCTATTCATCTTAACGATATTCGGAATAATTTGTAAAGCTATTTATAAATAAAAATAAAAAGTGTCATTTACGAAAGTTAGACAAAAGCTAGTGGAGAATTGGTTTCCATAATATTCTATTAATCTATTTTCAAACGTACAAAAACGTTTTCAGTTTAAAAAGAACTTTATTATTAAAACGTATATAACTTTTATAAATATCTAGAATCACTTTTGACAACTCATTACTTAACCAGTATAATAAATATAACGATATTTATATTTTATTTCATTAAATATATATAACGATTTAAATTAATATTATATATATTTATACGCGTATTATACATACATAGTTTTTATACTTTTACTATACTTTAACTTTACCTTTACTTTATTTTTATTTTACCTTAACTTTAATAATTCATACTTTAATAATTCACTTTAATAATTCATACTTTAATAATTCACTTTAATAATTCATACTTTAATAATTCACTTTAATAATTCATACTTTAATAATTCACTTTAATAATTCATACTTTAATAATTCACTTTAATAATTTATACTTTAATAATTCACTTTAATAATTCATACTTTAATAATTACTTTAATAATTCATACTTTAATAATTCACTTTAATAATTCATACTTTAATAATTCACTTTAATAATTTAAAAATCTATTATAAATAGAATTCAATAGGTTTCATTATTTCATGGAAACTTGAAAATATGTTTCTCTAAACTCTCTCAATCGATATATATATATATATATATATATATATATATATATATATATATATATATATATATATATATATATATATATATATATATATATATATATATATATATATATATATATATATTTGCTCTGTATTATTTCAAGATATTATTAGTATACATAAAATATTACGACGGAGTGCTGTCCGAGTGATTTCAAAATAGTTTTTTTTGAATGAGTCGAAGCTAAGGAAATTATGGGTTATAGCTATGGAGGTGATGGGTATGGTTCATGGGTATGCTCGTGAGGTCAATCTAGTGTTTATCATCTCCGTTGCGTCTACGTACTTTCCTGCAATATTGAATCTCAATATTGATACGTTCGTGAATCCGAGGCCAACCTTGCACTTTTTAAATGACGTTATATGTATTTTTACTACGAAATACAGTATGGTGAGTTTCATTTGCTCCCTTTTATATATATTTTTGGGACTGAGAATACATGCGCTGTTTTTTTATAAATGTTTTACGAAATAGGCACAAGTACTAAAACTAATTCTATGTGGGTTTAAACCAGAAATATACCCTTAGCTTGGTAACATTAAACTACTTGTCTATGTACGGTAGGCGCGAATCCTAAAGATAGATCTATTGGGCCTGACAAACCCCATCCTGACTATGGGATGCTTTAGTACTTCGAGGTTATTTTAAACACACCTGATCTGGTGTACTTCAGAGGGTAAAACATGAACGTTAAGGCTTGTTACCGGGTGCCTACAATTTATAGAATACTCTTATACACTTGCGAGTGTACATATATTTATAAACGGAAATCTTGTGGTCTATTAATATATTGAAATGATTGTTATGATAAACCTATGAACTCACCAACCTTTTGGTTGACACTTTAAAGTATGTTTATTCTCAGGTATTAAAGAAATCTTCCGCTGTGCATTAGCTCATTTTAAGGATATTACTTGGAGTCATTCATGGCATATTTTGAAAGACGTTGCATTCGAGTCATTGAGTTCATCAAGATTATTATTATGTCAATTATAGTTGGATGTATTATGAAATGGTGTGCATGCCGTCAACTTTCATTGTAAAGAAAGTTTGTCTTTTAAAAACGAATGCAATGTTTATAAAATGTATCATATAGAGGTCAAATACCTCGCTATGTAATCAACTATTATGAATCGTTTATAATGTATATGAACGGGTCCTTTCAGTTAAACATATTAGCAAGTAGCAAGTAATACTCACACATAGCAAGAGATAGTTACTCTAAGATCAATCATGTGACGACCCAGAAATTTCCGACCAAATTTAAACTTAATCTTTATATAATTCCGACTTGATAAGCAATGAATTTTAATAAATCTTGAACCTCCAGAAAGAGTTTTACACAAGCTTTTGGTCCCCATTTTATTCCGACAATTCACGAACGTCATAACTTGATTTAATTGTTTAATTATTGTGTATATATATGGATTTATATATATTTAACTTGAAAATATGATAATTAAATATCTCATTACGTATATTAACAAAGTATTATATATATATATTTTTATACTACTAATTTAAAGAGTTTTCAAACAATATATATATTACTATTTAAACGACGTAATTAACTTATGTTAAAATGTATTTACATATAATGTATTACGAGTGTAAATACATCCTTACAAGTATTGAATACACTTTATAATATACCAATACATATAAAGGATAGCTATACTCGTATTTTCGTTCAATTTCCTCAAGAATTCTACTCGCATTCATACGGTATTTTTACCCTATTATACACAGCTTCTAGAAGTATTTAATATTGGTATATACCAATAGAAATCTGCAATTATTTATGTAATATATCATCCATGACCTAATCAATTTAATATGTCATGCATGACTTAATACAATTTAACTTATCTTAGATATTTTCACTAAAAGCCAAAATTATAAGCTTATAAATAAGGACCATTTTAACTCATTTTTACTCCACATTTTCTTAAACTAAAAACACACACTTGAATGCTCTCATATCATACTTTAATCTTAGCAAATTTCCTCTTCATAATCAAGGTAAAATACTTCTCAAAATCCTTGTTCAATTCCTTGTATAGTTGCTATCTTATTATACTTATAAAACTTGTAAAAACTAGAATTTGTTTTGGTGAACACCAAGTTTGTTTGAAAAACTAATCTAATATTTCTAACTTAACTCTAATAACACTTATTTATATGTATTATGATGTTATATTAAGTTAATATAAGAACTTATAACTTGTACATATGAAGAACACCTTGAAACTTAACATATATCCTTTAATCTCCATTCGGTAAAAAGCGGGCTGTTTTGGTTTGGGAATTAAAAACCTATCTTAGACTTTGAGTTTGAGGCTAAGACTTTGGAAATATGTTAATATATTTAAATAAGACTTCCAGTATTTTTTTCATGATTTTAGACAAAATGGAAGTATTTTATCAAAAATTATATATTGGGTGGATGCCGGGATTTTTCCAAATCTGTCCACCGACACAAAAAGAGGGTAAAGCTCTAAAAATTACTACTTGGGATGAACTTTTCGAATTGGTTTTGTAAAATTTACTTCTTAATGAATCCATAGCAATTTGATTCACTTTAAACGGAGTTGTAATGAATATTTAGCGAGCAAAACAAATCTGCTAAAATTAACGTTGTATGGACGAAATTTATATTATAAAAACTATATTAACCATATCTTTGTTAACTTTTCCTATATACTATATATATTTGGACATGTTATCAGTAGTATAACAAAATATTATAATCTTGGTTAATTCTGTGATTGTATATATGTATAATAATATTCTTGGTACGTCCTAACACAATAAATATACAATACGTTTTGATAAATCCTAAGACAATACGTACACAATACGTCTTAATTAATTCTAAGACAATACGTATACAATACGTCTCTGGGTTGATGCAAAGACAATACATATACAATACGTCATGGGGTAATTCTAAGATTATATATATATACCGATTATTGGACTGTTGGATTTTTCGGACTATTTTGGACTACTAACAAAGAACTACTAACAATGGACTACTAACATAAAATGTTAAAAATTATTATATAAGTATTCTATGAACTTGCTTTATTTTATTCATATGTCGTATTATTATCTGAATCGTTATTATTTTTATAGGTTCGTGAATCCAAGGACGGCGGTCATATTTTTAATAAGTTGAAAACTTATTATTAATATACTTTTACTACTGTGAGTAAATAGTCCTATTTTTAAACTCTACAAATATTTTGGAATGAGAATACATGCATTTTATGTTTTACGCCATAGACACAAGTACTTAAAATATATTCTACATTGAGTTGTACCACTTTGCATATCTTCCCTAATAGCTTGGTAACTAATATTTACATGTTGTAAGAAACTGTAAGCGCGAATCCTATTGATAGATCTATCGGGTTTGACAACCCCAACCGGGCTAGTTGCTCTAGTATCGTAAACGGTTGCATAGTACTTCGTTTTTACTACACTTGGTACAGTGTAGGGAGATTTCATAATAAAGGGAATATGCCACATTAATGGTTAAGTATGGTTACCAAAGTGCTCAACAACTTATAGAATACTTTTATACACTTGTGAGTGTACATATATTTATAACTATGAAATCTTGTGGTCTATATTTATATCGATAATAAACCTATATATCTCACCAACCTTTGTATTGACTGTTTACGCATGTTTATTCTCAGGTCCTTAAGAAAGTCTTCCGCTGTTGCATTATCTGAGCAAGTTGTGCATGGAGTCTCATACTTTTATTTAAATAAAGTGTTGCATTCAATAAAACCTTTGTCATGTATTATATTTGACTGTTACGTCACGTGTGTAGTATTTGGAAAACGATGTATTTTGGGGATTATTTCTTAAATAATCGCCACTTGTTTAAAACATGCATTATGTATAATAATGATGTGTTTTTTATGAAACAAATGCAATATTTTCTAAAACGTATCATATAGAGGTCAAATACCTCGCTATGGGACCAATGAGAACGTACTGCATTTATAGTAATGTGGACGGGTCGTTTCAGTTGGTATCAGAGCGGTGGTCTTAACGAACCAGGTCATGCATTAGTGTGTCTAACTGATAGTTGTTAGGATGCATTAGTGAGTCTGGACTTCGACCTTATCTGCATATTAAAAGTTTTGCTTATCATTCTTGTCGGAAATTACCTGTTTATCATCTTAAGTGTAACGACCCGCATTTTTTCGATCATACTATACTTATAAGATTAATATTTACATAAATTAAACCTTGCCAACATGATAAGCAATCCAAATTGTCGAGATTTATATTTCCGAAAAGAGTTTTACGCAACGTTTGACCGTCTAGTTTGACCAATGATATCACGAACTATACAATATATAATAATTATACGTTTGTGTATATAAATGTATATATACATATTTAACATGATTAATAAATGTTTTAATATCTCATTTTGTATTAATAACAACAAGTTATATGTGTATTTTGAAACTACTAACTTAAGTTTTCAAAACGATAACTATACGTAACGTTATTTGACATAAATACTTAAGACATATAATGTTTATACATATATTGTATAAGTAATGTATTTAATCACTTTTAAGAACTTAAATACATAAAATCATATAAGTGTATTCACAAAAGATAGCTATATTTGAATCCTCATTCCATTTTTCACAAAATTTCTATACGTATACCTAGAGTATTTGTACTCGTATCATACCAAGCTTCTATACGTATTTACTATTGGTATATACACATCAAATCACCACCTAACCAGCCCTTATTCATGCCTTATGTATAAGGTAATTACTTTTGAATCATTGCAAGACTAATTACAAAAATACAAACTAGAATTTTGTCATGTTATCCTTAAAGATCACATTTTTAGGAGTATATATGTATCATCATTTTTGATTCATTTTTACTTCAATCTCTTAACTAAAAACACACACTCTTTCTTACTCTCTAAACTCCATAACAATCCAGCAAAGTTTCATAAAGATCTAGCTTCAAAAACCATACTAAAACACCATAAGAAAACCATACAAAAACACTTCAAGAAAACCTTCCAAGAACACCAACTTACTTCCAATCTTTCATCCACTTCCATCACCCTTTTGATTCTAGCTTCTTACTTCTCTTTTACAGCAACTTCATCCAAGGAACTTGAGGTAGAATCTATGTTCATAACCTTATTCGATTCATATATATATAGCTATCATATTTTGTGGTATACAAGTTTAACAACAAGAACATAGTTTGAATGTTTTCAAACTTGTTTGCAAACTAAATAGATCCTTCTAATTTAACTTTTAAAATACTTCAAGACATGTAATATAACTTATGTATATGCTAATTTAACAAGGTAAAACTTGGTTTTTCAAAGTATAAGTATTTTTAGAAAAATGGTCATTAAATGATTTTGTTGTAACGAAAATGATTAACTTCATAAGTTTCACTAAAGTTTGACCTATGCCGTGTGATTTTGAATACAAACTAAGGTATTTACAGTTCATAGTCTTAAAGAGGGACTCGATCCAAGGAGATGGCAAGTTGAATCAACGAAAACGGACTTGTAACGAAGAAACTATGACCGAAACAAAATTGGTTATCCAAGGCTTAAATGACTTCGGGATTCATTGGAAAAATTTACATAAAATCACATACTTCTAAGATAACATGATATTTTATATATATGTACTTATAATTCAATTTTATATGGTTCAGGATCACCCGTAAACAACACGAGAAGATTAATCATAAGATCCCATGATTGTACGCAACACGTCATTTGACAACACCGGTACCATGGGTCAAGATTAATCTCGACCAATACATATACGATGGGGTTTTATTTATTTCGTTGGGGGTTTTATTTATTGCGGGTATATTAAACATCTAAAAATGAACCATTAAAAATTGAATTGCTAACCTCGGACAGCTAACTTCGGACTAAGGAAATATTCAAAGTATTAAAAGTATAACAAGTATAGATATATATAACGTTTGTTTTAAAATGAAAACATATTGATATATTATATATGGATAGGTTCGTGATATCAACCGGAAGACCGAGTCAAATTATATATATCATCAAGACAAGAGTGAGTATATAGTCCCACTTTTAAACTCTAAATATTTCGGGATGAGAATACATGTATTTTATGTTTTACGATATGGATACAAGTAACTGAAAAATATGTTCTACGTTGAGTTGTACCACTGGCATACTTCCCTGTAGCTTGGTAACTAATATTTACAGCGGTATTGTAAACGCGAATCCTGTTGATAGATCTATCGGGCCTGACAACCCCAACCGGACTGGACGACCAGTATTCAACGGTTGCACAGTACTTCGTTTTGTGACTACACTTGGTACGGTGTAGTAAGATTTCATATTAAAGGGAATATGCGACGTGAAAATGTTAAGTATGGTTACCAAGTGCTCAACCACTTAGAATACTTTTATTAAACTGTTTATATACGAAATCTTGTGGTCTATATATATATTGCTGCCGGCATTAAACCTATATCTCACCAACTTTATGTTGACCTTTTTAAAACATGTCTATTCTCAGGTGATTTCTAAAGCTTCCGCTGCATCATGTTGGATCTAACCAGGATCTTGCGTACGCATGTTTGTGTCAAAAATAAAACTGCATATCCAAGATGTTGTACTGTAAAATATGCTAGAAACCGTGTTGTTGTCATCATTTGTAAAGTTTGTAAGTCGAAGATTATCGCTAAACGTTAATCTTCTTTTTATTGTCTTAAGTTTGTAACAAAAATAATGGTTATGGTTTGTAATGTATAATATATGCAGTTTTCTTTCAAAAATGTCTCATATAGAGGTCAATACCTCGCAATGAAATCATACGTTATCTAACGCGTTCTTATGGTTAAGGACGGGTTATGACATGTGGTATCAGAGCGGTGGTCTTAGCGAACCAGGTTTGCATTAGTGTGTCTAAACCGATAAGTCGTTAGGATACATTAGTAAGTCTGGACTTTGACCGGGTCTGATTTTAAAAACCATTGCTTATCACTGTTGGTTAAAAATTTATATGTAAATATTATGTAAGTACTAATGGGTTAGTTGTTGTGTGATAGATGTCGGGCTCGAAACTTATTATCACATTCAGCGACTCCGAATCAGAATCTTCAGATTGTGTTTCAGTCATTAACATATCCGATGACGAAAATGGTATTTTTGGGGAAGACTCACAATTTCCAGATGAACCAACTATAGAAATATCGGAAAGTGAACCCGAGGAGGAAAGTGAACCCGAAGAGGAAAGTGAACCCGAAGAAGAAAGTGAACCCGAGGAAGAAATACTAGAAATTACGAAAGAAAAATTCGATCAAGGAAAGAAACGAAAAGCGAATGAATTAGAAAATTCAAATCCCGAACTTAGTGAGAATGACGTAGCACCAATTCCACTCAACACTACCACCCCTATTCCCGCTATTCCTATTAGTGCTATCCCCGCATCTAGTTCTTCGGCTCCTCAGCCAAAACGTAGGCAGACAGCTAGGATAAGCGTTAGGCCATTCATTGGAACTAAACGCCCTAGAAAATAGACCGAACGATGCACTGCCGTATTAAGCCATGGAATCATATAATGTTTTGTATAATATTATTAGTGTGGTTTGCTTAAAGTTTGATGTAAGATAAGCATATGTAAAATAGCGAAGTATGAAATGCAATAATTTTCCATGGTTAAGTATTATTTAGATTGTAGTAATTGATTCTGTACTAAGCTATTAAGTATGAACATTAACGGGTAGGTACTACCCAAGATATAATTATAAAACGCTAATAAGAAGAAAAGGCTTTTATAATAATACCTGGTTCATATTATTAACAAGCTATAAATGTACTATAAATACATACTACATCTATAATAATCCATGTGAATAATTATTTTCTTTCATTAGGAAATGGCGCGATTGAACCGAATGACGGAACAAGAAGTCGAGAACTTCATCAACCAGCGAGTCAACGATAGAATGCTATGGGTCAAAGCTGCAAGAGCTACTGCAGTTAATCCAAATCCTCGTGTAGGATGCTCCTACAAGACGTTTCAAGCTTGCAAACCTTCATCATTCAGTGGAACGGAAGGACCTATCGGTTTAACCCGATGGATAGAAAAGATGGAGACGGTGTTCAAAATCAGCGGGTGTGATGAAAAAGACATGACCAAGTATGCATCGTGCACTTTACAAGATAGTGCACTCACATGGTGGAAGAATTATGTGAAGGCGGTAGGAGGAGATGTAGCTTATGATACTCCATGGGAAGAATTCAAAGCAATGATAATCACCGAGTATTGTCCAAGGAATGAGGTTATTAAGTTAGAAGATGAGTTACGAAGTTTGAAGGTGGTTGGTACTGAAATCACCAACTACAACCAGCGATTCATGGAATTAGTTTTACTATGTCCTGAATTGGTCCCAACCGAAGCACGGAAGATTGAAATGTACAAAGGTGGTTTGCCCAAAAAGGTCAAGGCAAACGTTACGGCGTCGAAACCTAAGACAATTCATGAAGCTATAACCATGGCGAACGAGCTAATGGATCAGGTCATTTTGGACAAGAAAGCATTCAATACTGAGGTGAAGGTATTGGGGAACAAGAAAAAGTGGAATGGAGGTTATGATCGAGGTAACCAACAACAACCTTATAAGAAACAAGAAACCACGAAAGGTGCGGGTAGCGGTTCAGGCTTTGGTTACAAAGGACAAAGTCCTTTATGCAACCGTTGTCACAAACATCATTTTGGTTACTGCAGTGTGTTGTGCACCAAATGCAATAGACAGGGACATCTTGCTGAAGATTGTAAGGCTCTCGTTACAAATGCAAATGGTAACAAGACTCCTGCCACCAACGCAAATAGAACTGCTTTGGCTAACATTACTTGTTTTGGGTGTGGAAAACAAGGTCACTATAAGAGTCAGTGCCCGAATCCAGAAAAGAATGGCGGACCTGCACGTGGAAGAGCGTTTGTTATTAATGCTAGAGAGGCACGAGAAGACCCGGAACTTGTTACGGGTACGTTTACCATTAATAACTTATCAGCATCTATTTTATTTGATACTGGCGCCGATAGAAGTTACGTGTGTATAAATTTTTACACTAAATTGAATTGTTCATCATTACCTCTAGATGCTAAGTACTTGATTGAGTTAGCTAATGGTAAGCTAATTAAAGCCGATAAAATTTGTCGTGATTGTGAAATAAATCTAGCCGGAGAAACGTTTAAAATCGACTTAATACCCGTAGAATTAGGAGGTTTTGATGTAATAGTCGGCATGGACTGGATGTCCAAAATAGGAGCGGAAGTTGTTTGTGCCAAGAAGGCAATTCGTATTCCTGGTAAGGATAAAATACCGGTGATGATTTATGGAGAGAAGGGTAATTCAAAGCTAAAACTCATTAGCTGTTTGAAAGCCAAGAAGTGTTTAGAAAAGGGATGTTACGCTATTTTAGCACATGTTAATAAAGTCGAAAAGAAAGAAAAGTGCATCAACGACGTGCCTGTGGCAAGAGATTTTCCTGAAGTTTTTCCGGAAGAATTGCCGGGATTACCTCCATTTAGATCGGTAGAATTTCAAATAGATTTAGTACCAGGAGCTGCACCAGTGGCTCGTGCGCCATATAGACTTGCACCGTCCGAATTAAAAGAACTTCAAAGTCAGTTAAAAGAATTATTGGACCGTGGATTCATACGACCAAGTACATCACCGTGGGGAGCTCCAATTTTGTTTGTTAAGAAGAAAGATGGATCTTTCAGGATGTGTATAGATTATCGTGAATTAAATAAGTTAACTATCAAAAATCGGTATCCACTACCGAGAATTGACGACTTATTTGATCAACTCCAGGGATCATGTGTTTATTCGAAAATCGACCTAAGATCGGGCTATCATCAACTACGTGTCAAAGAAGAGGACATTCCGAAAACTGCTTTTCGAACACGTTATGGTCATTACGAATTTTTGGTCATGCCGTTTGGGTTGACAAATGCGCCAGCTGTATTCATGGACCTCATGAATCGAGTTTGTAGTCCGTATTTAGATAAGTTTGTTATCGTTTTCATTGATGATATTCTTATCTATTCCAAGAGTGAGCAAGAGCATGAGCAGCATTTAAGGTTGATATTAGAGTTGTTGAGAAAAGAACAGCTATACGCTAAATTTTCTAAGTGTGCTTTCTGGTTGAAAGAAGTGCAATTTCTTGGTCACGTTGTTAATAGCAAAGGAATTCAGGTCGATCCAGCAAAAACTGAAGCTATTGAAAAATGGGAGACTCCTAAGACACCAACACAGATACGCCAATTTTTGGGTTTAGCCGGTTATTATAGAAGGTTTATTCAAGATTTTTCCCGAATAGCTAAGCCGTTGACAGCATTAACACAAAAAGGGAAGAAATACGAATGGACCTCGGAGCAGGAGAACGCATTTCAATTACTGAAGAAGAAGTTAACTACGGCGCCTATTTTATCGTTACCAGAAGGGAACAATGATTTTGAAATATATTGTGACGCTTCGAGACAAGGTTTTGGTTGTGTTCTTATGCAACGGAAGAAAGTTATTGCATTTGCATCCCGACAATTGAAGATTCACGAGCGAAATTATACGACGCATGATCTAGAATTGGGAGCAGTCGTGTTTGCATTGAAGATGTGGAGACACTACTTGTATGGGGTTAAATTCACTGTGTTTACTGATCATAAAAGCCTTCAACATATTTTTGATCAGAAACAATTGAACATGAGGCAACGTAGGTGGGTCGAGTTAATAAACGACTATGATTGTGAAATTCGTTATCATCCCGGGAAAGCGAATGTGGTGGCTGACGCACTAAGCAGAAAGGAACGAGAACCAATTCGAGTACGAGCGATGAACATAAAAATTCGCATGAATCTCAACTCACAAATCAAAGAAGTTCAACGAGAAGCACTTACTAAAGAAAATATAGGAAATGAAATAATGAAGAAGTATGAGAAGCAACTCGTTATACGGGAAGATGGAATTCGATATTTTGCAAACCGTATTTGGGTACCGAAGTTGGGTGGATTAAGGAAGTTGATATTGAACGAGGCACATAAGACAAGATACTCGATACATCCTGGAGTTGGAAAGATGTATCAAGATCTTAAGACACGTTATTGGTGGCCTAATTTAAAAACAGACGTTGCAACATATGTTGGGGAGTGTTTAACTTGTTCCAAGGTTAAAGCAGAACACCAAAAGCCGTCAGGGTTACTTCAAAAACCAGAAATCCCAGAATGGAAATGGGATGGTATTACCATGGATTTCATCACGAAGTTACCAAAGACTGCCTGGGGATACGACACCATTTGGGTGATTGTTGATCGTCTCACCAAGTCTGCACATTTCTTGCCTATAAAGGAAACGGATAGAATGGAGAAACTATTACGATTGTATATAAAGGAAGTTGTTTCAAGGCATGGAATACCTATTTCCATTATATCCGATCGTGATAGTAGATTTACCTCAAAGTTTTGGCAATCACTACAGGAGGCACTAGGAACTCGTTTGGATATGAGTACCGCATATCATCCGCAGACCGACGGGCAGAGTGAAAGAACAATTCAGACTCTTGAAGATATGCTCAGGGCATGTGTGATCGATTTTGGAAACGGATGGGATAAGTATCTACCGTTAGCAGAATTCTCGTATAATAATAGTTATCATGCGAGCATTGGAGCTGCACCATTCGAAGCATTGTATGGAAGGAAGTGTAGATCTCCTATCTGTTGGACTGAAGTAGGAGATCGGCATTTAACTGGTCCCGAGATCATACACGAAACGACCGAGAAGATAGTACAAATCAAGGAGAGATTGAAAACAGCCCGTAGTCGCCAAAAGAGCTACGCCGATGTCCGAAGGAAACCATTAGAGTTTCAGGTCGGGGACATGGTTATGCTAAAGGTGTCACCTTGGAAAGGTGTAATACGTTTCGGCAAAAGGGGTAAACTGAACCCAAGGTACGTAGGCCCGTTTAAGATCATCGAACGCATTGGACCGGTAGCTTATCGACTCGAGTTACCGCAACAACTCGCTGGAGTACATAATACCTTTCACGTCTCAAACCTTAAGAAGTGTCTTGCAAAGGAAGACCTTACCATTCCTCTCGAAGAAATCCATGTCGACGAGAAACTACAATTCGTCGAAGAACCAATCGAAATCATGGACCGTGAAGTTAAACAGCTCAAACAGAGCAATATACCGATTGTTAAGGTTCGTTGGAATGCTAGAAGAGGTCCCGAGTTTACGTGGGAACGAGAGGATCAAATGAAACAAAAGTATCCACACTTGTTTCTCGATAACGCAAAATAGGTACAATTTTAAAATTTCGGGACGAAATTTATTTAACGGGGAGGTAATGTAACGACCCGCATTTTTTCGATCATACTATACTTATAAGATTAATATTTACATAAATTAAACCTTGCCAACATGATAAGCAATCCAAATTGTCGAGATTTATATTTCCGAAAAGAGTTTTACGCAACGTTTGACCGTCTAGTTTGACCAATGATATCACGAACTATACAATATATAATAATTATACGTTTGTGTATATAAATGTATATATACATATTTAACATGATTAATAAATGTTTTAATATCTCATTTTGTATTAATAACAACAAGTTATATGTGTATTTTGAAACTACTAACTTAAGTTTTCAAAACGATAACTATACGTAACGTTATTTGACATAAATACTTAAGACATATAATGTTTATACATATATTGTATAAGTAATGTATTTAATCACTTTTAAGAACTTAAATACATAAAATCATATAAGTGTATTCACAAAAGATAGCTATATTTGAATCCTCATTCCATTTTTCACAAAATTTCTATACGTATACCTAGAGTATTTGTACTCGTATCATACCAAGCTTCTATACGTATTTACTATTGGTATATACACATCAAATCACCACCTAACCAGCCCTTATTCATGCCTTATGTATAAGGTAATTACTTTTGAATCATTGCAAGACTAATTACAAAAATACAAACTAGAATTTTGTCATGTTATCCTTAAAGATCACATTTTTAGGAGTATATATGTATCATCATTTTTGATTCATTTTTACTTCAATCTCTTAACTAAAAACACACACTCTTTCTTACTCTCTAAACTCCATAACAATCCAGCAAAGTTCCATAAAGATCTAGCTTCAAAAACCATACTAAAACACCATAAGAAAACCATACAAAAACACTTCAAGAAAACCTTCCAAGAACACCAACTTACTTCCAATCTTTCATCCACTTCCATCACCCTTTTGATTCTAGCTTCTTACTTCTCTTTTACAGCAACTTCATCCAAGGAACTTGAGGTAGAATCTATGTTCATAACCTTATTCGATTCATATATATATAGCTATCATATTTTGTGGTATACAAGTTTAACAACAAGAACATAGTTTGAATGTTTTCAAACTTGTTTGCAAACTAAATAGATCCTTCTAATTTAACTTTTAAAATACTTCAAGACATGTAATATAACTTATGTATATGCTAATTTAACAAGGTAAAACTTGGTTTTTCAAAGTATAAGTATTTTTAGAAAAATGGTCATTAAATGATTTTGTTGTAACGAAAATGATTAACTTCATAAGTTTCACTAAAGTTTGACCTATGCCGTGTGATTTTGAATACAAACTAAGGTATTTACAGTTCATAGTCTTAAAGAGGGACTCGATCCAAGGAGATGGCAAGTTGAATCAACGAAAACGGACTTGTAACGAAGAAACTATGACCGAAACAAAATTGGTTATCCAAGGCTTAAATGACTTCGGGATTCATTGGAAAAATTTACATAAAATCACATACTTCTAAGATAACATGATATTTTATATATATGTACTTATAATTCAATTTTATATGGTTCAGGATCACCCGTAAACAACACGAGAAGATTAATCATAAGATCCCATGATTGTACGCAACACGTCATTTGACAACACCGGTACCATGGGTCAAGATTAATCTCGACCAATACATATACGATGGGGTTTTATTTATTTCGTTGGGGGTTTTATTTATTGCGGGTATATTAAACATCTAAAAATGAACCATTAAAAATTGAATTGCTAACCTCGGACAGCTAACTTCGGACTAAGGAAATATTCAAAGTATTAAAAGTATAACAAGTATAGATATATATAACGTTTGTTTTAAAATGAAAACATATTGATATATTATATATGGATAGGTTCGTGATATCAACCGGAAGACCGAGTCAAATTATATATATCATCAAGACAAGAGTGAGTATATAGTCCCACTTTTAAACTCTAAATATTTCGGGATGAGAATACATGTATTTTATGTTTTACGATATGGATACAAGTAACTGAAAAATATGTTCTACGTTGAGTTGTACCACTGGCATACTTCCCTGTAGCTTGGTAACTAATATTTACAGCGGTATTGTAAACGCGAATCCTGTTGATAGATCTATCGGGCCTGACAACCCCAACCGGACTGGACGACCAGTATTCAACGGTTGCACAGTACTTCGTTTTGTGACTACACTTGGTACGGTGTAGTAAGATTTCATATTAAAGGGAATATGCGACGTGAAAATGTTAAGTATGGTTACCAAGTGCTCAACCACTTAGAATACTTTTATTAAACTGTTTATATACGAAATCTTGTGGTCTATATATATATTGCTGCCGGCATTAAACCTATATCTCACCAACTTTATGTTGACCTTTTTAAAACATGTCTATTCTCAGGTGATTTCTAAAGCTTCCGCTGCATCATGTTGGATCTAACCAGGATCTTGCGTACGCATGTTTGTGTCAAAAATAAAACTGCATATCCAAGATGTTGTACTGTAAAATATGCTAGAAACCGTGTTGTTGTCATCATTTGTAAAGTTTGTAAGTCGAAGATTATCGCTAAACGTTAATCTTCTTTTTATTGTCTTAAGTTTGTAACAAAAATAATGGTTATGGTTTGTAATGTATAATATATGCAGTTTTCTTTCAAAAATGTCTCATATAGAGGTCAATACCTCGCAATGAAATCATACGTTATCTAACGCGTTCTTATGGTTAAGGACGGGTTATGACATTAAGTCTAGACGCGTCTTACTGCAATTATTGCATAGGTAGTGTATAGACACATATTGATATTTTATCATATCTATCACGGTAGACTTTGCCTGACATCTTCCGTAAATTCCTTTGTAACTTATGGGATTTTGGTATTAAATATACATATGTAAATTATGTATTAAGAATATCAATCTAAGTCCTAAATCTTTTTCATATCAACAATCATTCCTCTGAACGTGTAAGGCGGATTCTTCACAAAGCTCGAGTTCATCGAATTCTAAAAGCTATTCCGATATAGAATTTCATTTAAGCTCTGAGAGCAGTCTAACCGTAATGAACCAACCAATTAGTCATCACCTCTTCTGGATGAATTGGGGGTGGGTTCGTGGATGAATTAATCAATTTAGACAATAAGAAGGTGATCTGTTTCATGAATCTAATTCGCCTCTCGGTGGAGAACATGAGACACTTACCGGCGAACTCGTTCGTAACACCGTTTTCTCTCTCCTTTCCAGGATATGCCGCAACGAGTATAATATTACTAATATTATTGAGGCTATCCGACCATTACTCCGTATCTTGCATGGTGAATTATTTAGTAAAAAGAAAAATTACTGTCATGAAAAGCAAAACTTCATTAGCAAGTGCATCCTACATCATTTCATTCCCTTTATAAAGCTCTTGACCTCTCTTTTTATTCAAGAAACTTTAAACATCTTCTTTCACAATACAAAACAAAACAAATTCTCATCATCTATACTCACATCAAACCACTACCAGCACCAGCACCAGCAGTACCAACAACATCACAAGCCTCAACATCGCAAGCCGCATTACGAGCATCAACATCATACGCACCGCAGGCACTGAGGAATACCAACAATAATGAGTGATGAAATATTAATTCATTATTTCATTTACGTTGAAGAAATATTCCGCGGCGATTATGTAATCTCTAAAGTTTTAGGGATTATTCATTTCTAGTTCCAACCGTAAACCAAATGAGATTAATATAATATTAACTCATTAAATCCATATTACATCTGAAGAAAATATACATACATATATTTTCATAAAGACTGTAATAAAAATTCTTTTGTACAAAATATTACTTGTGAAATTTTATTTTAACGGGTAGGTAATACCCGAGAAATACTTAAGTTCACATTAATATGTTACACTGTACATTTTCAATGATGTTTCAACAATCGTTAATTATACTCTCTCCTTTCATATCAATATACATCATTTCACAAAATTCAAGACAACCATTTTCCATACCAATTCAATTACATATTCTGATTTTGACAGATCAAAATCCAAGTCAAGATTTAAGAAGTGCCATCAATCTTAAATTCCTACATCCTTCAAAATCATACTTTAAATTCAAACTATACTAGAACATCACCTTCATTCACAGAACTCATAAAGATATTCGTATCATTCAAGATTCATGACGAATTCATTATACGGATATTGACGATGACAACCTGCGTCTAAACCCTTCAAAATTCTTGAAAACATCTCAACTAAGGAACAATCGAGAGAATGAACCAATCACACGATACATACGAAGAATATATGCATATAAATATACATTCAGAGGACACTTGAACCTAAGCAAAGGTTCAACACGTATCCGTGTCAGATCCTTTAGCATTATTATTACCCAAAATAACTTTACAATCCCTTTTCAAAATAGCAAATTTTGTCATAGCTCCAAAAAGACAACTTCGACTTTTCATCCGGAGTAGCCTTATTATAACCTTGATATATACGTTGTCTTTTCACCATCGTTACTGGGGAACCTTTTATATTCCACCACATTAGTAGTAAGCTTACCAGCAACTTTATTGCTCTTTGACTTAAATCTCTCTGAAAGATCACTATAAAACCTTGTCATGTACCCATCTACATCTTGTAACAATAGTTGTCATACCAAACCCCAGGAAGCATCAATAATTATTCTTGAACTCACATCATTTCTGCATATACATATAACGTTATTTCCTGGAATTATAATTCTGAAATCCGGAATAGCACTTCAGCCTACGAATCAGTACTCTGAAGTTTTGAAAAAGCTGAATGAAGCAGCAGAAACTGTAGACAACCGTAACAGTCAAAAGTTGATGATAAAGAATATTGTGTTAGTAAAGCACAGAAAAAGAGAAGGTTTGGAACTGGAAAACGGATTGAGCAAACCCTGAAGGAGGCTGTGGACAAATCACAAGGACGAAATCTACCTTCAAAGAATCCAAATGATTCGGTGTCTGCTAAAATCCTTAGCAAATACCTTGCTCCTTACTCTAAAACCCTTGCGGACAATATTCTTCATCATCTTCTTATCTTAAATATTCTAAGATATCATCGTATCTTCCATTATAAATATCCTTCATATTTCTGAAGATATTTTCATAACCATTCTTATCTGAAATCATTTATTCCTTCGCGTTATCTGTATCACATCATAAAGAAAACTGTTTTAGTTTCTAAACATCTGAAACCTCTGAGTGTAAAGTATGAATGTTTTTGAAGTAATGTTGGAAACTGAAGCATGAGTTAGTATAATATAATGACACTTGATCAACGTGATTATATTACAGTAAGTCATGCTGAGTTTCTAAATGGAATGTGATGATTCACAGATCATAACATCATCATGTGCCATGTTACACGACTCTTGCATTCTATTTAACCTCTAAAAAATATCAAGAAAATATTTTCTTGATGATTCGGTCTTTTTCGGATATTCTGGTAATTTGACAAATAAATCGTGTTACTACCTTTCCTTTCTACTTTGTATATTATGATAATTCGAAACTCCATACCTACGAATTCTGGACCATTACTTGCGAAAAGAAAACAAAAGCATGAAGCTCCGAAATAGAAAGGGGGTATAAATCGCAGCAAACAGAAAAGACCATTAACCGTAGATGTCAATGATTATGGAAAAACAGGAGCATGGACTCCGAAAAATAAGGAAAGATATAAGGCCCGACGACAATACATAAATTACAAACCGTGTATATCAATATGTATTGCAATGAAAAGACACGGGATAACTAAAAACACTATAAAACCAAGAGTATAGTAGAAGTGAATAGATTCTTCCGGCGGCAGATGAAAAAGAAGAATGACGGATATAAAAGTTAGGAGTATATCAAGGATTAGAACCGGATGGAGCATATTGACAAATGTTTTGGAAGTATGAATTAAGGAAGAAATTATAGAAGATAAGAGATGTGAAAATAAGGAAACGAAGGGGGTGTTAATTTATAGCGATATATCAGGCATAGCAATCGAGGCAGATTACGCACCTAATCGAAGAAAATTCTAATTTCCTTAATCGCCGAAGAATCAAATCTTATATAGATTACAAAGATTTTCTTTAATCCGGAGATCAACCGTGATGACGTCAAAAGATAAGACGAATCCCTATTTTCTCATTTCACTCTTTTACGATAGCTTCACTCATACGTTTCGAGTAATCGAATTATTTTATCCATATTTCTCAATCATGATAAAACCCTATGAATCAACTTATATTCGTCATAATAACATTCTTATTGTTAGCCATGACGACCTCGATCAAATTTCGGGACGAAATTTCTTTAACGGGTATGTACTGTGACGACCCGGAAATTTCCGACCAAATTTAAACTTAATCTTTATATAATTCTGACTTGATAAGCAATGAATTTTAATAAATCTTGAACCTCCGGAAAGAGTTTTACACAAGCTTTTGCTCACCCTTTTATTCCGACGATTCACGAACGTCATAACTTGATTTAATTTTTTAATTATTGTGTATATATATGGATTTATATATATTCAACTTGAAAATATGATAATTAAATATCTCATTAAGTATATTAACAAAGTATTATATATATATATATATTTTCATACTACTAATTTAAAGAGTTTTCAAACAATATATATATTACTATTTAAACGACGTAATTAACTTATGTTAAAATGTATTTACATATAATGTATTACGAGTGTAAATACATCCTTACAAGTATTGAATACACTTTATAATATACCAATACATATAAAGGATATCTATACTCGTATTTCCGTTCAATTTTCTCAAGAATTCTACTCGCATTCATACGGTATTTTTACCCGTATTATACACAGCTTCTAGAAGTATTTACTATTGGTATATACCATTAGAAATCTTCAATTATTTGTGTAATATGTAATTCATGACCTAATCAATTTAATATTTCATGCATGACTTAATACAATTTAACTTATCTTAGATATTTTCACTAAAAGCCAAAATTATAAGCTTATAAATAAGGACCATTTTAACTCATTTTTACTCCACATTTTCTTAAACTAAAAACACACACTTGAATGCTCTCGTATCATACTTTAATCTCAGCAACTTTCCTCTTCATAATCAAGGTAAAATACTTCTCAAAATCCTTGTTCAATTCCTTGTATAATTGCTATCTTATTATACTTATAAAACTTGTAAAAACTAGAACTTGTTTTGGTGAACACCAAGCTTGTTTGAAAAACTAATCTAATATTACTAACTTAACTCTAATAACACTTATTTATATGTATTATGATGTTATATTAAGTTAATATAAGAACTTATAACTTGTACATATGAAGAACACCTTGAAACTTAACATATATCCTTTAATCTCCATTCGGTAAAAAGCGGGCTGTTTTGGGTTGGGAATTAAAAACCTATCTTAGACTTTGAGTTCGAGGCTAAGACTTTGAAAATATGTTAATATATTTAAATAAGACTTCCAGTATTTTTTTCATGATTTTAGACAAAGTGGAAGTATTTTATCAAAAATCATATATTGGGTGGATGCCGGGATTTTTCCAAATCTGTCCACCGACATAAAAAGAGGGTAAAGCTCTAAAAATTACTACTTGGGATGAACTTTTCGAATTGGTTTTGTAAAATTTACTTCTTAATGAATCCATAGCAATTTGATTCACTTTAAACGGAGTTGTAATGAATATTTAGCGAGCAAAACAAATCTGCTAAAATTAACGTTGTATGGACGAAATTTATATTATAAAAACTATATTAACTATATCCTTGTTAACTTTTCCTATATCCTATATATATTTGGACATGTTATCAGTAGTATAACAAAATATTATAATCTTGGTTAATTCTGTGATTGTATATATGTATAATAATATTCTTGGTACGTCCTAACACAATAAGTATACAATACGTTTTGATAAATCCTAAGACAATACGTACACAATACTTCTTAGTTAATTCTAAGACAATACGTATACAATACGTCTCTGGGTTGATGCAAAGACAATACGTATACAATACGTCGTGGGGTAATTCTAAGATTATATATATATATACCGATTATTGGACTGTTGGACTTTTCGGACTATTTTCGACTACTAACAATGGACTACTAACATAAAATGTTAAAAATTATTATATAAGTATTCTATGAACTTGCTTTATTTTATTCATATGTCGTATTATTATCTGAATCGTTATTATTGTTATAGGTTCGTGAATCCAAGGATGGCGGTCATATTTTTAATAAGTTGAAAACTTATTATTAATATACTTTTACTACTGTGAGTAAATAGTCTCATTTTTAAACTCTACAAATATTTTGGGATGAGAATACATGCATTTTATGTTTTACGCCATAGACACAAGTACTTAAAATATATTCTACGTTGAGTTGTACCACTTTGCATATCTTCCCTAATAGCTTGGTAACTAATATTTACATGTTGTAAGAACATGTAAGCGCGAATCCTATTGATAGATCTATCGGGTTTGACAACCCCAACTGGACTAGTCGCTCTAGTATCGTAAACGGTTGCATAGTACTTCGTTTTTACTACACTTGGTACAGTGTAGGGAGATTTCATAATAAAGGAAATATGCCACATTAATGGTTAAGTATGGTTACCAAAGCGCTCAACAACTTATAGAATACTGTTATACACTTGTGAGTGTACATATATTTATAACTATGAAATCTTGTGGTCTATATTTATATCGATGATAAACCTATATATCTCACCAACCTTTGTGTTGACTGTTTACGCATGTTTATTCTCAGGTCCTTAAGAAAGTCTTCCGCTGTTGCATTATCTGAGCAAGTTGTGCATGGAGTCTCATACTTTTATTTAAATAAAGTGTTGCATTCAATAAAACCTTTGTCATGTATTATATTCGACTGTTATGTCACGTGTGTAGTATTTGGAAACCGATGCATTTTGCGGATTATTTCTTAAATAATCGCCCACTTGTTTAAAACATGCATTATGTATAATAATGATGTGCTTTTTATGAAACAAATGCAATATTTTCTAAAACGTATCATATAGAGGTCAAATACCTCGCTATGGGACCAATGAGAACGTACTGCGTTTATAGTAATATGGACGGGTCGTTTCAAATCATATAGATATTTCACAACTTATAATTTAAGCTTTTAGCAAGCTTACTTGCAATATAACATATTGCATGATTAATGTGTAAGCACACATTAATGTCCAACATATGCACAAGGGAAGAGCGATCTCTAGTTGGGACTTGGTGACCATTCTAAATGTATCTAAGTGTATTTTAGGATTACAAGTCTTTACTAGTTACACTTGAAAGCATTGTTCTTCATTTAGCCTTAATTAATCACTAAGTCATCTTTAATAGTAATTATTGTTCTAGTGATATTGGCTTAAGTGTGTTGGTACTTGATGATCATACTAAGGATGTCTAGATAAGATTTAAGATCACAAGTTGTTGTTTAACACTTATGTGTTATGCCTAATCTTGGTTAATTTATCATTAAGATGTCATTAGGCGTAATTAACCACGATTAGTGTTTTTATGACCAAAACTCAATTGAGTATGGAGAGGGCATCTATTCTAAGCATGTTGAGAAATGTTTCATGAATTATAGATGTAGGGAACTAGTCAAATTTAATTTGGTCAAAAGTGGTGACAGAGAAAAATGCGGTCACACTGCGGTTAACCGTGGTGGTGACCGTGCAACTTGTTTTCATAAAACTGCGTTGCAATTCAGTTTGGGGTTCTACGGCTGGGTATGCGGTCGACCGTACCTTGACCGTGTATTTTGCTGATCTTTAATTCCATTCTTTAAGCTATGTTTGACTTGGTCATTTGGAAGATAAAAAAAAACTATACAGAAAATGCACCTATAAGCACTTGTTCCCTTTGCGTGTCATTTTTCATAAATCATAAGCGATGTTACATCATAAACATTTTTTTATAAAATTGCTGTAATTTACACAAGTCATTTTTTACATTTTTATACCAAAAAAGTCTTCAACACGACTTTACTTACACGTCCACGTGTTATATAGTTGCAATTTTGGTAAGCAAAATTCAACCACCTCACCCCATATCTAACACCTTTTAGTACTTTCAAGGTCCCACCGCCACACGCTTCCCAATTTAAATTCAGCCGTTCGCCGGAGATTCCAACGGCAGTACCATTTCCACAGTCGTACCGTCACTTTATCTCCGGCGATCATTCACAATTTCACTCCAGCATCCCTCATTTTAATAATTTTCAAAGAAATAATTATTAATTAAATAATTTATTACTACTATTACTATGACTATATCAAATCCTTCAGATTCTAATTCTTCCGATTCAATTATTTATCTTCACGGTGATCTAGATCTAACAATAATCGAAGCTCGATGTTTACCTAATATGGATTTATTATCCGATCGTATGAACCGTTGTTTAACTATCTTCAATTCATGTAAATCACAGCCGTTAAATCGATCAAAATCACAACGACGTCGTAAAGTCATCACTAGTGATCCATACGTAACCGTCAGTATCGCCGGAGCAACCGTCGCGCGTACGCGCGTGATCTCAAATTCTCAAAATCCAAAGTGGAACGAACACTTCATCACACCGTTAGCACATCCAGTTTCACAATTCGAGTTTCAAGTAAAAGATAACGACGTTTTTGGCGCGGATTTGATCGGTATTGTAATCATTTCTGCTGACAGAGTAATGTCCGGTGAGTTAATAGATGAATGGTTTTCGATTATCGGGTCGGGTGGTAAACCGGTTAAACCGGATGCTGCGATTCGGTTACGGATTATATTCAGATCGTTTAATGATAAGGAGAGTGATGATGAGGAGATGTTGTTTGGTTTGAAAGATAGTTATTTTCCGGTGAGGCACGGAGGGAATGTGACATTGTATCAGGACGCGCACGTGCGTGCGGGTGAGTTAGAAAAAATTGAGTTGGATGGAGATGGTAAGGTTTATGAGCAGAGAGGGTGTTGGGAGGATATATGTTATGCAATTTTAGAGGCTCATCATTTGGTGTATATTGTAGGGTGGTCTATTTATGATAAGGTTAAGTTAGTTAGAGAGAGTAGTAAAAAGTTACCAGATGGTTGGGATCAGAGTTTGGGTGAGCTGTTGAAGTATAAATCACAAGAAGGGGTTAGGGTTTTGTTGTTGGTTTGGGATGATAAGACTTCACATAACAAGTTCTTCCTTAAAACGGTATGTTATTAGGCAAATTTCATTGATTTTTATTTGCTTATAGTTGTGTAAGTTCTAAACACAGAATTAAACACAGAATCAATCATGGTAGTAATGGTGGGGGCATATGCAAAAGATTTGGGGTCCATTCGTATGGATTCTGTAATGGAAGTACTTGTGGTTAGATTGTACTGTACTCAGAGCAGTGAATATATGTTTTTCGTACCTTTGTGTATGTATCTAATTAGTTGATTTTCTTTTTAGTAAGTACAGTAACAGATTACTGTTTTAGTGGGACATGATAGGTTGGGATCACTGTTGTAAAAAATTCAACCAATGCATTACTCACATTACCCCTTATTAAGAGGAGTCCGTTCCGATTTCTCAAAATTCGTTTAATTAATCGGTAAAAGTCGGTTAATGGGTCAAAATTGAATTTTTATTAAAGTCGGTTAAAGTCAAAATTGGTCAACGATTTAACATGAATTTAAACTATAATTTTAGAGTTTTTAAATAATACGGAGTATGAACTATCTTTAGACAATTATGTTAAAGTTTATATTATGTTCATGATTTTTCTTCTATATTTACACATATAATGTTGAAATTTAATATTTAAATGTATAAAAGGTACAATCCGATTAATCTCTGAATTTCCGATTACTCCTTCTAAAGGTTCGACCGATTAATCCCCAAATAATGAGTTTTCCAAAGTCATGACCGATTAATCTCCAGATAACGAGTTTTGCAACCTTGGTTGGGATAAAGCAAACTAAGTAGAAAAAGTAGAGCTTTTATGTAAGGTATAAAATGATTATATCCCCATAATCAAAATGAATGCATTTATGCCTGCTTGTCTTATTTTAAATTCCCAGTTATATACCTACATCTACGTAGGTATGTAAATTCCCAACCTTTTATTAGTGGAATTGATTTGTACACCACTAAAGTAGTTGTTTATCTTTCTTTTTTTCTTGAGCTTTGATTTTGTGTATTGTGGTTTACAAATCACTTTGTGTGCGGTGTTCCCTGATGCTTATACCTTATCATTTCATATGTTTTTATGTGCAGGAAGGAGTTATGCAAACTCATGACGAAGAGACAAAGAAGTTTTTTAAACACTCCTCTGTCCACTGTGTACTGTCTCCCCGATATGCAAGCAATAAGCTTAGCATTTTTAAACAACAGGCATGTTTCATACTTTTATACTATATCTGATAACTTCTTGTTTATGGACTTAACTGCTACCATAATGTCTAACTTCAAAAGGTTTATAGAGTCTTCAATATTGGCGCCATGTTTTTGGAATTAGGATTTATGGATATCATATTAAAATATACTTTAGTAACTTCTACAAAATAGACTCACTATGCTCTTCGTTTCATAATGTCTTACATTGTATCTAATGTTAGCCAAATACTTTTTGCATGACGCAGGTAGTTGGGACCCTATACACCCATCACCAGAAGTGTGTTATAGTTGATACGCAAGGCCATGGAAATAACAGGAAAATATCGGCATTTATTGGTGGTTTGGACCTCTGTGATGGACGCTATGACACACCAGATCATCGTTTATTTCGTGATCTTGATACTGTGTTTGAAAATGATTACCATAATCCAACATTTGCCGTAAGTTAATGACTTAATCTACATTTCAACCTAACCATAATCAAACATCTGTACTATTAACCTTCACTTTCCTGATTTTGTACCGTGTTTCATGTACTGACTTTTCCACAATAGACAGGTACAAAGGGTCCAAGACAACCATGGCATGATTTACATTGCAAAATTGATGGTCCTGCTGCATATGATGTGCTCAAGAACTTTGAGCAAAGGTGGAGGAAAGCAACCAAATGGTCTGAATTTGGACGGCGTTTCAAGAAAATTTCTCATTGGCATGATGATTCATTGATTAAGATAGAGCGTATTTCGTGGATACTCAGTTCTACATCAACTCGTCCAAATGATCATCCTTCTTTATGGGTTTCTAACGAAGGCGATCCTGAAAACTGGCATGTTCAGGTTTTTATTACTTTGCATCTTTCATCAAATAAACAGGAGGTGGCAATCTTGACCCAAATGGGTTGGTTTTGGTTTTGGTTTTGGTTTTGGTTGTGTAGCTAAAAGAGGAATAATTTAAATGTTTGAAAGTTTCCCAACATCTATTGTTTAAATGCATACGCCCTTATAAATCTTTTCATTGAAAAGTTTTGATTTTTATCGTACTAACATTGTTTCTGTAATCATAATACATGTGCTTATTAGTTTTTGGAAATGGTTAAAAGTGGGCGATAAATGTTATGGGGTCAGCTCGATCCAAAACGGATAATTTCAAACCATACTTAATAACTATCTGAAACCCATTTTGACTTGTTTCCCTACCCACATATCTTGCCACCTCTGAAATAAAGTGTTGTGTTTGAGCTTGCACTGCTAATATGTTGGTTTTCTAATATTGATAGGTTTTTCGCTCTATTGATTCTGGTTCTTTGAAGGGATTTCCAAAAGAAGTTCGATTAGCTGAGGCTCAGGTCTTTATTATTCTATCGTATAATAAGCCATTTTATGACTTGCTTGTTTCTGAAAATGATTATTGAAATCCATTTTAATTCTTGTTTCAGAATCTCGTTTGTGCAAAAAATTTGGTCATCGATAGGAGCATTCAAAAAGCATATATTCAAGCCATAAGATCTGCCAAAAACTTCATATATATTGAGAACCAGTATTTTCTCGGGTCATCTTATGCATGGCAGTCCCATAAAGATGCAGGTTTGAGCACTTTTCATTAATACCCTAAACTATATTGTTAATTTATGCCCTTTAATTATGATTAGGGTGTATATTGTAAAAAGCTAATTTTCACATTGACCAAAATCATGTTCGGCCATGTATATCAACAGGGGCTGATCATTTAATTCCCATAGAACTGGCCCTGAAGATTGCTAGTAAGATAAGAGCAAATGAGAGGTTTTCGGTTTATATTGTTATTCCAATGTGGCCCGAGGGTAATCCTACTTCTGCATCTGTTCAAGGAATTTTGTTTTGGCAGGTACATGGATTTCGATGTTATATATATACAAAATTTCAATTCACCTTTAACATAACTCTCCTAATAAGGTTTCCACATGTTAAATTCTTCGTTTTTAAGGCACAAACTATGCAAATGATGTATGATGTGATTGCGCGAGAGCTAAAGTGTTCAAAGCTTGAGAATGCACATCCACAAGAGTACTTAAATTTCTACTGCCTTGGTAACCGTGAACAATGTGATGAAAATGCGTCAAATTCATCCAGCCAAAGCTCTTCTAATGGTGGTTCGGTAAATGATGCACCCTTTTTATATGAATCTTGATACCTTTTTTAGCTTTTATAAATTCTTATAATAAAAGTTACTTTCTTGTTTATAAATCCAGGTTTCGGCTTCTCAAAAGCATGGAAGGTTTATGATTTATGTACATGCTAAGGGGATGATAGTAGATGATGAGTATGTGATATTGGGATCTGCCAACATCAATCAACGGTCTATGGCTGGTTCGAGAGATACTGAGATAGCTATGGGTGCTTATCAACCACATCACACATGGGCTCACAAAAGGAACCATCCTCGTGGTCAAGTTAGTCCTTTGTTCTTGATTTGGTTTTTTATAAAAGAGTAAATGGATGGATAAAGAGCCGAGTTTAAGAAAAGTTTAATTCATTAAATACAAAATTCTCGACTTTGTCTACATTAAAAGAAACAACAACAACAACAACAAAACTCAATACCACATAAGTGGTGTATGGGGAAGGTGAGATGTAGACAATTCTTCCCCTATCCGAGAATAAAGACAAGTCATTTCTCCACCCAGAGTGAAAACACTCTCAAAAGTAGAGAAAGTCATCTCTCTCTATTCGACGGATTCGACGGATAGAGAGATTGCTTCCGAGTGGACCTCCGGCCAATTAAAAAATAAATTAAAAATAAAATAAAATTGAGACGCCATGAAAATGGTAAATCAAATTTTCATGGGTTTTAAATCATGCCTGAAATTTAATTTAGGCTCTAAGAGTCATTCAAGTCGCCAATAAATCGACACTTGCTGTCGACTCAATAAGTAGAGCCGTACTACGTTAAAAGAAAACTTATACATAAATGTAAGGGTGCGTTTGATAAAACCGAATAATCAAGCGTTGAATGGTTTATAATCTGAATGAAGTTGATTCTGAATAACAATAACATGTTTGATTAAAAAAATTAATGAAAAATGTGAATGATGTAAAATTACCAATCAGTTTTGGTTTTAATTTTTTAATTCTACTTTATTCTTACTTTTAGTTGAGAAATTGACTTGAATTGGTTTTGACTTTCAGGTCTACGGATACAGAATGTCACTATGGGCAGAACATACAGGAAAGCTGGAAGGCTACTTCAAGGAGCCAGAGAGGTTAGATTGTGTACGGAACATAAACAAACTCGCAGAAGATAACTGGGAGAAATTTACAACCGACGACTACACACCTTTGCAAGGCCACCTTTTAAAGTACCCGATCCAAGTTGATAGTGATGGAAAAGTAAGCCCATTGCCTGGACATGAACAGTTCCCAGATGTTGGTGGAAAGGTTCTTGGTAATCCTTCCACCCTCCCTGATGCCTTAACCACATAGTTTTTTTGTTACATGTAAATTATGTGTATATTTTCACCTTACTCACATATGTACCTATAAAATGTGAGAGGTACATATGCTTGGATGAGCTTTTTTATTTATTTTTGTTTGATGGTTCACTTATTGAACCATAGGAGTTGAGGTAGATACTTTTTTTTTCTTTTCTTTTTTTCTTTTTTTTTTGTGTGGCTGTGAGTGTAACTTGTAGATTTGGTGTGTTGTACCCTGTATTTTTGAACATTCTGTGTTATTTATTTAAATTTTTTGGAAATAGAACTCAAAGTTTGTGTTAGTGTTTCTGATAATTCATTCCATTCATTGAGCTATCTAATTGAGCTATCTATATGTATATGTAATTGCACAAAAACATATATACTACTGTAACAATAATTAGTATTTTTCTTCATATTTATTGGTATTGCACTCGCGAATCATTTTTTGATAAATCCACAACATATGTACATTAACAAGTTGTTTTGTATAACTTATTAATGTACACGTGACGGTTTAATCAAACTTTGTGATGAAAATGTCACCTGTCATTTTTCAATGATCAAAAATCAATATAGGCTATATACTAATTATAGTTTGAAAGAACTTTTCTAATGAAATTTTTACATAACATCTGTAGTTTCTTCATACTTATTTGTATTGCACTAATTACGATGTTTGAACATTACCCTTCATAAGTTTGTATTTTGACATGATGGAATTAAAACAATGCAAGTGATAAGCTTTTCAATTAATCTAAAACGGCGATTATCTTTATATATTTTTATTTAGATGTATGAAGTTTAATTTAAGTATTTCATAACTGTTTTTAAATCCTTCACAGTTTTTAAACATGCTTCGGACCACTACAAAATTCAAACACGAGACTTTCTACAAAAATTTCAGAATTTCAATCATTTGGCTTTTAATGATGATACACATGAACAAGGTTGCAAAAGACGTGAGACGGGGTCGAAACGGACGGGTGCTAAAAGGGTCGAGACGTTCGAGACGGGGTCGAGACGGACGTTAACCAAAGTTGACTTTTAAATATATAAGTATATAAATATATGTATACATATTTTAAAGCCAAAAACTTTAATTGACTAATTTTTACTCATAATCGCTATCACCGTTAAAATAAATTCAAAAAGTTCAAACTAAAATACGACATATTTGACTGATTTTACAGACTTTCTGAATTTTCCGAATTTTGACAGCCTTTGATCCGATTTTTTCAACTTTGATCTGAATTTTGACAGTTAACTGTTATATTAGACGGTTTTTTTCGGAACTGGACGGAGTAATCACTAAATCGTCGCAACAGCCTGAAACGGTGTCTTTTGCATCAGTGCACATGAATTAAAACGAAAAGGTTAAAATATTATTTTATTTAGTTGCTTGAAATAAACAATGTTCAAAATGTCTATGTTACCCTTTTTCATTATCCATCTAATCTAAAACCCTCACAAAAAAGAAACAAAAACCCTGATCTCATCATTCACTTCAGTTCGTTTCCCCCAAACATGGCAGCAATAGCAGCAGCGGCCGCAACCAAATTATTCTCTCTATTTGAAACAACCACCGTCTCCGGTGCCGCCGTAAACCTCCACTCGTTCCGTACAACTCGATTCTCTTCAATTTACTACACATCATCTCAAACCCTACGCTTCCGCCGCTACTCATCTTCCACCGCCGCTTCCGTCATTGACGACGATACCACCTCCGCCGCCGTCGCTGGGGAAATTCAACAACATCCGTGGCCTGAGTGGGTGAATTTTGTAGACCGGTTGAAATCAAAAGGTTACATTACAAAAGAAACTGGAAATGATAACGTTGCTGTTTATAAAGATATGACCATCTTGAAAGAAGCTTGTCTCAGTTTCGGCCGTGATCGTTTTGATCTATTTAAGTAAGATATCTTTGATGTTTTTGTATAATTCTGAATTTGTGATTTAATAATTTAATAATTTAACAATACCAATTTTGTTTATTATTAGTGTAATGAACAAATTAGAGAAAACATTTGAATGAGTGTCAATGTATATGCTTATGTTTTAGAAATGAGGAATATAGCTTTTTGATACTTGGATAAAGTTTAGTGTTAAAGTGTTATATTATGACTAAAACACAACTCGTTGCGAAAGGAGAAAATTGTTCATAAATTTGTTATTTTTGAAGTAATTCATCAATTTCGTAAAAGGGGGCAATGCAACAAATTAGCTAAAATGTGTTTAACTGTTTTTAACACATAATCGTATTTTTTTTCTGATTGAGGTTTGAATTCATTGTTTTCATTGTTTAATGGGATTACTTTTTGGAAATATACACAACTTATAGCTTATCGTTATTGTGTCAACAGTACTTTTAGGTAGTTGTGTGCATAGTAATCAATCAATAACACTTGCCCTTTCTAAATAATTGGTTTCAGTTAGTTTTTCTAATTCAGTTACATAAATGTTATTGTCTTTGATAAAGTGTTTTATTTTGTAACTAATCTCTAAATTGTTAATGTAGCTCACTGTCTATGCAAGACGTTCAAACTCTTGTAGAAAAGAGTTGTCCTAATATTAACCGAAAGACTGTTAATTCAGGGAAGCGATTGAGAGCACATTTACAGCTTGATGAAGGAGATGTAAGTTTGATATTATTTTATTTATAAACATAAAATCAGGTTTCCATTTGATATGTATATGATAAATGATTTGATTTTGCTAGGTATGTGGGGTATGCGTTCTTCGGGGATCATGCGATAGGGCATATTTGATACTAAAAGACATTGAATCGGCAGCTCGAACTGTAGATATTGTGCGCATTTTGTTGAGTTATGCACTTGATCCAATTGTTGTTTCCAATAAGAACCCTTCTGTTGCTGATGTTATTGAATCATCTGCCAAAAAATTACTTTTGGAGTTGACTGAGTTAAGTGACACTAAAATTAACCCCGAGTTGCAAAAGCCAGCTGCAGTTGTTGCTCGTAAGGAGCAGTCGAAATCTTATCAATTTGTTGAACGTTACCCTTCTCGAAACGTTGAAATGAAGAGAGGAGATTGGATGTGTCCCAAGTGAGTATATAAAATTTACTACAAGTGCAGTTTCACATGTTAATCTTTCAATTTGGGTCATCTCTTAAATACATGTTTAAAGTCTCTCAGTTTAATCTTTGGGTTATCTTTTAATCTTTCAAGTAGCCTAAAGGGAACGGGCGAACCATGTTAAAAAGTTGCTCGGTTTCTTCTATATACATGCGACCACCTAAATCAAGACAATAGCTTTTGTATTGTCTCCACTGTTGTAACGTACAAGTCGGCCTACGCTTCGGTTTGGGGACTAACCCGTCACGTTTCACCCAAAAATGCCTAAAAAGTCGGGTGAAGGTCGGTCAAAATCGGGCTGAGTTGGTCTGAGTCGGTCAAAGTCGGTCAAAATTCCAGTAATTTTCTAAACTAGATATTGTGCCCTATATATGTGTGTGTGCGTGTGTGTGTTTGTGTGGGTGTGATGATATATTTATGCTTAATATATTAGTTAAATTTTGTTTGTTACTAAAAGTCAACGTTGGTCAATGTCCGGCTCGTCCTCGTCTCGTCCCTCTAAGGTCCCGACCGGCAACTTTTACAACTTTGATTCTCTCTGACATCAAATACTTGTGTGCAAAATGAATAGATTTTCAGCAACAGTAACTAACATGATGAATACAATTTAATGCATTATAGTGTTCACATTTCTTGCTTGTTACCAAAACTTTCATCTTCTTATGCATGTAAGTTAATTAATTTAATGGTATATTTAAATCAGTTACAGTTCTGTATGGAATTTTAATCACTGATTGTTGCATTGAGAAAAATAGTGAGCTGTTTGCCGAAGGCGTTTTTGTTAAACATAAATTAATGTTTATTGATACGTTAATCAACCTTTTGTAGGTGCAATTTCTTGAATTATGCTAGGAATAAAAAATGCCGTGAATGCGACGAAGACGGTCCTTTAAAATCTGGTGTTGAAGAAGTTGAAATGAAAAAAGGCGATTGGAATTGTCCTCAGTAAGTTCATTAACACTTTTATTATGAAACACTTTCATTACTTTATAGTTGACTTAATGATTGTATTTCTGAATGTGTAAATATTTCTTTACTATTTTTACAGGTGCAATTTTATGAATTTTGCAAGAAATATTCGGTGTATGAAATGCAAAACCGAGGGGCCAAAGAGAGTTGGGAGTGATGATATAGAAATGAAGAAAGGAGACTGGAATTGTCCATCGTAAGTAGTATTTGTTAGTTTATAAATTTGGTAATTTTAAAGCAAAAATATTTATATTTCCACTATCTTATGTACAAGTCACTTATGCTGGTAGCTTTATTGTTCTAAATAGCACTTATCACTAAGCACAATTAGATGATCGAACTACCTTCTTCCTTAGGCATATAAATCAAGTAGTTTGTGTAACATCCCGCCTTACCACGACCACAGTATTATCCGCTTTGCCCGTAGGCGCACGGCTTTTTCTTGGTGACCACACGAGGTCTTCCCAGGAGGTCGCCCATCCTAGTACTACTCCTGCTCTAGCACGCTTAACTGCAGAGTTCTGACGGGATCTGCTGTGCTTGTAGCCCTAAAACGTGTTGTGTCTGGTAAGGATGGAAGTTACCTTATAAGGGACTCAAACTTTCTTACTTAAGCCGATGTGGGACGGGGTTGTTACAATCTCCCCCACTTAGAATCCTGACGTCCTCGTCAGGCCGAAACAAATTGATACACAGGATCTATACCTCAGGAGATGCACGAGCCGAGTGCCCGTCACACCCCGAGAGGCTAGTGCTCTGATACCATCTGTAACATCCCGCCTTACCACGACCACAATATTGTCCGCTTTGCCCGTAGGTGCACGGCTTTTTCATAGTGACCACACGAGGTCTTCCCAGGAGGTCGCCCATCCTAGTACTACTCCCGCTCGAGCACGCTTAACTGCAGAGTTCTGATGGGATCTGCTGTGCTTGTAGCCCTAAAACGTGTTGTGTCTGGTAAGGATGGAAGTTACCTTATAAGGGACTCAAACTTTCTTACTTAAGCCGATGTGGGACGGGGTTGTTACAGTTTGAGATCCCGATCCTATATATATATTATATATTTGTTAGGTATAGTTTATAATGTATGAAATTTCAAATTTGGTATATTTTTTTTTAGGTGTCGATTTATGAACTTTGCCA
Organism: Rutidosis leptorrhynchoides; assembly: GCF_046630445.1. Taxonomy (NCBI): domain Eukaryota; kingdom Viridiplantae; phylum Streptophyta; class Magnoliopsida; order Asterales; family Asteraceae; genus Rutidosis; species Rutidosis leptorrhynchoides. The sequence continues at coordinate 653,607,308 of NC_092334.1, read as the reverse complement.
GCAACACAAAGTGTCTACGTTGCCGAGAGCAACGTCCCAAACGGCAACTAAATCAAGGAGACTGGGAGTGCCCTTCGTAAGTCTCTCACAACAAGCAGTTAATTCATTTACTCTTTTTAGCATAATCGTTTAATTATATCGTCTCATTGCATATTATATTATGCACTTACAAAATTACTTGATGTCTGAAATGTTACTATATTATGTAAACTTTGGTCTGAGGTCTAAATTTGTATATTTTTTTTTTATTGAACCTTGGTTAGGTGTGATTTCCTCAATTATAATGGAAACGTTGTTTGTCGAAAGTGCAATGGTGAACGACCCCAAGATGCAGAAGCAAAATATGAAGAGCAACTGTGGAAGAAGCCAGCTTAATAATAAGTAACTAATTTGATCTCATGGTTTTATGTGGTGCCAAGAAGTAAGACATAGAACATACAACTTTAGATGTATGGAGTTTTTCGGAGTATTATCTATAGATTTGAATATGTGGTTGTTTTCAGACTGTTATGTGTTGAAAAACAGAGGAACGACAGTACGAGGGCTTTGTGGTAATGCTATTTGCATTAATCTGATAGATGATGTTGATATCCTTCATTTCAGACGAATAATGATCAATCTTGCTTAAAATATATATATGGTTGATAATTATAGTTTAAATTACTTTCTAACAAGTGACTATGTTTATGATGCGTATTAGTAGTGATAGTTGTAATATTGCGAGCCAGGACCTTGATAGATGTCATATGATTTCTATTTCATCCTAGAATATTTTGTGCAGTTTTTTTTTTATTATTACTATTATAATTACTCCGTATTTTTTTTTTTTATGTTGCACCATTTATGCAACTTGACCATATAAGTTGATTATCGATATAAACCTTGTAACTGTGAAATCGTTGAGAAAGATTAAGGTTATTATAGATCTAAAGTGATATTATGAAATTTGATTTATTCTTTCCTATCATCTTCATATATCTTCATCTTGCCAAATGTAACTTTCAAATTATCAATTAAACATGTATCTATATCTATCTATATTATATATAAATTAGATGCCCACAAGGTGCTTTAATAAAATGGATGACGATGGGACATTCATATAAGCTTTTACTCCAAAGAAGATCACACACAACGTTGTGCAACTTTAATTTTGTGTCAAAAATAGATTAATTAGTAACTTTTATTTTATTATGAGGTGAATTTCTTGAACCAAGCCACTTATATATAGTCGACACATTTGCTCTAAAGAAAATTCCCATAAAACTTACGTAGAGAATATAAAGATAATACTCCGTAACATAATTACGCTGATAGTCCATGTGCACGAATTTGTGAATATAGTCCCTAAACTTTTATTTAGCATTGGTAGTCCACTAGTCCATGTAGTTTCTAGTTTTTGCGTGGATATTCCTCCATCTAACTGTCGATACCTTTTTCTTAATAATTAAGGTAATTTTGGTGACAATGGTTCGAAGGTAGTTGTTGTGTTTCCCGTTTCGAATGCTTTGGTTGATAGGTCTGACCGTCTGAGGGTAAGTTTGAAATCGAGTTTGACGGTTCGAACTTGTTATCCTCTAAGCCTCGTGGTGATAGACGTTTGAATGATTTTTTTTAACCCTAATGGTCCTTCGTGTGTTGGTGGTGGTGGTTTGAATGTGTTGGATGCAAGGTTGGAAAAAGAGTGTTCGTGTTATGATACGTTTAGAAAAAAATGTTTGAGCCCATAAAACGGTTCGGGATTCGGTTTTTGATTCTTGTCGTGCAGTTGGTGCTTCCGTTTCTTGCAAGAAGATAAATGATGTCAAACCTATGATTTGGTTAGTGCTGGTGTGGTTGAGAAGGTGGCTTCTTCGTCGTCTAACACTGCCATGGGGAGTTGTCGTTCTATTCTAGGTCGGGGAAGTCCATTCAGTTTGCCAAGGTAGAGGGGAAGCTCATCAAACCGGTTTCAAAGAGTAATATCGAAGATTAGCTTGAATGCAGAGAAGCTCCCTTTTGATCATGGATGGTCTCGGTGATGGGGTTGGCCCTTCGAGATAGTTGTCTTGGCTTTTGTTCTCCTAGTACAAGTACCCTCTATACTTGATCATTTTATATAACATTTCTTTTTGTACAAGTCATTATGCAAGGGTAGAGGTATTATAGATCCAACTAGTAACCATTCATGGTTTAGTATTCCATTTAGAGCATTTTTTTTATCATTTACCTTTATTAGTTAGAGCACCAGGAGTCGAAGCTCTTTTTCACCGTTAAAGGGATTTAACGGTGGCGACGGTGGGAATCCCCACTCCGGCCCGCCGTTAAATCGCCGTTAAAATTCGGCGTCGGGTGTCACCGTTAGCCAGACGACGGTGGTTGCAGCCTCAATGTTAAATTTTTTTTTTACTTTTTTTTTTCTTTCTTCTTCTTCTTCTTCTTTATTTTTCCTTCTATTTTCTTTTCCTTCTTCTTTATTCTGGTTCTTGTTTTTGCAGGTGGAACGCGAATGAAGAAGATCAGCTGATAAGAGTATTTTAGGTTAAAACATGGGCCAAAATTGGGCTAAAAAGTGTGGCCAATTTTTTTTAAAAATGGGTCAATTTATTTAAACAAGTTGGGTTAAAATTTTGGTTTATATATTTTTGTTAAACTAACATAATTATTGTTTTATTTATTTTATACATTTTATATGTTAGTTAGTTACATAAATTAAAAATAAATTAATAAATTTTAAATTAATTAATAATAACTAAACTAAATAATTAAATAAGAAAAAAGAAAAAATAAATAAATAATGATTTAATACTGAGATTTAACACTGAACCATTTCCCTTGTTTTTGCCTCAGTGTTAAATCCAGTGTTAAATTTAACACTGAGATTTAAGACCGAACGACTCCATGTGCTCTTATAGCCCATATTTTGGCCACTCACATTGTTTGATTTTGGCCCACTTGATTTTGACCCATTTTAATTTCTCGATTTTCACCACAGTTTTTTTAGAGTTTTGGCCCCAACACAGTGGACCCCTCCCACCTAGTTATACATCATATATAAAACATGTAGGGAAATTGGTGAGAATGCCCCTATATACAGAAGACTTTAACAATATGCCCTAAAAATATCGAAATTGTAGTACATGCCCCCCATCTATGAATTGCGCACCACACATCATGCGTATATAATGGTGCGTGATGCGTGTCACCGAGCAATTAGGGCATATGGCCTATTATGCGTATCACGCACCGTTCGTTTGGTTTGGTGTGTGGTGCGTGATTCACCGGATAAGATAAGATAAGATTTTCTGACATTTATTCGATTATCAATATCTTAAAAGGCAATCCCCGGGGTCCCGTATATCGCCTTTGTTTGACCGAAAATCCTTTCACTCCAACGTATAACGGGTAAAAGGGTGTAATAACGGTAGTATTCTTAATGTTAACTACGATCGAGAGTACAAGAACGGAAAAACTGATGAACCTTGGGAAAAACGTGACAATCGCCGTTATGTGCGTGATTTAATTGTTAGTGTGCGTGTGAATATTTAAATGTGAAATACACACCTAAATAAAGCCCAAACACGCACGGTGCGTGGGTTACTATGCGTGGTCACTATGCGTTATATAAGAGCAGAACCAACATCTATCCCATGTTCCACACGCACCACGCATCATGAACCACTCAGGGTGCGTGTTATACTATGCGTGGCGTTGGATGACAGCATCACTAGCTAGTACGTTCGTATTGCTAGGTCACACGCATCATGCACCATTACATACGCATGATGCGTGGTGCGCGATGCGTGGATGGGGGGCATGTGCTGCAATTTCAATATTTTGAGAGCATATTGTTAAATTCTTCTGTATATAGGGACATTCTCAACAATTTCCCAAACATGTACTCCTTTACTCGGTAACTGTTTTGTTGTAAGTTGTAACCCATACACATTTGTAAAAATTAATTTGAATTAATTTGTTGTAAAAATTAAATTAATAATTAATTTAATTATTTTTAATTTGACTAATACACACTGATAATAAAGTAAAAAAAAAAACTTATTAAATTTAAAAATAAAATTATTATATACTGAGTAATATTTTAAATGGCCAAATTGTGAATCATTAGTGGACTAGGTAACTTTTTTCGTATGTAGAGGGGGATATGGGTTGGAATAGGAATTTTGTTGTTAGTTAATCGTTACTACCAATGCAATGCATAGTTATAGTTAATAGTTAATATGTATATATATCATGTAATTATTTGTAATTATTCCTTTAAATATAAATATAAATATAAATATAAATATAATAATACACTCGTCTTTGAAAAATAAAAATAAAAAACGAATTGGAAAAAAAAATCGAAAGGATATGGCATACTTGGAGAAGAAGTATAACATTTTAACCCTTATTTTTTACGTCTATTATATTTTAGAACAAGATTTCTTAAGACGGTAAAATCTATAATGTATCCCATACAACGGTAGTATCTACGACTTGGCTTCCAACTAATTTCCTTTTATATAACTGATATAAAAAAAATTATAATTAATGAAAAACACCTTTTTCTCACTTTACGCACCTCAACTCTCCCTCTCCAACTTGGATTCCACGTTTCAATAACCCTAAATAAAACCCTCCATCACTCATCATTCAGATAGTTTCCGATTCATCATTAATCAATGAAGAAATTAAACATGAATCCAAAAGAAGAAAAATGCATGAAGAACATCCGTAACATATTGTCGTTAATGGGCTTCAAAGATAATAACCCTGCTGCTACTGCAAAGGTTGACAATATGCTTGCAAAAATTTGTGAACGTGAAAAAAAGAACTACACCACTAAATTTGTCCCATCTGCTACTACTACTGTTAATCCTGTTGCTGTTCACAACAGCATGAATCATTCAATGATTAAAAGAGTTGTTTTCAGATTGGATGGTAAAAGTTGGGTGTTTGATCATGAAAAAAATAATGCCGTGTGTAACCCTAATGTGAAAAAATATTCGAGAAACCCTAGTACTAGTTCCAGAAGGGTCAATATGGGCCGTGACCAAGAAGATGATGATGTCATGATGGAGTTGAAAAAACGCAAAATTTATGATTCAGAAAACGTTAACCCTAATTTAAATATGTTTGACGATGAGTTAACGGTTTACAATATGAAAGATTTTATAACTAGTGTTGGTGGTACGAAGGCTAATTTGTTCATTGAGAAGAAACTTACTTCAAGTGATGTCAGCGAAAATCACGTGCGGTTGTTGATGCCTGGAAAACAAGTGCAAAATTTAGATAAGATTTTGACTCAAGATGAGAAAATAATTCTGGGCAGTAAAAGTGTTATAAGTGTGAGTGTGTTTGATCCACGAAAGCGTGAATGGGGATTGAATCTTGGGCAATGGGATATGGGAGTAAATGTTAACTATGTGTTCAAGAAACATTGGAAAGAATTTGTGGAAAAAAATGGATTAACAAATGTTATGAAAATTCAGGTTTGGTCCTTTCGGGATGCTAAGGAGAACCTTTGCTTTGCAGTGGTTCGTGTTTGATTATAATGCGGTCGGGAAAGTAAGTAACGTGGTCTCGATCGAAGACGTAATTATGTTGTTTGTTCAGTGACTTTTAACCATTAGTTTTGTTTATAGTTCGATTGTACGTGTTGGAACATCATTATATTAACTCATTCAATTGATGGTACTGTTATTGATTGATCGATTATTGTTGAACATATCTATCATCTAGTGAGACTATATATATATATATATATATATATATATAATAATGAGTTATGTGTTGTCTGTTCAGTGACTTTTAACCATTAGTTTTGTTTATAGTTCGATTGTACGTGTTGGAACATCATTATATTAACTCATTCAATTGATGGTACTGTTATTGATTGATCGATTATTGTTGAACATATCTATCATCTAGTGAGACTATATATATATATATATATATATATATATATATATATATATAATAATGAGTTATGAGTTATATTCCTTTGATTTTGCATTGCATTTGGTATCTGTACGATTAATGTGTTCTGGATAGTTAATAACCAAATTCATGTTCTTGAATCCTCTTTAAGTACTGTTGTTGTTTTTCTAAACAGATAATTGTGATTTTTTTTAACAGCTGAAAATTACTCCGTATAAACAGATCGTTGTAGTTGCTAAATGTAAATTTTGGATTAATTTTGATATTATTGTACTAAGAAACCATGTACTGTAAGTGTTTGACAAAATGTCACAGTGAGATTTTATTTCAAGTAATTGATTAAGTAAAACCGGTCTCCTTATTATCCCAGTGAAGTCAACAAATTACAAAATTCTGATCTTTTGATTAAAAAAAATAAAAATAAGCGTTTATAGGTATGTAATTTTGATACACTTTCTGATTCCAAATATGTTTTCATTTACCAACGTTCAGTAATTAAATTTAGTAACACTGACTATTTTATAAAGAAATTCAAATGCCTGAACTACAAAGTTTATACTTCATATATGGCACTAACACATAACAATTGTTTATATCTCTATCCACATTGATAATACTTTAGGATCAGCAGCAATTCATTCCCGTCTGTTAAATCCATGAAAAAACCGATGCTTTCTCCTTCGTGAATGCTGTTTTGATTCCCTTGACATCACATACGGAATAAAATGCACCTGTTGCAACAAGTATCCCAGTTATTGATCATATAAATATTAAATATAAATATACATTATAATATATATATGAATATGAATTAGAATTTCATTGAACTTATTGTTCAAAAGTTTGCATCAATGATGAATTTTGATAGCTGAAACAGCTAATAAAAGTACCTTAGAGTGATTACGCACACCGTGATCTTGTAGGGTTGCATCATCATTTAAAAGCTTCTCGTTGTGGTACGATAGACAAAAATTTCGCCAAACATGCTTCCTGAAAACAAAAACAAGAAGATAAGCTCAAAAATCACTCAAGTTTCTCTATAAAATTTTTACATAAAACCTTTTAATGATACGCGTATGTATTTTTTTATGACAAATAGAGTAACTAATGTAGATCAGGTTCAATTGGTATTCTGAAAAAAAAAAAAAAAAAAAAAAAAAAAAAAAAAAAAAAAAAAAACTTGAGAAAATACCAAGCAGACAGGGCATTTGTTGAGTTATAACAAAAAGGGAAAATCATAATTAGCACATCAGAGGTAGCAATTTCAACCCACTTAAATGGAAAAGACATTAATTGACATTGTATCTGATTGATAATGTTTCAAGGAGGTTACACTTTAAAGATCACCTAAATATGAAAGAGGACAAACAGGGTTACAAGTAACTGAACATGTATTCAAATGGTTTCAGCATACTAAATCGTTTCATTCAAATAATATTCTGATTAATATTATATACGTCAGCTTCCAAATCTTTTCATTACATTAATCACTCAATAATACAAAGAAAGTAGACCATGACATGTTGGTGGGTCTACAAATAAAACCTGACCCATTTTAAGTTTTTAACCAGTTAACTAACCGAGTTATTTTACTACCTCTATTGTCTGTAGCTTAAACAAAATGTAAGTTGTAACTCAAAAAAAGGAAATGAATAAATGATAGACAAAATTACTCTCGTCGTCCTTGAACTTATGCTGAAATCATACGTGTCGTACTCAAGTTTTTTTTTTTGCGTTCGTCGTCACTAAACTTGCATTTTATAACTTATGTCGTCCTTTTGTTAACTGTCCGTCTCTTTCCTCCGTTAACCTTCAGCATGTGCCAAACATGTGAGGGCAATTCTGTCATTTTCTCTCTTTGAAAGTTCAGGGACGACCGGCGTAATTTTGTCTTCTTTCCTTGAATAATTTAATTTATTTTTTCTTTTCATTTTTCTTTTCTTTTCTCTTTTAAAACCCATTTTCTTACTCTTTTTTTACCATTTCACATTCACTGCTATTCCATATTCATCCCTAAAATTATAACTCTAACAATAATATTATAACCCTAAATCTACAAATAGAAAGCAACATCATCCACCATCTCCATACTCGATTTTTTTTTTTTTTATAATTTTAATTTCTGAAAATTATTTAGAGTTTCATTTTAGCTCTTAGCGTTTAAATCATCGATTTGCAGGTTTAATTCTTAGCGTTGTAGGGATGTAAAAGCCTTAATTTTTAGACCTACAAATCCCTAATTAGGGATTTTAAAACCTAATTAGGGATTTAAAAACCCTACTTAGGAATTTAAAAACCTAATTAGGATCCTATAGAAGAATCTGAATGAAGAGAAAGCCGAAACTTTTAAAGCTTCGGTGGTGGAAAGAGTAGAGATGGTCTTCTTAGACTTAGAAAAGGCCTATGATTGTGTTCCGAGAAATTTGATTAGGAAGACCCTTAATGTTAGGGGTATCCCAAGTAGATATATTAGAACTATTATGGATATGTACGAAGGGGCGAAGTCCTGCGTTCGGACGCCTGTAGGAAACACAGAGTATTTCCCGATAGAAGTAGGCCTGCACCAGGGATCTGCCCTTAGCCCTTTCCTTTTCGTTTTGATTCTCGACGAGCTGTCTCGAGGAATACATGAGAGCATCCCTTGGAGTCTAATTTTTGCCGATGATATCGTGCTTGTAGCGGATTCCAAGGAAGAGCTTAATAGAAGACTAGAACAATTGAGGGAGGCCTTAGAACAAAATGGTCTACGAATCAGTAGACAAAAGACGAAATATCTTAGGTGTGACTTCGACAGGGTTGAGAATGAACAAAACGCCGGAGTGAATGTCAGCATTGGGGACCAAATCTTGCATCCACAAGATTCGTTTAGATATCTAGGCTCGATCCTCCACAAATCGGGGAGGATAGACGAGGACGTGACTCATCGTATTAAGATAGGTTGGTTGAAGTGGAGGGCAGCGAAAGGGGTCTTGTGCGATAAGAAGATACCGCTCAAATTGAAAGGGAGATTCCTCAAGGTGGCAATTAGACCTGCCATATTGTACGAATTAGAATGTTGGCCAATGACGAAGGCCCAAGAGAGAAGGATGGAGGTGGCAGAAATGAGGATGCTTAGGTGGACGTGTGGTAGAACCATGCTAGATATGATCCCAAATGGTGTGTTTAGGGAAAACCTTGGAATCGGAAGCATCATCGTCAAGCTAAGAGAAGAACGACTTCGATGGTTTGGGCATGTAATGAGGAGACCACGAACTGCCCCGGTTAAGAGAGTCGGGGCACTCACGGTCGACGACGTAAGAAGAAGGGGTAGACCTACCCGTAGGTGGGTGGATAGACTAAGGCTCGACATGAAGGAGTTTTTGCTGACCGAAGACATGACTTCTGATAGGAATGCGTTGAAGGTTATTATTATTTGTAATTTGTAATAGTATTATTATTACTTGTATTATTATTATTATTATTATTATTATATTATTATTATTATTATTATTATTTATTTTTTTTCTTGTACTTCTACCATTATAGTACCCTTATTTTATACTATATACTATATACTATATACTAAATATGGAGAATGCCCACCAATTACACCCCGCCACATCATCAAATTGCTACAGTATACAGTAACCGTCAGGGGTATTTTCGTCTTTTTACACCCCATAAATTAAAAAAAAAAAAAATTAAACAAATCTTATTCTACAATTCCTTCCAGCCATCTCTGCCAACCATCACAGTCAATCTTCATCACCGACCACCGTTAACCACCGGCACCGACCACCGTCAACCACCGGCACCGACCACCGTCAACCTGAGGCATCTACAAAACGGAAAATCTTGATAGATCCAACTAACAACCTAGAATCAAGATCAAATGACTAAATCGTCAAGTATGACATGAAAATTTACAAAAGCCACACATATTTCGAAATTAGTGAGCACAAATAATAAAGACAAAAAAAAAAAAAATTACAAATTATAATCAAGAATTTCTTAAATTAAAAATATACAAGTACTTCCAAACCCATTTATGCTTACAACAAGACCAAGATTTTAACATTTTGGAACCTATTAACATAACATAAATAACTAAATTGAGTGTAATTTAGCTAGGGTTACGATGTACCAAAAAAAAAAACAGCTTACCTTTTACTCAGTAAAATAATAAAAATAAATATAAATATAAATAAATATAATATAATAAATACATAAATAATGGAAAATAATGATAACAAAATAAGAAAAAACGGACCAGTTTTGAAGAATTGAATGGTGAAGTAAGTTGTTGTGGACTTGCTGTTGATTATGGTTTGTAAATATAAATTGAAGAGAATGTTGAGTGAGAGACAGGTGTGTTGTACAAAGAAGATTTGAGATGAAAATTGGAGAAGTTTAGAAAGAGAAGAAAACGATAAGTGAGAGAGAGTGTGTGGGCATTTGTTGTTCTTGCGGACGTCAAAGTGATATTGTATCCGATTGAATTTTCCTCATTCCATTTTGTCTTCATCTCATCTCATTTTCTCATCATCTCATCTAAATGTGTCGTCTCATCTCAATTCACCTCATTTTATCTTTTTTCACCTCATTCTAGGGGTGTTTATCGGCTCAGTTTTCGGTTTTTTGGTTTATTCGGTTCGGTTTTTTCGGTTTTAAAATTCTAAAAATTAAAATGAAAGACCAAACCAAAACCAAATTCAAATATCAAAACCAAAATCAAAACCAGATCGAAAATCAAATTTGAATTCGGTTCGGTTTCGGTTAAAACCAAATTAACTTCCACATCGATTTTTTTTTTTTACTTTTTTCTCACGATGTAAATAAATATTATATTATTAACTTTGTAAGTATCATACTAAAATAATATATATAATCGAAACACAGAGTTTGTCATGTCTGAAGGCAATTAAGTCTTTTTTAGATGTGTTGAATTTTATTTCCACCAACGCTATCTTTTGTTCAGGCGTATGGACTGATGTATGTCTCTGGCATGCTTATTGTATTAATGTTGGTCCCTGTAACCCATTTGAAGTTTGAAATAATGCCTTTTGCCTTGCTAAACTATTGGTAATTTGAATCAATCTTTAGTTTACATGTGGTAATTTTGAATGTACAGAATAGTCTGCCCGACGCATACGACCGTTATGATTCGTCCCATCGTTAATACAAAATCCGCTGCGAAGCGCGGACCCCAAAACTAGTTATTTACTATTATTAGAATATTATTATAATTAATTACTAGTATTTATTAGTATTAGTATTTATCAATATTAATACTATCACTATTTTTATCAACTATTAGTACTAATTCTCTTATTAGTATTACTACTTTTTTTTTTTTTTTGAAAAGCAAGAAGGACTTATATTAAACAATCACGAATAGTACATGGTTGACTGGGCAACCTTAACAACACAATACATCACGAAAGAAATAAAGAAAACAAATTACACCGCCCTAAGCTAATTGCAAAGATTGCAACTAACAAAAGAGAGAAACTAAGGTTGTGAGAACCATTGAAGCCAATCCATAATATGACCCTTGCAACGTCGTGAAATCCAATCGTATGAAAGAACTTGAACCTCGCTAAATAAAGATGGGACCGTCTCGAGCTTATTCTTGAACACCTTTGCATTTCGATTCTTCCATATAATGTAACAAACCACCCAACAAACCGCTTGTCATTGGTTCCTTTTGTGATCATGTGCTACGTAGCCGAAGGTACCATTAAAAATATCCTCATACCCGAATAAAGCCGAATTATACCCCCACCATTTAAGGACTTTCGCCCATATGTCTTTGGCCATTTGACAAGAAAAAAGTATATGTTCCACCGTCTCAATGTCACCATCACAAATCGGACATCTCACGCTGTTCAAATCGATGCCCCGTTTATCTAACTCGAACCTTACCGGTATACGACCTAATCTCGCCCGCCAAATAAACACCTCTACTTTTTTTGGAACCAAACAATTTCGCAACAACTCAATTGAATTAACCGCACGTGGTAGGATGACTTTGTCCACTAGAACCGAACAGTCCTTGACCATATATGTACCCTTCGAATTGAGATTCCATGTGACGCCCCGTACAAAATCATCGTGTACGGTACATCAACAACAGGATCATTACAAGGTCAAACACTATATGCTGTTTAAAAACCAGTTTTGCATTCATGAACAGATAACGTTTTACAAAAGATGAATAGGAAACATTAACATGAGTACATGATACTAAGGTCATTACAAAGCTATTGTTTTGAAAATAACATAAGTTAGGAATGCAAAGTAAAAGTTTCATGCTTGAGACATCTCTAAGTAATGCAGCGGAAGTCTAACACAGCAAGTCTGTAACAGCAAGTCTATACACCGAGACTAGAACAGCAAGGCTAACAGCAGAAGCAACAACGTCTAAACACCTGAGAAATACATGCTTAAAAAGTCAACACGAATGTTGGTGAGCTATAGTTTGTTTGTATTCAGTAATGTAATGTAGGCCACGATATTTCAGTGCTTCAAACAAGCGATTCAAATCAGTAATTCAAAGCAGTATGATAAAGTATATGTATAACCGTGGGCACTCGGTAACTAACTTAACGTTTATACCCCCTGAAAGTACACTTGGCAAGTGCGTATGTCTACGAAGTATTAAACACTCCTTAAATGCTAGCGCGACTAGCCCGAGTGGGGATGTCAAACCCTATGGATCCATATCTAAGATTCGCGTTCACGGTTCAAAAACCAATGATTAAACGTTACCGAGCTAAAGGGAATGTTTATGCCGTTGTATAACCCACACATATATAAGTTTAAGTACTCGTGCCTAGTATGTAAAACATAAAATCCGCATGTATTCTCAGTTCCCAAAATAAGTTAAAGTAAAAAGGGAATGCTATAACTCACAGTGATAAAAGCGGTAAAGTCGGTAATGAAAGTACGCAAGTAGTAAGTCGGTCCGAAAGGTCGTCAACCTAAATCAAGGGTTACTAGGTCAGTAGGTTGTTTTTATAAATTCTAATAGTGCATAAAATAAGTTTAAGTGTCATCATCATCATCATTCATCATCATAAAAGCTAAGTAAGTTCGACAAGAATAGAGATCGAAACAATAGGCTGACTTCGGTAAGCTGCTGCGACCTCTACGTAAATCGAAAAGATGCATAGTCAGTGGCTATGGCTCCGTATGTGAGTCCCCTAATCTCTGACCAATTTTCAGAACCTAACTCGTCTTCGTTTGACCGTGGAGACGGTTTAAGTGCGAGTAGGTCAGAAATTTCAGCACAACGTTAATAGGGTGTAGTGACTCTCGGAGGGCCATAAATCCTAAACCGTAACTCGGATTAAGACGAGGCCTAAATGAAAAATCATCTAATCGAACCGAAATAACTGAAAATCAACTTTCCAGTAGCCCAGGTGGTCTGATAAGATACGAAAATCAGTGGACAAGTGCTCCGGTGAGGTTCTTGGTGCTTGATGCTCATCACGGTTCTCATCCTTGATGCTTGTAGCTTCAAGTGTATAACTCGTTGATGGTTTAGCATCACTTTTGACCAAGATTCTACCATCAATACACAATATGTTAAGACCAAGTGGTAACACAACTCATTTAAGAGTCTTAGATGGATGATGAACCAATGTTACATCATATCCTTAGTCTTAACACAATTACAAGTCCTATTTACAAACAAAGTTACAAACTTTACATCAATCAAACAAGTATGAACATGATCCAAGTCAAAAGAGGTGATGGAACCCTAAGCTAGAGAGCTTGAATCCCTTTCACACAATTTATAAGGTCACAAAGCTAGAAAGCTTGAACCTTTAGTGTTCTTGAAGATCTTGAACCATAAAGCTTGGATCTTTAAGATATATGAAGATAACAAACAAAAGTTTGAATCTTTATAACAAAATAACAAGATTAAAGTAAAAGAAAGATGAATCTACAAAGTTGGTGAAGATTCAAAGCTAGAAAGCTTGAATCTTCCATGTTCTTGAAAGATTCATGCTTGAATCAACAAGATATAAGCAAGATCAAAGCTAAAAGGAACTTTGATCTCCATAATATGATGATGATGGCCACGAAAATGAAAGGAAAAGAAAAAGAAAAAGAAGACTTACAAGCAATACTAGAAAGGGAAGAAAGAAAGAACAAGTGTGTGTGAAAACCAAATGAGCAAGTGATTTGAATGAGAGGTAAATGGCTAGTATTTATAAGCAAGGAATTTGACAAGGATTGATGACATGCAAGGTCTAGTATTTATAAGCAAGGAATTTAACAAGGATTGATGACATGGACAAGGGCTAGTATTTATAAGCAAGGAATTTGACAAGGATTGATGACATGGACAAGGGCTAGTATTTATAAGCAAGGAATTTGACAAGGATTGATGACATGGACAAGGGCTAGTATTTATAAGCAAGGAATTTGACAAGGATTGATGACATGGACAATGGCTAGTATTTATAAGCAAGGAATTTGACAAGGATTGATGACATGGACAAGGACTAATTAATTGGGTCACTAGCTAGAGTAGGGTGTGCTTGAGCCCAACAAGGTAGAAAGTCCAACAAGACTAACTATTGTGCATAATTAAATTACTACGCGTAATTAAGCATCCAAAAAACCAGGTAATTATTATTATAAAATAATAATTAATATTTCGCAGTCATAATATTCCGATTATGACAAAAGTTAAACGTGCGCGCAAGTTCGCGGTTTATTCGAAACGTCAAATAACACTAACGGTTATAAAGGCTTCCAATGATCAAGTTATGTATCCTACGTACTCTAAGGCACGTTTTAACATATAAATGGAAGTAAACCACGTAAATCAAGTTTCCAGAGTATAAAGTAACACAGTACGCACAAATACGCAGTTTCGCAAAAACACAAGGCACAAAAGCAAGTCGAAAAAGCCGGGTCGTTACATTCCAGCTCCAACAGTCTTTTTTATCTTCGATCAGCTGCAAGTTCCGAACAGTATCTCGCAATTCAGTTAGTTCACTATTCGTTCGTCCCATAGGTGGATAGGCCCAATTGCCGAGCCCATCTCCCTTAAATTCTTCGGTTTTGTTACTGATGTTGATATCTTTGTCAATCTCGAGCCTGTATAATCTTTTGAATTTGTCTTTGAGGCTTGCGTTCCCCACCCAAATGTCATTCCAAAAAGAGGTGCTTTTCCCGTCCCCGAGCAAGCGTATGAAAGACTTAGAGAAAGAAATCCCTAACCCGTCCACATGATTTCCTGCAACACAAATAGAATTCCAAAGGCTAGCGTTTGGTTTTCGGACAAGCCCGTTTCCAAGCACAAGACCTCCATTAGAACCGTAAATGCTACGAATTACGGCGACCCACAAAGTGTTAGTTTCGGTTTTAAACCTCCACCACCACTTACAAAGAAGAGCTAAATTTTTACTTTTTAAGGACATGATATTTAAACCTCCTTCTTCGTGAGGAAGAAGGATTTTTTCCCACTTAACCCATGACATTTTAGAGTTAGAACCCGTCCCGCCCCAAAAAAAATTCCGTCTCACACTCTCGAGAGAATTTAGCACACAAGTAGGGGCACGAAAGAGCGAGAAGTAATAGAGAGGTAGGCTAGAGAGAACCGACTTAACTAAAGTTAACCGTCCACTGAATGAAATCATTTTTGCTCTCCAGTCCGCTAACCTCTTGTTAAATTTCTCGATCACCGGGGACCAATCATTCAATTTCTTCATCTTATTACCCACGGGAATACCCAAATACATGAAAGGCAACCGACCTGCAAGACATGAACACCAAGACGCAAGAGCTTCCACGTTATCATTACTAATGCCTATCCCAAATAATTGACTTTTATTATAATTAACCTTCAACCCCGAAGCCCGTTCAAAACATTCCAACAAGTACATTAAATTTCGCGCATTATGTCTACTCCATTCGCCAAAAAAAATCGTATTATCCGCATATTGCAAATGAGAAATGACGACTTTATCTTTACCCACCTCCACCCCTTTATACATCCCTCTCTCAACCGCCTTTTTCGTTAGGATATTAAGTCCCTCCGCTGCAATAATAAAAAGGAAAGGTGATAAGGGATCACCTTGGCGAACGCCCCTTTTAAGATTAAACTCACTTGTCGGAGACCCGTTTATGAGAATGGAGATTGTAGCCGATTTAAGACACGAGGAAATCCACTTACACCATTTGGTACCGAACCCCATACATTTCATCACTTCAAGAAGATAATCCCAATTAAGCGAATCAAAGGCTTTCTCGAAGTCTACCTTAAAAATTAGGCCGTGCTTTTTGTTTCGTTTAAGATCTTCGACCACTTCATTTGCAACTAACGCACCGTCTAGAATATATCTACCCCCAAGAAACGCACTCTGTTCCTTCCCTACAAGACTAGGTACCACTTTACAAATTCTCAAAGACAACATCTTCGCGATAATTTTATAATAACTGCAAATAAGACTAATCGGACGATAATCACTAAAACTCAGCGGGTCCGATTTCTTCGGAATAAGGGAAACAAAAGAGGCATTGCAACCCTTTGAAAACTCGCCAAAAACCCAAAACCAGTTGATAGCACCTACCAAATCATCTTTGATTATAGACCAAAACTTTTTGAAAAAACCAAAGTTGAACCCATCCGGTCCCGGGGCCTTCGAACTACCACAACATTTGACCGATTCCCAAATTTCCCCTTCCGTGAAAGGAGCTTCTAAGAGCTCGTTGTCCGCTGATGTAATCAATTCAGAAAACAGCCCTTCAAGGCTTGGTCCATCCGAATTATGTACCTCGAATATGCTCTTAAAATGGTTGAAAGCAACTTCTTTGATTGTATTAGGATTTTCACACCAAGACCCATTAACATTAATCCCCCGGATGTTGTTTTTATTATATTTCCTCTTTAAGGAATTATGAAAATATTTTGAGTTTTCGTCTCCATCGATCATCCAACGAACACGAGCTTTCTGTTTTAGCATCCCTGTCTTTATTTTTTCCTTTTCCATCCATGTTTTTCTCGAGTTTAGCCATTTAGTCCGCTCTTCATCCTTTAAACTACCTACTTCTGCTTTCATTTCAAGATCCGTTACCACCTTTTTAACCGACTCAATCTCACAATCAAGCTTGCCAAAGTGAACTTTACTCCATTCTTTAAGGTCTCCTTTTAATCTTTTTAACTTGTTACGAAAAACGCAATCCTTCCGGTTACCCCCCATTGGACCAGACCAAGAAACGGCAATAACCTTGTCAATACCCTCAACCACGAACCAATCATCAAAGATTTTAAACGGTTTAGGCCCAAAATCCACTTCACCATCCGACATCATAATAGGACAATGATCCGATACAGTTCTATCTAAAGCCACCACTTTTAGATCGGTCTAAAAGCTAAGAAAGTCGTCCGAAACCAAGAATCTATCTAGTTTTCTCATTTTCAACCCATCATCACTAACCCTAGTAAATTTCCTCCCACCCAAAGGAATGTCCACTAAACTATTTCTATCAATAAACTCGTTAAACCTCCTAGCCCGATTATAAAAAAATTCACAATTCAATCTTTCCGACTTATCTCTAACCTCATTAAAGTCCCCACAAATGACCCACGACACACCATCAATACACAAGATCTTGTCAAGCGAATCCCAAAACTTACATTTATTGGCGTCATCATGCGGACCGTACACAATGACAATAATCGATTCATTTCCCGACTGTTTCCATTTCCCCCGTATAGCAATAAAAAAGTCACCAATTAGCTCACTATAAACCTCGAAGATGTTTTTATCCCAAATTATTAATTGTCCCCCCGACTTACCAATCATTTCTTTTTGAACATACCCACAATCATTAGAACCCCAAAGCCCGAATATCCAATTGTCGACAAGGTTATGACATTTAGTTTCTTGAAATGCTAGAATAGAGGGCCTTTCGACCAAACATAAGCTTTTAACATCACCAAACTTACTTTCTTTCCCGGACCCGAACCCACGAATGTTTAAGGAAATAATCTTCATAAATAAAAAGAAGATACGAACAGAGAAAGAAGACACTTACATATCTTTCTTGGTCCATTTTAGACCAAGATTGGTGCCGAATTCCTCAACTCCAATACTGTTTTCCGATATCAATTGGCTCACCTCCTTCTTCTTGCTATTCCTAGACGACGATGGCTTCTTACTCAGTTTCGATCTTCTACTACCACATGTCACACAATTAATCCCACTTGGATCCTCAACGCCTTTCCCTTTCCTAGTCGATTTTTTCGCATGTAAAATTTTCGATGAAGCTTTCCAGTTGCCGATGGAATTCCAGCAGCAATTGGACGAATCAGAAGCATAAACAACCCCTTTACTTGCTTTTTTAGGCAAATAGTTGTTAGCGGTATTACTACTACTATCACTTTTATTATTTCTATGTACTATTTTTACTAATATTTATCGAGTAGGTTTTTTGTATGTTGGGGTTCGTATGCTTGCATGTTTGTTTGGTGGTATGTATGTATGTTTGTTTATGGATGTATGTATGTATGTATGTAGGTTTTGTAATGTATGTGCTTATGTTTATGTATGTAAGTTTGATTATGTATGTAGGTATGCTAAGATGGTATGCAGGTATGTGGGATGTAGGTATGGATGTGTGTGTGATGTATGTATGCACGTTTATGTATGTAGGTGATGTCGAACGAGGTGTATATAAAATAGCTTATATTTTACTAGAAAATACTATTAAATACGATACAATTTTACACAAGATATTTATTTATTTATAGAATGGATATACTTAAACCTTGCTACAACACTTATAGGCAGTGTACCTAATCGTACAGTAGTGTAGTTTTTAGTAAGTCCGGTTCGTTCCACAGGGAGATCTTTAAGCAAAGCTCAACGCTATATTAGTTTACTTTTATAAAAATACAAATATATATATAAGTAATATTATTATTATAAAGAGGGGTTTTTACCGTTTAATGACCGGTTTGTCGATTTTAAAACTTTAGTCGCAGTTAAAACCTAATGTAAAATATAAAATAAATACAAGACTTTAAATTAAAGCGTAAAGTAAATAACGATAATGAAATTGCGAATAATAAAAATGCGATAAAAATTAAATTGCGATAATTAAAAAGTACGATAATTAAAAGTGCGATAAAATGAAATAACAATAAATAAAAGTGCGATAATTAGAAGTGCAATTAAATATAAAATAAAGGAAATTAAATATGAAATAAAAGAATTATGCTTATTTAAACTTCCGTAATCATGATGTTTGACGTGTTGGTTTTAGTTTTATGCCCATGGGTTAATTGTCCTTTGTCCTGGATTATTCAATATGTCCGTCTGGTTTTTGTCCATAACAGTCCATCAGTCATAAATATAAATTGCAAGTGTCCTTGTCAAATTATTATTATACCCGAAGATAAATATTCCAACTAATTGGGGATTCGAATTGTAACAAGGTTTTAATACTTTGTTTAATGAATACACCAGGTTATCGACTGCGTGTAAACCAAGGTTTTACTACTTTGTTAACAATTACACCAATTACCCTTGAATGTAATTTCACCCCTGTTTCAATTATTCTAGTGGCTATTAATCCATTCCCGTGTCCGGTTAAATGAACGATTATTCGTACATATAAATACCCCGCCCATCGTGTCCGATCGAGTTTATATGGTAATTTATAGGGACGCCCAATTGTAAATCTTTATATTAACATTAACAAACTTTCATTTAGTTAAACAAATATAAAGCCCATTAATAGCCCATAGTCTAGTTTCCACAAGTGTCGTTCTTTTGTCCAAACCCCAATTATGGTACAAAGCCCAATTACCCAATTTTAGTAATTAGCCTAACATCATGATTACTTCGTTTTAAACAAGCATAATAATAACTTAGCTACGAGACATTAATATAAAAAGGTTGAACATAACTTACAATGATTAAAAATAGCGTAGCGTTACACGGACAGAATTTCGACTTACACCCTTACAACATTCGCTAACATACCCTTATTATTAGAATTATAATTAAAATTAAAATATAAATTATAAATATAAATATATTTACGTTGAAGAGGAAGAGAAAAAGGATGTTAAATTCGATCAGAATTCGGTTGGCTTTATAGCCAGAAGTGAATTTTGGGGCTCCGCGACTCGCGGCAAAAGCCTCTCCAAACTCCGCGAGTCGCGGAGAGGTATTTTCAGTTTACACCCTTGGAGTTTCCTGCTGCCGACGGTTTTAAATATATATATATAATATATATATAATTAATATAATTAATTATATATTATATTATATTTATATATATAGTTAACTTGTAATTTTTAGTCCGTTGCGTCGAGCGTTAAGAGTTGACTCTGGTCCCGGTTCCGGTTTTTCGAACGTCCTCGCGTACAATTTAATATCTTGTACTTTGCGTTTTGAATCTTGTACTCTTGTGATTTCGAGACGTTTCTTATCAATAATTGGAACCTTTTTGATTGTCTTTTGTTCTTTTGAGCTTTTTGGTCGTTTGCGTCTTCAATTCGTCGAATCTGTCTTTTGTCTTCACCTTTTATTATTTAAACGAATATCACTTGTAAATAGAACAATTGCAACTAAAAGCTTGTCTTTCTTGAGGAATAATGCTATGAAATATATGTTCGTTTTTAGCATTATCAAATATTCCCACACTTGAGCGTTGCTTGTCCTCAAGCAATATCGTCTTGAAATACTAGAATCACTTTTTTATTCTTCACACTTTGTACATCAGTGATTTCTATACGGCGGTATAAACAATGGTAGTAACGATATGGTTTACAGTCCCACATGACTATAAAAATTTAGATCCATTAAGGAAATTGGATCTTTATGAAAACATTTGATCTTTTGAAAATTAAATCTAGTTTTTACCCTAGATAAGTTTTCCGGAATAACCCTTTACCGGTGTTTGCAAAATATTTTTGTGGGTTTGGTGGGTTTCAGATTTGAAAATTTTAGCTCAAAACTTGCGGTTTTGTGTCACCCACTTGCTAACCTTGTATTAGGAAAGCAACACGTCCAGTTTACTTGTCCCGTATATTACCTTTCGGCAAACTACCGTCCGGTTGTAAAGGAAAGCGTTGAACAAGCAACTGTTAAGGCAATGTCCCGTGACATGCTTTTGATTATGGTCTATAACGTGTCGGACGCAATTACTATCCTTGGTAGGAGCAATAGTAAAGCTCACCCTTATAATTTGTCGGTTTGGCACGAGGTCCTGTCTTTGACCATGCTATGCAACCACCGTTCTTACGGTTGACACCCGATTTAGTTCAGGTGACCTAATGAATTCCAGGTGAATTCCTAGGATTTTACGTTCAATGGTAATGAACGCATTGAAAATAGGTTTTCAGAAAACAAATCGGTTTGTATTTTTGATCAAAATATTTTCTCGTTCAAGCTCGAGTTTAGATATCATTGAATTCCATGAGTTTGAATTCTCAATCTTTAAGGTCAATCTCAAGGATTGAGTAATATCAGTCTTAAAAGCTGATTTTTAATCTTTAAGGAGATTATCCTTTCTGGGGATCTGATTCATTAGTCTTATCAAGCTAATTTGCACGGTGCCTCCCCATTGTACGAGATAAATCCTTCTCATGGTTAGGATAAATCTGACCACTTGGCGACCCTGTTTGATGCTGAGGTCCGTGGATTTCCTGCTGATTTTAGTGATGACTTTTCTAGATTTTTCGTCAACCTACAGCTGGTCTGGACGACAACTTCATGACCTAAATCAAGAAGCGTGTGTCTTTTTCGGAAGACTTTACTTCCTTTTAGTGATGGAATTGATTCATCGTGTAGATCCATTTCTTCTTTTCTTTCATTGGGTAAAACAGTTTAGTTTAGTTCAAAGCAAAAGTATTTTCAGTTATTTGTTACAGATATATGTGACATATGTTTAAAATAACTTGGTAAATTTTCCCACACTTGGCTTTTTATTTTTCTTTTTATCGTCCTCTATTCCATTTTAAATGAATTTTAACATTTTAGTTTGTTTCTCAATTTATGTCCTTTCCGAGGTAACAATAATTTCGGTGTTAAAACCTAGTTTTATCGTTCATAAATATGTATAAACATGATTTGAATTCATTTAATTAAAAATTTTGAAAAATTTTACTAGAATTGGGTAGTCAGTATATAAGACTAGGGCTGTTCTTTTTTATCAGAGAGCACTAGATTCTAATACAACTACTGCTTTACTAGTATTTTAATGGTAACCAAGTGTATAAAGTAAAAAATTTTTAAAATCCGAAAGAATTTAACCCCTTCCCACACTTAAGATCTTGCAATGCCCTCATTTGCAAGAAATCAGTAACAATTTAAATTATTGAGGGTGATTTGTGTGAAAATGATTAAATTTTTACCAAAGTTTCCAAATATATTGGCGTTTGTTTGCTGAATGATAAATGGTGCACATCATTTGTTCATTCCGTCTTGTTGTTATTTCACATATATTTTGCATCTTTGTCGTCAAAATTACTTGCTTTTGCTGAACTTAATGCCAGTCTTTGAAAATGCGTTGTTTTACCCTGTTGTGTACATAAGATAAACTGCAAACATATATACATATTTTTGAAGTTTGGTTTATTACCCCACATTCAAAAATTATTAAAATATAAGAATAAAAGTTAGATAATTATAAAAATGATTACAATATTAACAAAAATATTAAATATATCAATAATTACAAATTACAAAATAATAAAAAAAATAAGTAAACTAAGGATGATATTGGTACCAATAGGGATTCCACGCATAACCATAAGTGCTATAGAATGCTTCGGCAGGGTCATACGTAGGATATGGTGGCTGCATCTCTATCGACCAAGGAGGGAAGACGGGTTTCGGTGTAGGAATATAGTTTCTACCTATATGTTGGCAATGCGCTATGATCTGGTTCTGATGAACTTGCCAATCTTCAAATGCTCTCTGTCTAGCATTTTCGTATTCCTGAGAAGCTATAAACCTATGCATCTCATTCCCCCCTCCTACATTACCTTGTTCCTGGTTTCTCTCTACCTGTGGATGTCTACCATTGTATCGTACTGCGGCGTTATTTCGCCGCTTCAACACTTTCGCACCATGGTATACATTTAAACCTATAGTGTCGCGGGGTTCCGGCTCTTCTACTAATAATCCCCCCCGACTTATGTCCACACCGAGATATTCACCAATCAAAGTAATAAAAATACCACCCCCTATTATGCTATGTGGACGCATCCCTCGAACCATAGCTGATAAATAATAACCCACACAATATGGTATACTTACAGCGCTGTGTGGGTCTCGAATACACATATGGTAAAACAAATCTTGTTCATTTACCTTTTCTTTGTTTTTACCCCTTTGTGTAATCGAATTAGCTAAAAACCTATGTATTACTCTTAATTCGGCTCTATCTATATCCAAATAAGAGTAGTTTCCCCCTTTAAAACGGTGATGGCTTGTCATTTGACTCCACACACCGTGTGTATCAAAATTTTCATCTATTTTCCTACCGTTTAGTATCAATCCTCTACAATCGGCAGACGCTAATTCCTCAGGCGTATATATACGTAAAGCCTGAGCCATGTCCAGTAATGACATGTGGCGCATCGAACCTCCTAACAAAAATCTAATAAAAGAACGATCGGTTAAACTAGCTACCCGATCATTCAACTCTATACTACATAACAACTCTTCACACCATACTTTATATACAGGTCTGCGTATGGTGAATAAACATATCCAGTCATTAAAATAAGAATTACCATACCTCTGTACCAGTAATTCCCTAATTGGCCCGGCCAATTCTACAGCTTCCAAGGGTCCCCATTCTATGACCCTTGGTACCTCAACAACCTTGGAATGAAGAGTATGCAAACCCCGTTGATATTTTGGATAATCTATCCAAAGTCTGTCAAATCTCAGGTTCGGGTGCAACTGTTCCAAGTGCATATCTGAAAAGGTCATGACTGGATGAGGTACATCCTGCTTGTAGTAGTTATCTACCTCCTGTTGTTCCAAGTTCTCAGCAGGAGCATGGCGGGCTTGGGATGAAGATTCACCCCTTTCATTCTGCAAAACACATCAAACACAAATTTTGTGCATCCAAATATGCATTAGTGTCAGCAAAATCATCAATCAAAATAATTACAATGACATTATCAATTTATATCAAACTTAAGCTTATTTCCACATTTTTATCAAATCTACACTTTTTCAAATAAGCATATACGAAAATTTTCGCCAAGTTCATAAGCATTCAACTCAAATAACATGTCAAAATAATCATTACTAGCAAATAAACAAGTCTCAAATGGCATTATCTTTCAAAAATCAAGTTCATGAATTTTGGACTTGAAAAAGTCCACTTTAATTCTCAAAATCATGTTTAGGCTCAAAGTTTGGATCTTTTAACTACCTAGACATGTTACACTACTCAATTTAGCAACAATTCATGACAAAAATCGGCCATAACCTGTTTATATCAAAAAGCCCCAAATTGCTCAAGAACACAAACCCTAGATTATTCAAAATTTGAAGTTTAAGGCTTCTAATCATGTTAAACAGCATCAATCTAGGTTATACAAGCATAATACATAAACAATTTAAGTCTAATTACACTAAAAAGCATCAAAATCAAATTGGGGAAAAATAGCTCAAGAACACTAAAATTCGAATTAAATGGTGTTTAGGTGTAGAAATTTACCGTTTTTCTTGAGTAGTTCCTAGATATCATCCTTCTCAACATGATTTTAGCAAAAAATTTGGTGATTACCGGTTAAAAATTGAGATTTTTGGGGGTGATTTTCGGGTTTTTTCGAGTTCTTTTTCGCAGAAAATTTCTGTGTTTTTGGTGGTGGGAGTTTACTGATCGATTCAGCTGTTTTATTTTTTTTCTGTGTTTTGGTACCTCCGCGAGTCGCGGAGGTTTTCACTTAAAACTCCGCGAGTCGCGGAGTTACTTTTTTTTTTTTTTTTTTTTTTTTTTTTTTTTTTTTTAATCCTTAACTTATAAAACAATTAAGAAATTAATTTTAAAATTTTGTTTCCCTTGTTATTTAGGACGAGGTCGTTTCGGATCGATGTCCTAGTCCGTCCTTCGACAAAATTTTAAAATTTGTCTTTTTGTAGCGATTGTTTTAAAAGCTAAGATTTTTGGGTTTTTTTTAATGTTTTTGCATACTTTAATTTAATAAGATTAAAAATAATGATAATAAAAGTTCTCGTCCCTTCCTCGGGTAAAGCAATTTCGGTTCAGAGACCTAGTCTTCAACTTACGACGAATTTTAAAAATCATATTCTTAACTTAATGAGATAAAGTAAATTTTTGTTTTTAAATTCACACAACTTAAATATAAAATTCAAAATTAATATTAAAAATTCAAAATTCACACCAAACTTAAAATTTGAAATGCATAAAATTAAAATTTCATATTTTAAAACTTAAAAATTCACACCAAACTTAATTTAAAAATTTATAAATTCATATCAAACTTATATTAATTTTTCAAATATTTACAATTTTAAAAAATATTGTTTTTACAAAGTTTACAATATTAATTTAAGATTTAAATATTAATTTTAAAAACATGGTAAAAATAAATTTAAAAATCTTTTTTTTTTCTTTTTATCCCACTTTAATCAATCAAATATTATCAAAAATATGCGCCCCTCTTTTCGGTAAAGTAATTTCGGTTCCAAGACCTAATTTAACTCATGACGAATTTTTGAAATATTTTGGGTTGATTGATTAAAGATATTTATACCTTAAGAATAAACGTTAAATTTCGCAGTGATGTAATAAATTTTTGAAGGATATCAATAATTTCGGTCGCCAAACCTAATTTTATTTAATACCAATTTAATACTTTTTAGCGAACAAATTAGCGTTTATTATCAAAAGGTTAAAAATAAAAATAAAAACTGTACAGACATACCTGTGAAATAGATTTCTTAGTTATATGATCTATTATATTCATAAGATAGTCGGTTTAATTGGTCTTCCATGGCTGCATAGGCGTAACCTCGAGCATTCATTGTCTTTTCTTCTAAACATATGAACGGTCCGTCTCTGCATAAAGTAACAAATTCGGTATTTGAATAAGTTTGATTATTTGAACATTTACCTCCATGTGACCATTTTCCGCATTTGTGACATTTTTCTAGGTGTCGTGCTCTTCTTTTCGCTGCGGATTTTGATTTTCCTTTACCAAATTGTAACTTATTATCTTCGCATCTGGATCCTTTTCTAACTCCGTCCATTCTTTCTCTGATTACTGATACTATTTCACTCGGGAGTATGTCATTATTACGTTTAGTGATCAAAGCGTGTAGCATTAGACCATGGTTTAGTTCACAGGCAGTCTTCATTTCGTAAAAACTAAAAAAAATAAAAATTCAGAATGGGGGGAGAAGACTAGTTCTTTAGGGTCTGCTAGGGAAAGACCATACGTGTTCCATTTTCGAGAACTACACGAAAACAGACAATCTAACTCTAACAGAAATACTTATTATCCTTTAAAGACTTGATTCTCCCCACACTTAGTTAGCTGTGGTGTCGAAATTGTGATTAACTTCGTTGTCGACTTCCATCGGACCCTGTATGTAATGTTTAACTCTGTGACCATTAACTTTAAATTCAATCCCATTTGAATTTATCAATTCTATCGTTCCGTATGGGAAAACTCTTTTGACTATGAATGGTCCAGACCATCTTGATTTCAATTTTCCAGGAAATAGCTTGAATCGTGAATTGAAAAGAAGAACTCTGTCTCCTTCTTTAAATTCTTTTGAACTTCTGATTCTTTTATCATGCCATTTCTTCGTTCTTTCTTTATATATTAACGAATTTTCGTATGCTTCATGTCTTAATTCTTCTAATTCGTTTAGTTGACTTAATCGTAGACGTCCGGCTTCATGTAAATCAAGATTACATGTCTTCAAAGCCCAAAATGCTTTGTGTTCAATTTCTACTGGAAGATGACATGCTTTTCCATAAACAAGTCTAAAAGGTGTGGTTCCAATTGGAGTTTTGTAGGCTGTTCTAAAAGCCCAGAGTGCATCCTCCAATTTAATGGACCATTCCTTCGGATTTGATCCTACGGTTTTCTCTAGAATACGTTTTAAAGCTCGGTTGGTATTTTCAACTTGTCCACTTGTTTGTGGATGATATGCGGTGGAGATTTTATGAGTTACTCCATATCTTTTAAGAACTTTTTCAAGTTGATTATTACAAAAATGAGTACCCCGATCACTTATTAAAGCTTTCGGTGTTCCAAACCTTGCAAAAAGACGTTTTAAAAAGTTTACTACAACTCGTGCATCGTTAGTTGGGAGAGCTTGTGCTTTCGCCCATTTAGATACATAATCAATGGCTACGAGTATATATAGATTATTATGAGATTTTGGAAATGGACCCATAAAGTCAATACCCCAAATGTCAAATACTTCACATACTTGGATGACATTTTGTGGCATTTCATCACGTTGACTTATTTTTCCGGCCCTTTGACATGCATCACAGGATTTGCAAAGAAGGTGTGCGTCTTTGTAAATTGTAGGCCAATAGAATCCAGCTTCATAAACTTTTCTTGCTGTTAGTTGAGGCCCATAATGCCCTCCTGTTGGTCCTGTGTGACAATGGTTTAAAATTTTACTAGCTTCATCTCCAAATACACATCGGCGTATTATTCCATCGGGACAACTTTTAAACAGATGTGGATCTTCCCAGAAATAGTGTTTTATATCACTGAAGAATTTCTTTCGTCTTTGGTACGATAATCCTTTTTCAAGGAATCCACAAACTAAGTAGTTTGCATAGTCTGCAAACCATGGGATTTCTTTATAATCTATCTTCAATAGATATTCATCAGGAAAGTTGTCTTGTATGGCCGATTCATTCAGAACTTCTAATTCGGGATTTTCAAGACGAGAAAGATGATCAGCGGCGAGATTTTCTGCTCCTTTTTTATCTCGGATTTCAATATCAAACTCTTGTAAGAGTAAGATCCAACGGATTAATCTTGGTTTAGCATCTTGTTTTGAAAATAGGTATCTAAGAGCAGAATGGTCGGTATAGACCACCGTTTTTGCTAGAACTAGATATGATCGAAATTTGTCAAAAGCAAAGACAATAGCAAGGAGTTCTTTTTCAGTAGTTGTATAGTTCGTTTGTGCTCCTTGTAATGTCTTACTAGCATAATATATAGGTTGAAATCGTTTTTCAATCCTTTGTCCTAAAACGGCTCCCATTGCAAAATCACTTGCATCGCACATTAGTTCAAATGGTAGATTCCAATTTGGTGTTATCATGATCGGTGCATTAGTGAGTTTTTCTTTAAGAATATTAAAAGATTTGATACATTCATCTGAAAAGATGAATGGCGCATCCTTTTCTAGGAGTTTATTCATAGGAGTGGCAATTTTAGAAAAATCTTTTATGAAACGTCGGTAAAAACCGGCATGCCCTAGAAAACTCCTAACTCCTCTTACATTGGTGGGATGTGGAAGTTTAGCAATTACATCTACTTTAGCTCTATCCACTTCAATTCCTTCTTTTGAAATTTTATGTCCAAGAACGATGCCTTCTTTAACCATAAAATGGCATTTCTCCCAATTAAGTACTAGATTTGATTTTTCGCATCTAATTAGCATTCGTTCCAGATTAACTAGACATGATTTAAATGTATCACCGAAGACTGAAAAGTCATCCATGAATACTTCCATGCATTCTTCTATCATGTCATGAAAAATCGCCATCATACACCTTTGAAAGGTTGCAGGGGCGTTACAAAGTCCAAATGGCATGCGTTTGTAAGCAAAAGTACCATAAGGGCACGTGAATGTGGTTTTCTCTTGATCCTCGGGTGCTATTGGAATTTGAAAATATCCGGAAAATCCATCTAGAAAACAGTAGTAACTATTTCCGGCTAATCTTTCCAACATTTGATCTATGAAAGGTAAAGGAAAGTGATCTTTTCTGGTGGCGTCATTTAATTTTCTATAATCAATACATACACGCCATCCTGTTACAGTCCTAGTAGGAATAAGCTCATTTTTCTCATTTGTAATGACAGTCATGCCACCCTTCTTAGGCACGCATTGAACTGGGCTTACCCATGGACTATCAGAAATTGGATATATCAAACCTGCATCTAGCAGTTTAATAATCTCTTTCTTAACTACATCTTGCATATTAGGATTTAGTCTTCGTTGGCGTTGCACATACGTTTTATGACCTTCTTCCATAAGGATTTTATGTGTGCAATACGAAGGACTTATTCCTTTAATATCATGAATCTTCCATGCAATGGCTGGTTTATGAGCTTTCAACACAGAAATGAGTTGTGATTTCTCATTTTCAGTAAGAGAAGACGATATTATTACAGGTAATTCAGATTCACCATGTAAATAAGCGTATTCCAAATGGTTTGGAAGTGGCTTTAACTCTAATTTCGGAGGTTCTTCTATTGATGATTTATATCGATATCTGTCTTCTTCTTTTAGCATTTGAATTTCTTCTGTTGTTGGTTCATATCCATTAGCTATAAGTGTAGCTAACATTTCAGCTTCATCAATTGGTTCATTACTTTCTCCTAAAGAACATTCTCCTGTTCCGTGTAATTCTGGAAATTCTTCTAATAATTCTGCATGTGCATCTATAGTTTTAATATAATAACATGTATCATCTGCAGATTGTGGTTGTTGCATTGCTCTATCAACTGAAAAGGTAACACTCTCATCCTCTATACTTAGGGTCAGTTTCTTACCGAACACGTCTATCATTGCTTTAGCCGTGTTTAAGAATGGTCTTCCTAATATGAGAGGAACTTGAGAATCTTCTTCCATGTCCAAAACAACAAAATCTACTGGAAATACTAAAGTACCAACTTTAACTAGCATGTTCTCCATTATCCCTCTAGGATATTTTATTGATCTATCGGCTAGTTGTATGCTTATTCTGGTTGGTTTCAATTCTCCAAGGTCTAGTTTAGCGTATAGTGAATACGGCATTAGATTTATACTAGCACCTAAGTCTGCCAATGCTTCTATTGAACTAAGGCTACCCAGAAAACATGGAATTGTGAAACTTCCTGGATCAGATAGTTTTTCTGGTATCTTATTCAACAGCACTGCTGAACAATTAGCATTCATAGTAACAGCCGAGAGTTCTTCCATTTTCTTTCTATTCGTGATTAGATCTTTCAAGAATTTAGCATACCTTGGCATTCCTGAAATTACGTCAATGAAAGGAAGATTTACATTTATCTGTTTAAACATATCCAAGAATTTGGATTGCTCGGCTTCAAGTTTCTCTTTCTTCATTTTACTCGGATAAGGAAGAGGTGGTTGGTATGGTTTAACATAAGGTTTATCCTTAACTGTGTTATCTTCATTAACCTTTTCAACTACCGGTTCTTTTTCCTTATCTTGATCAGGTTGTGGTTCTTGTGTAGTAGGAATAGTTTCATCAGAAGTTACAGGTATTTCAGGTGGTTTAAGTGTTGTACCACTTCTTGTGGTAATAGCTTTAGCTGTTTCATTCCGGGGGTTAGCATTTGTATCGCTTGGTAAACTTCCCGGTTTTCTTTCACCTATTAACCTTGCTAGGTTACTCACTTCTTGTTCCAGATTTTGAATAGAAGCTTGTTGATTTCTAAATGCTTGAGCATTTTGTTCATTGGTTTGTTTTTGAGATGTGAAAAACTGCGTTTGAGTTTCAACTAGCTTCGTCATCATATCTTCTAAATTTGGCTTTTTATCATCGGTTTGTTGTGGTGGTTTGTTTTGAAAATTCGGTCTTTGCTGATTATAAGTATTATTGGATAATTGTTGATTGCTAGGACCTTGTTGGTTATTGTATGGAATATTTCGGTTATAATTCTGGTTTTGATTGTAAATCGGTCTTGGCGGTTGATAATTATTCTGATAATTATTTCCAGGCCTTTGGTTTATGTATGAAATATTCTCTCTTTGTTCCATTGTTAATTCAATACTGAGACAATCTTTTGTCAAATGTGGTCCTCCACACTGCTCACAACTAATTCGTATAGCATGAATATCCTTAGTCATCTTTTCCATTCGTCTCTCGAAAGCATCTATCTTTGCGGAAATGGAATCTAAGTCATGGCTAGAATCGGCTCTAGCTGCTTTAGATGATCTAATGATATCTTTTTCTTGGTGCCACTCATGTGAGTGGGAAGCAGTATTATCAATAATTTTGTAAGCATCAGTTTCGGTTTTCTTCATAATCGAACCACCAGCTGCTATATCTATGTCTTTTCTTGTAGTGATGTCGCATCCTTGGTAGAATATTTGTACTATTTGACAAGTGTCTAAACCATGTTGCGGACATCCTCTTAACAACTTTCCATATCTTGTCCACGCCTCATATAGAGTTTCATTTGGCTTCTGTGTGAACGTAACAATTTCTGCTTGAAGTCTTACGGCTTTAGATGCAGGAAAAAATTGTTTAAGAAATTTGTCAATTAAAACGTCCCATGTATCGATCGCTCCTTCAGGTAACGATTCCAACCAATCTTTGGCTTCTCCCTTTAAAGTCCAGGGAAATAACATGAGATATATCTGTTCATCCTCCACTTCTCGTATTTTAAATAGTGTGCAGATCCTATTAAAGGTACGTAGATGTTCATTTGGATCTTCCTTCGGCGCACCACTAAATTGGCATTGATTAGTCACCATGTGTAGAATTTGTCCTTTGATTTCATAATCTGGCGCATTAATGTCTGGATGAGTAATTGCGTGACCTTGGCCAGTGCGTTTAGCTCTCATTCGGTCTTCCATACTTAAAGGTTCCAGATTCTCCATAATTGAATTTGTTGAATCGGTATCACTAGATGATTCTGATTTAATAGTTCGTTCCTCAACAATCTCTGTTTGAATGATTGGTGGTTCCGGAGGAAAGTTTAATGGTTCAGGATCTATGAACCGTTCCTGAATATTATCTGGATTCTCAATTGTGAGGTTTGTTTCAAAAACTGGATTATCGGAAATTTGAACTAAAGTACTTGGTCGACTGGATGACGATTCTAAAGAAAAATCAACGGCGGCGATATTTGTTAAACGATGTCTTGATCGAGTTACAGGTGGTGAACGTACAAAAGGTGGTGAACGTCTTGCTCGGTGCATTCACAGAATATCCTATTAGTTTTTTTTAAAAGGAAAGAAAAATTATAATAAGTTATCCAATTAATAGACTTTTCTGATTTTGCCCACGTTTCGAATAGCCAAAAGATGCAGCAGAGGGGCAGGATTCGTTTGGTCTCAATATAATTGAGGACTGTTTGGCTCCAATAACCCGGTCCACGTACAAATCCAACTATTACTACGAACCAGAAAATTTTGATGTCTATTAATTTAACCACTCAAAATAAATTTTCGTAATTTTAAGAAATTTAGATAAGAAGTAGAAAAAAAAATCTAAGTCCTAAAACTAGAATGGCGAGAAATAAGAGAGAAAAAGATTGCGCGTCGAAAAATGTCGAAAAAAAAAAAAAATGGTTGAAAAATAAAAGGTGACGGAAAAAAAAAAAAAAAAACTTAAAAAAACTTAAAAATACTTAACTAACCTAACCTTATTACTACAACTAACTTAAAATTATAATCGCAAATTGATATTACTAATTGGAATGATAATTGATACATAGTAAAAGGTCTAAAAATATTAAAGCTTACAGGAAAAACTAAATCCCAAATGGAAATAACTTTAAAAAGAAACTAAAACTTAAAAAGGCGTCGCAAAATTCTAAAGCACCTAAATCTTAGTCTAAAGAAAAAGCACTTAAGGAATTCTACGGCAAAGCCTAAAAATATAGGAGTAAAAATAACTATAGCAAAAACTAAGTTTAAAATTAATTATGAGCTAAAAATACAAAAGTTACGCTACAACGATTAAAAAGGTACAAATTATAAAAATATACAAAAAGTTGTAAAAAGTACAATTTTTATAAAAATATTATTTTTATATTATTTATTTTACTAAACTATTAATTTTACAATTTAATAAAAACTTATTAAAACTAAATACATAAATATAAAGTAAAAAAAATAAAAAACTAAAATTAATAATAATAATAATAATAATTAAGTTAAATAATAATAATAATAATTAAAACCCCGTAATCAATGCGAAATTAGGGTTTTGTCCGTGTGTCAGAGGGCTTCCGCGAGTCGCGGCAAATAAAGAGGAAAACCCCGCGAGTCGCGGGGTTCAGGAATTCAGTTGACAGGTTTTGTTTTTACGCGTTTTTTTCTTTTTATTTTTTTTTTTATTATTTTCTGTTTTCTGTTTTTAATTTAAATAAACGATTTTTAATAAAATTTATATTTTTATAAATTAAAATAAAGATAAAGAAACTTATAAAACTTAAATATTTAACAAAATCCTAAAAATACTTATATTTTTGTTTTTTCTTTTTATATTTTTGAATGATTAAAACGTAATTTTTACAAAAACGACTTTTAATAAAAGTAAATAAAAATCTTTTTTTTTTTTTTTATTAGCGTTGCGCTTCCGGCTTTTAAGAGTAATTCCCCGGCAGCGGCGCCAAAAATACTTGATGTCGAACGAGGTGTATATAAAATAGCTTATATTTTACTAGAAAATACTATTAAATACGATACAATTTTACACAAGATATTTATTTATTTATAGAATGGATATACTTAAACCTTGCTACAACACTTATAGGCAGTGTACCTAATCGTACAGTAGTGTAGTTTTTAGTAAGTCCGGTTCGTTCCACAGGGAGATCTTTAAGCAAAGCTCAACGCTATATTAGTTTACTTTTATAAAAATACAAATATATATATAAGTAATATTATTATTATAAAGAGGGGTTTTTACCGTTTAATGACCGGTTTGTCGATTTTAAAACTTTAGTCGCAGTTAAAACCTAATGTAAAATATAAAATAAATACAAGACTTTAAATTAAAGCGTAAAGTAAATAACGATAATGAAATTGCGAATAATAAAAATGCGATAAAAATTAAATTGCGATAATTAAAAAGTACGATAATTAAAAGTGCGATAAAATGAAATAACAATAAATAAAAGTGCGATAATTAGAAGTGCAATTAAATATAAAATAAAGGAAATTAAATATGAAATAAAAGAATTATGCTTATTTAAACTTCCGTAATCATGATGTTTGACGTGTTGGTTTTAGTTTTATGCCCATGGGTTAATTGTCCTTTGTCCTGGATTATTCAATATGTCCGTCTGGTTTTTGTCCATAACAGTCCATCAGTCATAAATATAAATTGCAAGTGTCCTTGTCAAATTATTATTATACCCGAAGATAAATAT
This sequence comes from Rutidosis leptorrhynchoides, assembly GCF_046630445.1. Taxonomy (NCBI): domain Eukaryota; kingdom Viridiplantae; phylum Streptophyta; class Magnoliopsida; order Asterales; family Asteraceae; genus Rutidosis; species Rutidosis leptorrhynchoides. The sequence continues at coordinate 653,573,071 of NC_092334.1, read as the reverse complement.
TCCAACTAATTGGGGATTCGAATTGTAACAAGGTTTTAATACTTTGTTTAATGAATACACCAGGTTATCGACTGCGTGTAAACCAAGGTTTTACTACTTTGTTAACAATTACACCAATTACCCTTGAATGTAATTTCACCCCTGTTTCAATTATTCTAGTGGCTATTAATCCATTCCCGTGTCCGGTTAAATGAACGATTATTCGTACATATAAATACCCCGCCCATCGTGTCCGATCGAGTTTATATGGTAATTTATAGGGACGCCCAATTGTAAATCTTTATATTAACATTAACAAACTTTCATTTAGTTAAACAAATATAAAGCCCATTAATAGCCCATAGTCTAGTTTCCACAAGTGTCGTTCTTTTGTCCAAACCCCAATTATGGTACAAAGCCCAATTACCCAATTTTAGTAATTAGCCTAACATCATGATTACTTCGTTTTAAACAAGCATAATAATAACTTAGCTACGAGACATTAATATAAAAAGGTTGAACATAACTTACAATGATTAAAAATAGCGTAGCGTTACACGGACAGAATTTCGACTTACACCCTTACAACATTCGCTAACATACCCTTATTATTAGAATTATAATTAAAATTAAAATATAAATTATAAATATAAATATATTTACGTTGAAGAGGAAGAGAAAAAGGATGTTAAATTCGATCAGAATTCGGTTGGCTTTATAGCCAGAAGTGAATTTTGGGGCTCCGCGACTCGCGGCAAAAGCCTCTCCAAACTCCGCGAGTCGCGGAGAGGTATTTTCAGTTTACACCCTTGGAGTTTCCTGCTGCCGACGGTTTTAAATATATATATATATAATATATATATAATTAATATAATTAATTATATATTATATTATATTTATATATATAGTTAACTTGTAATTTTTAGTCCGTTGCGTCGAGCGTTAAGAGTTGACTCTGGTCCCGGTTCCGGTTTTTCGAACGTCCTCGCGTACAATTTAATATCTTGTACTTTGCGTTTTGAATCTTGTACTCTTGTGATTTCGAGACGTTTCTTATCAATAATTGGAACCTTTTTGATTGTCTTTTGTTCTTTTGAGCTTTTTGGTCGTTTGCGTCTTCAATTCGTCGAATCTGTCTTTTGTCTTCACCTTTTATTATTTAAACGAATATCACTTGTAAATAGAACAATTGCAACTAAAAGCTTGTCTTTCTTGAGGAATAATGCTATGAAATATATGTTCGTTTTTAGCATTATCAGTAGGTTTTGTTTGTTTGTTGGTGTGTATATATATGTGCATGTATGTATGTTTTTGTTTATAGGTTTATGATGACTTGGTATGTATCAACGTATACGGATGTTGGTATGCATGTATAGATGTATGTATGTATTTATATTTATATGTAATATGTATGTATGTAGGTATGCTTATGTAGGTGTGTATGGTATGTACGTTTTGGTTGTTTGTATGTATGTATGTTCGTAGGTATGTTTCATGTATGTACGTAGGTTTGTTTGTGTACGGATGTTTGTAGGCATGTATATAGGTTTATGTTTGTGTGCATGTATGTTTATGTGTGTTTGTATGCATGTATTTATGTATGCATGTATGTATATGATCAGGTGCTTCGCATCGTTTGGTGCATCTTGGGGTCATTATGGTTGAGGACGACCCTTTTTGCTCTTGAGCTTGGTTGGTTTCCTTTAGTCGTGTGACTTCGGGGATGTCTACCGTAAAGGTGCATGAGTGGTGGTTGGTTTGTTACGGGTGGTCGGCTCTTTGCTTGCGCAACAACTTCCACCTGGCATGCCATTCGAGTTTCTGCCCACAAGGTCTTTTGGCTCTACTTATTGAGGCAACAACAAGCGTCGATTTAGTGGCGACTTGACTGTCGCTTAGAGCCTAAATTGATTTTCAGGCTGGCTTTAAAACCCATGGAAATCTGATTCTACCATTTTCATGGCGTCTCTAATTTTTATTTTTTATTTTAATTTTAATTTTTAACTTTTATTTTTAATTTTAATTTTTAATTTTAATTTTATTATTCTTCTTTTCTGTTTATTTACTTAAAATCTTTTTTTTTTTTTTTGTCGGAGGTCCTCACGGAAGCAATCTCTTTACCCTAGAGTAGAGAGAATGATGACTTTCTCTTCCTGTGGGTGGAGAATTCATTTTCTCGATTCGTGGTTAAAGAAACGACTTCTCTTCTATACTAGTGTAGAGGAAGGATTGTCTACATCTCACCTCCCCCATACCTCGCATGTGCGGGATTGGGTATTGTTGTTGTTGTATTAGGGATTTGCAGGTATAAAAATTAGGGTTTTTAAATACCTACAACGCTAAGAATTAAACCTGCAAATCGATGATTTTGACAGGGAACTTTATTTACCTTTGTTGGCTCGATAGCATAACCTCATTCTGGAAAATCATACAACGAACCATTTACAATTACAATTGAAGAAACATTAATCTTAATAGCACACCAAAATAATTAAAATAAAATATGAAACTCTAAATAATTTCCAGAAATTAAAATTAAAAATAAACAAATTCATGAAAAGAAAAATTAAAATTAATTTTAGTGTTAGGGTTGTACCTTTAGGGATGAATATGGAATAGCAGTGAATGTGAAATAGTAAAAAACAAAAAAGAGTAAAAAAATGGGTTTTAAAAGAGAAAATAAAAGAAAAATGAAAAGAAATAATAAATTAAATTATTTAAGGAACGAAGACAAAATTACGCCGGTCGTCCCTGAACTTATTACGCCAGTCATCCCTGAACTTTCAAAGAGAGAATATGACAGAATTGCCCTCACATGTGCCAAAGGTTAACATAGGAAAGAGACGGACAGTTAGCATAAGGACGACATAAGTTATAAAATGCAAGTTCAGTGATCACGAACGCAAAAAAAAAAAAAAAAAAAAAAAAAAAAAAAAAAAAAAACCTTTGACGATGACGTGTATGATTTCGGTATAAGTTCAAGGACGACGGTAGTAATTTTGTCTAAATGATAAAACTAAAGAACGAACCAAGAAATGTGGCGATGACCCATCTTTGACTGCTCCATTTCGTTGACTTTTTTCTTGACAGCAAGTTTCAAATCCTTAACTGTTGCAGAATTCATCACTGCAACATCTGTGTCCAATACCAACAATCATTAACAATACTAAACTCATATACATAAGCTACACAAACACAAATCTTACATACCAAAAGATGTACCATCCAACTTAAGCACAGAAACACGCATAGCACTTCCGAGTTCCAAGCTGATTAGTGTGTCAACATCTGATAAACTCGGCTTTCTTGGCACATCTGAAAGTACAGGATCATCGAGAAGTGCAGCTAGTGTTGAATTTAGCTTTGCTTTCTTGACATTGGTAGTGTTGTACTCAAGAGCCAAAATTTCATCATCTTTTGCACTACTCGATGTTGGTCTAGCCATATACTTCTTTTTAAATGGATCAAATAATTATCACTCGGGAATTCAAAAACCTGTTAGATTAGACAATAATATACAATCATTTCTTTTAGAAAATATACTGAATAACTAGGAGGATTTCAAATATATTTCTTACTATTTCACCTTGTTTTTCAAAGGCCTTTTGAGGATCTGATTATAAATTCATATATTTTCAAAGACATTGAAACAAAATTTGCTATATTTACAAATATCAATACACTGAAACCTACAATAGGATCTCATTATCACAGTCATAACTATATCTGAAACGAAACTAGGATAGAGTTTACTTACAAATAGTGTCATAGACAAAAAAGCTCAGTGAGGCAATACATCGAACACCTAATGTGCAAGAAACAAGACACATGCCAAAGACGGTAAATATAACAAAATTTAAAAAAAAAAATTACTCTCATTCAGAAATTAATCATTCCTAAATCCTAATTGATACCGAAAATGATACAATTTTATAGAACAGTTCCAAAGATACTATAAAGAATGCAAACAATCACTTTGATAGCATATGTTCTCATTCAAAGTAAAATCGCATAATCTCCTGATTATGCTCCTCATTTATATTATACCTTTAATTCTGTGTATTCGAAGGGTTTGGAAAGCGAAATTGAAGCTGAAACTCCAACCTTTCGCTCACATGGAATCAGTGACCACTTAATTATACAGATTGTTGAGGATACTAGAAAGTTACACAAATGACACGTGGGAGTTGAAATTTTATGTCCCTAATCATTCAGAAATTAAACACATGCCGAAAATGATACAAACAGTTCCAAAGATACTATAAAGAATGCAAACAATCACTTTGATAGCATATGTTATCATTCAAAGTAAAATCGCATAATCTCCTGATTATGCTCCTCATTTATATTATACCTTTAATTCGGTGTATTCGAAGGGTTTGGAAAGCGAAATTGAAGCTGAAACTCCAACCTTTCGCTCACATGGAATCAGTGACCACTTAATTATACAGATTGTTGAGGATACTAGAAATTTACACAAATGACACGTGGGAGTTGAAATTTTATGTCCCTAATCATTCAGAAATTAAACACATGCCGAAAATGATACAAACAGTTCCAAAGATACTATAAAGAATGCAAACAATCACTTTGATAGCATATGTTCTCATTCAAAGTAAAATCGCATAATCTCCTGATTATGCTCCTCATTTATATTATACCTTTAATTCGGTGTATTCGAAGGGTTTGGAAAGCGAAATTGAAGCTGAAACTCCAACCTTTCGCTCACATGGAATCAGTGACCACTTAATTATACAGATTGTTGAGGATACTAGAAAGTTACACAAATGACACGTGGGAGTTGAAATTTTATGTCCCTAATCATTCAGAAATTAAACACATGCCGAAAATGATACAAACAGTTCCAAAGATACTATAAAGAATGCAAACAATCACTTTGATAGCATATGTTCTCATTCAAAGTAAAATCGCATAATCTCCTGATTATGCTCCTCATTTATATTATACCTTTAATTCGGTGTATTCGAAGGGTTTGGAAAGCGAAATTGAAGCTGAAACTCCAACCTTTCGCTCACATGGAATCACTGACCAATTATACAGATTGTTGAGGATACTAGAAAGTTACACAAATGACACGTGGGAGTTGAAAATTTATGCTCAACTTTTCCAATTCATCATTTTGATCCTATGGTTGACCACTTTTGCTGATTATGTCCCTAATCATTTTTCTTTTCAGCAATTTTAATCCTGTGAAGTTGGTAAGTGATTGGTGATGTTGAAGGTTGTAAGTCGTGAAGGTGGTAAGTGATTGGTGCAGTTGTTGGTGGAACTCTTGTTGGTGGAACTCGTGTCGGTATATATGCAGGTTGAACAGTGATAATCGTGTTGAAGGTGGTAAGTTGTGAAGGAGGTAGTTGTGTAAGTGATTGGTGCAGTTGAAGGTGAGAATCGAGTTGGTATAAATGCAGGTTTCACAGTAAAACCCGTGAAGCAATTGGACCCCACGTGGTGGCTTTTAAATCTATAATCTGTTGTAGAATCTTATCGAAAATCTTATTAGGATAAGATTCCCGATACTCACCTTGCGAGCCTTACGACTCGTCAAGCAACATCGTACAACTCAAACAAAAACGCTCATAGACAATGAAAGGACCTGTTCATATACATTATAAACGATTCACAATAGTTGATTACATTGTGAGGTATTTGACCTCTATATGATACATTTTACAAACATTGCATTCGTTTTTAAAAGACAAACTTTCTTTACAACGAAAATTGACAGGCATGCATACCATTTCATAATATCCACTATCCAACTATAAATTGATTTAATAATAATCTTTGATGAACTCAATGACTCGAATGCAACATTCTTCGAAATATGCTATGAAAGACTCCAAGTAATATCTTTAAAATGAGCAAATGCACAGCGGAAGATTTCTTTAACACCTGAGAATAAACATGCTTTAAAGTGTCAACCAAAAGGTTGGTGAGTTCATTAGTTTATCATAATCATTTATTTCCATCATTTTAATAGACCACAAGAATTTCATTTCCAGTTCTCATAAATATACGTCCCATGCATAGAGACAAAAATATCATTCATATGGTGAACACCTGGTAACCGACATTAACTAGATACATATAAGAATATCTCCTATCATTCCGGGATCCTCCTTCGGACATGATATAAATTTCGAAGTACTAAAGCATCCGGTACTTTGGATGGGGTTTGTTAGGCCCAATAGATCTATCTTTAGGATTCGCGTCAATTAGGGTGTCTGTTCCCTAATTCTTAGATTACCAGACTTTAATAAAAAGGGGCATATTCGATTTCGATAATTCAACCATAGAATGTAGTTGCTATTACTTGTGTTTATTTCGTCAAACATTTATAAAAGCGCATGTATTCTCAGTCCCAAAAATATAAAGGGTAAAAAGGCAAATGAAACTCACCATACTGTATTTCGTAGTAAAAATACATATAACGTCATTGAACAAGTGCAAGGTTGGCCTCGGATTCACGAACCTAAATTAATTATATATATTTATGTGTTGGTCAATATTTGTCCAACAAATTAGGTCAAGTCATAGTGTACCACAATCCTAATGCTCGAGACTAATATGCAAAAGTCAACAAAAGTAAATTTGACTCAAAATAATTTCCAAAAATCTATACATGATTAATATATAGTTTAAATATCGTCGTTTTATATTTTTAAATATTTTTAAAAGATTTATTAGAGTAAATAATATAATTTATTTATTAATAAATAAAATTTTATATTAAATTTATATAATAAAATATACTTTTATATATATTAAGTAATAAAATTTATAGGGTTCATTTAATATCATAAAGATAATATGATAGGTATTATTAAAGTAAGTTATTACACGTAGTAAAATATGTTTGTATCACATATTTATTTGATAAAATAATATCTATAATGATAGTAAGTAAAAGTTGTATTATTTTGTAATAATAATAATTCTTATAAAAATATCAATATTTATAATTACTACGATGACATTATGATAAAACGATAATTCTAATTATGATAACTTTAATATTTACGATAATTTTTAATATTATCTTTAAAATAATAATTCTATTTAAAATAATAATAATAATGATATTTTATAGTAACAATGACATTTCTATTAAAATGATAATTTTTGTTAAAATGATAGTTTTAATACTAACGATACTTTTAATAATAATAGTAATGATAAAAATAATAAGAACGATAATTTTATTTAAATCAATATCTTATAATATTTTAATTTCATCATGATACTCTTACTCATTATTTCCTAATCGCTTCGTTTAATAGCTTTTAATCGTATTTTATATCGTGTTCATAATAATGATAATAATAGTAATCAAAATAATTAGGTGCTACAAATATTTGTTTTAATTACACTAATATTAATAATGATAGTTACTATAACATTATTAACGATAATACTAATAATTATCTTAATGATAATATAGTAATAATAATAATAACAATAACAATAACCATTTTTAAATAATGATATATATATATATATTAATAATGATAATAATAATAATAATAATAATAATAATAATAATAATAATACTAATTATAACTTTAACGATAATAACGATAGTAATAATAAAAATAACAATTTTTAATGATAAATCCCTTTTATTGATAAAGATAATAATAATGATAATAATAAGATAAAACTAGAACGATGATAAAAATGACGATAATAATAATCATTTTTAATAAAAATATCGAAAATTCAATTGATTATAACTTCTAATCCGTTCATCGAAACCATTCGATATCTAAAGGAAAAGTTCTTAATTTTTCGCTAGCTTTCCAAGGACATGCATATCTTATACCTTATCTCAACCGCAAGTGTAACTAATTCAAGATTCAACCTAACCTGTCTAAGGGCAATATCAAAAGTACAAGCATGCATAATCCTAAATACTCGAGCACTAGTCAGGGATACACTATTAGTATGTAAAAGTTAAATTATGAGTACTCACGTATCAATATTGAGATTCAATATTGCAGGAAAGGTACGTAGACGCAACGGAAATGATAAACACTATATTGACCTCACGAGCATACCCATGAACCATACTCAATCACCTCCATAGCTATAACCCATAATTTCCTTAATCCTATCCTACTCGAAAAAACAATTTCGAAATCACTCGGACAGCACTCCGTCGTAATATTTTATGTATACTAATAATATCTTGAAATAATACGGAGTAAATATATATGTAATTCGATTGAGAGAGTTTAGAGAAAAATATTTTCAAGTTTCTATGAAATAATGAAACCTATTGAATTCTATTTATAATAGATTTTTGAATTATTAAAGTGAATTATTAAAGTATGAATTATTAAAGTGAATTATTAAAGTATGAATTATTAAAGTGAATTATTAAAGTGAAAGTAAAGTAAAAATAAAGTAAAGATAAAGTTTAAGTATAGTAAAAGTATAAAACTATGTACGTATAATACGCGTATAAATATATTTAATATTAATTTAAATCGCTATATATATTTAATAAAATAAAATATAAATATCGTTATCTTTATCATACTAGTTAAGTAAGAAGTTGTCAAAAGAGGTTCTAGATATTTATAAAAGTTATATACGTTTTAATAATAAAGTTCTTTTTAAACTGAAAACGTTTTTGTACGTTTGAAACTAAATAGATCAATCGAGTCTTTATGAGATTCAATCTTCCACTATCCTTTGTCTAGTTCTCAATGATTGACAATTTGTTCTTATTTATAAATCACTTTACCATTTTTCGAATATTGTTAAAATGGAAAGATTTCTCAAATCAACGTGGGCCTTTCAACAGAGACTTGTAATCATAATTCAATATATCTGATAATTCAATCATTTGATCTTATCTTCTAATTTCATTGATAAACATTTTGAAACAGATACAATCATATAAAGTATTTAATCTAATATTTTGTTTACGTTTCAAATTATAATATATATACACATATACATATATAATCATATTCGTTTAATGATTCGTGAATCGTTGGAACTTGGTCGAGGTTGAATGAATGTATGAACATAGTTTAAAATTCTTGAAATTTAACTTAACAAATATTGCTTATCGTGTCGGATACATATAAAGATTAAAGTTTAAATTTGGTTGGAAATTTCCGGGTTGTCACAGTACCTACCCGTTAAAGAAATTTCGTCCCGAAATTTGAGTGGAAAGGTCGTGAATGATAATAAGTATGTTTTCATGATGCATACGGGCTGAAAATTAGAGTTTTATCATCAGCGAATAATTTGGATAAACAATCCATTTATATGAAGAGTACGAATGAAGCTAACATAGAAGAGTGAAATGAGTAAGTGTAGATTCATCTTATCATTTGACGTAGATATGATTGATTCTCAGATTTTAAGGGATTTGAAGAAAATCTTCTTAATAAGATTTGACTCTCCGGTAATCAAGGGAATTAGGATCCGCTTTAAATGCGATCGTCCATTTTAATTGTTCTGTCGGAGATTTTCTTATAAATTCACTTCCTTCGTTTCCTTACAACTCACACCTTCTGTTGATGCATTTTATGCAAGTCCCTAGACATCTACCCACGTCCATTGCAGGTACAACAGTTTACAGGCCACCATGATTGCTCGTTATTATCCTATCCGTGTTTGTATGTGGTTACAGGAACTGCAGGAACGAGATTTAGATGTTTGACTATGTTAGACTTAGTCAGACGTACGAGTGAAGCCTCACTAGTACGGCTGACAGGCTCATATGCACGGTTGATGCTGAGCTAAGTCACAATTACAACCTAAATGAGAAGACACGAGTGAGTGATCACCCGTACGGCTGATGAAGCCAACTTGTACGTGTGATGAATGAATCGTATGGGTGAGTCAACAGTTGGGGTATATAAAGTCTTATGTTCTTCATTTTAGGTTAAGCCTCCCATTTGTTACACACACTCAGATCTAGTGAGCTCCTCCGATTCTCTCTCAGTCCAAATCACCCATGTGGTGAATAATAGCTCTAGGTGTTGATCTAATCACACTTGATTTAGTTGTGGTTTGACTAAATTAATCAAAAAAAACTTAACCTATCCACTAGAGGGTTTGACTCACTTATTCCGCCATTGTGTGAGTTAAATCTGTGGATTTCTAAGTTCCTAGTCATGTTTCATCACCTTCTATTCTTTCTCCCTCAACTCATATTTTAAAGTATTCATCAATATGCTCCATCCAGTTCTGATTCTCGATATACTTCTAACTTTCATATCGGTCATTCTTCTTTTTCATCTACCGCCGGAAGAATCTATTTTCTTCTACTATACTCTTGGGTTTATAGTGTTTCTAGTTCTCCCGTGTCTTTATATTGCTATATGCATCGATATATATGGTTTATAATTTCTGGTTTGTCGTTGGGCTTTATATGTTCCCTTATATTTCAAAGTCTCTGCTTCTGTCTTCTATAATCATTATCATTCACAGTTAATGCTCTCTTTTATTTGCTGCAATTTATACCCCAATTTCTATTTCGGAGTTTTATCCTTTTGTTTCTTCTTCTTGCGATTAAGCACGGCTTGTAATGGTCCAGAATTCACAGATATGAATTTTGGAATGAACATTATTAATGTTCTAGGAAGGAAATTGTGATGGTACGATCTTGACTTGTCAAATTACTAGAATACCTTGGAAAAGGCAGAATCTCAAGAAATATTTTCTTGATATTTTAGAGGTTAAATAGAATACAAGAGTCGTATAACATGGCACATGATGATGTTATGATCTGTGAATTATCACGTTCCATTTAAAAACTCAGCATGACTTACTGTAATATAATCACATTGATCAAGTGTCATTATATTATACTAATTCATGCTTCAGTTCCCAACACTACTTCAAAATATTCCTATTTTAAACTTGAGTGTTTCAGAATTTAGAAACTAAAATTGTTTCTTTTATGATGTAATACAGATAGCGCGAAGAGGTAAATGATTTCAAATAAGAAAAATTAAGAAAATATCTTCAGAAATATGGAGGATATTTATAATGAAAGATATGATGATATTTTAGAATTTCTAATATCAGAGGATGCTGAAGAATATTGTCCGCAGGAGTTTAGAGTCGGGAGCAAGGTATTCGTTAATGACTTCAGCATGTACTGAATCATTTGGATCCTTTGAAGTCAGGTTCAGTCTTTTTAATTTGTCCACAGCCTCCTTCCTACTTTGCTCAATCCGTTTTCCAGTTCCAAAACTTCTCTTTTTCTGCGCTTTGCCAGCACACTTCATCATTATCATCCAGCTTTTACCGTTTAAAGTCGTTTATAGTTTTTGCTGCTTCATCAGCATTTTTTCCATTTTCGGAGAACCAATTCATAGTTCGGAGTGTTTTTCAGAAACTTCACATTCAAATTAAGTCCAGAAGATAGACGTTATATGTGACGAACCGGAAATTTTTGACTAAATTTAAACTTTATCTTTATATTATTCTGACACGATAAGCAATGTTTGTTAAGTTAAATCTCAAGGATTTTAAACTATGTTTATACATTCATTTAAACCTCGACCAAATTCCAATGATTCACGAACCATTAAATGAACATATATGAATATGTATGTATATGTGTATATGTTATAAATTGAAAATGTCAACAAAGTATTTAAACGTATAATGCTTTATATGAACGTATTTGTTTCAATATGATTATCGACGAAATTAAAAAATATATATTAAATGATTGAATTATCAGAAACATTGAATTATGATTACAAGTCTCTGTTGAGAGGTCCACTATGATTTGAGAAAATCTATTCCTCTTAACGATATTCGGAATAATTTGTAAAGCTATTTATAAATAAAAATAAAAAGTGTCATTTACGAAAGTTAGACAACAGCTAGTGGAGAATTGGTTTCCATAATATTCTATTAATCTATTTTCAAACGTACAAAAACGTTTTCAGTTTAAAAAGAACTTTATTATTAAAACGTATATAACTTTTATAAATATCTAGAATCACTTTTGACAACTCATTACTTAACCAGTATAATAAATATAACGATATTTATATTTTATTTTATTAAATATATAACGATTTAAATTAATATTATATATATTTATACGCGTATTATACATACATAGTTTTTATACTTTTACTATACTTTAACTTTACCTTTACTTTACTTTTACTTTACTTTAACTTTAATAATTCACTTTAATAATTCATACTTTAATAATTCATTTTAATAATTCATACTTTAATAATTCACTTTAATAATTCATACTTTAATAATTCACTTTAATAATTCATACTTTAATAATTCATACTTTAATAATTCATACTTTAATAATCCACTTTATAATTCATACTTTAATAATTCACTTTAATAATTCATACTTTAATAATTCACTTTAATAATTCAAAAATCTATTATAAATAGAATTCAATAGGTTTCATTATTTCATAGAAACTTGAAAATATATTTCTTTAAACTCTCTCAATCGATTTATATATATATATATATATATATATATATATATATATATATATATATATATATATATATATATATATATATATATATATATATATATATATATATATTTGCTCTGTATTATTTCAAGATATTATTAGTATACATAAAATATTACGACGGAGTTATGTCCGAGTGATTTCAAAATAGTTTTTTTGAATGAGTCGAAGCTAAGGAAATTATGGGTTATAGCTATGGAGGTGATGGGTATGGTTCATGGGTATGCTCGTGAGGTCAATCTAGTGTTTATCATCTCCGTTGAGTCTACGTACTTTCCTGCAATATTGAACCTCAATATTGATACGTGAGCACTCATAACTTAACTTTTATATATCAATAGTGTTTCCCTGACTAGTGCTCGAGTATATAGGATTATGCATGCTTGTACATTCGATATTGTCCTTAGATAGGTTTGTTGAATCCTGAATTAGATACATATGCTACTGAGATAGGGTATATGATATGCATGTCATTGAAAAGCTAGCGAAAAATTAAGAACTTTTCATTTAGGTATCGAATGGTTTCGATGAACGGATTAGAAGTTATAGTCAACTGAATTTTAGTATTATTTTAAAATGATTATTATTACTATCGTCGTTATTATTTTAATAGAAATATCATTGTTATTATAAAATATCATTATTACTATTATGTTAATATTATCATTTTATCATAATACCATTTTTAGTAAATATAGATATTATTATTTTTTATAGAATAATAATAATTATTATTACAAAATAATACAATTTTTACTTATTATTATTATGATCAATATTATTTTATCAAATAAATAGGGGATACAAAGATATTTTTCACCACGCGTAATATAATTACATTAATAATACTTACCACTGTAGTTTTACGATATTAAGTGAACTTTATAAATTTTACTACTTAAGATATATAAAAGTATATTTTATCATATATAAACGTTAATATAAATTTTTATTAATAAATAACTTTTATTATTATAAAATATAATAAATATATTTAAATATATAAAACGACTATAGTTAAGTTATATAATAAACACGTATAAATTTTAGAAGTCATTTTGGGTCAAGTTGACTTTTGTTGACTTTTGCATATTAGTCTCGAGCATTAGGATTGTGGTACACTATGACTTGACCAAAAATTGTTAGACAAATATTGACCAACATATAAATATATATAATTAATATAGGTTCGTGAATCCGAGGCCAACCTTGCACTTGTTAAATGACGTTATATGTATTTTTATTACGAAATACAGTATGGTGAGTTTTATTTGCTCCCTTTTATATATTTTTGGGACTGAGAATACATGCGCTGTTTTTATAAATGTTTTACGAAATAGGCAAAAGTACTAAAACTAATTCTACTTGGGTTTAAACCTGAAATATACCCTTAGCTTGGTAACATTAAACTACTTGTCTATGTACGGTAGGCGCGAATCCTAAAGATAGATCTATTGGGCCTGATAAACCCCATCCTGACTATGGGATGCTTTAGTACTTCGAGGTTATTTTAAACACACCTGATCTGGTGTACTTTAGAGGGTAAAACATGAACGTTAAGGCTTGTTACCGGGTGCCTACAACTTATAGAATACTTTTATACACTTGCGAGTGTATGTATATTTATAAACGGAAATCTTGTGGTCTATTAATATATTGAAATGTTTGTTATGATAAACCTATGAACTCACCAACCTTTTGGTTGACACTTTAAAGCATGTTTATTCTCAGGTATTAAAGAAATCTTCCGCTGTGCATTAGCTCATTTTAAGGATATTACTTGGATTCATTCATGGCATATTTTGAAAGACGTTGCATTCGAGTCATTGAGTTCATCAAGATTATTATTATGTCAATTATAGTTGAGTGTATTATGAAATGGTGTGCATGCCGTCAAATTTCGTTGTAAAGAAAGTTTGTCTTTTAAAAACAAATGCAATGTTTGTAAAATATATCATATAGAGGTCAAATACCTCGCGATGTAATCAACTATTGTGAATCGTTTATAATGTATATGAACGGGTCCTTTCATTATATATATACACATATAACTGTTGGCGTAGACATGCTGCGAGATTTCAAAATACTGATTGCTAATTTCCAATGATTCGTATGGCAATTCTCATTACAAGATGCGAATGAGTAAATGATGGGGTTTCAATGAATACTTATAATGACTTTTTTGAGAGGCTAAAGTCAAAGGGTAATGAAGTTGTTGGTACATCTGCTAATAATGTGGTGGAATGTAAAAGGTTCCCTGGTAACGATGGTGTATATCTCAAGGTTATAATAAGGTTAGTCTGACTGAAAAGTCGAAGTTGACTTGCTGGAGCTGTGACAAAACTGGCTACTTTGAATAGGATTCGCAAAGTTATTTTTGCTAATAAATGCCAAAGAATCTGACGCGGATACGTTGTTTAAACTTTTACTTTGGTTTCAAGAGTTTTTCGGGTACATAACTGTGGGTAACATGTGGTTGAATCATCATCTCGATTGCTCATCATTCGAAGTGTAACGACCCGGAATTTTCCGATCGTTCTATACTTATGAGATTAATATTTACATAAATTAAACCTTACCAGCATGATAAGCAATCCAAACTGTTGAGACTTATATTTTTGAAAAGAGTTTAACACAACATTTGACCGTCCAATTTGACCGATGATATCACGAACTATATAACACACGATAATTATACGATTATGTATATGTACATATCTATACATATTTAACATGATTTAAGGATGGTTTAACATTTCATTGTGAACTAACAACAATGAGTTATAAGTATACTTTGAGACCACTAACTTAAGTTTTCAAAACGATAACTATATGTAACGTTCTTTGACATATATACTTACAATCTATAATGTGTTGTGATTTATGTCACCAGTATGATTTAAGTGTAATGGGATTAATTTGTAACCAAAATAATCTTGATAAATATCGAACAAGTTTGGGGAAGTGTGGAGTGCACACTTGTTTGAACTTATCTTGATTATGACGGGGGTTCGGGGGCAGCGCCCCCGATAAGTGGGGTCCAAGGGGTGGCAACCCCTGGCGGGGTCCAAGGGGCAGAGCCTGTAGTGACCCGAACTTTTCCATGTTTATATATATTAATTGAGATTGATGTTTACATGATTAAATGTTTCCAACATGTTAAGCAATCAAACTTGTTAAGACTTGATTAATTGAAATAGGTTTCATATAGACAATTGACCACCCAAGTTGACCGGTGATTCACGAACGTTAAAACTTGTAAAAAAACTATATGATGACATATATATGGTTATATATATAGTTAACATGATATTATGATAAGTAAACATATCATTAATTATATTAACAATGAACTACATATGTAAAAACAAGACTACTAACTTAATGATTTTGAAACGAGACATATATGTAACGTTTATCGTTGTAACGACATTTAATGTATATATATCATATTAAGAGATATTCGTACATCATAATATCATGATAATATAATAATTTAAAATCTCTTTTGTTATTATAAACATTGGGTTAACAACATTTAACAAGATCGTTAACCTAAAGGTTTCAAAACAACACTTACATGTAACGACTAACGATGACTTAACGACTCAGTTAAAATGTATATACATGTAGTGTTTTAATATGTATTTATACACTTTTGAAAGACTTCAATACACTTATCAAAATACTTCTACTTAACAAAAATGCTTACAATTACATTCTCGTTCAGTTTCATCAACAATTCTACTCGTATGCACCCGTATTCGTACTCGTACAATACACAGCTTTTAGATGTATGTACTATTGGTATATACACTCCAATGATCAGCTCTTAGCAGCCCATGTGAGTCACCTAACACATGTGGGAACCATCATTTGGCAACTAGCATGAAATATCTCATAAGATTACAAAAATATGAGTAATCATTCATGACTTATTTACATGAAAACAAAATTACATATCCTTTATATCTAATCCATACACCAACGACCAAAAACACCTACAAACACTTTCATTCTTCAATTTTCTTCATCTAATTGAACTCTCTCAAGTTCTATCTTCAAGTTCTAAGTGTTCTTCATAAATTCCAAAAGTTCTAGTTTCATAAAATCAAGAATACTTTCAAGTTTGCTAGCTCACTTCCAATCTTGTAAGGTGATCATCCAACCTCAAGAAATCTTTGTTTCTTACAGTAGGTTATCATTCCAATACAAGGTAATAATCATATTCAAACTTTGGTTCAATTTCTATAACTATAACAATCTTATTTCAAGTGATGATCTTACTTGAACTTGTTTTCGTGTCATGATTTTGCTTCAAGAACTTTGAGCCATCCAAGGATCCATTGAAGCTAGATCCATTTTTCTCTTTTCCAGTAGGTTCATCCAAGGAACTTAAGGTAGTAATGATGTTCATAACATCATTCGATTCATACATATAAAGCTATCTTATTCGAAGGTTTAAACTTGTAATCACTAGAACATAGTTTAGTTAATTCTAAACTTGTTCGCAAACAAAAGTTAATCCTTCTAACTTGACTTTTAAAATCAACTAAACACATGTTCTATATCTATATGATATGCTAACTTAATGATTTAAAACCTGGAAACACGAAAAACACCGTAAAACCGGATTTACGCCGTCGTAGTAACACCGCGGGCTGTTTTGGGTTAGTTAATTAAAAACTATGATAAACTTTGATTTAAAAGTTGTTATTCTGAGAAAATGATTTTTATTATGAACATGAAACTATATCCAAAAATTATGGTTAAACTCAAAGTGGAAGTATGTTTTCTAAAATGGTCATCTAGACGTCGTTCTTTCGACTGAAATGACTACCTTTACAAAAACGACTTGTAACTTATTTTTCCGACTAGAAACCTATACTTTTTTTGTTTAGATTCATAAAATAGAGTTCAATATGAAACCATAGCAATTTGATTCACTCAAAACGGATTTAAAATGAAGAAGTTATGGGTAAAACAAGATTGGATAATTTTTCTCATTTTAGCTACGTGAAAATTGGTAACAAATCTATTCCAACCATAACTTAATCAACTTGTATTATATATTATGTAATCTTGAGATACCATAGACACGTATACAATGTTTCGACCTATCATGTCGACACATCTATATATATTTCGGAACAACCATAGACACTCTATATGTGAATGTTGGAGTTAGCTATACAGGGTTGAGGTTGATTCCAAAATATATATAGTTTGAGTTGTGATCAATACTGAGATACGTATACACTGGGTCGTGGATTGATTCAAGATAATATTTATCGATTTATTTCTGTACATCTAACTGTGGACAACTAGTTGTAGGTTACTAACGAGGACAGCTGACTTAATAAACTTAAAACATCAAAATATATTAAAAGTGTTGTAAATATATTTTGAACATACTTTGATATATATGTATATATTGTTATAGGTTCGTGAATCAACCAGTGGCCAAGTCTTACTTCCCGACGAAGTAAAAATCTGTGAAAGTGAGTTATAGTCCCACTTTTAAAATCTAATATTTTTGGGATGAGAATACATGCAGGTTTTATAAATGATTTACAAAATAGACACAAGTACGTGAAACTACATTCTATGGTTGAATTATCGAAATCGAATATGCCCCTTTTTATTAAGTCTGGTAATCTAAGAATTAGGGAACAGACACCCTAATTGACGCGAATCCTAAAGATAGATCTATTGGGCCTAACAAACCCCATCCAAAGTACCGGATGCTTTAGTACTTCGAAATTTATATCATATCCGAAGGGTGTCCCGGAATGATGGGGATATTCTTATATATGCATCTTGTTATTGTCGGTTACCAGGTGTTCACCATATGAATGATTTTTATCTCTATGTATGGGATGTGTATTGAAATATGAAATCTTGTGGTCTATTGTTACGATTTGATATATATAGGTTAAACCTATAACTCACCAACATTTTTGTTGACGTTTTAAGCATGTTTATTCTCAGGTGATTATTAAGAGCTTCCGCTGTCGCATACTTAAATAAGGACAAGATTTGGAGTCCATGCTTGTATGATATTGTGTAAAAACTGCATTCAAGAAACTTATTTTGTTGTAACATATTTGTATTGTAAACCATTATGTAATGGTCGTGTGTAAACAGGATATTTTAGATTATCATTATTTGATAATCTACGTAAAGCTTTTTAAACCTTTATTGATGAAATAAAGGTTATGGTTTGTTTTAAAAATGAATGCAGTCTTTGAAAAACGTCTCATATAGAGGTCAAAACCTCGCAACGAAATCAATTAATATGGAACGTTTTTAATCAATAAGAACGGGACATTTCAGTTGGTATCCGAGCGTTGGTCTTAGAGAACCAGAAAATTTGCATTAGTGTGTCTTATCGAGTTTGTTAGGATGCATTAGTGAGTCTGGACTTCGACCGTGTTTTCTTTAAAAATGATTGCTTAACATTTTTGTTGGAAACTATATATTTTTAACATATGAATATTATGTGATATATTAATCTCTTAACGTGTTTGATATTATGTGATAGATGTCTACCTCTAGAACAAGTCCCATTGACTCACCTAATAATAATGAAGAGTCAAATGTAAATTGGAATGATTTGTGGACTGATTCACAAGTTCCCGAAGAGGAACCGGAAGAAGAGTCGGAACCGGAAGAAGAATCGGAACCGGAAGAAGAATCGGAACCGGATGAAGAAATAGAACCGGTGGGGGAAATAATAAAACGGTTAAGTAAAAGAAAATCCTCAACCAACCGACCAAAGTTAATTATGGTCAATGGTGTTTCCGCCAAGGAAGCAAAATATTGGGAGGATTACCAATTCTCCGATGAATCGGATTCCGACGAGAATTCCGATGATGTTATAGAAATTACCCCAACTGAATTTAAAAAGGCAAAAGAAAATAATAAGGGAAAGGGCATAAAAATAGAGAAATCTAATTCCAACCCCGATGAACTTTATATGTATCGTCAACCCCCGAAGTCCTTAAGTTGTAACAATGACCCGGGAACCTCTAAACCACCAGGTTTTTCTAAACCAATGTGGACAACGACGGCTCGTATTAGGGGAACATCATATATCCCTAGAAACCTGGCAAAACGAACCAAAACCGAAGAAGAAGAAACGAGCTAGTCGGAATAAGATAGTTGTATTCGTGTGGTGTAATATATGGAATATAGTATTCTTATGCTTTATGATATATGTAAAAATTGCTTGTATTAATAAGTATTTTTTTTTATGAATCTAACTCTTGTCTATTTTACAGTTTAAAAACACAAAATGGATAGACAACCCAATATTTTAAGAGACCTACCCGGAGACATGATTGATGAAATCTTGTCTAGAGTCGGCCAGAATTCTTCGGCACAACTATTTAAGGCGAGATCAGTTTGTAAGACATTCGAAGAACGTTCCAAGAATGTCTTGGTTTATAAGAGACTTTCGTTTGAAAGATGGGGGATATCACATTGGGAAACCCATAAGTTACGATGTGTTTACTTTGACGCATATATTGCGGGGAACCCAAATGCTATTTTACGCAACGGGTTAAGAAATTATTTTGACTCAATATATCCGAATATTGGACTTCGTGATTTAGAAAAAGCGGCTAACATGCAACATAAAGAAGCATGTTATGCTTACGGATTAGTAATGTTCGCTTCTCACCAAAGTGAGAACAAGAACATCGGGCTACAACTATTAAACAAAACGTTTCCACAAGTGACGGAGTCGGTAATTGGGGTAAGAAATGAGGTTTTTAGATTATTACGGGACTGTTGGACATTACGTAACCCTCGTCCCTTTGATGACGTTACAACACGCTGTCTTATCAACGGCCATAACGGTTATGTTGCACAAGACCAAGGATGGGAAGTAGTCCTAGTAAAACCAGAATGCATGACTTGTTTCTGGACGTATGAATTACGTGTCTTTATTGCCTTTGCTGAACGACTTGTGTACTAGCTAGAATTGTCTTCACAACTATCTTGTATCAAAGTTATTGTGTGCTATATTTCATGCTTTATGTAAAATAAGCGGTATTGTAAGTTTGTAAAATATTGTATAAAAGTTTGAACGCGAAATATTATTATAATCAGTTTTTCATATAGAATTGTAGTAGTTGAATTGTATATTAGCTACTAAGTATGAACTTAACGGGTAGGTACTACCCGAATTTAAACTTATAAAACGCTAATATGAAGAAAAAGCTTTTATAAATGAGTTCATATTATGCTACGAAATACTATTAACTACTCTTAATATTCTGTATGATTAACTTGTTCCATTTAACTATTTTGAAGGAAATGGCACCGACCACTCGACACACCGTGAATATGAATGAAGAGGAATTCCGTACTTTTCTAGCTTCAAACATAGCCGCAGTACAGGCTGCGCTACATACCAACAATAACCTTGGATCTAGCAGTACAGGAAATCGTGTAGGATGCACCTACAAAGAATTCACTGCCTGCAAACCTTTGGAATTTGATGGAACCGAAGGACCGATCGGATTGAAACGGTGGACCGAGAAGGTTGAATCGGTGTTTGCCATAAGTAAGTGTACTGAAGAGGACAAAGTGAAGTACGCTACGCATACCTTCACAGGTTCTGCGTTAACATGGTGGAATACCTATCTAGAGCAAGTGGGACAAGATGATGCGTACGCACTACCGTGGTCAGCATTCAAGCACTTGATGAACGAGAAGTACCGTCCCAGAACCGAGGTCAATAAGCTCAAGACAGAACTTAGAGGGTTACGAACCCAAGGATTTGATATTACCACGTACGAAAGACGATTCACAGAATTGTGCCTATTGTGTCCGGGAGCATTCGAAGATGAGGAAGAGAAGATCGACGCGTTTGTGAAAGGATTACCGGAAAGAATCCAAGAAGATATAAGTTCACACGAGCCCGCCTCCATACAACAGGCATGTAGAATGGCTCACAAACTAGTGAACCAGATTGAAGAAAGAATTAAAGAACAGACTGCTGAAGAGGCTAATGTGAAGCAAGTCAAAAGAAAGTGGGAGGAAAACGGTGATAAGAATCACCAATACAACAACAACAGCAATTACAACAATAATCGCAACAATTATCCCAACAATCGCAACATCAATCGCAACTACAACAAACGGCCCAACAACAACAACAACAACAACAGCAACTACAACAATCATCCCAACAACAATAATAACCGCAACAACAACAACAATCAGAAGCAACTATGCCAAAGGTGTGAAAAGAATCACTCGGGGTTCTGCACCAAATTTTGCAACAAGTGTAAAAGAAATGGTCATAGCGCGGCGAAGTGTGAGGTCTACGGACCAGGGGTTAATAGAACGAAAGGAACAAATGGTGTCGGAACGAGTAATGGCGGAGCAAGTAGTGTCGGAGCAAGTTATGCCAATGTAGTTTGTTATAAATGTGGAAAACCAGGCCACATTATTAGAAATTGCCCGAACCAGGAGAACACGAATGGACAAGGCCGTGGAAGAGTTTTCAATATTAATGCGGTAGAGGCACAGGAAGACCCGGAGCTTGTTACGGGTACGTTTCTTATTGACAATAAATCTGCTTACGTTTTATTTGATTCGGGTGCGGATAGAAGCTATATGAGTAGAGATTTTTGTGCTAAATTAAGTTGTCCATTGACGCCTTTGGATAGTAAATTTTTACTCGAATTAGCAAATGGTAAATTAATTTCAGCAGATAATATATGTCGGAATCGAGAAATTAAACTGGTTAGCGAAACATTTAAGATTGATT
Organism: Rutidosis leptorrhynchoides; assembly: GCF_046630445.1. NCBI lineage: Eukaryota > Viridiplantae > Streptophyta > Magnoliopsida > Asterales > Asteraceae > Rutidosis > Rutidosis leptorrhynchoides. The sequence continues at coordinate 653,550,790 of NC_092334.1, read as the reverse complement.
TGATACCAGTAGAGTTAGGGAGTTTTGATGTGATAATCGGTATGGACTGGTTGAAAGAAGTGAAAGCGGAGATCGTTTGTTACAAAAATGCAATTCGCATTATACGAGAAAAAGGAAAACCCTTAATGGTGTACGGAGAAAAGGGCAACACGAAGCTACATCTTATTAGTAATTTGAAGGCACAAAAACTAATAAGAAAAGGTTGCTATGCTGTTCTAGCACACGTCGAGAAAGTACAAACTGAAGAAAAGAGCATCAATGATGTTCCCATTGCAAAAGAATTTCCCGATGTATTTCCAAAAGAATTACCGGGATTACCCCCACATCGATCCGTTGAATTTCAAATAGATCTTGTACCAGGAGCTGCACCAATAGCTCGTGCTCCTTACAGACTCGCACCCAGCGAGATGAAAGAACTGCAAAGCCAATTACAAGAACTTTTAGAGCGTGGTTTCATTCGACCAAGCACATCACCGTGGGGAGCTCCTGTTTTGTTTGTCAAGAAGAAAGATGGTACATTCAGGTTGTGTATCGACTACCGAGAGTTGAACAAACTTACCATCAAGAACCGCTACCCACTACCGAGAATCGACGACTTATTTGATCAACTACAAGGCTCGTCTGTTTATTCAAAGATTGACTTACGTTCCGGGTATCATCAAATGCGGGTGAAAGAAGATGATATTCCAAAGACTGCTTTCAGAACACGTTACGGTCATTACGAGTTTATGGTCATGCCGTTTGGTTTAACTAATGCACCAGCTGTGTTCATGGACCTTATGAACCGAGTGTGTGGACCATACCTTGACAAGTTTGTCATTGTTTTCATTGATGACATACTTATTTACTCAAAGAATGACCAAGAACACGGTGAACATTTGAGAAAGGTGTTAGAAGTATTGAGGAAGGAAGAATTGTACGCTAAGTTTTCAAAGTGTGCATTTTGGTTGGAAGAAGTTCAATTCCTAGGTCACATAGTGAACAAAGAAGGTATTAAGGTGGATCCGGCAAAGATAGAAACTGTTGAAAAGTGGGAAACCCTGAAAACTCCGAAACACATACGCCAGTTTTTAGGACTAGCTGGTTACTACAGAAGGTTCATCCAAGACTTTTCCAGAATAGCAAAACCCTTGACTGCATTAACGCATAAAGGGAAGAAATTTGAATGGAATGATGAACAAGAGAAAGCGTTTCAGTTATTGAAGAAAAAGCTAACTACGGCACCTATATTGTCATTGCCTGAAGGGAATGATGATTTTGTGATTTATTGTGATGCATCAAAGCAAGGTCTCGGTTGTGTATTAATGCAACGAACGAAGGTGATTGCTTATGCGTCTAGACAATTGAAGATTCACGAACAAAATTATACGACGCATGATTTGGAATTAGGCGCGGTTGTTTTTGCATTAAAGACTTGGAGGCACTACTTATATGGGGTCAAAAGTATTATATATACCGACCACAAAAGTCTTCAACACATATTTAATCAGAAACAACTGAATATGAGGCAGCGTAGGTGGATTGAATTATTGAATGATTACGACTTTGAGATTCGTTACCATCCGGGGAAGGCAAATGTGGTAGCCGATGCCTTGAGCAGGAAGGACAGAGAACCCATTCGAGTAAAATCTATGAATATAATGATTCATAATAACATTACTACTCAAATAAAGGAGGCGCAACAAGGAGTTTTAAAAGAGGGAAATTTAAAGGATGAAATACCCAAAGGATCGGAGAAGCATCTTAATATTCGGGAAGACGGAACCCGGTATAGGGCTGAAAGGATTTGGGTACCAAAATTTGGAGATATGAGAGAAATGGTACTTAGAGAAGCTCATAAAACCAGATACTCAATACATCCTGGAACGGGGAAGATGTACAAGGATCTCAAGAAACATTTTTGGTGGCCGGGTATGAAAGCCGATGTTGCTAAATACGTAGGAGAATGTTTGACGTGTTCTAAGGTCAAAGCTGAGCATCAGAAACCATCAGGTCTACTTCAACAACCCGAAATCCCGGAATGGAAATGGGAAAACATTACCATGGATTTCATCACTAAATTGCCAAGGACTGCAAGTGGTTTTGATACTATTTGGGTAATAGTTGATCGTCTCACCAAATCAGCACACTTCCTACCAGTAAGAGAAGATGACAAGATGGAGAAGTTAGCACGACTGTATTTGAAGGAAGTCATCTCCAGACATGGAATACCAATCTCTATTATCTCTGATAGGGATGGCAGATTTATTTCAAGATTCTGGCAGACATTACAGCAAGCATTAGGAACTCGTCTAGACATGAGTACTGCCTATCATCCACAAACTGATGGGCAGAGCGAAAGGACGATACAAACGCTTGAAGACATGCTACGAGCATGTGTTATTGATTTCGGAAACAGTTGGGATCGACATCTACCGTTAGCAGAATTTTCCTACAACAACAGCTACCATTCAAGCATTGAGATGGCGCCGTTTGAAGCACTTTATGGTAGAAAGTGCAGGTCTCCGATTTGTTGGAGTGAAGTGGGGGATAGACAGATTACGGGTCCGGAGATTATACAAGAAACTACTGAGAAGATCATCCAAATTCAACAACGGTTGAAAACCGCCCAAAGTCGACAAAAGAGCTACGCTGACATTAAAAGAAAAGATATAGAATTTGAAATTGGAGAGATGGTCATGCTTAAAGTTGCACCTTGGAAAGGCGTTGTTCGATTTGGTAAACGAGGGAAATTAAATCCAAGGTATATTGGACCATTCAAGATTATTGATCGTGTCGGACCAGTAGCTTACCGACTAGAGTTACCTCAACAACTCGCGGCTGTACATAACACTTTCCACGTCTCGAATTTGAAGAAATGTTTTGCTAAAGAAGATCTCACTATTCTGTTAGATGAAATCCAAATCAATGAAAAACTTCAATTCATCGAAGAACCCGTCGAAATAATGGATCGTGAGGTTAAAAGACTTAAGCAAAACAAGATACCAATTGTTAAGGTTCGATGGAATGCTCGTAGAGGACCCGAGTTCACCTGGGAGCGTGAAGATCAGATGAAGAAGAAATACCCGCATCTATTTCCAGAAGATTCGTCAACACCTTCAACAGCTTAAAATTTCGGGACGAAATTTATTTAACGGGTAGGTACTGTAGTGACCCGAACTTTTCCATGTTTATATATATTAATTGAGATTGATGTTTACATGATTAAATGTTTCCAACATGTTAAGCAATCAAACTTGTTAAGACTTGATTAATTGAAATAGGTTTCATATAGACAATTGACCACCCAAGTTGACCGGTGATTCACGAACGTTAAAACTTGTAAAAAAACTATATGATGACATATATATGGTTATATATATAGTTAACATGATATTATGATAAGTAAACATATCATTAATTATATTAACAATGAACTACATATGTAAAAACAAGACTACTAACTTAATGATTTTGAAACGAGACATATATGTAACGTTTATCGTTGTAACGACATTTAATGTATATATATATCATATTAAGAGATATTCGTACATCATAATATCATGATAATATAATAATTTAAAATCTCTTTTGTTATTATAAACATTGGGTTAACAACATTTAACAAGATCGTTAACCTAAAGGTTTCAAAACAACACTTACATGTAACGACTAACGATGACTTAACGACTCAGTTAAAATGTATATACATGTAGTGTTTTAATATGTATTTATACACTTTTGAAAGACTTCAATACACTTATCAAAATACTTCTACTTAACAAAAATGCTTACAATTACATTCTCGTTCAGTTTCATCAACAATTCTACTCGTATGCACCCGTATTCGTACTCGTACAATACACAGCTTTTAGATGTATGTACTATTGGTATATACACTCCAATGATCAGCTCTTAGCAGCCCATGTGAGTCACCTAACACATGTGGGAACCATCATTTGGCAACTAGCATGAAATATCTCATAAGATTACAAAAATATGAGTAATCATTCATGACTTATTTACATGAAAACAAAATTACATATCCTTTATATCTAATCCATACACCAACGACCAAAAACACCTACAAACACTTTCATTCTTCAATTTTCTTCATCTAATTGAACTCTCTCAAGTTCTATCTTCAAGTTCTAAGTGTTCTTCATAAATTCCAAAAGTTCTAGTTTCATAAAATCAAGAATACTTTCAAGTTTGCTAGCTCACTTCCAATCTTGTAAGGTGATCATCCAACCTCAAGAAATCTTTGTTTCTTACAGTAGGTTATCATTCCAATACAAGGTAATAATCATATTCAAACTTTGGTTCAATTTCTATAACTATAACAATCTTATTTCAAGTGATGATCTTACTTGAACTTGTTTTCGTGTCATGATTTTGCTTCAAGAACTTTGAGCCATCCAAGGATCCATTGAAGCTAGATCCATTTTTCTCTTTTCCAGTAGGTTCATCCAAGGAACTTAAGGTAGTAATGATGTTCATAACATCATTCGATTCATACATATAAAGCTATCTTATTCGAAGGTTTAAACTTGTAATCACTAGAACATAGTTTAGTTAATTCTAAACTTGTTCGCAAACAAAAGTTAATCCTTCTAACTTGACTTTTAAAATCAACTAAACACATGTTCTATATCTATATGATATGCTAACTTAATGATTTAAAACCTGGAAACACGAAAAACACCGTAAAACCGGATTTACGCCGTCGTAGTAACACCGCGGGCTGTTTTGGGTTAGTTAATTAAAAACTATGATAAACTTTGATTTAAAAGTTGTTATTCTGAGAAAATGATTTTTATTATGAACATGAAACTATATCCAAAAATTATGGTTAAACTCAAAGTGGAAGTATGTTTTCTAAAATGGTCATCTAGACGTCGTTCTTTCGACTGAAATGACTACCTTTACAAAAACGACTTGTAACTTATTTTTTCGACTAGAAACATATACTTTTTTTGTTTAGATTCATAAAATAGAGTTCAATATGAAACCATAGCAATTTGATTCACTCAAAACGGATTTAAAATGAAGAAGTTATGGGTAAAACAAGATTGGATAATTTTTCTCATTTTAGCTACGTGAAAATTGGTAACAAATCTATTCCAACCATAACTTAATCAACTTGTATTATATATTATGTAATCTTGAGATACCATAGACACGTATACAATGTTTCGACCTATCATGTCGACACATCTATATATATTTCGGAACAACCATAGACACTCTATATGTGAATGTTGGAGTTAGCTATACAGGGTTGAGGTTGATTCCAAAATATATATAGTTTGAGTTGTGATCAATACTGAGATACGTATACACTGGGTCGTGGATTGATTCAAGATAATATTTATCGATTTATTTCTGTACATCTAACTGTGGACAACTAGTTGTAGGTTACTAACGAGGACAGCTGACTTAATAAACTTAAAACATCAAAATATATTAAAAGTGTTGTAAATATATTTTGAACATACTTTGATATATATGTATATATTGTTATAGGTTCGTGAATCAACCAGTGGCCAAGTCTTACTTCCCGACGAAGTAAAAATCTGTGAAAGTGAGTTATAGTCCCACTTTTAAAATCTAATATTTTTGGGATGAGAATACATGCAGGTTTTATAAATGATTTACAAAATAGACACAAGTACGTGAAACTACATTCTATGGTTGAATTATCGAAATCGAATATGCCCCTTTTTATTAAGTCTGGTAATCTAAGAATTAGGGAACAGACACCCTAATTGACGCGAATCCTAAAGATAGATCTATTGGGCCTAACAAACCCCATCCAAAGTACCGGATGCTTTAGTACTTCGAAATTTATATCATATCCGAAGGGTGTCCCGGAATGATGGGGATATTCTTATATATGCATCTTGTTATTGTCGGTTACCAGGTGTTCACCATATGAATGATTTTTATCTCTATGTATGGGATGTGTATTGAAATATGAAATCTTGTGGTCTATTGTTACGATTTGATATATATAGGTTAAACCTATAACTCACCAACATTTTTGTTGACGTTTTAAGCATGTTTATTCTCAGGTGATTATTAAGAGCTTCCGCTGTCGCATACTTAAATAAGGACAAGATTTGGAGTCCATGCTTGTATGATATTGTGTAAAAACTGCATTCAAGAAACTTATTTTGTTGTAACATATTTGTATTGTAAACCATTATGTAATGGTCGTGTGTAAACAGGATATTTTAGATTATCATTATTTGATAATCTACGTAAAGCTTTTTAAACCTTTATTGATGAAATAAAGGTTATGGTTTGTTTTAAAAATGAATGCAGTCTTTGAAAAACGTCTCATATAGAGGTCAAAACCTCGCAACGAAATCAATTAATATGGAACGTTTTTAATCAATAAGAACGGGACATTTCAGAGCCCCTGGCTGGGGTCGAGCTGGTTTGGGGAATTTTTTTTTTTGGGCTAACATTGCTTTATTAAAAATGTCTTAAAATTTTATTTTTGGCCCGGTTGGACCCAAAATAAAAGCCCGCTTTTAAGCTTCTATTACCGTATCATACCCATCATCCATACGTATTTACTATTGGTAAATACACATCAAATCAATATCCTTATCAGCCTTAGATCTGCCCTAGATAAGAGGGAATCTTATTTGTAAGCTAGCATACATTATTACTCAAAAATTCAACACAATAATTTGTCCTTGTTCCCTCAACTCTACTGTCCTATAAGTATCACCATCACCTTGGTTTTTCATTTCATTCTTACAACCATCTTTCTCTAACCAAAAACACACTCTTAGGAACTCTAAGTGTTCTTCACAATCTCAGCAAATACTCATGAAGAACTAGCTTCATGAACAACCTATAATCATCATAAGAAAGTTTGATCAAGATTATTTTCTATCTTTTCCAGTAGCTTTATCCAAGTAACTTGAGGTAGTAACATAGTTTGAATGATTTCAAACCTGTTCGCAAACTAAATAGATCCTTCTAATTTGATTTTTAAAACACTTCAAAACTTGTAATATATCATATTATGACAAAATCGGATTAATCATATCTTGGCTAATTAACATAATATTTAATATATATTTACTTATGATTTGATTTTATATATTCCAGGACCACCCGTAAACAACACGAGAAGATTAATCATAAGACCTCATGATTGTACGCAACACGTCATCTGACAACACGGTACTTTATGTACGCAACACGTCATTTGACAACATGGTACCATGGGTCGAGATTAATTCTGATCAATACGAATACGATGGGGTTTTTATTTATTTTATTGAGCAACTAATTGTGGACCATTAAAAACAGACTGCTAACTACGGACTAAGAAAATATTAAAAGTATTATAAGTATATATATATGTAATGATTACTTGAAAATAAAATATGTTGATATATTATATATATGGTTAGGTTCGTGATATCTATCGGAGACCAAGTCGAGTTAAATACCTTCAAGGAAAAGGTGAGTATATAGTCCCACTTTTAAACTCTAAATATTTCGGGATGAGAATACATGCATTTTATGATTTACGTTATGGACACAAGTGATTAAAAATATATATTCTACGTTGAGTTGTACCACTGGCATACTTCCCTGTAACTTGGTAACTATTATTTACATGAGGTATTGTAAACGCGAATCCTGTTGATAGATCTATCGAGCCTGACAACCCCAACCGGACTGGACAACCAGTATTCAACGGTTGCATAGTACTTCGTTTCGGTAACTACACTTGGTATGGTGTAGTAAGATTTCATAATAAAGGGAATATGCGACGTTGATTAAATGTTAAGTATGGTTATCAAGTGCTCAACAACTTAGAATATTTTTATTAAAACGTTTATATATGAAATCTTGTGGTCTATATTTATAACGCTGCCGGCATTAAACCTATATCTCACCAACTTTATGTTGACGTTTTAAGCATGTTTATTCTCAGGTGATAACTAAAAGCTTCCGCTGCAACATGTTGAATTTAAGCAAGATCTTGAGTATGCATATTTGTGTCAAAAATAAAACTGCATATCGGAGGATTTGTAATGTAAAATATGTTGGAGGTCGTATTGTTATTATCACATGTAAAGTTTGTAAGTCTAAGATTATCGCTAAACGATAATCATTATTAAGTTGTTTAAACCTTGTATTTGTAATAAAAGCTATGGTTTGTATTGTAAAAACGAATGCAGTTTTTGAAAAATGTCGCATATAGAGGTCAATACCTCGCGATGAAATCATATGTTATTGTATTCGTCCTTATGGTTAAGGTCGGGTTATGACACGAAGTGTCTTCAGAAATTTTCGAAGGGTTTGAACACAGATTGTAATCGTTAACATACATTTGATGTTCTAACACAGTTTTGAAGTCAAAATATAGCTTGTGAAAGATGTAAGGATCTAAGAGTGATGATTTTGGTCATATCTCAAGTTGAATTTTGAGATTTCAAAATCAGTATATGTAATTAAATTTTGAATGAGTATGGTTGTTTTGATTTCTATAAAAGAATGTATATTGTTGTGAAAGTAGGGAGTATAATGGATGATTTGCTGAATCAGATTCGAAGAATGTAACATATTAATTGTGAATTTATATATCTCTCAGGTATTACCTAACCGTTAAAAAAAAAATTTCACAATTAATATTTTGTACAAAAGAATTTTATTACAGTCTTTATGAAAATATATATATGTATATTTTCTTCAGATGTAACATAGATTTAATGAGTTAATGTTAAATTAAACTCATTTGATTTACGGTTGAAACTAGAATTGAATAATCCCTAAAGGCTTTAAAAGGTACATAACTTTTACGCAGTATTTCTTTAATGACATTGAAATTATGAATCAATACTTCGTTATTTTTTGATGTATGATGTTCAGTTCGTGGAATTCTTGTGAATTTCGCAAAGTACGAATGATGTTATCTGAAAAGTTTCGGGTACATCGATGATGAAAGTGTAAAATCAAATATATACTTGATTTATTATGAATTGGAATTTGTTGAATTACGACAGAGATTGTAGTTAACGCTGGTTAAGTTGCGGTCGAAGGACGTACATTATTGCATATTTGTAATATGAATTAACCGAGTAGTTAAGATTCACACACAATAGCTTAGCACGGAAAGATTTATTTCAAAATATATATATATATATATATATATATATATATATATATATATATATATATATATATATATATAATATACATATAATTTCTTCAGAGGGAATGAGTTAATTCTTCATAACTCGTTGATACAATATACACGTTATTGATTTGTAATAATGTCCACAGTGATTCTTGAACTGATGGAGTTTGTGATGTTATCGGTGTTGTTGATTCGGATGTTGACTGTACTGACGATGCTGGTAACGCTGACGGTACTGTTGATGCTGTTGGTAAAGTAAGTTTAGCTTGTTAATCACATACCATTTTTGTCAGGGTTTCTACTCTTCCTTCTATCATTTTGGTTCGCTTAACTGATTTATGGTTAGGGCTAGATTAGATAATCTCTAAGACTTTAGAGATTACATAATCGTCGCGGAATGTTTCTCCAATAAAGTTATGAATTAATACTTCATCAGTTATTGTTGTTGGTACTCCTTAGTATCTATGGTGCGTATGACGTTGATGCTCGTGGGACAGATTGTGAAGTTGAGGTTTACGATGCGGTTGTGGTTGGAGGTGGTAATGGTACTGTTGGCGTTGATGATGGTGGTACTGGTTATGCTGCTGATGCTGCTGCTGGTGTTTGTAATCTCTGCACCATATTCTCCAAAGCCACTACCCGGGCGCGAAGCTCGTTGACTTCTTCTATTACACCGGGGTGATTGTCGGTTCGGATGAGCGGATAAATAAAATCTAAAATTTGATGTAATATATAATCGTGACGAGATACTCTGGAAATGAGCGAGAAAATGGTGTTTTGGACAGGTTCGCCGGTAAGTGCTTCAGGTTCTTCGTCAAGAGGGCAATGTGGTGGATGGAAGGGATCACCTTCTTCTTGTCTCCAATGATTGAGGAGGCTACGAACCCATCCCCAATTCATCCAGAATAGGTGATGACTGATTGGTTGATCTATTCCGGTCACACTGCTTTCGGAGCTTGAATGAGATTCCATTTCGGAATCTGAGTGACTTGAACTGATGATGAATTCCATTTCGTACGATTGGATAAAGGATTTTTTTTTTCCGATATGAAATGATTTTGGCTAACGGATGGTATTCTAATTACATAGAATATATATATATATATATATATATATATATATATATATATATATATATATAGATCAAAAGATTTCGTAGATTACAGAGGACTTTGCTGGATATGTCAGGCAAAGTTTAAAGTAACAGATACGATAAGATATGATTTAGCAGATATGCTAAGATATAAATTTTTGTCTATACACTATTCATGCAATCAATGCAGCAAGACGTGTCTTAGACTAAAAATAATAAGCAGGTAATTTCCTGAAATGATAAGTAGTTAATTTTCGACACAAAATGATAAGCAAAACTTTTGACATGCAGACACGATCGAAGTCCAGACTCACTAATGCATCCTATCGACTTATCAGTTAGAAACACTAATGCAGACCTGGTTTGCTAAGACCACCGCTCTGATACCAACTGAAAGGACCCGTTAATATACATTATAAACGATTCACAATAGTTGATTACATTGCGAGGTATTTGACCTCTATATGATACATTTTACAAACATTGCATTCGTTTTTAAAAGACAAACTTTCTTTACATCGAAAATTGACAGGAATGCATACCATTTCATAATATCCACTATCCAACTATAAATTGATTTAATAATAATCTTTGATGAACTCAATGACTCGAATGCAACGTTCTTCGAAATATGATATGAAAGACTCCAAGTAATATCTTTAAAATGAGCAAATGCACAGCGGATGTGACAACCCAGAAATTTCCAACCAAATTTAAACTTTAATCTTTATATGTTTCCGACACGATAAGCAATATTTGTTAAGTTAAATTTCAAGAATTTTAAACTATGTTCATACATTCATTCAATCTCGACCAAGTTCCAACGATTCACGAACCATTAAACGAATATGATTATATATGTATATATGTATATATATATATTATAACTTGAAACGTAAACAAAATATTAGATTAAATACTTTATATGATTGTATCTGTTTCAAAATGTTTATCAATGGAATTAGAAAATAAGATCAAATGATTGAATTATCAGATATATTGAATTATGATTACAAGTCTCTGTTGAAAGGCCCACACTGATTTGAGAAATATTTCCATTTTAACAATATTCGAAAAATGGTAAAGTGATTTATAAATAAGAACAAATTGTCAATCATTGAGAACTAGACAAAGGATAGTGGAAGATTGAATCTCATAAAGACTCGATTGATCTATTTAGTTTCAAACGTATAAAACGTTTTCAGTTTAAAAAGAACTTTATTATTAAAACGTATATAACTTTTATAAATATCTTGAACCACTTTTGACAACTCATTACTTAACTAGTATGATAAAGATAACGATATTTATAAAATATATATAACGATTTAAATTAATATTATATATATTTATACGCGTATTATACGTACGTAGTTTTATACTTTTATTATACTTAAACTTTACCTTTAATTTATTTTTACTTTACTTTAACTTTAATAATTTACTTTAATAATTCATACTTTAATAATTCATACTTTAATAATTCACTTTAATAATTCATACTTTAATAATTCACTTTAATAATTCATACTTTAATAATTCACTTTAATAATTCATACTTTAATAATTCACTTTAATAATTCAAAAATCTATTATAAATAGAATTCACTAGGTTTCATTATTTCATAGAAACTTGAAAATATTTTTCTCTAAACTCTCTCAATCGATTTACATATATATATTTACTCCGTATTATTTCAAGATATTATTAGTATACATAAAATATTACGACGGATTGCTGTCCGAGTGATTTCGAAATTATTTTTCGAGTAGGATAGGATTAAGAAAATTATGGGTTATAGCTATGGAGGTGATTGAGTATGGTTCATGGGTATGCTCGTGAGATCAATATAGTGTTTATCATTTCCATTGCGTCTACGTACCTTTCCTGCAATATTGAATCTCAATATTGATACGTGAGTACTCATAATTTAACTTTTACATACTAATAGTGTATCCCTGACTAGTGCTCGAGTATTTAGGATTATGCATGCTTGTACTTTTGATATTGCCCTTAGACAGGTTAGGTTGAATCTTGAATTAGTTACACTTGCGGTTGAGATAAGGTATAAGATATGCATGTCCTTAGAAAGCTAGCAAAAAATTAAGAACTTTTCCTTTAGATATCGAATGGTTTCGATGAACGGATTAGAAGTTATAATCAATTGAATTTTCGATATTTTTATTAAAAATGATTATTATTATCGTCGTTTTTATCGTCGTTCTAGTTTTATCTTATTATTATCATTATTATTATCTTTATCAATAAAAGGGATTTATCATTAAAAATTGTTATTTTTTTATTATTACTATCGTTATTATCGTTAAAGTTATAATTAGTATTATTATAATTATCCAATTATTATTATTATTATTATTATTATTATTATTATTATTATTATTATTATTATTATTATTATTATTAGTATTATTATTATTATTATTATCATTATTAATATATATATCATTATTTAAAAATGGTTATTGTTATTGTTATTATTATTATTACTATATTATCATTAAGATAATTATTAGTATTATCGTTAATAATGTTATAGTAACTATCATTATTAATATTAGTGTAATTAAAACAAATATTTGTAACACCTAATTATTTTGATTACTATTATTATCATTATTATGAACACGATATAAAAGACGATTAAAAGCTATTAAACGAAACGATTAGGAAATAATGAGTAAGAGTATCATGATGAAATTAAAATATTATAAGATATTGATTTAGATAAAATTATCGTTCTTATTATTTTTATCATTACTATTATTATTAAAAGTATCGTTAGTATTAAAACTATCATTTTAACAAAAATTATCATTTTAATAGAAATGTCATTGTTACAATAAAATATCATTATTATTATAATTTTAAATAGAATTATTATTTTAAAGATAATATTAAAAATTATCGTAAATATTAAAGTTATCATAATTAGAATTATCGTTTTATCATAATGTCATCGTAGTAATTATAAATATTGATATTTTTATAATTATTATTATTATTACAAAATAATACAACTTTTACTTACTATCATTATAGATATTATTTTATCAAATAAATATGTGATACAAACATATTTTACTACGTGTAATAACTTACTTTAATAATACCTATCATATTATCTTTATGATATTAAATGAACCCTATAAATTTTATTACTTAATATATATAAAAGTATATTTTATTATATAAATTTAATATAAAATTTTATTTATTAATAAATAAATTATATTATTTACTCTAATAAATCTTTTAAAAATATTTAAAAATATAAAATGACGATATTTAAACTATATATTAATCATGTATAGATTTTTGGAAATTATTTTGAGTCAAATTTACTTTCGTTGACTTTTGCATATTAGTCTCGAGCATTAGGATTGTGGTACACTATGACTTGACCTAATTTGTTGGACAAATATTGACCAACACATAAATATATATAATTAATTTAGGTTCGTGAATCCGAGGCCAACCTTGCACTTGTTCAATGACGTTATATGTATTTTTACTACGAAATACAGTATGGTGAGTTTCATTTGCCTTTTTACCCTTTATATTTTTGGGACTGAGAATACATGCGCTTTTATAAATGTTTGACGAAATAGACACAAGTAATTGAAACTACATTCTATGGTTGAATTATCGAAATCGAATATGCCCCTTTTTATTAAAGTCTGGTAATCTAAGAATTAGGGAACAGACACCCTAATTGACGCGAATCCTAAAGATAGATCTATTGGGCCTAACAAACCCCATCCAAAGTACCGGATGCTTTAGTACTTCGAAATTTATATCATTTCCGAAGGAGGATCTCGGAATGATAGAGGATATTCTTATATGTATCTAGTTAATGTTGGTTACCAGGTGTTCACCATATGAATGATTATTTTTGTCTCTATGCATGGGACGTATATTTATGAGAACTGGAAATGAAATTATTGTGGTCTATTAAAATGATGGAAATAAATGATTATGATAAACTAAGGAACTCACCAACCTTTTGGTTGACACTTTAAAGCATGTTTATTCTCAGGTGTTAAAGAAATCTTCCGCTGTGCATTTGCTCATTTTAAAGATATTACTTGAAGTCTTTCATAGCATATTTCGAAGAACGTTGCATTCGAGTTATTGAGTTCATCAAAGATTATTGTTAAATCAATTTATAGTTGGATAGTAGATATTATGAAATGGTATGCATGCCTGTCAATTTTCGATGTAAAGAAAGTTTGTCTTTTAAAAATGAATGCAATGTTTGTAAAATGTATCATATAGAGGTCAAATACCTCGCAATGTAATCAACTATTGTGAATCGTTTATAATGTATATGAACGGGTCCTTTCAGTTGGTATCAGAGCGGTGGTCTTAGCGAACCAGGTCTGCATTAGTGTGTCTAACTGATAAGTCGATAGGATGCATTAGTGAGTCTGGACTTCGACCGTGTCTGCATGTCAAAAGTTTTGCTTATCATTTTGTGTCAAAAATTAACTACTTATCATCCTCAGGAAATTACCTGCTTATCAATTTTAGTCTAAGACACGTCTTGCTTCATTGATTGCAAGAATAGTGTATAGACAAAAATTCACATCTTAGCATATCTGATAAATCATATCTTATCGTATCTGTTACTTTAAACTTTGCCTGACATATCCCGCAAATTCCTCCGTAATCTATGAAATCTTTTGATCTCTATATATAGATATCCTATGTAAATAGAATACCACCCGATAACCGAAAAATCATTTTATATCAAAAATCCTTTATCCAATCGTACGAAATGGAATTTGTCATCAGTTCAAGTCACTCGGAAACCGAAATGGAATCTCACTCAAGCTCCGAAAGCAGTGTGACTGGAATGGATCAACCAATCAGTCATCACCTATTCTGGATGAATTGGGGATGGGTTCGTAGCCTCCTCAATCATTGGAAACAAGAAGAAGGCGATCCTTTCCATCCACCACATTGCCCTCTTGGCGAAGAACCTGAAGCACTTACCAGCGAACCTGTTCGAGACACCATTTTCTCTCTCATTTCCAGGGTGTCTCGTCACGATTATATACTACATCAAATTCTAGATTTTATTTATCCGCTCGTTCTGACCGACAATCATCCTGGAATAATAGAAGAAGTCAACGAACTTCGCGCTCGGGTAGTGGCTTTGGAGAATATGGTGCAGAGATTACAAACACCAGCAGCAGCACCAGCAGCATAACCAATACCACCATCATCAACGCCAACAGTACCATTACCACCTCCAACCACAACCGCGTTGTAAACCTCAACTTCACAATCTGTCCCACGAACATCAACGTCATACGCACCATAGATACCAAGGAGTACCAACAACAATAACTGACGAAGTATTAATTCATAACTTCATTGGAGAAACATTCCGCGATGATTATATAATCTCTAAAGTCTTAGAGATTATCTAATCTAGCCCTAACCATAAATCAGTTAAGCGAATCAAAATGATAGAAGGAAGAGTAGAAACCCTGACAAAAATGGTGTGTGATTAACAAGTTAAACTTGTTTTACCAACAGCATCAACAGTACCGTCAACGTCACCAGCATCGATAGTACAGTCAACATCAGAATCAACAACACCTATAACATCACAAACTCCGTTAGTTCAAGAATCACTGTGGACATCATTACGAATTAATAGCGTGTATATTGTATCAACAAGTTATGAAGAATTAACCCATTCCCTCTGAAGAAATTATATATATATATATATATTTTATATATATATATATATATATATATATATATATATATATATATATATATATATATATATATATATATATATATATATATATATATATATATATATATATATATATTTTGAAATAAAAAATAAATCTTTCCGTGCTAAGCTATTGTGTGTGAATCTTAACTACTCGGTTAATTCATATTACAAATATGCAATAATGTACGTCCCTCGCCCGCGACTTAACCATCGTTAACTACAATCTCTGTCTCAATTCAACAAATTCCAATTCCTAATAAATCAAGTATATATTTGATTTTACACTTCATCATTGATATAACCGAAACTTTTCAGATAACATCATTCGTACTTTGCGAAGTTCACAAGAATTTAACGAAAACCAACATCACATCTCAACAAATAACGAAGTATTAATTCATAATTTCAATATTATTGAAGAAATACTTATGTAACCTCTAAAGCCTTCAAGGAATTTTTCAATTCTAGTTCCAACCGTAAATCGAATGAGTTTAATTTAGTATTAACTCATTAAAATCTATGTTACATCTGAGGAAAATATATACATATATATTTTCATAAAGACTGTAATAAAATTCTTATGTACAAAATATTAATTGTGAAAATTTTTTAACGGGTAGGTAATACCCGAGAGATATATATAAATTCACAATTAATATGTTACATTCTTCGAATCAGATTAAGCAAATTATCAATTATACTTCCTACTTTCACAATAATATACATTCTTTCATAGAAATCAAAACAACCATACTCATTCAAACCCAATTACATATTCTGATTTTAAAATCTCAGAATTCAATTCCAGATATAACCGGTACCATCACTTTTAGATTCCTACATCTTTCAAAGCTATACTTTGACTTCAAAAGTGTGTTAGAACATCAAATGTATGTTAACGATTACAATCTGTGTTCAAACCCTTCGAAAATTTCTGAAGACACTTTGAATGATGAGCAATCGAGATGATGATCCAACCACATGTTACCCACAGTTATGTACCCGAAAAAATCTTGAAACCAAAGTAAAAGTTTAAACAACGTATCCGAGTCAGATTCTTTGGCATTTATTAGCAAAAATAACTTTGCGACTCCTATTCAAAGTAGCCAGTTTTGTCACAGCTCCATCAAGTCAACTTAGACTTTTCAGTCAGACTAACCTTATTATAACCTTGAGATATACACCATCGTTACCAAGGAACCTTTTACATTCCACCACATTATTAGCAGATGTACCAACAACTTCATTACCCTTTGACTTTAGGTTCTCCAAAAAGTCATTATAATTATTCATTGAAACCCCATCATTTACTCATTCGCATCTTTTAATGAGAATTACCATACGAATCATTGGGAATTAGCAATCAGTATTTTGAAATCTCGCAGCATGTCTACGCCAACAGTTATATGTGTATATATAACATCTATCTTCTGGACTTAATTTGAATGTGAAGTTTCTGAAAAACACTCCGAACTACGAATTGGTTCTCCGAAAATGGAAAAAATGCTGATGAAGCAGCAAAAACTATAAACGACTTTAAACGGTAAAAGCTGTATGATAATGATGAAGTGTGCTGGCAAAGCGCAGAAAAAGAGAAGTTTTGGAACTGAAAAATGAATTGAGCAAAGTAGGAAGGAGGCTGTGGACAAATTACAAAGACTGAACCTGACTTCAAAGGATCCAAATGATTCAGTACCTGCTGAAGTCATTAACGAATACCTTGCTCCTGACTCTAAACCCCTGCGGACAATATTCTTCATCATCCTCTGATATTAGAAATCTTAAAATATCATCATATCTTTCATTATAAATATCCTCCATATTTCTGAAGATATTTTCTTAATTTTTCTTATTTGAAATCATTTACCTCTTCATGCTATCTGTATTACATCATAAAAGAAACTATTTTAGTTTCTAAATTCTGAAACATTCAAATTTAAAATAGGAATATTTTGAAGTAGTGTTGGGAACTGAAGCATGAATTAGTATAATATAATGACACTTGATCAATGTTATTATATTACAGTAAGTCATGCTGATTTTCTAAATGAAACGTGATGATTCACAGATCATAACATCATCATGTGCCATGTTATACGACTCTTGTATTCTATTTAACCTCTAAAATATCAAGAAAATATTTCTTGATGATTCGGCCTTTTCCAAGGTATTCTAGTAATTTGACAAGTCAAGATCGTGCCATCACAATTTCCTTCCTAGAACATTAACAATGTTCATTCCAAAATTCATATCTGTGAATTCTGGACCATTACAAGCGGTGCTTAATCGCAAGAAGAAGAAACGAAAGGACAAAACTCCGAAATAGAAATTGGGGTATAAATTGTAGCAAATAAAAGAGAGCATTAACTGTGAATGATAATGATTATAGAAGACAGAAGCAGAGACTTTGAAATATAAGGGAACATATAAAGCTTAACGACAAACCAGAAATTATAAACCATATATATCGATCCATATAGCAATATAAAGACACGGGAGAACTAGAAACACTATAAACCCAAGAGTATAGTAGAAGTAAATAGATTCTTTCGGCGGTAGATGAAAAAGAAGAATGACCGATATGAAAGTTAGAAGTATATCGAGAATCAGAACTGGATGGAGCATATTGATGAATACTTTAAAATATGAGTTGATGGGGAAAGAATAGAAGGTGATGAAACATGACTAGGAACTTAGAAATTAACAGATTTAACTCGCACAATGGCGGAATAAGTGAATCAAACCCTCTAGTGAATAGGTTAAGTTTTTTTTTTTGGTTAATTTAGTCAAGACACAACTAAATCAAGTGTGATTAGATCAACACCTAGAGTTATTATTCACCACTTGGGTGATTTGGACTGAGAGAGAATCGGAGGAGCTCACTAGATCTGAGTGTGTGTAACAAATGAGAGGCTTAACCTAATATGAAGAACATAAGACTTTATATACCCCTGCTGTTAACTCACCCATACGATTCATTCATCACACGTACGAGTTGGCTTCATCAGCCGTACGGGTGATCATTCACTCGTGTCTTCTCATTTAGGTTGTAATTGTGACTTAGCTCAGCATCAACCTTGCGTATGAGCCTGTCAGCCGTACTAGTGAGGCTTCACTCGTACGTCTGACTAAGTCTAACATAGTCAAACATCTAAATCTCGTTCCTGTAACCACATACAAACACGGATAAGATAATAACGAGCAATCATGGTGGCCTATAAACTATTGTACCTGCAATGGACGTGGGTAGATGTCTAGGGACTTGCATAAAATGCATCAACAGAAGGTGTGATTTGTAAGGAAACGAAGGAGGTGAATTTATAAGAAAATATCCGACAGAACAATTAAAATGGACGATCGCATTTAAAGCGGATCCTAATTCCCTTAATTACCGGAGAGTCAAATCTTATTAAGAAGATTTTCTTCAAATCCCTTGAAATCTGGGAATCAATCATATCTACGTCAAATGATAAGATGAATCTACACTTACTCATTTCACTCTTCTATGTTAGCTTCATTCGTACTCTTCATATAAATGGATTGTTTATCCAAATTATTCGCTGATGATAAAACTCTAATTTTCAGCCCGTATGCATCATGAAAACATACTTATTATCATTCACGACCTTTCCACTCAAATTTCGGGACGAAATTTCTTTAACGGGTAGGTACTGTGACAACCCGGAAATTTCCAACCAAATTTAAACTTTAATCTTTATATGTTTCTGACACGATAAACAATATTTGTTAAGTTAAATTTCAAGAATTTTAAACTATGTTCATACATTCATTCAATCTCGACCAAGTTCCAACGATTCACGAACCATTAAACGAATATGATTATATATGTATATATATATATTATAACTTGAAATGTAAACAAAATATTAGATTAAATACTTTATATGATTGTATTTGTTTTAAAATGTTTATCAATGGAATTAGAAAATAAGATCAAATGATTGAATTATCAGATATATTAAATTATGATTACAAGTCTCTGTTGAAAGGCCCACGTTGATTTGAGAAATCTTTCCATTTTAACAATATTCGGAAAATGGTAAAGTGATTTATAAATAAGAATAAATTGTCAATCATTGAGAACTAGACAAAGGATAGTGGAAGATTAAATCTCATAAAGACTCGATTGATCTATTTAGTTTCAAACGTACAAAAACGTTTTTAGTTTAAAAAGAACTTTATTATTAAAACGTATATAACTTTTATAAATATCTTGAATCACTTTTGACAACTCATTACTTAACTAGTATGATAAAGATAACGATATTTATAAAATATATATAACGATTTAAATTAATATTATATATATTTATACGCGTATTATACGTACGTAGTTTTATACTTTTACTATACTTAAACTTTACCTTTACTTTATTTTTACTTTACTTTAACTTTAATAATTCACTTTAATAATTCATACTTTAATAATTCACTTTAATAATTCATACTTTAATAATTCACTTTAATAATTCATACTTTAATAATTCACTTTAATAATTCATACTTTAATAATTCACTTTAATAATTCATACTTTAATAATTCACTTTAATAATTCATACTTTAATAATTCACTTTAATAATTCAAAAATCTATTATAAATAGAATTCACTAGGTTTCATTATTTCATAGAAACTTGAAAATATTTTTCTCTAAACTCTCTCAATCGATTTACATATATATATATTTACTTCGTATTATTTCAAGATATTATTAGTATACATAAAATATTACGACGGAGTGCTGTCCGAGTGATTTCGAAATTGTTTTTCGAGTAGGATAGGATTAAGGAAATTATGGGTTATAGCTATGGAGGTGATTGAGTATGGTTCATGGGTATGCTCGTGAGGTCAATATAGTGTTTATCATTTCCGTTGCGTCTACGTACCTTTTCTGCAATATTGAATCTCAATATTGATACGTGAGTACTCATAATTTAACTTTTACATACTAATAGTGTATCCCTGACTCGTGCTCGAGTATTTAGGATTATGCATGCTTGTACTTTTGATATTGCCCTTAGACAGGTTAGGTTGAATCTTGAATTAGTTACACTTGCGGTTGAGATAAGGTATAAGATATGCATGTCCTTGGAAAGCTAGCGAAAAATTAAGAACTTTTCCTTTAGATATCGAATGGTTTCGATGAACGGATTAGAAGTTATAATCAATTGAATTTTCGATATTTTTATTAAAAATGATTATTATTATCGTCGTTTTTATCGTCGTTCTAGTTTTATCTTATTATTATCATTATTATTATCTTTATCAATAAAAGGGATTTATCATTAAAAATTGTTATTTTTTTTATTATTACTATCGTTATTATCGTTAAAGTTATAATTAGTATTATTATTATTATCCAATTATTATTATTATTATTATTATTATTATTATTATTATTATTATTATTATTATTATTATTATCATTATTAATATATATATCATTATTTAAAAATGGTTATTGTTATTGTTATTATTATTATTACTATATTATCATTAAGATAATTATTAGTATTATCGTTAATAATGTTATAGTAACTATCATTATTAATATTAGTGTAATTAAAACAAATATTTGTAACACCTAATTATTTTGATTACTATTATTATCATTATTATGAACACGATATAAAAGACGATTAAAAGCTATTAAACGAAACGATTAGGAAATAATGAGTAAGAGTATCATGATTAAATTAAAATATTATAAGATATTGATTTAGATAAAATTATCGTTCTTATTATTTTTATCATTACTATTATTATTAAAAGTATCGTTAGTATTAAAACTATCATTTTAATAAAAATTATCATTTTAATAGAAATGTCATTGTTACTATAAAATATCATTATTATTATTATTTTAAATAGAATTATTATTTTAAAGATAATATTAAAAATTATCGTAAATATTAAAGTTATCATAATTAGAATTATCGTTTTATCATAATGTCATCTTAGTAATTATAAATATTGATATTTTTATAATAATAATTATTATTACAAAATAATACAACTTTTACTTACTATCATTATAGATATTATTTTATCAAATAAATATGTGATACAAACATATTTTACTACGTGTAATAACTTACTTTAATAATACCTATCATATTATCTTTATGATATTAAATGAACCCTATAAATTTTATTACTTAATATATATAAAAGTATATTTTATTATATAAATTTAATATAAAATTTTATTTATTAATAAATAAATTATATTATTTACTCTAATAAATCTTTTAAAAATATTTAAAAATATAAAACGACGATATTTAAACTATATATTAAACATGTATAGATTTTTGGAAATTATTTTGAGTCAAATTTACTTTTGTTGACTTTTGCATATTATTCTCGAGCATTAGGATTGTGGTACACTATGACTTGACCTAATTTGTTAGACAAATATTGACCAACACATAAATATATATAATTAATTTAGGTTCATGAATCCGAGGCCAACCTTGCACTTGTTCAATGACGTTATATGTATTTTTACTACGAAATACAGTATGGTGAGTTTCATTTGCCTTTTTACCCTTTATATTTTTGGGACTGAGAATACATGTGCTTTTATAAATGTTTGATGAAATAGACACAAGTAATTGAAACTACATTCTATGGTTGAATTATCGAAATCAAATATGCCCCTTTTTATTAAAGTCTGGTAATCTAAGAATTAGGGAACAAACACCCTAATTGACGCGAATCCTAAAGATAGATCTATTGGGCCTAACAAACCCCATCCAAAGTACCGGATGCTTTAGTACTTCGAAATTTATATCATGTCCGAAGGAGGATCCCGGAATGATAGGGGATATTCTTATATGTATCTAGTTAATGTCGGTTACCAGGTGTTCACCATATGAATGATTATTTTTGTCTCTATGCATGGGACGTATATTTATGAGAACTGGAAATGAAATTCTTGTGGTCTATTAAAATGATGGAAATAAATGATTATGATAAACTAATGAACTCACCAACCTTTTGGTTGATACTTTAAAGCATGTTTATTCTCAGGTGTTAAAGAAATCTTCCACTGTGCATTTGCTCATTTTAAAGATATTACTTGAAGTCTTTCATAGCATATTTCGAAGAACGTTGCATTCGAGTTATTGAGTTCATCAAAGATTATTGTTAAATCAATTTATAGTTGGATAGTGGATATTATGAAATGGTATGCATGCCTGTCAATTTTCGATGTAAAGAAAGTTTGTCTTTTAAAAACGAATGCAATGTTTGTAAAATGTATCATATAGAGGTCAAATACCTCGCAATGTAATCAACTATTGTGAATCGTTTATAATGTATATGAACGGATCCTTTCAGCGAAAGATTTCTTTAACACCTGAGAATAAACATGCTTTAAAGCGTCAACCAAAAGGTTAATGAGTTCATTAGTTTATCATAATCATTTATTTCCATCATTTTAATAGACCACAAGAATTTCATTTCCAGTTCTCATAAATATACGTCCCATGCATAGAGACAAAAATAATCATTCATATAGTGAATACCTGGTAACCGACATTAACTAGATACATATAAGAATATCCCCTATCATTCTGGGATCCTCCTTCGGACATGATATAAATTTCGAAGTACTAAAGCATCCGGTACTTTGGATGGGGTTTGTTAGGCCCAATAGATCTATCTTTAGGATTCGCATCAATTAGGGTGTCTGTTCCCTAATTCTTAGATTACCAGACTTTAATAAAAAGGGGCATATTCGATTTCGATAATTCAACCATAGAATGTAGTTTCAATTACTTGTGTCTATTTCGTCAAACATTTATAAAAGCGCATGTATTCTCAGTCCCAAAAATATAAAGGGTAAAAAGGTAATTGAAACTCACCATACTGTATTTCGTAGTAAAAATACATATAACGTCATTGAACAAGTGCAAGGTTGGCCTCAGATTCACGAACCTAAATTAATTATATATATTTATGTGTTGGTTAATATTTGTCTAACAAATTAGGTCAAGTCATAGTGTACCACAATCCTAATACTCGAGACTAATATGCAAAAGTCAACAAAAGTAAATTTGACTCAAAATAATTTCCAAAAATCTATACATGATTAATATATAGTTTAAATATTGTCGTTTTATATTTTTAAATATTTTTAAAAGATTTATTAGAGTAAATAATATAATTTATTTATTAATAAATAAAATTTTATATTAAATTTATATAATAAAATATACTTTTATATATATTAAGTAATAAAATTTATAGGGTTCATTTAATATCATAAAGATAATATGATAGGTATTATTAAAGTAAGTTATTACACGTAGTAAAATATGTTTGTATCACATATTTATTTAATAAAATAATATCTATAATGATAGTAAGTAAAAGTTGTATTATTTTGTAATAATAATTATTATTATAAAAATATCAATATTTATAATTACTAAGATGACATTATGATAAAACGATAATTCTAATTATGATAACTTTAATATTTACGATAATTTTTAATATTATCTTTAAAATAATAATTCTATTTAAAATAATAATAATAATGATATTTTATAGTAATAATGACATTTATATTAAAATGATAATTTTTGTTAAAATGATAGTTTTAATACTAACGATACTTTTAATAATAATAGTAATGATAAAAATAATAAGAACGATAATTTTATCTAAATCAATATCATATAATATTTTAATTTCATCATGATACTCTTACTCATTATTTCCTAATCGTTTCGTTTAATAGCTTTTAATAGTCTTTTATATCGTGTTCATAATAATGATAATAATAGTAATAAAAATAATTAGGTGTTACAAATATTTATTTTAATTACACTAATATTAATAATGATAGTTACTATAACATTATTAACGATAATACTAATAATTATCTTAATGATAATATAGTAATAATAATAATAACAATAACAATAACTATTTTTAAATAATGATATATATATTAATAATGATAATAATAATAATAATACTAATAATAATAATAATAATAATAATTGGATAATAATAATAATACTAATTATAACTTTAACGATAATAACGATAGTAATAATAAAAATAACAATTTTTAATGATAAATCCCTTTTATTGATAAAGATAATAATAATGATAATAATAAGATAAAACTAGAACGACGATAAAAACGACGATAATAATAATAATCATTTTTAATAAAAATATCAAAAATTCAATTGATTATAACTTCTAATCCGTTCATCGAAACCATTCGATATCTAAAGGAAAAGTTCTTAATTTTTTGCTAGCTTTCCAAGGACATGCATATCTTATACCTTATCTCAACCACAAGTGTAACTAATTCAAGATTCAACCTAACCTGTCTAAGGGAAATATCAAAAGTACAAGCATGCATAATCCTAAATACTCGAGCACTAGTCAGGGATACACTATTAGTATGTAAAAGTTAAATTATGAGTACTCACGTATCAATACTGAGATTCAATATTGCAGGAAAGGTACGTAGACGCAACGGAAATGATAAACACTATATTGACCTCACGAGCATACCCATGAACCATACTCAATCACCTCCATAGCTATAACCCATAATTTCCTTAATCCTATCCTACTCGAAAAAACAATTTCGAAATCACTCGGACAGCACTCCGTCGTAATATTTTATGTATACCAATAATATCTTGAAATAATACGGAGTAAATATATATATGTAATTCGATTGAGAGAGTTTAGAGAAAAATATTTTCAAGTTTCTATGAAATAATGAAACATATTGAATTCTATTTATAATAGATTTTTGAATTATTAAAGTGAATTATTAAAGTATGAATTATTAAAGTGAATTATTAAAGTATGAATTATTAAAGTGAATTATTAAAGTATGAATTATTAAAGTGAATTATTAAAGTATGAATTATTAAAGTGAATTATTAAAGTATGAATTATTAAAGTGAATTATTAAAGTTAAAGTAAAGTAAAAATAAAGTAAAGGTAAAGTTTAAGTATAGTAAAAGTATAAAACTTTGTACGTATAATACGCATATAAATATATATAATATTAATTTAAATCGTTATATATATTTAATAAAATAAAACATAAATATCGTTATCTTTATCATACTAGTTAAGTAATGAGTTGTCAAAAGTGGTTCTAGAAATTTATAAAAGTTATATACGTTTTAATAATAAAGTTCTTTTTAAACTGAAAACGTTTTTGTACGTTTGAAACTAAATAGATCAATCGAGTCTTTATGAGATTAATCTTCCACTATCCTTTGTCTAGTTCTCAATGATTAACAATTTGTTCTTATTTATAAATCACTTTACCATTTTCCGAATATTGTTAAAATGGAAAGATTTCTCAAATCAACGTGGGCCTTTCAATAGAGACTTGTAATCATAATTCAATATATCTGATAATTCAATCATTTGATCTTATCTTCTAATTCCATTGATAAACATTTTGAAACAGATATAATCATATAAAGTATTTAATCTAATATTTTGTTTACTTTTCAAATTATAATATATATACACATATACATATATAATCATATTCGTTTAATGGTTCGTGAATCGTTGGAACTTGGTCGAGGTTGAATGAATGTATGAACATAGTTTAAAATTCTTGAAATTTAACTTAACAAATATTGCTTATCGTGTCGGAAACATATAAAGATTAAAGTTTAAATTTGGTTGGAAATTTCTGGGTTGTCACAGACAACTCGCAAGATATATGTGTGACGTTGCGACTCGTATTGTCTCGATCATGATCAATTCAAATCTCTCTACACGACATGAATTTCCTCGATCATGACCGATCAAATTGTGAGTCGCACAACCACATGATAACCTTGCGACTTGCAAAGGCGATTCGGCAATATTTTTTTTTTTGAAGACGAATTATTATAGTTACTTTAGAAAATAGACATTTTGATCAATAGCCCATGAAATATTTATACTCTTTAATTGTTTTGTTGTAAGTCACACCCATTTGTAAAAATTATGTTAATAAAAAATGATTTGATTTTTTTTTAATTGATACATTATTATCCTTATATACTAAAAGTGTCGCTGATTTCTGTCGTTTGATTTACTCAAACAACAACACTCACTCTTACCATCATTTCTTTCTTTTACAATAAATAAATAGTAATATTAAAGTAGAAATTTTTTCTTTATAAAAAATATAAAAAATAAAGTTATTTTATACGAAGTACTAATTTAACTGTCGCCAACTTGTGAATCGTTAGTGGTGTAACAATTTTTCTTATCTAGAGGGGGATTTGGGTTGGAATATGAATTTAATTTGGTGTTAGTTACTGCCCATGCATGGTTATTATGTATGTATTCATGTTATAATTTATTTATTTATTTGTATTATTATAAATACTATGGAGGACCCGCAAATTTGCGGGGCTATGTGAGTGTTGTAAAGAAATAATGTTTATGATTATTGTATTTAATGTAAGTAGTTATGTTAGTTTTTCTGTATCCAATGTATGTACATAAAATTTAAAACCAACCATATATGTCTGTAAAAAACTTTAAAAGTTGAACATAGTATAAAATACTTAAACAGTTATTGTAGACATACAAAAATCATTGATAATGAAAACCAAAAACATATTTATTATAAAAAAATCTAGAAGCAAATGTAGTTATAGAAACGCAACATAAAAACAATCAAAAATGTTTGTTTGAGGCGTTTGCCTCGTGTGGTTGCACAATCAGACCACGTTTATTGTAGCACGAGTATTGCGTGTTAGTAGTGATAATGTGTGGTTGCACAATCAGACCACGTTTATTGAGTATTGTAGCATGAGTATTGTTTCAGTAGTGATAATTTCCTTTGACATGTTAGTTGAAGACCCCCGAATTCACGGGATTTTTTAAGGGATTAATCTGTGTTGACTTGTCAAAATCCTTATATGTTGAACAGTAGAGTATTTCAGCATTTACAGTTGGACTTGTCCAAATTTAACACTTGAACACATGAAATACCGGATGACGATGCAATAAATACACGATCAGTAGAGCATTCCAACGCCTACATTGTTGGTTGATAAAAATAAATATTAAAATGTGTAGCTGAGATATGAACAATACATAATAGTGACTCATATCAGTGATTGCTTTTCACAATGTTTTTTTTATTGAGTTGTCTATAATACTTGCACTAACGATACTCCTATATCCTAGCATGTGGCTTTAGAAACAATGAGTAATGACAGGGAGATATCCAACATAAAATTCAATAACGATACTCAATTTAGGGAGTAATGATTATGTGTTTTATTTGTTCAAGTAACATGTCATTGCTGAATTGCAAGCTTGTTGATAGTTGTATAACATTTTTTTATGACTGCTAAGCGCCAAAAAGGTTGTTTCCATTACTCCATTTCATGTTGCATTACATACACTTTCCCCCATGTTCCACAAATACTGCAAGCATCGCTTGCAGTCATACTTGTTCTCCACACTATCTGGAGGTAAAAGAACTACCATTCAAGAGGTGGTTAAATGGGTATACAAAGTTCACCAAGTGGTTAAATGCGTAGTGATGTTTGTAACTCCTTTTGAATATAACAACTTTACTCATTACACTGACCCATTAATTCTGACTCATTACTAATGCCTTTTAAAATTAGAAAAAAAATAAAAACTTTAAAACTTTACCCATTACACTGACCCATTAATTCTGACCCATTACCAATCAATGCCTTTTAAAAAAAAAATTTAAAAAAAGAAAAAAAAACTGTATAACAAATTTACCCATTAACTTGTTAGAATCACTATATTTTAAAAAATATAGTATGTATCAGTTTATAATAAATCAATTCAATTACAGTAGTAGTGTTACATGACTTATAGTCAATGTAGGTTTTTTGAACTTAAAAACTATACATATAAGATAAAATTGAAAGGTTAACACTATAAAAAAGTTTAACATCCATTTCGCTAACTAAAAATCACGAATTCGCGAGATTTTCTTATGGATGAATACAAATTAAATTGTGAGATTAATAATATTTTATATAACATTTGTTAGGTTGTTAGTATTAATGTTATAGTACATAAATATAGCAATTTATAATCTTAATAACAAAACACGTAATACGAATGAATATATTGTGGACTTAATTTTTTGGTCAGGTTTCCCACAATACATTAACTGGTTCAAACATTGACTTAATTGGTCAAACATTGACTTGAGTATATTGTGTACTAAGCACTCATGTTGTGAACAATAATTTTCTGGTCGAGTTTCACATAATATTTAATCAAACATTGACTTAGTTTTTTGTATTTGCAACTATTTCATTAGAATCAAATATTTAATAAACTAACTAACTGGTTCATCCTATTTTTTTTTTTTTTTTTGAAATGCAAACCTACAATCTAAACATAAAACCACGAATATTCACATCTCATTGCCTCAAGTGAGGCTTGAACCCACAACCTCTTGGTTGAAGTGTTCCTCTCAAGTAACAGGTTCATACTAATTAACCACCTTATAAAGTTAATATTTAGAGATCAAAGTAAAAAAAACTTAACTCTAAGTCAAGTCTCAAAATCTTGTACTAATCACTGGTCATATAATGGATTTAAATCATTGGTAAAAGTTTCATTAATATCATCTGGTGGTCATATAACAATCCGTAATATATAGTTTAACCTTTTACATTGCACAACAAAGATCAAGAAACACAACTTGAAAAAGGATGCTCCCCATTTAACTCTATGTTGTGCAATATTGTTTCGGATGCTTCCTATTAAACAATACAACATGATCGAGTTACAAAATCTGTAGTTTTGCTTTAGCCAACTTAATATCTTCTATATTGAATCTAAATGCTATAAAACAAACATAGTAATGGATTTTTGCCTTACCTCAATTGTAAAGGTATTGGTCCCCCTACCAAAATCTTCATGTTCGTACCTGACAATCATATACATTGGAATTTCCCTTCATTCAATGTACTTAAATGTACGATTTAACTCGGAATGTGAAAAAACAAATAATTACAAAATTTCAAACATATTCTAAGATTCAACTGAAGTCAAAACTGTAAAAAAAAAAAAAAATTTGATGCTTACCTCCTTCATATTGACAATCTGATCATCAATTTTAAAAACTTCCAAAGTATTTGTAGGGGGATAACTATTACCATATTCACATTCAAATTCATATCTAAATTGGACAAAGAATATAAATGTATTGAAATGGAAAAACATGATTTGAAGATAAGAAAGTAGGGAAAAAAAACTCGTTCTACCAATAAACTATCATTTGTCAACATGATGCAACACCAACTTATACTTGGTTGTAGGAGCCAACTTTGTCTCAGGATGCAACATCCACAAACATTTAAAAGTTGACTGAAAAAACCCTGACCATAAGCATTCATTACAATTTAGCAACATGCAAGTAAAAGATAAAAAAGAATCAATATAAAGTACCTCCTTTTTAACTGGCTCCTCAGGCAACGTCACTTCAATGCGTCTCGGGAAAAAACAGTAAGCGACATAAAATAAAGACATTTTTGATGTTACCCAATGAAACAATCTATCATTTAATTTAATCGATCCACTAAAATGAAACAATCTATCCTTTCCACGCCCACTTTTATCTGTCTCCCAGCAACAAAGCTGCCTCATTGACAAGTAATTTCAAGATGCTTTGGCATTCAATCGTGATGGTAATTGTCCTGCACTTTCGTTTGTCAAAACCCAACTCTTCAATTTTTCGAATGCTTTGTCATTCAATCTTCAACGCTGAAATTAAAACCTGAAGATTTGTACAATATTTGTTGCATCACAACCTAACAAATTAAATTATGAAGATATGAAATACTTTATAATGAATTCAGACAATGTTGTCATTTAATATATTATCAAACCACATCAATATAAAAAAATAGAAAGAATTTGGTTCAAACAGGTAGACAGAATAAATACTCGGTAATGAATGTGAGACTTCATATTTTTCTCACTTTTCATTGACATGCCGCTTTGACTGTAAGTACCTACAATATTTTGAATCAACTTAACATATGTATGATACGAATGTTGAGTTAAAGAATAGGGCAAAAAGAATTGCGATAACTAATTTTTTTGTTGTCACTGTAGTGACCCGAACTTTTTCATGTTTATATATATTAATTGAGATTGATATTTACATGATTAAATGTTTCCAACATGTTAAGCAATCAAACTTGTTAAGACTTGATTAATTGAAATATGTTTCATATAGACAATTGACCACCCAAGTTGACCGGTGATTCACGAACGTTAAAACTTGTAAAAACTATATGATGACATATATATGAATATATATATATAGTTAACATGATATTATGATAAGTAAACATATCATTAAGTATATTAACAATGAACTACATATGTAAAAACAAGACTACTAACTTAATGATTTTTAAACGAGACATATATGTAACGATTATCGTTGTAAAGACATTTAATGTATATATATATATATATATATCATATTAAGAGATATTCATACATGATAATATCATGATAATATAATAATTTAAAATCTCATTTGACATTATAAACATTGGGTTAACAACATTTAACAAGATCGTTAACCTAAAGGTTTCAAAACAACACTTACATGTAACGACTAACGATGACTTAACGACTCAGTTAAAATGTATATACATGTAGTGTTTTAATATGTATTTATACACTTTTGAAAGACTTAAATACACTTATCAAAATACTTCTACTTAACAAAAATGCTTACAATTACATCCTCGTTCAGTTTCATCAACAATTCTACTCGTATGCACCCGTATTCGTACTCGTACAATACACAGCTTTTAGATGTATGTACTATTGGTATATACACTCCAATGATCAGCTCTTAGCAGCCCATGTGAGTCACCTAACACATGTGGGAACCATCATTTGGCAACTAGCATGAAATATCTCATAAAATTACAAAAATATGAGTAATCATTCATGACTTATTTACATGAAAACAAAATTACATATCCTTTATATCTAATCCATACACCAACGACCAAAAACACCTACAAACACTTTCATTCTTCAATTTTCTTCATCTAATTTATCTCTCTCAAGTTCTATCTTCAAGTTCTAAATGTTCTTCATATATTCTACAAGTTCTAGTTACATAAAATCAAGAATACTTTCAAGTTTGCTAGCTCACTTCCAATCTTGTAAGGTGATCATCCAACCTCAAGAAATCTTTGTTTCTTACAGTAGGTTATCATTCTAATACAAGGTAATAATCATATTCAAACTTTGGTTCAATTTCTATAACTATAACAATCTTATTTCAAGTGATGATCTTACTTGAACTTGTTTTCGTGTCATGATTCTGCTTCAAGAACTTCGAGCCATCCAAGGATCCGTTGAAGCTAGATCCATTTTTCTATTTTCCAGTAGGTTTATCCAAGGAACTTAAGGTAGTAATGATGTTCATAACATCATTCGATTCATACATATAAAGCTATCTTATTCGAAGGTTTAAACTTGTAATTACTAGAACATAGTTTAGTTAATTCTAAACTTGTTCGCAAACAAAAGTTAATCCTTCTAACTTGACTTTTAAAATCAACTAAACACATGTTCTATATCTATATTATATGCTAACTTAATAATTTAAAACCTGGAAACACGAAAAACACCGTAAAACCGGATTTACGCCGTCGTAGTAACACCGCGGGCTGTTTTGGGTTAGTTAATTAAAAACTACGATAAACTTTGATTTAAAAGTTGTTATTCTAGGAAAATGATTTTTATTATGAACATGAAACTATAACCAAAAATTATGGTTAAACTCAAAGTGGAAGTATGTTTTCTAAAATGGTCATCTAGACGTCGTTCTTTCGACTCAAATGACTACCTTTACAAAAACGACTTGTAACTTATTTTTCTGACTATAAACCTATACTTTTTCTGTTTAGATTCATAAAATAGAGTTCAATATGAAACCATAGTAATTTGATTCACACAAAACGGATTTAAAATGAAGAAGTTATGGGTAAAACAAGATTGGATAATTTTTCTCATTTTAGCTACGTGAAAATTGGTAACAAATCTATTCCAACCATAACTTAATCAACTTGTATTTTATATTATGTAATCTTGAGATACCATAGACACGTATACAATGTTTTGACCTATCATGTCGACACATCTATATATATTTCAGAACAACCATAGACACTCTATATGTGAATGTTGGAGTTAGCTATACAGGGTTGAGATCGATTCCAAAATATATATAGTTTGAGTTATGATCAATACTGAGATACGTATACACTGGGTCGTGGATTGATTCAAGATAATATTTATCGATTTATTTCTGTACATCTAACTGTGGACAACTAGTTGTAGGTTACTAACGAGGACAGCTGACTTAATAAACTTAAAACATTAAAATATATTAAAAGTGCCGTAAATATATTTTGAACATACTTTGATATATATATGTATATATTGTTATAGGTTCGTGAATCAATCAGTGGCCAAGTCTTACTTCCCGACGAAGTAAAAATCTGTGAAAGTGAGTTATAGTCCCACTTTTAAAATCTAATATTTTTGGGATGAGAATACATGCAGGTTTTATAAATGATTTACAAAATAGACACAAGTACGTGAAACTACATTCTATGGTTGAATTATCGAAATCGAATATGCCCCTTTTTATTAAGTCTGGTAATGTAAGAATTAGGGAACATACACCCTAATTGACACGAATCCTAAAGATAGATCTATTGGGCCTAACAAACCCCATCCAAAGTACCGGATGCTTTAGTACTTCGAAATTTATATCATATCCGAAGGGTGTCCCGGAATGATGGGGATATTCTTATATATGCATCTTGTTAATGTCGGTTACCAGGTGTTCACCATATGAATGATTTTTATCTCTATGTATGGGATGTGTATTGAAATATGAAATCTTGTGGACTATTATTATGATTTGATATATATAGGTTAAACCTATAACTCACCAACATTTTTGTTGACGTTTTAAGCATGTTTATTCTCAGGTGATTATTAAGAGCTTCCGCTGTCGCATACTTAAATAAGGACGAGATTTAGAGTCCATGCTTGTATGATATTATGTAAAAACTGCATTCAAGAAACTGATTTCGATGTAACATATTTGTATTGTAAACCATTATGTAATGGTCGTGTGTAAACAGGATATTTTAGATTATCATTATTTGATAATCTACGTAAAGCTTTTTAAACCTTTATTTATGAAATAAAGGTTATGGTTTGTTTTAAAATGAATGCAGTCTTTGAAAAACGTCTCATATAGAGGTCAAAACCTCGCAATGAAATCAATTAATATGGAACGTTTTTTAATCAATAAGAACGGGACATTTCAGTTGGTATCCGAGCGTTGGTCTTAGAGAACCAGAATTTTGCATTAGTGTGTCTTATCGAGTTTGTTAGGATGCATTAGTAAGTCTGGACTTCAACCGTGTTTACTTGAAAAATGATTGCTTAACAAATTTTGTTGGAAACTATATATTTTTAACATGTGAATATTATGTGATATATTAATCTCTTAACGCATTTGATATTATGTGATAGATGTCTACCTCTAGAACAAGTCCCATTGACTCACCTAATAATAATGAAGAGTCAAATGTAAATTGGAATGATTCGTGGACTGATTCACAAGTTCCCGAAGAGGAACCGGAAGAAGAGTCCGAACCGGAAGAAGAATCAGAACTGGAAGAAGAATCGGAACCGGATGAAGAAATAGAACCGGTGGGGGAAATAATAAAACGGTTAAGTAAAAGAAAATCCTCAACCAACCGACCAAGGTTAATTATTGTAGTGACCCGAACTTTTCCATGTTTATATATATTAATTGAGATTGATATTTACATGATTAAATGTTTCCAACATGTTAAGCAATCAAACTTGTTAAGACTTGATTAATTGAAATATGTTTCATATAGACAATTGACCACCCAAGTTGACCGGTGATTCACGAACGTTAAAACTTGTAAAAACTATACGATGACATATATATGGTAATATATATAGTTAACATTTTTTTATTATAAGTATGTATCTCATTAGGTATTTTAACAATGAGTTATATACATAAAAATGAGACTATTAATTTAAGAAACTTGAAAACGATATATATAACGATTATCGTTATAACAACGTCTTACTAGGTACATATGAATCATATTAAGATATTGATACACTTGGTTAATTATGTTAAATGATAGTAAATATATTATTAAGTCTATTAACAATGAAATACATATGTAAAAATAAGACTACTAACTTAATGATTTCGAAACGAGACATATATGTAACGATTATCGTTGTAACGACATTTAACTGTATATACATCATACTGAGATATATTATATATCATAATATCATGATAATATAACAATTTAACATCTCATTTGTTATAATAAACAATGGGTTAACAACATTCAACAAGATCGTTAACCTAAAGGTTTCAAAACAACATTTACATGTAACGACTAACGATGACTTAACGACTCAGTTAAAATGTATATACATGTAGTGTTTTAATATGTATTCATACACTTTTGAAAGACTTTAAGACACTTATCAAAATACTTCTACTTAACAAAAATGCTTACAATTACATCCTCGTTCAGTTTCATCAACAATTCTACTCGTATGCACCCGTATTCGTACTCGTACAATACGCAGCTTTTAGATGTATGTACTATTGGTATATACACTCCAATGATCAGCTCTTAGCAGCCCATGTGAGTCACCTAACACATGTGGGAACCATCATTTGGCAACTAGCATGAAATATCTCATAAAATTACAAAAATATGAGTAATCATTCATGACTTATTTACATGAAAACAAAATTACATATCCTTTATATCTAATCCATACACCAACGACCAAAAACATCTACAAACACTTTAATTCTTCAATTTTCTTCATCTAATTGATCTCTCTCAAGTTCTATCTTCAAGTTCTAAGTGTTCCTCATATATTTTACAAGTTCTAGTTACATAAAATCAAGAATACTTTCAAGTTTGCTAGCTCACTTCCAATCTTGTAAGGTGATCATCCAACCTCAAGAAATCTTTGTTTCTTACAGTAGGTTATCATTCTAATACAAGGTAATAATCATATTCAAACTTTGGTTCAATTTCTATAACTATAACAATCTTATTTCAAGTGATGATCTTACTTGAACTTGTTTTCGTGTCATGATTCTGCTTCAAGAACTTCGAGCCATCCAAGGATCCGTTGAAGCTAGATCCATTTTTCTCTTTTCCAGTAGGTTTATCCAAGGAACTTAAGGTAGTAATGATGTTCATAACATCATTCGATTCATACATATAAAGCTATCTTATTCGAAGGTTTAAACTTGTAATCACTAGAACATAGTTTAGTTAATTCTAACCTTGTTCGCAAACAAAAGTTAATCCTTCTAACTTGAATTTTAAAATCAACTAAACACATGTTCTATATCTATATGATATGCTAACTTAATGATTTAAAACCTGGAAACACGAAAAACACCGTAAAACCGGATTTACGCCGTCGTAGTAACACCGCAGGCTGTTTTGGGTTAGTTAATTAAAAACTATGATAAACTTTGATTTAAAAGTTGTTATTCTGAGAAAATGATTTTTATTATGAACATGAAACTATATCCAAAAATTATGGTTAAACTCAAAGTGGAAGTATGTTTTCTAAAATGGTCATCTAGACGTCGTTCTTTCGACTGAAATGACTACCTTTACAAAAACGACTTGTAACTTATTTTTATGACTATAAACCTATACTTTTTCTGTTTAGATTCATAAAATAGAGTTCAATATGAAACTATAGCAATTTGATTCACTCAAATCGGATTTAAAATGAAGAAGTTATGGGTAAAACAAGATTGGATAATTTTTCTCATTTTAGCTACGTGAAAATTGGTAACAAATTTATTCCAACCATAACTTAATCAACTTGTATTGTATATTATGTAATCTTGAGATACCATAGACACGTATACAATGTTTCGACCTATCATGTCGACACATCTATATATATTTCGGAACAACCATAGACACTCTATATGTGAATGTTGGAGTTAGCTATACAGGGTTGAGGTTGATTCCAAAATATATATAGTTTGAGTTGTGATCAATACTGAGATACGTATAAACTGGGTCGTGGATTGATTCAAGATAATATTTATCGATTTATTTCTGTACATCTAACTGTGGACAACTAGTTGTAGGTTACTAACGAGGACAGCTGACTTAATAAACTTAAAACATCAAAATATATTAAAAGTGTTGTAAATATATTTTGAACATACTTTGATATATATGTATATATTGTTATAGGTTCGTGAATCAACCAGTGGCCAAGTCTTACTTCCCGACGAAGTAAAAATCTGTGAAAGTGAGTTATAGTCCCACTTTTAAAATCTAATATTTTTGGGATGAGAATACATGCAGGTTTTATAAATGATTTACAAAATAGACACAAGTACGTGAAACTACATTCTATGGTTGAATTATCGAAATCGAATAT
This sequence comes from Rutidosis leptorrhynchoides, assembly GCF_046630445.1. Classification (NCBI taxonomy): domain Eukaryota; kingdom Viridiplantae; phylum Streptophyta; class Magnoliopsida; order Asterales; family Asteraceae; genus Rutidosis; species Rutidosis leptorrhynchoides. Next base: position 653,513,178 of record NC_092334.1, on the reverse strand, counting down.
GCCCCTTTTTATTAAGTCTGGTAATCTAAGAATTAGGGAACAGACACCCTAATTGACGCGAATCCTAAAGATAGATCTATTGGGCCTAACAAACCCCATCCAAAGTACCGGATGCTTTAGTACTTCGAAATTTATATCATATCCGAAGGGTGTCCCGGAATGATGGGGATATTCTTATATATATGCATCTTGTTAATGTCGGTTACCAGGTGTTCACCATATGAATGATTCTTATCTCTATGTATGGGATGTGTATTGAAATATGAAATTTTGTGGTCTATTGTTACGATTTGATATATATAGGTTAAACCTATAACTCACCAACATTTTTGTTGACGTTTTAAGCATGTTTATTCTCAGGTGATTATTAAGAGCTTCCGCTGTCGTATACTTAAATAAGGACAAGATTTGGAGTCCATGCCTGTATGATATTGTGTAAAAACTGCATTCAAGAAACTTATTTTGTTGTAACATATTTGTATTGTAAACCATTATGTAATGGTCGTGTGTAAACAGGATATTTTAGATTATCATTATTTGATAATCTACGTAAAGCTTTTTAAACCTTTATTGATGAAATAAAGGTTATGGTTTGTTTTAAAATGAATGCAGTCTTTGAAAAACGTCTCATATAGAGGTCAAAACCTCGCAACGAAATCAATTAATATGGAACGTTTTTAATCAATAAGAACGGGACATTTCAGTTGGTATCCGAGCGTTGGTCTTAGAGAACCAGAATTTTGCATTAGTGTGTCTTATCGAGTTTGTTAGGATGCATTAGTGAGTCTGGACTTCGACCGTGTTTACTTGAAAAATGATTGCTTAACAAATTTTGTTGGAAACTATATATTTTTAACATGTGAAAATTATGTGATATATTAATCTCTTAACGCGTTTGATATTATGTGATAGATGTCTACCTCTAGAACAAGTCCCATTGACTCACCTAATAATAATGAAGAGTCAAATGTAAATTGGAATGATTCATGGACTGATTCACAAGTTCCCGAAGAGGAACCGGAAGAAGAGTCGGAACCGGAAGAAGAATCGGAACCGGAAGAAGAATCGGAACCGGATGAAGAAGTAGAACCGGTGGGGGAAATAATAAAACGGTTAAGTAAAAGAAAATCATCAACCAACCGACCAAGGTTAATTATGCTCAATGGTGTTTCCGCCAAGGAAGCAAAATATTGGGAGGATTACCAATTCTCCGATGAATCGGATTCCGACGAGAATTCCGATGATGTTATAGAAATTACCCCAACTGAATTTAAAAAGGCAAAAGAAAATAATAAGGGAAAGGGCATAAAAATAGAGAAATCTAATTCCAACCCCGATGAACTTTATATGTATCGTCAACCCCCGAAGTCCTTAAGTTGTAACAATGACCCGGGAACCTCTAAACCACCAGGTTTTTCTAAACCGTTGTGGAAAACGACAATTAGTATTAGGGGAACATCATATATCCCTAGAAACTTGGCAAAACGAACCAAAACCGAAGAAGAAGAAACGTGCGAGTCGGAATAAGATAGTTGTATTCGTGTGGTGTAATATATGTAATATAGTGTTCTTATGCTTTATGATATATGTAAAAATTGCTTGTATTAATAAGTATTTTTTTATGAATCTAACTCTTGTCTATTTTACAGTTTAAAAACACAAAATGGATAGACAACCCAATATTTTAAGAGACCTACCCGGAGACATGATTGATGAAATCTTGTTTAGAGCCGGCCAGAATTCCTAGGCACAACTATTTAAGGCGAGATCAGTTTGTAAGACATTCGAAGAACGTTCCAAGAATGTCTTGGTTTATAAGAGACTTTCGTTTGAAAGATGGGGGATATCACATTGGGAAACCCATAAGTTACGATGTGTTTACTTTGACGCATATATTGCGGGGAACCCAAATGCTATTTTACGCAACGGGTTAAGAAATTATTTTGACTCAATATATCCGAATATTGGACTTCGTGATTTAGAAAAAGCGGCTAACATGCAACATAAAGAAGCATGTTATGCTTACGGGTTAGTAATGTTCGCTTCTCACCAAAGTGAGAACAAGAACATCGGGCTATAACTATTAAACAAAACGTTTCCACAAGTGACGGAGTCGGTAATTGGGGTAAGAAATGAGGTTTTTAGATTATTACGGGACTGTTGGACATTACGTAACCCTCGTCCCTTTGACGACGTTACAACACGCTGTCTTATCAACGGCCATAACGGTTATGTTCCACAAGACCAAGGATGGGAAGTAATCCTAGTAAAACCAGAATGCATGACTTGTTTATGGACGTATGAATTACGTGTCTTTATTGCCTTTGCTGAACGACTTGTGTACTAGCTAGAATTATCTTCACAACCATCTTGTATCAAATTTATTGTGTGCTATATTTCATGCTATATGTAAAATAAGCAGTATTGTAAGTTTGTAAAATATTGTGAAAAAGTTTGAACGCGAAATATTATTATAATCAGTTTTTCATATAGAATTGTAGTAGTTGAATTGTATATTAGCTACTAAGTATGAACTTAACGGGTAGGTACTACCCGAATTTAAACTTATAAAACGCTAATATGAAGAAAAAGCTTTTATAAATGAGTTCATATTATGCTACGAAATACTATTAACTACTCTTAATATTCTGTATGATTAACTTGTTCCGTTTGACTATTTTGAAGGAAATGGCACCGACTACTCGACACACCGTGAATATGAATGAAGAGGAATTCCGTACTTTTCTAGCTTCAAACATAGCTGCAGTACAGGCTGTGCTACATACCAACAATAATCTTGGATCTAGCAGTACAGGAAATCGTGTAGGATGCACCTACAAAGAATTCACTGCCTGCAAACCTTTGGAATTTGATGGAACTGATGATGTAGCGGAGGGGTACGTGATAGTACTATATTTTACTACGAAATACGTTACAAATTACACAAGTTTTAATTATTTATATACAAAATGGATATACCTAAACCTTGCTACAACACTATAGGCAGTGTACCTAATCGTAGAGTAGTATAGTTTTTAGTAAGTCCGGTTCGTTCCACAGGGAGCGGGCTTATTGCACACTATATTTTTAAACAACTATATTTGTACAAAATATATATAATTATATATAACAATATATAAAAGGGGGTTTACCGTTTAATGACCGGTTTGTCGATTTATATTTTAAGCGAAGCGTATAGTAAATGATGATATTTAAATAACAATAAAATAAATAACCATAATTAAAATGACAATAAATAAAAGTACGAGGAAATATGAAATAAAATATATTATGCTTATTTAAACTTCCGTAACCATGATGGTTGACGTGTTGATTTTAGTTTTATGCCCATGGGTTAATTGTCCTTTGTCCTGGATTATTTAATATGTCCGTCTGGTTTTCGTCCATAACAGTCCATCAGTCATAAATATAAAGTGCAAGTGTCCTCGTCAAATTATTATTATACCCGAAGTTAAATATTCCAACTAATTGGGGATTCGAATTGTAACAAGGTTTTAATACTTTGTTTAATGAATACACCAGGTTATCGACTGCGTGTAAACCAAGGTTTTACTACTTTGTTAACAATTACACCAATTACCCTTGAATGTAATTTCACCCCTGTTTTAATTATTCTAGTGGCTATTAATCCATTCCCGTGTCCGGTTAAATGAACGATTATTCGTACATATAAATACCCCGCCCATCATGTCCGATCGAGTGTATATGGTAATTTATAGGGACGCCCAATTGTAAATCTTTATATTAACATTAACAAACTTTCATTTAGTTAAACAAATATAAAGCCCATTAATAGCCCATAGTCTAATTTCCACAAGTGTCGTTCTTTTGTCCAAACCCCAATTATGGTACAAAGCCCAATTACCCAATTTTAGTAATTAGCCCAACATCATGATTACTTCGTTTTAAATAAGCATAATAATAACTTAGCTACGAGACATTAATTTAAAAAGGAGAACATAGCTTACATTGATTATTTATCGCGTAGTGTTACACGGACAGAGCTCCGACTTTAAAAACCCGTAAAAATAACTTTTACATAACCCAAACTAATCTAATATAACACTAATCTATACTATATATACATATATATATTTATTTATATTATACTAGGGAGTATTATTATTATTATTCTTATTTTTTACATGCAGAACTCGAGAGCTTTTATAGCCAGAACTGAAATTCACTGCTCCGCGAGTCGCGGCCATTTTGGCCTTCCAGCTCCGCAAGTCGCGGAGGTTCCAAAACCAGCCCACAAGTTCAAGATCCAAGGCTGCCGACGGTTTTTATTTAAATATATATAATATATAAATAATTTTTATAATTATTTATATATTATATTATATTTATATACATAGTAGACTCGTAATTTTTTTTTTCCGTTGCGTCGAGCGTTGAGAGTTGGTTCATGTACCGGTTCCGGATTTTCGAACGTCCTTGCGTACGCTGAGATATTTTGTACTTTGCGTTTCGTAACTTGTACTCTTGTCATTTTTAGACGTTCCTTATCAATAAATTGAACCACTTGGATTGTATCTTGTACATTTGAGCTTTTTGGTCATTTGCGTCTTCAAATCGTCGTTTTCGCCTTTTGTCTTCGCACTTATTTAATATAAACGATTACAACTTAAAATAGGACAATTACAACTAAATAATTTACATATTGGGAGGATATTGCTACTAAATATATGTTCATTTGGAGCACTATCAAATATCCCCACACTTGAACGTTGCTTGTCCTCAAGCAATACATAACTTGAAATAAAAACATACATGAATTAATTTTTTATTCATCACACTTTGTACATTAGTGATTTTGATATGGTGGTATAAACAATGATAGTAACGATAGAACCATGGTTAAAGGTGGGTGTGTCATCCACAGTTGCCTCGGGTTTAGGTCTACGACACTTGCAATCAAATAGCCGATTTACTTTCGGTTTCTAAAGCAAAGTGCACATTTGAAAGGCGGTTTACAGTCCCACATGACTATGAAAATGTAGATCCTTAAGGAAATTGGATCTTTATGAAAACATTTGATCTTTTGAAAATTCAATCTAGCTTTTACCCTAGATAAGTTTTCCGGAATAACCCTTCACCGGTGTTGCAAAATATTTTTGTGGGTTTTGTGGGTTTCAGATTTGAAAATTTTAGCTCAAAACTTATGGTTTTGTGTCACCCACTTGCTAACCTTATATTAGGAAAGCAACACATTCAGTTTACTTGTCCCGTATATTAACTTTCGGTAAACTACCGTCCGGTTGTAAAGGAAAGCGATGAACAAGCAACTGTTAAGGCAATGTCCCGTGACTTGCTTTTGATTATGGTCTATAACGTGTCGGATGCAATTACTATCCTTTGTAGGAGCAATAGTAAAGCTCACCCTTATAATTTTTCGGTCTGGCACAAGGTCCTGTCTCCAACCATGCTATGCAACCACCGTTCTTACGGTTGACACCCAATTTAGTTCAGGTGACCTAATGAATTCCAGGTGAATTCCTAGGATTTTACGTTCAATGGTAATGAACGCATTGAAAATGGGTTTTCAGAAAACAAATCGGTTTTAATTTTGATCAAAATATTTTCTCGTTCAAGCTCGAGTTTAGATATCATTGAATTCCATGAGTTTGTAATTCTCAATCTTTAAGGTCAATCTCAAGGATTGAGTAATATCAGGCTTAAAAGCTGATTTTTAATCTTTTAAGGAAATTATCCTTTCTGGAGATCTGATTCATTAGTCTTATCAAGCTAATTTGCACGGTGTCCCCCCCATTGTACGAGATAAATCCTTCTCATGGTTAGGATAAATCTGACCACTTGGCGACCCTGTTTGATGCTGAGGTCCGTGGATTTCCTGCTGATTTTAGTGATGACTTTTCTAGATTTTTCGTCAACCTACAGCTGGTCTGGACGACAACTTCCTAACCTAAATCAAGAAGCGCGTTTCTTTTTCGGAAGACTTTACTTCCTTTTAATGATGGAATTGATTCATCGTGTAGATCCATCTTTTCTTTTCTTTCATCGGGTAAAATAGTTAATTTAGTCCAAAACAAAAGCACCTGCAATAAACTTTACAGAAACATGTGATAGATAGTTTTTAATTGAATAACTTGGCACATTCTCCCCACACTTAGTTTCTTTCTTTGCCTTTTTATTCTCCTTTATTCCATTTTAAATGAATTCAATCGTTTTAGGGTGTTTCTCAATTTATGTCCTTTCCGTGGTAACGATAATTTCGGTATTAACACCTAGTTTTCACCGTTCATAAATATGTATAAACATGATTTTGAATTCATTTAGTTGAAATTTTTTTTTTTTTTTTTTTTTTTTTTTTTTTTTTTTAAATTTTCACAAAATTTAGAAAATAAGCCAAGAATAGATCCGAGAGAATTTATAACCTTTCCCCACACTTAAGATCATGCAATACCCTCATTTGCATGAAATCAGACTCTAATTATAAATTCATGAGGGTGATTAGTGTAGAAAGTAGTTAAAGATACCATAAAATTGCAGGATGATAGATGGTGCACCTCATCGTTCATTCCTTCTTGTTTTATCACACATGTTTTTCTTCAAAAACGGTTGCTTTTCTGAACTGTTTACTAATATTTGAAAAAACGTCTTTTATCCTAACTTATCATGCATTTTTGTTAACGAGTTATGCACTAACCCGAACCCCTAATTTAACATTAAGTGGGGTTAAACTTCCCCACACTTAGCTGACGACATGTGAAGTCGGTAGAATAAGTTCCACGAATTAGAGTAGTGAGCCAGTTATTTACATCTCGGGTGGTGTATAATATAACAATGGGTTTAAAGTTTAGACTCGCCCGATTGTCACTACTTAATTCTTTTTTAAGTGTAGCTTTTAGTAAATGGATATGTCTCTTTTCTGGTTCTTGGTCAAATGGATCGATATACACCGACATACATATTATAGGGTGGACAATTTCTAACGTTTCCTTCCTTTTATTCTCGACGTCAAAGTTTTCACCTCTATTACCCAATTGGGTGAAATTCGAGGTGTCATTATCTATTACAGCTCGTAGTTCATTTCCGGTGGATGACTCGTCTATTGAGAATATTGGGTTGGAAGGTTGTGGAATGGTGAAGTTCGGTTTGGCCTTGGGGGTAAAATTTTCAACGTTATCGTATTCCCGAGAGTACCAATTTGTTACCCTTACTTCTTCTTTATCCATTGATGGATCGATGATTTCGTCGGTAGAGGCTAATGTGTCGATATGTTGTGAAATTGGTAAGACTGAATAAAAAATATCATCGGGATAGTTGGTGATTTCGGAGCTCTCGAATTCATCAAAATTCGATGATATGAGATTTTCTTGCACACGACTCCTTAGATCAACAGGTGTGTAGTCTGATAGAGTTTCAGCTTGCCGGTTTACAAACTCTCTCATTTGTTCATTTTGAGCATTGAGTTCTTCGAGTTTGATTTTCATATTGTCTAATAAATTTTCAGACACGTAATTTTCCTCGTCTACTGGTTGTTGAGTTTGGATATATTCTTGGGAATAATCCCAATTTGAATTGTATTCTTCATAATCATTCCATTCAGGTTCCGTGGGTGCGTAATTTTTCATAGGAACGTAATAATAACATTCCCATGTTGAGTGATAATCTCCACAGATTTCACAACCAGTTATTGTTTCATCATTCGTGATCCAAGATTGACCGAACGAATTGTCATCAACACTCGTTTGAGAGTATTGATTTAATTGATTTTGGATATCAAAAAGAGTTTCCATAGCCTTGTTTTCAAAATTTTCCATTTTATTGCGATGGCCAAATTTTAGCTACAATGTGGTGCATTTACTAATTATCCTATTAGTTATAAAAATAGAAAAACTTATATAAGTTGTCCAATTAATAGACTTTTCTGCTTTTGCCCACGTTTCGAATAGCCAAAAGATGCAGCAGGGAGCCAGAACCCTTTAAATCGGAAGCTCACAACTCAGCCACTAACAAATCCAACTATTACTACGAAGCAGAAAATTGTCAACGTCCATTAATTTAACCGCTTAAATAATTTTTCTTTCCGTTTGAGATAGTAGATAAGAAATAGAGAAAATTTCTAAGTCCTAAAAACTAAAGCGTCGAGAAATAAGAAAGAAAAATAATGCGCGTCGAAAAACGTCAAAAAATAAAAATAAGAAAGTAGCGAGTCGTGACTTAAAAGGCACTAAAATTTTAAAATCGTCGCAAAATTCTAAAGCACCTAAATTTTAATCTAAAGAAAAAGCACTTAAGGGATTTTACGGCAAAGCCTAAGAATCTATACATATAAAATAACTACGGAAAAACTAATTTTAAAACTAATTGCGAATGAAAAATATACAAAATATTACGATTACACTAAATAAAAGGATACAAATTACAAAAAGTGATAAAATTACTTATTTTTATATTTATTTTATAATAGTATTAATTTTTATATATAAATAAAACTAATTAAAATTAATTATTACTAATTAATTAAAATTAAAACTAAATATTAAATTAATTAAACTAATTAGGGTTTTAAAAATAATAATAATTAATATACTCCGTATTAAATGCGATTAGGGTTCCGTGGTCAGGTCTGCCAGGGCGGCTCCGCGAGTCGCGGTGATCCGTACCAGAAAACCTCCGCAAGTCGCGGAGATTGAAAAACGTGTTTTTTTTTATATTGTTTTTCTAAAAATATATAAAAATATATTTATACAAAAATAAATTAAAAATATAGCGTTTTGCCGAGTCCCCGGCAGCGGCACCAAAAACTTGATGATGTAGCGGAGGGGTACGTGATAGTACTATATTTTACTACGAAATACGTTACAAATTACACAAGTTTTAATTATTTATTTACAAAATGGATATACCTAAACCTTGCTACAACACTATAGGCAGTGTACCTAATCGTAGAGTAGTATAGTTTTTAGTAAGTCCGGTTCGTTCCACAGGGAGCGGGCTTATTGCACACTATATTTTTAAACAACTATATTTGTACAAAATATATATAATTATATATAACAATATATAAAAGGGGGTTTACCGTTTAATGACCGGTTTGTCGATTTATATTTTAAGCGAAGCGTATAGTAAATGATGATATTTAAATAACAATAAAATAAATAACCATAATTAAAATGACAATAAATAAAAGTACGAGGAAATATGAAATAAAATATATTATGCTTATTTAAACTTCCGTAACCATGATGGTTGACGTGTTGATTTTAGTTTTATGCCCATGGGTTAATTGTCCTTTGTCCTGGATTATTTAATATGTCCGTCTGGTTTTCGTCCATAACAGTCCATCAGTCATAAATATAAAGTGCAAGTGTCCTCGTCAAATTATTATTATACCCGAAGTTAAATATTCCAACTAATTGGGGATTCGAATTGTAACAAGGTTTTAATACTTTGTTTAATGAATACACCAGGTTATCGACTGCGTGTAAACCAAGGTTTTACTACTTTGTTAACAATTACACCAATTACCCTTGAATGTAATTTCACCCCTGTTTTAATTATTCTAGTGGCTATTAATCCATTCCCGTGTCCGGTTAAATGAACGATTATTCGTACATATAAATACCCCGCCCATCGTGTCCGATCGAGTGTATATGGTAATTTATAGGGACGCCCAATTGTAAATCTTTATATTAACATTAACAAACTTTCATTTAGTTAAACAAATATAAAGCCCATTAATAGCCCATAGTCTAATTTCCACAAGTGTCGTTCTTTTGTCCAAACCCCAATTATGGTACAAAGCCCAATTACCCAATTTTAGTAATTAGCCCAACATCATGATTACTTCGTTTTAAATAAGCATAATAATAACTTAGCTACGAGACATTAATTTAAAAAGGAGAACATAGCTTACATTGATTATTTATCGCGTAGTGTTACACGGACAGAGCTCCGACTTTAAAAACCCGTAAAAATAACTTTTACATAACCCAAACTAATCTAATATAACACTAATCTATACTATATATACATATATATATTTATTTATATTATACTAGGGAGTATTATTATTATTATTCTTATTTTTTACATGCAGAACTCGAGAGCTTTTATAGCCAGAACTGAAATTCACTGCTCCGCGAGTCGCGGCCATTTTGGCCTTCCAGCTCCGCAAGTCGCGGAGGTTCCAAAACCAGCCCACAAGTTCAAGATCCAAGGCTGCCGACGGTTTTTATTTAAATATATATAATATATAAATAATTTTTATAATTATTTATATATTATATTATATTTATATACATAGTAGACTCGTAATTTTTTTTTTCCGTTGCGTCGAGCGTTGAGAGTTGGTTCATGTACCGGTTCCGGATTTTCGAACGTCCTTGCGTACGCTGAGATATTTTGTACTTTGCGTTTCGTAACTTGTACTCTTGTCATTTTTAGACGTTCCTTATCAATAAATTGAACCACTTGGATTGTATCTTGTACATTTGAGCTTTTTGGTCATTTGCGTCTTCAAATCGTCGTTTTCGCCTTTTGTCTTCGCACTTATTTAATATAAACGATTACAACTTAAAATAGGACAATTACAACTAAATAATTTACATATTGGGAGGATATCGCTACTAAATATATGTTCATTTGGAGCACTATCAGGAACCGAAGGACCGATCGGATTGAAACGGTGGACCGAGAAGGTCGAATCGGTGTTTGCCATAAGTAAGTGTACTGAAGAGGACAAAGTGAAGTACGCTACGCATACCTTCACAGGTTCTGCGTTAACATGGTGGAATACCTATCTAGAGCAAGTGGGACAAGACGATGCGTACGCACTACCGTGGTCAGCGTTCAAGCACTTGATGAACGAGAAGTACCGTCCCAGAACCGAGGTCAATAAGCTCAAGACAGAACTTAGAGGGTTACGAACCCAAGGATTTGATATTACCACGTACGAAAGACGATTCACAGAATTGTGCCTATTGTGTCCGGGAGCATTCGAAGATGAGGAAGAGAAGATCGACGCATTTGTGAAAGGATTACCGGAAAGAATCCAAGAAGATATAAGTTCACACGAGCCCGCCTCTATACAACAGGCATGTAGAATGGCTCACAAACTAGTGAACCAGATTGAAGAAAGAATTAAAGAACAGACTGCTGAAGAGGCCAATGTGAAGCAAGTCAAAAGAAAGTGGGAGGAAAACGGTGATAAGAATCACCAATACAACAACAACAGCAATTACAACAATAATCGCAACAATTATCCCAACAATCGCAACATCAATCGCAACTACAACAAATGGCCCAACAACAACAACAACAACAACAACAACAACAACAGCAACAGCAACTACAACAATCATCCCAACAACAATAATAACCGCAACAACAACAACAATCAGAAGCAGCTATGCCAAAGGTGTGAAAAGTATCACTCGGGGTTCTGCACCAAATTTTGCAACAAGTGTAAAAGAAATGGTCATAGCGCGGCGAAGTGTGAGGTCTACGGACCAGGGGTTAATAGAACGAAAGGAACAAATGGTGTCGGAACGAGTAATGGCGGAGCAAGTAGTGTCGGAGCAAGCTATGCCAATGTAGTTTGTTATAAATGTGGAAAACCGGGCCACATTATTAGAAATTGCCCGAACCAGGAGAACACGAATGGACAAGGCCGCGGAAGAGTTTTCAATATTAATGCGGCAGAGGCACAGGAAGACCCGGAGCTTGTTACGGGTACGTTTCTTATTGACAATAAATCTGCTTACGTTTTATTTGATTCGGGTGCGGATAGAAGCTATATGAGTAGAGATTTTTGTGCTAAATTAAGTTGCCCATTGACGCCTTTGGATAGTAAATTTTTACTCGAATTAGCAAATGGTAAATTAATTTCAGCAGATAATATATGTCGGAATCGAGAAATTAAACTGGTTAGCGAAACATTTAAGATTGATTTGATACCAGTAGAGTTAGGGAGTTTTGATGTGATAATCGGTATGGACTGGCTGAAAGAAGTGAAAGCAGAGATCGTTTGTTACAAAAATGCAATTCGCATTATACGAGAAAAAGGAAAACCCTTAATGGTGTACGGAGAAAAGGGCAACACGAAGCTACATCTTATTAGTAATTTGAAGGCACAAAAACTAATAAGAAAAGGTTGCTATGCTATTCTAGCACACGTCGAGAAAGTACAAACTGAAGAAAAGCGCATCAATGATGTTCCCATTGCAAAAGAATTTCCCGATGTATTTCCGAAAGAATTACCGGGATTACCCCCACATCGATCCGTTGAATTTCAAATAGATCTTGTACCAGGAGCTGCACCAATAGCTCGTACTCCTTACAGACTCGCACCCAGCGAGATGAAAGAACTGCAAAGCCAATTACAAGAACTTTTAGAGCGTGGTTTCATTCGACCAAGCACATCACCGTGGGGAGCTCCTGTTTTGTTTGTCAAGAAGAAAGATGGTACATTCAGGTTGTGTATCGACTACCGAGAGTTAAACAAACTTACCATCAAGAACCACTACCCACTACCGAGAATCGACGACTTATTTGATCAACTACAAGGCTCGTCTGTTTATTCAAAGATTGACTTACGTTCCGGGTATCATCAAATGCGGGTGAAAGAAGATGATATTCCAAAGACTGCTTTCAGAACACGTTATGGTCATTACGAGTTTATGGTCATGCCGTTTGGTTTAACTAATGCACCAGCTGTGTTCATGGACCTTATAAACCGAGTGTGTGGACCATACCTTGACAAGTTTGTCATTGTTTTCATTGATGACATACTTATTTACTCAAAGAATGACCAAGAACACGGTGAACATTTGAGAAAGGTGTTAGAAGTATTGAGGAAGGAAGAATTGTACGCTAAGTTTTCAAAGTGTGCATTTTGGTTGGAAGAAGTTCAATTACTCGGTCACATAGTGAACAAAGAAGGTATTAAGGTGGATCCGGCAAAGATAGAAACTGTTGAAAAGTGGGAAACCCCGAAAACTCCGAAACACATACGCCAGTTTTTAGGACTAGCTGGTTACTACAGAAGGTTCATCCAAGACTTTTCCAGAATAGCAAAACCCTTGACTGCATTAACGCATAAAGGGAAGAAATTTGAATGGAATGATGAACAAGAGAAAGCGTTTCAGTTATTGAAGAAAAAGCTAACTACGGCACCTATATTGTCATTGCCTGAAGGGAATGATGATTTTGTGATTTATTGTGACGCATCAAAGCAAGGTCTCGGTTGTGTATTAATGCAACGAACGAAGGTGATTGCTTATGCGTCTAGACAATTGAAGATTCACGAACAAAATTATACGACGCATGATTTGGAATTAGGCGCGGTTGTTTTTGCGTTAAAGACTTGGAGGCACTACTTATATGGGGTCAAAAGTATTATATATACCGACCACAAAAGTCTTCAACACATATTTAATCAGAAACAACTGAATATGAGGCAGCGTAGGTGGATTGAATTATTGAATGATTACGACTTTGAGATTCGTTACCACCCGGGGAAGGCAAATGTAGTAGCCGATGCCTTGAGCAGGAAGGACAGAGACCCCATTCGAGTAAAATCTATGAATATAATGATTCATAATAACATTACTACTCAAATAAAGGAGGCACAACAAGGAGTTTTAAAACAGGGAAATTTAAAGGATGAAATACCCAAAGGATCGGAGAAGCATCTTAATATTCGGGAAGACGGAACCCGGTATAGGGCTGAAAGGATTTGGGTACCAAAATTTGGAGATATGAGAGAAATGGTACTTAGAGAAGCTCATAAAACCAGATACTCAATACATCCTGGAACGGGGAAGATGTACAAGGATCTCAAGAAACATTTTTGGTGGCCGGGTATGAAAGCCGATGTTGCTAAATACGTAGGAGAATATTTGACGTGTTCTAAGGTCAAAGCTGAGCATCAGAAACCATCAGGTCTACTTCAACAACCCGAAATCCCAGAATGGAAATGGGAAAACCTTACCATGGATTTCATCACTAAATTGCCAAGGACTGCAAGTGGTTTTGATACTATTTGGGTAATAGTTGATCGTCTCACCAAATCAGCACACTTCCTGCCAATAAGAGAAGATGACAAGATGGAGAAGTTAGCACGACTGTATTTGAAGGAAGTCGTCTCCAGACATGGAATACCAATCTCTATTATCTCTGATAGGGATGTCAGATTTATTTCAAGATTCTGGCATACATTACAGCAAGCATTAGGAACTCGTCTAGACATGAGTACTGCCTATCATCCACAAACTGATGGGCAGAGCGAAAGGACGATACAAACGCTTGAAGACATGCTACGAGCATGTGTTATTGATTTCGGAAACAGTTGGGATCGACATCTACCGTTAGCAGAATTTTCCTACAACAACAGCTACCATTCAAGCATTGAGATGGCGCCGTTTGAAGCACTTTATGGTAGAAAGTGCAGGTCTCCAATTTGTTGGAGTGAAGTGGGGGATAGACAGATTACGGGTCCGGAGATTATACAAGAACCTACCGAGAAGATCATCCAAATTCAACAACGGTTGAAAACAGCCCAAAGTCGACAAAAGAGCTACGCTGACATTAAAAGAAAAGATATAGAATTTGAAATTGGAGAGATGGTCATGCTTAAAGTTGCACCTTGGAAAGGCGTTGTTCGATTTGGTAAACGAGGGAAATTAAATCCAAGGTATATTGGACCATTCAAGATTATTGATCGTGTCGGACCAGTAGCTTACCGACTTGAGTGACCTCAACAACTCGCGGCTGTACATAACACTTTCCACGTCTCGAATTTGAAGAAATGTTTTGCTAAAGAAGATCTCACTATTCCGTTAGATGAAATCCAAATCAACGAAAAACTTCAATTCATCGAAGAACCCGTCGAAATAATGGATCGTGAGGTTAAAAGACTTAAGCAAAACAAGATACCAATTCTTAAGGTTCGATGGAATGCTCGTAGAGGACCCGAGTTCACCTGGGAGCATGAAGATCAGATGAAGAAGAAATACCCGCATCTATTTCCAGAAGATTCGTCAACACCTTTAACAGCTTAAAATTTCGGGACGAAATTTATTTAACGGGTAGGTACTGTAGTGACCCGAACTTTTCCATGTTTATATATATTAATTGAGATTGATATTTACATGATTAAATGTTTCCAACATGTTAAGCAATCAAACTTGTTAAGACTTGATTAATTGAAATATGTTTCATATAGACAATTGACCACCCAAGTTGACCGGTGATTCACGAACGTTAAAACTTGTAAAAACTATACGATGACATATATATGGTTATATATATAGTTAACATTTTTTTATTATAAGTATGTATCTCATTAGGTATTTTAACAATGAGTTATATACATAAAAATGAGACTATTAATTTAAGAAACTTGAAAACGATATATATAACGATTATCTTTATAACAACGTCTTACTAGGTACATATGAATCATATTAAGATATTGATACACTTGGTTAATTATGTTAAATGATAGTAAATATATTATTAAGTGTATTAACAATGAAATACATATGTAAAAATAAGACTACTAACTTAATGATTTCGAAACGAGACATATATGTAACGATTATCGTTGTAACAACATTTAAATGTATATACATCATACTGAGATATATTATATATCATAATATCATGATAATATAACAATTTAACATCTCATTTGTTATAATAAACAATGGGTTAACAACATTCAACAAGATCGTTAACCTAAAGGTTTCAAAACAACATTTACATGTAACGACTAACGATGACTTAACGACTTAGTTAAAATGTATATGTAGTGACCCGAACTTTTCCATGTTTATATATATTAATTGAGATTGATGTTTACATGATTAAATGTTTCCAACATGTTAAGCAATCAAACTTGTTAAGACTTGATTAATTGAAATAGGTTTCATATAGACAATTGACCACCCAAGTTGACCGGTGATTCACGAACGTTAAAACTTGTAAAAAACTATATGATGACATATATATGGTTATATATATAGTTAACATGATATTATGATAAGTAAACATATCATTAATTATATTAACAATGAACTACATATGTAAAAACAAGACTACTAACTTAATGATTTTGAAACGAGACATATATGTAACGTTTATCGTTGTAACGACATTTAATGTATATATATCATATTAAGAGATATTCGTACATCATAATATCATGATAATATAATAATTTAAAATATCTTTTGTTATTATAAACATTGGGTTAACAACATTTAACAAGATCGTTAACCTAAAGGTTTCAAAACAACACTTACATGTAACGACTAACGATGACTTAACGACTCAGTTAAAATGTATATACATGTAGTGTTTTAATATGTATTTATACACTTTTGAAAGAGTTCAATACACTTATCAAAATACTTCTACTTAACAAAAATGCTTACAATTACATTCTCGTTCAGTTTCATCAACAATTCTACTCGTATGCACCCGTATTCGTACTCGTACAATACACAGCTTTTAGATGTATGTACTATTGGTATATACACTCCAATGATCAGCTCTTAGCAGCCCATGTGAGTCACCTAACACATGTGGGAACCATCATTTGGCAACTAGCATGAAATATCTCATAAGATTACAAAAATATGAGTAATCATTCATGACTTATTTACATGAAAACAAAATTACATATCCTTTATATCTAATCCATACACCAACGACCAAAAACACCTACAAACACTTTCATTCTTCAATTTTCTTCATCTAATTGAACTCTCTCAAGTTCTATCTTCAAGTTCTAAGTGTTCTTCATAAATTCCAAAAGTTCTAGTTTCATAAAATCAAGAATACTTTCAAGTTTGCTAGCTCACTTCCAATCTTGTAAGGTGATCATCCAACCTCAAGAAATCTTTGTTTCTTACAGTAGGTTATCATTCTAATACAAGGTAATAATCATATTCAAACTTTGGTTCAATTTCTATAACTATAACAATCTTATTTCAAGTGATGATCTTACTTGAACTTGTTTTCGTGTCATGATTTTGCTTCAAGAACTTTGAGCCATCCAAGGATCCATTGAAGCTAGATCCATTTTTCTCTTTTCCAGTAGGTTCATCCAAGGAACTTAAGGTAGTAATGATGTTCATAACATCATTCGATTCATACATATAAAGCTATCTTATTCGAAGGTTTAAACTTGTAATCACTAGAACATAGTTTAGTTAATTCTAAACTTGTTCGCAAACAAAAGTTAATCCTTCTAACTTGACTTTTAAAATCAACTAAACACATGTTCTATATCTATATGATATGCTAACTTAATGATTTAAAACCTGGAAACACGAAAAACACCGTAAAACCGGATTTACGCCGTCGTAGTAACACCGCGGGCTGTTTTGGGTTAGTTAATTAAAAACTATGATAAACTTTGATTTAAAAGTTGTTATTCTGAGAAAATGATTTTTATTATGAACATGAAACTATATCCAAAAATTATGGTTAAACTCAAAGTGGAAGTATGTTTTCTAAAATGGTCATCTAGACGTCGTTCTTTCGACTGAAATGACTACCTTTACAAAAACGACTTGTAACTTATTTTTCCGACTAGAAACCTATACTTTTTTTGTTTAGATTCATAAAATAGAGTTCAATATGAAACCATAGCAATTTGATTCACTCAAAACGGATTTAAAATGAAGAAGTTATGGGTAAAACAAGATTGGATAATTTTTCTCATTTTAGCTACGTGAAAATTGGTAACAAATCTATTCCAACCATAACTTAATCAACTTGTATTATATATTATGTAATCTTGAGATACCATAGACACGTATACAATGTTTCGACCTATCATGTCGACACATCTATATATATTTCGGAACAACCATAGACACTCTATATGTGAA
Organism: Rutidosis leptorrhynchoides; assembly: GCF_046630445.1. Taxonomy (NCBI): domain Eukaryota; kingdom Viridiplantae; phylum Streptophyta; class Magnoliopsida; order Asterales; family Asteraceae; genus Rutidosis; species Rutidosis leptorrhynchoides. Next base: position 653,495,284 of record NC_092334.1, on the reverse strand, counting down.
TGTTGGAGTTAGCTATACAGGGTTGAGGTTGATTCCAAAATATATATAGTTTGAGTTGTGATCAATACTGAGATACGTATACACTGGGTCGTGGATTGATTCAAGATAATATTTATCGATTTATTTCTGTACATCTAACTGTGGACAACTAGTTGTAGGTTACTAACGAGGACAGCTGACTTAATAAACTTAAAACATCAAAATATATTAAAAGTGTTGTAAATATATTTTGAACATACTTTGATATATATGTATATATTGTTATAGGTTCGTGAATCAACCAGTGGCCAAGTCTTACTTCCCGACGAAGTAAAAATCTGTGAAAGTGAGTTATAGTCCCACTTTTAAAATCTAATATTTTTGGGATGAGAATACATGCAGATTTTATAAATGATTTACAAAATAGACACAAGTACGTGAAACTACATTCTATGGTTGAATTATCGAAATCGAATATGCCCCTTTTTATTAAGTCTGGTAATCTAAGAATTAGGGAACAGACACCCTAATTGACGCGAATCCTAAAGATAGATCTATTGGGCCTAACAAACCCCATCCAAAGTACCGGATGCTTTAGTACTTCGAAATTTATATCATATCCGAAAGGTGTCCCGGAATGATGGGGATATTCTTATATATGCATCTTGTTATTGTCGATTACCAGGTGTTCACCATATGAATGATTTTTATCTCTATGTATGGGATGTGTATTGAAATATGAAATCTTGTGGTCTATTGTTACGATTTGATATATATAGGTTAAACCTATAACTCACCAACATTTTTGTTGACGTTTTAAGCATGTTTATTCTCAGGTGATTATTAAGAGCTTCCGCTGTCGCATACTTAAATAAGGACAAGATTTGGAGTCCATGCTTGTATGATATTGTGTAAAAACTGCATTCAAGAAACTTATTTTGTTGTAACATATTTGTATTGTAAACCATTATGTAATGGTCGTGTGTAAACAGGATATTTTAGATTATCATTATTTGATAATCTACGTAAAGCTTTTTAAACCTTTATTGATGAAATAAAGGTTATGGTTTGTTTAAAAATGAATGCAGTCTTTGAAAAACGTCTCATATAGAGGTCAAAACCTCGCAACGAAATCAATTAATATGGAACGTTTTTAATCAATAAGAACGGGACATTTTAGTTGGTATCCGAGCGTTGGTCTTAGAGAACCAGAAAATTTGCATTAGTGTGTCTTATCGAGTTTGTTAGGATGCATTAGTGAGTCTGGACTTCGACCGTGTTTTCTTTAAAAATGATTGCTTAACATTTTTGTTGGAAACTATATATTTTTAACATATGAATATTATGTGATATATTAATCTCTTAACGTGTTTGATATTATGTGATAGATGTCTACCTCTAGAACAAGTCCCATTGACTCACCTAATAATAATGAAGAGTCAAATGTAAATTGGAATAATTTGTGGACTGATTCACAAGTTCCCGAAGAGGAACCGGAAGAAGAGTCGGAACCGGAAGAAGAATCGGAACCGGAAGAAGAATCGGAACCGGATGAAGAAATAGAACCGGTGGGGGAAATAATAAAACGGTTAAGTAAAAGAAAATCCTCAACCAATCGACCAAAGTTAATTATGGTCAATGGTGTTTCCGCCAAGGAAGCAAAATATTGGGAGGATTACCAATTCTCCGATGAATCGGATTCCGACGAGAATTCCGATGATGTTATAGAAATTACCCCAACTGAATTTAAAAAGGCAAAAGAAAATAATAAGGGAAAGGGCATAAAAATAGAGAAATCTAATTCCAACCCCGATGAACTTTATATGTATCGTCAACCCCCGAAGTCCTTAAGTTGTAACAATGACCCGGGAACCTCTAAACCACCAGGTTTTTCTAAACCAATGTGGACAACGACGGCTCGTATTAGGGGAACATCATATATCCCTAGAAACTTGGCAAAACGAACCAAAACCGAAGAAGAAGAAACGAGCGAGTCGGAATAAGATAGTTGTATTCGTGTGGTGTAATATATGGAATATAGTGTTCTTATGCTTTATGATATATGTAAAAATTGCTTGTATTAATAAGTATTTTTTTTATGAATCTAACTCTTGTCTATTTTACAGTTTAAAAACACAAAATGGATAGACAACCCAATATTTTAAGAGACCTACCCGGAGACATGATTGATGAAATCTTGTCTAGAGTCGGCCAGAATTCTTCGGCACAACTATTTAAGGCGAGATCAGTTTGTAAGACATTCGAAGAACGTTCCAAGAATGTCTTGGTTTATAAGAGACTTTCGTTTGAAAGATGGGGGATATCACATTGGGAAACCCATAAGTTACGATGTGTTTACTTTGACGCATATATTGCGGGGAACCCAAATGCTATTTTACGCAACGGGTTAAGAAATTATTTTGACTCAATATATCCGAATATTGGACTTCGTGATTTAGAAAAAGCGGCTAACATGCAACATAAAGAAGCATGTTATGCTTACGGATTAGTAATGTTCGCTTCTCACCAAAGTGAGAACAAGAACATCGGGCTACAACTATTAAACAAAACGTTTCCACAAGTGACGGAGTCGGTAATTGGGGTAAGAAATGAGGTTTTTAGATTATTACGGGACTGTTGGACATTACGTAACCCTCGTCCCTTTGATGACGTTACAACACGCTGTCTTATCAACGGCCATAACGGTTATGTTGCACAAGACCAAGGATGGGAAGTAGTCCTAGTAAAACCAGAATGCATGACTTGTTTCTGGACGTATGAATTACGTGTCTTTATTGCCTTTGCTGAACGACTTGTGTACTAGCTAGAATTGTCTTCACAACTATCTTGTATCAAAGTTATTGTGTGCTATATTTCATGCTTTATGTAAAATAAGCGGTATTGTAAGTTTGTAAAATATTGTATAAAAGTTTGAACGCGAAATATTATTATAATCAGTTTTTCATATAGAATTGTAGTAGTTGAATTGTATATTAGCTACTAAGTATGAACTTAACGGGTAGGTACTACCCGAATTTAAACTTATAAAACGCTAATATGAAGAAAAAGCTTTTATAAATGAGTTCATATTATGGTACGAAATACTATTAACTACTCTTAATATTCTGTATGATTAACTTGTTCCATTTAACTATTTTAAAGGAAATGGCACCGACTACTCGACACACCGTGAATATGAATGAAGAGGAATTCCGTACTTTTCTAGCTTCAAACATAGCCGCAGTACAGGCTGCGCTACATACCAACAATAACCTTGGATCTAGCAGTACAGGAAATCGTGTAGGATGCACCTACAAAGAATTCACTGCCTGCAAACCTTTGGAATTTGATGGAACCGAAGGACCGATCGGATTGAAACGGTGGACCGAGAAGGTTGAATCGGTGTTTGCCATAAGTAAGTGTACTGAAGAGGACAAAGTGAAGTACGCTACGCATACCTTCACAGGTTCTGCGTTAACATGGTGGAATACCTATCTAGAGCAAGTGGGACAAGATGATGCGTACGCACTACCGTGGTCAGCATTCAAGCACTTGATGAACGAGAAGTACCGTCCCAGAACCGAGGTCAATAAGCTCAAGACAGAACTTAGAGGGTTACGAACCCAAGGATTTGATATTACCACGTATGAAAGACGATTCACAGAATTGTGCCTATTGTGTCCGGGAGCATTCGAAGATGAGGAAGAGAAGATCGACGCGTTTGTGAAAGGATTACCGGAAAGAATCCAAGAAGATATAAGTTCACACGAGCCCGCCTCCATACAACAGGCATGTAGAATGGCTCACAAACTAGTGAACCAGATTGAAGAAAGAATTAAAGAACAGACTGCTGAAGAGGCCAATGTGAAGCAAGTCAAAAGAAAGTGGGAGGAAAACGGTGATAAGAATCACCAATACAACAACAACAGCAATTACAACAATAATCGCAACAATTATCCCAACAATCGCAACATCAATCGCAACTACAACAAACGGCCCAACAACAACAACAACAACAACAGCAACTACAACAATCATCCCAACAACAATAATAACCGCAACAACAACAACAATCAGAAGCAACTATGCCAAAGGTGTGAAAAGAATCACTCGGGGTTCTGCACCAAATTTTAAACAAGTGTAAAAGAAATGGTCATAGCGCGGCGAAGTGTGAGGTCTACGGACCAGGGGTTAATAGAACGAAAGGAACAAATGGTGTCGGAACGAGTAATGGCGGAGCAAGTAGTGTCGGAGCAAGTTATGCCAATGTAGTTTGTTATAAATGTGGAAAACCAGGCCACATTATTAGAAATTGCCCGAACCAGGAGAACACGAATGGACAAGGCCGTGGAAGAGTTTTCAATATTAATGCGGTAGAGGCACAGGAAGACCCGGAGCTTGTTACGGGTACGTTTCTTATTGACAATAAATCTGCTTACGTTTTATTTGATTCGGGTGCGGATAGAAGCTATATTAGTAGAGATTTTTGTGCTAAATTAAGTTGTCCATTGACGCCTTTGGATAGTAAATTTTTACTCGAATTAGCAAATGGTAAATTAATTTCAGCAGATAATATATGTCGGAATCGAGAAATTAAACTGGTTAGCGAAACATTTAAGATTGATTTGATACCAGTAGAGTTAGGGAGTTTTGATGTGATAATCGGTATGGACTGGTTGAAAGAAGTGAAAGCGGAGATCGTTTGTTACAAAAATGCAATTCGCATTATACGAGAAAAAGGAAAACCCTTAATGGTGTACGGAGAAAAGGGCAACACGAAGCTACATCTTATTAGTAATTTGAAGGCACAAAAACTAATAAGAAAAGGTTGCTATGCTGTTCTAGCACACGTCGAGAAAGTACAAACTGAAGAAAAGAGCATCAATGATGTTCCCATTGCAAAAGAATTTCCCGATGTATTTCCGAAAGAATTACCGGGATTACCCCCACATCGATCCGTTGAATTTCAAATAGATCTTGTACCAGGAGCTGCACCAATAGCTCGTGCTCCTTACAGACTCGCACCCAGCGAGATGAAAGAACTGCAAAGCCAATTACAAGAACTTTTAGAGCGTGGTTTCATTCGACCAAGCACATCACCGTGGGGAGCTCCTGTTTTGTTTGTCAAGAAGAAAGATGGTACATTCAGGTTGTGTATCGACTACCGAGAGTTGAACAAACTTACCATCAAGAACCGCTACCCACTACCGAGAATCGACGACTTATTTGATCAACTACAAGGCTCGTCTGTTTATTCAAAGATTGACTTACGTTCCGGGTATCATCAAATGCGGGTGAAAGAAGATGATATTCCAAAGACTGCTTTCAGAACACGTTACGGTCATTACGAGTTTATGGTCATGCCGTTTGGTTTAACTAATGCACCAGCTGTGTTCATGGACCTTATGAACCGAGTGTGTGGACCATACCTTGACAAGTTTGTCATTGTTTTCATTGATGACATACTTATTTACTCAAAGAATGACCAAGAACACGGTGAACATTTGAGAAAGGTGTTAGAAGTATTGAGGAAGGAAGAATTGTACGCTAAGTTTTCAAAGTGTGCATTTTGGTTGGAAGAAGTTCAATTCCTCGGTCACATAGTGAACAAAGAAGGTATTAAGGTGGATCCGGCAAAGATAGAAACTGTTGAAAAGTGGGAAACCCCGAAAACTCCGAAACACATACGCCAGTTTTTAGGACTAGCTGGTTACTACAGAAGGTTCATCCAAGACTTTTCCAGAATAGCAAAACCCTTGACTGCATTAACGCATAAAGGGAAGAAATTTGAATGGAATGATGAACAAGAGAAAGCGTTTCAGTTATTGAAGAAAAAGCTAACTACGGCACCTATATTGTCATTGCCTGAAGGGAATGATGATTTTGTGATTTATTGTGACGCATCAAAGCAAGGTCTCGGTTGTGTATTAATGCAACGAACGAAGGTGATTGCTTATGCGTCTAGACAATTGAAGATTCATGAACAAAATTATACGACGCATGATTTGGAATTAGGCGCAGTTGTTTTTGCATTAAAGACTTGGAGGCACTACTTATATGGGGTCAAAAGTATTATATATACCGACCACAAAAGTCTTCAACACATATTTAATCAGAAACAACTGAATATGAGGCAGCGTAGGTGGATTGAATTATTGAATGATTACGATTTTGAGATTCGTTACCACCCGGGGAAGGCAAATGTGGTAGCCGATGCCTTGAGCAGGAAGGATAGAGAACCCATTCGAGTAAAATCTATGAATATAATGATTCATAATAACATTACTACTCAAATAAAGGAGGCGCAACAAGGAGTTTTAAAAGAGGGAAATTTAAAGGATGAAATACCCAAAGGATCGGAGAAGCATCTTAATATTCGGGAAGACAGAACCCGGTATAGGGCTGAAAGGATTTGGGTACCAAAATTTGGAGATATGAGAGAAATGGTACTTAGAGAAGCTCATAAAACCAGATACTCAATACATCCTGGAACGGGGAAGATGTACAAGGATCTCAAGAAACATTTTTGGTGGCCGGGTATGAAAGCCGATGTTGCTAAATACGTAGGAGAATGTTTGACGTGTTCTAAGGTCAAAGCTGAGCATCAGAAACCATCAGGTCTACTTCAACAACCCGAAATCCCGGAATGGAAATGGGAAAACATTACCATGGATTTCATCACTAAATTGCCAAGGACTGCAAGTGGTTTTGATACTATTTGGGTAATAGTTGATCGTCTCACCAAATCAGCACACTTCCTACCAATAAGAGAAGATGACAAGATGGAGAAGTTAGCACGACTGTATTTGAAGGAAGTCGTCTCCAGACATGGAATACCAAACTCTATTATCTCTGATAGGGATGGCAGATTTATTTCAAGATTCTGGCAGACATTACAGCAAGCATTAGGAACTCGTCTAGACATGAGTACTGCCTATCATCCACAAACTGATGGGCAGAGCGAAAGGACGATACAAACGCTTGAAGACATGCTACGAGCATGTGTTATTGATTTCGGAAACAGTTGGGATCGACATCTACCGTTAGCAGAATTTTCCTACAACAACAGCTACCATTCAAGCATTGAGATGGCGCCGTTTGAAGCACTTTATGGTAGAAAGTGCAGGTCTCCGATTTGTTGGAGTGAGGTGGGGGATAGACAGATTACGGGTCCGGAGATTATACAAGAAACTACCGAGAAGATCATCCAAATTCAACAACGGTTGAAAACCGCCCAAAGTCGACAAAAGAGCTACGCTGACATTAAAAGAAAAGATATAGAATTTGAAATTGGAGAGATGGTCATGCTTAAAGTTTCACCTTGGAAAGGCGTTGTTCGATTTGGTAAACGAGGGAAATTAAATCCAAGGTATATTGGACCATTCAAGATTATTGATCGTGTCGGACCAGTAGCTTACCGACTTAAGTTACCTCAACAACTCGCGGCTGTACATAACACTTTCCACGTCTCGAATTTGAAGAAATGTTTTGCTAAAGAAGATCTCACTATTCCGTTAGATGAAATCCAAATCAACGAAAAACTCCAATTCATCGAAGAACCCGTCGAAATAATGGATCGTGAGGTTAAAAGACTTAAGCAAAACAAGATACCAATTGTTAAGGTTCGATGGAATGCTCGTAGAGGACCCGAGTTCACCTGGGAGCGTGAAGATCAGATGAAGAAGAAATACCCGCATCTATTTCCAGAAGATTCGTCAACACCTTCAACAGCTTAAAATTTCGGGACGAAATTTATTTAACGGGTAGGTACTGTAGTGACCCGAACTTTTCCATGTTTATATATATTAATTGAGATTGATGTTTACATGATTAAATGTTTCCAACATGTTAAGCAATCAAACTTGTTAAGACTTGATTAATTGAAATAGGTTTCATATAGACAATTGACCACCCAAGTTGACCGGTGATTCACGAACGTTAAAACTTGTAAAAAACTATATGATGACATATATATGGTTATATATATAGTTAACATGATATTATGATAAGTAAACATATCATTAATTATATTAACAATGAACTACATATGTAAAAACAAGACTACTAACTTAATGATTTTGAAACGAGACATATATGTAACGTTTATCGTTGTAACGACATTTAATGTATATATATCATATTAAGAGATATTCGTACATCATAATATCATGATAATATAATAATTTAAAATATCTTTTGTTATTATAAACATTGGGTTAACAACATTTAACAAGATCGTTAACCTAAAGGTTTCAAAACAACACTTACATGTAACGACTAACGATGACTTAACGACTCAGTTAAAATGTATATACATGTAGTGTTTTAATATGTATTTATACACTTTTGAAAGAGTTCAATACACTTATCAAAATACTTCTACTTAACAAAAATGCTTACAATTACATTCTCGTTCAGTTTCATCAACAATTCTACTCGTATGCACCCGTATTCGTACTCGTACAATACACAGCTTTTAGATGTATGTACTATTGGTATATACACTCCAATGATCAGCTCTTAGCAGCCCATGTGAGTCACCTAACACATGTGGGAACCATCGTTTGGCAACTAGCATGAAATATCTCATAAGATTACAAAAATATGAGTAATCATTCATGACTTATTTACATGAAAACAAAATTACATATCCTTTATATCTAATCCATACACCAACGACCAAAAACACCTACAAACACTTTCATTCTTCAATTTTCTTCATCTAATTGAACTCTCTCAAGTTCTATCTTCAAGTTCTAAGTGTTCTTCATAAATTCCAAAAGTTCTAGTTTCATAAAATCAAGAATACTTTCAAGTTTGCTAGCTCACTTCCAATCTTGTAAGGTGATCATCCAACCTCAAGAAATCTTTGTTTCTTACAGTAGGTTATCATTCTAATACAAGGTAATAATTATATTCAAACTTTGGTTCAATTTCTATAACTATAACAATCTTATTTCAAGTGATGATCTTACTTGAACTTGTTTTCGTGTCATGATTTTGCTTCAAGAACTTTGAGCCATCCAAGGATCCATTGAAGCTAGATCCATTTTTCTCTTTTCCAGTAGGTTCATCCAAGGAACTTAAGGTAGTAATGATGTTCATAACATCATTCGATTCATACATATAAAGCTATCTTATTCGAAGGTTTAAACTTGTAATCACTAGAACATAGTTTAGTTAATTCTAAACTTGTTCGCAAACAAAAGTTAATCCTTCTAACTTGACTTTTAAAATCAACTAAACACATGTTCTATATCTATATGATATGCTAACTTAATGATTTAAAACCTGGAAACACGAAAAACACCGTAAAACCGGATTTACGCCGTCGTAGTAACACCGCGGGCTGTTTTGGGTTAGTTAATTAAAAACTATGATAAACTTTGATTTAAAAGTTGTTATTCTGAGAAAATGATTTTTATTATGAACATGAAACTATATCCAAAAATTATGGTTAAACTCAAAGTGGAAGTATGTTTTCTAAAATGGTCATCTAGACGTCGTTCTTTCGACTGAAATGACTACCTTTACAAAAACGACTTGTAACTTATTTTTCCGACTAGAAACCTATACTTTTTTTGTTTAGATTCATAAAATAGAGTTCAATATGAAACCATAGCAATTTGATTCACTCAAAACGGATTTAAAATGAAGAAGTTATGGGTAAAACAAGATTGGATAATTTTTCTCATTTTAGCTACGTGAAAATTGGTAACAAATCTATTCCAACCATAACTTAATCAACTTGTATTATATATTATGTAATCTTGAGATACCATAGACACGTATACAATGTTTCGACCTATCATGTCGACACATCTATATATATTTCGGAACAACCATAGACACTCTATATGTGAATGTTGGAGTTAGCTATACAGGGTTGAGGTTGATTCCAAAATATATATAGTTTGAGTTGTGATCAATACTGAGATACGTATACACTGGGTCGTGGATTGATTCAAGATAATATTTATCGATTTATTTCTGTACATCTAACTGTGGACAACTAGTTGTAGGTTACTAACGAGGACAGCTGACTTAATAAACTTAAAACATCAAAATATATTAAAAGTGTTGTAAATATATTTTGAACATACTTTGATATATATGTATATATTGTTATAGGTTCGTGAATCAACCAGTGGCGAAGTCTTACTTCCCGACGAAGTAAAAATCTGTGAAAGTGAGTTATAGTCCCACTTTTAAAATCTAATATTTTTGGGATGAGAATACATGCAGATTTTATAAATGATTTACAAAATAGACACAAGTACGTGAAACTACATTCTATGATTGAATTATCAAAATCGAATATGCCCCTTTTTATTAAGTATGGTAATCTAAGAATTAGGGAACAGACACCCTAATTGACGCGAATCCTAAAGATAGATCTATTGGGCCTAACAAACCCCATCCAAAGTACCGGATGCTTTAGTACTTCGAAATTTATATCATATCCGAAGGGTGTCCCGGAATGATGGGGATATTCTTATATATGCATCTTGTTATTGTCGATTACCAGGTGTTCACCATATGAATGATTTTTATCTCTATGTATGGGATGTGTATTGAAATATGAAATCTTGTGGTCTATTGTTACGATTTGATATATATAGGTTAAACCTATAACTCACCAACATTTTTGTTGACGTTTTAAGCATGTTTATTCTCAGGTGATTATTAAGAGCTTCCGCTGTCGCATACTTAAATAAGGACAAGATTTGGAGTCCATGCTTGTATGATATTGTGTAAAAACTGCATTCAAGAAACTTATTTTGTTGTAACATATTTGTATTGTAAACCATTATGTAATGGTCGTGTGTAAACAGGATATTTTAGATTATCATTATTTGATAATCTACGTAAAGCTTTTTAAACCTTTATTGATGAAATAAAGGTTATGGTTTGTTTAAAAATGAATGCAGTCTTTGAAAAACGTCTCATATAGAGGTCAAAACCTCGCAACGAAATCAATTAATATGGAACGTTTTTAATCAATAAGAACGGGACATTTTAGTATATACATGTAGTGTTTTAATATGTATTCATACACTTTTGAAAGACTTCAAGACACTTATCAAAATACTTCTACTTAACAAAAATGCTTACAATTACATCCTCGTTCAGTTTCATCAACAATTCTACTCGTATGCACCCGTATTCGTACTCGTACAATACACAGCTTTTAGATGTTTGTACTATTGGTATATACACTCCAATGATCAGCTCTTAGCAGCCCATGTGAGTCACCTAACACATGTGGGAACCATCATTTGGCAACTAGCATGAAATATCTCATAAAATTACAAAAATATGAGTAATCATTCATGACTTATTTACATGAAAACAAAATTACATATCCTTTATATCTAATCCATACACCAACGACCAAAAACATCTACAAACACTTTAATTCTTCAATTTTCTTCATCTAATTGATCTCTCTCAAGTTCTATCTTCAAGTTCTAAGTGTTCCTCATATATTTTACAAGTTCTAGTTACATAAAATCAAGAATACTTTCAAGTTTGCTAGCTCACTTCCAATCTTGTAAGGTGTTCATCCAACCTCAAGAAATCTTTGTTTCTTACAGTAGGTTATCATTCTAATACAAGGTAATAATCATATTCAAATTTTGGTTCAATTTCTATAACTATAACAATCTTATTTCAAGTGATGATCTTACTTGAACTTGTTTTCGTGTCATGATTCTGCTTCAAGAACTTCGAGCCATCCAAGGATCCGTTGAAGCTAGATCCATTTTTCTCTTTTCCAGTAGGTTTATCCAAGGAACTTAAGGTAGTAATGATGTTCATAACATCATTCGATTCATACATATAAAGCTATCTTATTCGAAGGTTTAAACTTGTAATCACTAGAACATAGTTTAGTTAATTCTAACCTTGTTCGCAAACAAAAGTTAATCCTTCTAACTTGAATTTTAAAATCAACTAAACACATGTTCTATATCTATATGATATGCTAACTTAATGATTTAAAACCTGGAAACACGAAAAACACCGTAAAACCGGATTTACGCCGTCGTAGTAACACCGCGGGCTGTTTTGGGTTAGTTAATTAAAAACTATGATAAACTTTGATTTAAAAGTTGTTATTCTGAGAAAATGATTTTTATTATGAACATGAAACTATATCCAAAAATTATGGTTAAACTCAAAGTGGAAGTATGTTTTCTAAAATGGTCATCTAGACGTCGTTCTTTCGACTGAAATGACTACCTTTACAAAAACGACTTGTAACTTATTTTTCCGACTATAAACCTATACTTTTTCTGTTTAGATTCATAAAATAGAGTTCAATATTAAACTATAGCAATTTGATTCACTCAAATCGGATTTAAAATGAAGAAGTTATGGGTAAAACAAGATTGGATAATTTTTCTCATTTTAGCTACGTGAAAATTGGTAACAAATCTATTCCAACCATAACTTAATCAACTTGTATTGTATATTATGTAATCTTGAGATACCATAGACACGTATACAATGTTTCGACCTATCATGTCGACACATCTATATATATTTCGGAACAACCATAGCCACTCTATATGTGAATGTTGGAGTTAGCTATACAGGGTTGAGGTTGATTCCAAAATATATATAGTTTGAGTTGTGATCAATACTGAGATACGTATAAACTGGGTTGTGGATTGATTCAAGATAATATTTATCGATTTATTTCTGTACATCTAACTGTGGACAACTAGTTGTAGGTTACTAACGAGGACAGCTGACTTAATAAACTTAAAACATCAAAATATATTAAAAGTGTTGTAAATATATTTTGAACATACTTTGATATATATGTATATATTATTATAGGTTCGTGAATCAACCAGTGGCCAAGTCTTACTTCCCGACGAAGTAAAAATCTGTGAAAGTGAGTTATAGTCCCACTTTTAAAATCTAATATTTTTGGGATGAGAATACATGCAGGTTTTATAAATGATTTACAAAATAGACACAAGTACGTGAAACTACATTCTATGGTTGAATTATCGAAATCGAATATGCCCCTTTTTATTAAGTCTGGTAATCTAAGAATTAGGGAACAGACACCCTAATTGACGCGAATCCTAAAGATAGATCTATTGGGCCTAACAAACCCCATCCAAAGTACCGGATGCTTTAGTACTTCGAAATTTATATCATATCCGAAGGGTGTCCCGGAATGATGGGGATATTCTTATATATATGCATCTTGTTAATGTCGGTTACCAGGTGTTCACCATATGAAAGATTTTTATCTCTATGTATGGGATGTGTATTGAAATATGAAATCTTGTGGTCTATTGTTACGATTTGATATATATAGGTTAAACCTATAACTCACCAACATTTTTGTTGACGTTTTAAGCATGTTTATTCTCAGGTGATTATTAAGAGCTTCCGCTGTCGTATACTTAAATAAGGACAAGATTTGGAGTCCATGCTTGTATGATATTGTGTAAAAACTGCATTCAAGAAACTTATTTTGTTGTAACATATTTGTATTGTAAACCATTATGTAATGGTCGTGTGTAAACAGGATATTTTAGATTATCATTATTTGATAATCTACGTAAAGCTTTTTAAACCTTTATTGATGAAATAAAGGTTATGGTTTGTTTTAAAATGAATGCAGTCTTTGAAAAACGTCTCATATAGAGGTCAAAACCTCGCAACGAAATCAATTAATATGGAACGTTTTTAATCAATAAGAACGGGGCATTACAATTATGGTCAATGGTGTTTCCGCCAAGGAAGCAAAATATTGGGAGGATTACCAATTCTCCGATGAATCGGATTCCGACGAGAATTCCGATGATGTTATAGAAATTACCCCAACTGAATTTAAAAAGGCAAAAGAAAATAATAAGGGAAAGGGCATAAAAATAGAGAAATCTAATTCCAACCCCGATGAACTTTATATGTATCGTCAACCCCCGAAGTCCTTAAGTTGTAACAATGACCCGGGAACCTCTAAACCACCAGGTTTTTCTAAACCAATGTGGAAAATGACGGCTCGTATTAGGGGAACATCATATATCCCTAGAAACTTGGCAAAACGAACCAAAACCGAAGAAGAAGAAACAAGCGAGTCGGAATAAGATAGTTGTATTCGTGTGGTGTAATATATGTAATATAGTGTGCTTATGCTTTATGATATATGTAAAAATTGCTTGTATTAATAAGTATTTTTTTTATGAATCTAACTCTTGTCTATTTTACAGTATAGAAACACAAAATGGATAGACAACCCAATATTTTAAGAGACCTATCCGGAGACATGATTGATGAAATCTTGTCTAGAGTCGGTCAGAATTCTTCGGCACAACTATTTAAGGCGAGATCAGTTTGTAAGACATTCGAAGAACGTTCCAAGAATGCCTTGGTTTATAAAAGTCTTTCGTTCGAAAGATGGGGGATATCACATTGGGAAATCCATAAGTTACGATGTGTTTACTTTGACGCATATATTGCGGGGAACCCAAATGCTATTTTACGCAATGGGTTAAGAAATTATTTTGACTCAATATATTCGAATATTGGACTTCGTGATTTAGAAAAAGCGGCTAACATGCAACATAAAGAAGCATGTTATGCTTACGGATTAGTAATGTTCGCTTCTCACCAAAGTGAGAACAAGAACATCGGGCTACAACTATTAAACAAAACGTTTCCACAAGTGACGGAGTCAGTAATTGGGGTAAGAAATGAGGTTTTTAGATTGTTACGGGACTGTTGGACATTACGTAACCCTCGTCCCTTTGACGACGTTACAACACGCTGTCTTATCAACGGCCATAACGGTTATGTTCCACAAGACCAAGGATGGGAAGTAATCCTAGTAAAACCAGAATGCATGACTTGTTTCTGGACGTATGAATTACGTGTCTTTATTGCCTTTGCTGAACGACTTGTGTACTAGCTAGAATTATCTTCACAACTATCTTGTATCAAAGTTATTGTGTGCTATATTTCATGCTTTATGTAAAATAAGCGGTATTATAAGTTTGTAAAATATTGTATAAAAGTTTGAACGCGAAATATTATTATAATCAGTTTTTCATATAGAATTGTAGTAGTTGAATTGTATATTAGCTACTAAGTCTGAACTTAACGGGTAGGTACTACCCGAATTTAAACTTATAAAACGTTAATATGAAGAAAAAGCTTTTATAAATGAGTTCATATTATGCTACGAAATACTATTAACTACTCTTAATATTCTGTATGATTAACTTGTTCCATTTGACTATTTTGAAGGAAATGGCACCGACTATTCGACACACCGTGAATATGAATGAAGAGGAATTCCGTACTTTTCTAGCTTCAAACATAGCCGCAGTACAGGCTGCGCTACATACCAACAATAACCTTGGATCTAGCAGTACAAGAAATCGTGTAGGATGCACCTACAAAGAATTCACTGCCTGCAAACCTTTGGAATTTTATGGAACCGAAGGACCGATCGGATTGAAACGGTGGACCGAGAAGGTCGAATCGGTGTTTGCCATAAGTAAGTGTACTGAAGAGGACAAAGTGAAGTACGCTACGCATACCTTCACAGGTTCTGCGTTAACATGGTGGAATACCTATCTAGAGCAAGTGGGACAAGATGATGCTTACGCACTACCGTGGTCAGCATTCAAGCACTTGATGAATGAGAAGTACCGTCCCAGAACCGAGGTCAATAAGCTCAAGACAGAACTTAGAGGGTTACGAACCCAAGGATTTGATATTACCACGTACAAAAGACGATTCACAGAATTATGCCTATTGTGTCCGGGAGCGTTCGAAGATGAGGAAGAGAAGATCGACGCGTTTGTGAAAGGATTACCGGAAAGAATCCAAGAAGATATAAGTTCACACGAGCCCGCCTCCATACAACAGGCATGTAGAATGGCTCACAAACTAGTGAACCAGATTGAAGAAAGAATTAAAGAACAGACTGCTGAAGAGGCCAATGTGAAGCAAGTCAAAAGAAAGTGGGAGGAAAACGGTGATAAGAATCACCAATACAACAACAACAGCAATTACAACAATAATCGCAACAATTATCCCAACAATCGCAACATCAATCGCAACTACAACAAACGGCCCAACAACAACAACAACAACAACAACAACAACAACAACAACAACAACAACAACAGTAACTTAAACAATCATCCCAACAACAATAATAACCGCAACAACAACAACAATCAGAAGCAGCTATGCCAAAGGTGTGAAAAGTATCACTCGGGGTTCTGCACCAAATTTTGCAACAAGTGTAAAAGAAATGGTCATAGCGCGGCGAAGTGTGAGGTCTACGGACCAGGGGTTAATAGAACGAAAGGAACAAATGGTGTCAGAATGAGTAATGGCGGAGCAAGTAGTGTCGGACCAAGTTATGCCAATGTAGTTTGTTATAAATGTGGAAAACCGGGCCACATTATTAGAAATTGCCAGAACCAGGAGAACACGAATGGACAAGGCCGCGAAAGAGTTTTCAATATTAATGCGGCAGAGCCACAGGAAGACCCGGAGCTTGTTACGGGTACTTTTCTTATTGACAATAAATCTGCTTACGTTTTATTTGATTCGGGTGCGGATAGAAGCTATATGAGTAGAGATTTTTGTGCTAAATTAAGTTGTCCATTGACGCCTTTGGATAGTAAATTTTTACTCGAATTAGCAAATGGTAAATTAATTTCAGCAGATAATATATGTCGGAATCGAGAAATTAAACTGGTTAGCGAAACATTTAAGATTGATTTGATACCAGTAGAGTTAGGGAGTTTTGATGTGATAATCAGTATGGACTGGTTGAAAGAAGTGAAAGCAGAGATCGTTTGTTACAAAAATGCAATTTGCATTATACAAGAAAAAGGAAAACCCTTAATGGTGTACGGAGAAAAGGGCAACACGAAGCTACATCTTATTAGTAATTTGAAGGCACAAAAACTAATAAGAAAAGGTTGCTATGCTGTTCTAGCACACGTCGAGAAAGTATAAACTGAAGAAAAGAGCATCAATGATGTTCCCATTGCAAAAGAATTTCCCGATGTATTTCCGAAAGAATTACCGGGATTACTCCCACATCGATCCGTTGAATTTCAAATAGATCTTGTACCAGGAGCTGCACCAATAGCTCGTGCTCCTTACAGACTCGCACCCAGCGAGATGAAAGAACTGCAAAGCTAATTACAAGAACTTTTAGAGCGTGGTTTCATTCGACCAAGCACATCACCGTGGGGAGCTCCTGTTTTGTTTGTCAAGAAGAAAGATGGTACATTCAGGTTGTGTATCGACTACTGAGAGTTGAACAAACTTACCCTCAAGAACCGCTACCCACTACCGAGAATCGACGACTTATTTGATCAACTACAAGGCTCGTCTGTTTATTCAAAGATTGACTTACGTTCCGGGTATCATCAAATGCGGGTGAAAGAAGATGATATTCCAAAGACTGCTTTCAGAACACGTTATGGTCATTACGAGTTTATGGTCATGCCGTTTGGTTTAACTAATGCACCAGCTGTGTTCATGGACCTTATGAACCGAGTGTGTGGACCATACCTTGACAAGTTTGTCATTGTTTTCATTGATGACATACTTATTTACTCAAAGAATGACCAAGAACACGGTGAACATTTGAGAAAGGTGTTAGAAGTATTGAGGAAGGAAGAATTGTACGCTAAGTTTTCAAAGTGTGCATTTTGGTTGGAAGAAGTTCAATTCCTCGGTCACATAGTAAACAAAGAAGGTATTAAGGTGGATCCGGCAAAGATAGAAACTGTTGAAAAGTGGGAAACCCCGAAAACTCCGAAACACATACGCCAGTTTTTAGGACTAGCTGGTTACTACAGAAGGTTCATCCAAGACTTTTCCAGAATAGCAAAACCCTTGACTACATTAACGCATAAAGGGAAGAAATTTGAATGGAATGATGAACAAGAGAAAGCGTTTCAGTTATTGAAGAAAAAGCTAACTACGGCACCTATTTTG
The DNA here is from genome assembly GCF_046630445.1 of Rutidosis leptorrhynchoides. Classification (NCBI taxonomy): domain Eukaryota; kingdom Viridiplantae; phylum Streptophyta; class Magnoliopsida; order Asterales; family Asteraceae; genus Rutidosis; species Rutidosis leptorrhynchoides. Next base: position 653,477,305 of record NC_092334.1, on the reverse strand, counting down.
TCATTGCCTGAAGGGAATGATGATTTTGTGATTTATTGTGACGCATCAAAGCAAGGTCTCGGTTGTGTATTAATGCAACGAACGAAGGTGATTGCTTATGCGTCTAGACAATTGAAGATTCACGAACAAAATTATACGACGCATGATTTGGAATTAGGCGCGGTTGTTTTTGCGTTAAAGACTTGGAGGCACTACTTATATGGGGTCAAAAGTATTATATATACCGACCACAAAAGTCTTCAACACATATTTAATCAGAAACAACTGAATATGAGGCAGCGTAGGTGGATTGAATTATTGAATGATTACGACTTTGAGATTCGTTACCACCCGGGGAAGGCAAATGTGGTAGCCGATGCCTTGAGCAGGAAGGACAGAGAACCCATTCGAGTAAAATCTATGAATATAATGATTCATAATAACCTTACTACTCAAATAAAGGAGGCGCAACAAGGAGTTTTAAAAGAGAGAAATTTAAAGGATGAAATACCCAAAGGATCGGAGAAGCATCTTAATATTCGGGAAGACGGAACCCGGTATAGGGCTGAAAGGATTTGGGTACCAAAATTTGGAGATATGAGAGAAATGGTACTTAGAGAAGCTCATAAAACCAGATACTCAATACATCCTGGAACGGGGAAGATGTACAAGGATCTCAAGAAACATTTTTGGTGGCCGGGTATGAAAGCCGATGTTGATAAATACGTAGGAGAATGTTTGACGTGTTCTAAGGTCAAAGCTAAGCATCATAAACCATCAGGTCTACTTCAACAACCCGAAATCCCGAAATGGAAATGGAAAAACATTACCATGGATTTCATCACTAAATTGCCAAGGACTGCAAGTGGTTTTGATACTATTTGGGTAATAGTTGATCGTCTCACCAAATCAGCACACTTCCTGCCAATAAGAGAAGATGACAGAATGGAGAAGTTAGCACGACTGTATTTGAAGGAAGTCGTCTCCAGACATGGAATACCAATCTCTATTATCTCTGATAGGGATGGTAGATTTATTTCAAGATTCTGGCAGACATTACAGCAAGCATTAGGAACTCGTCTAGACATGAGTACTGCCTATCATCCACAAACTGATGGGCAGAGCGAAAGGACGATACAAACGCTTGAAGACATGCTACGAGCATGTGTTATTGATTTCGGAAACAGTTGGGATCGACATCCACCATTAGCAGAATTTTCCTACAACAACAGCTACCATTCAAGCATTGAGATGGCGCCGTTTGAAGCACTTTATGGTAGAAAGTGCAGGTCTCCGATTTGTTGGAGTGAAGTGGGGGATAGACAGATTACGGGTCCAGAGATTATACAAGAAACTACCGAGAAGATCATCCAAATTCAACAACGGTTGAAAACCGCCCAAAGTCGACAAAAGAGCTACGCTGACATTAAAAGAAAAGATATAGAATTTGAAATTGGAGAGATGGTCATGCTTAAAGTTGCACCTTGGAAAGGCGTTGTTCGATTTGGTAAACGAGGGAAATTAAATCCAAGGTATATTGGACCATTCAAGATTATTGATCGTGTCGGACCAGTAGCTTACCGACTTGAGTTACCTCAACAACTCGCGGCTGTACATAACACTTTCCACGTCTCGAATTTGAAGAAATGTTTTGCTAAAGAAGATCTCACTATTCCGTTAGATGAAATCCAAATCAATGAAAAACTTCAATTCATCGAAGAATCCGTCGAAATAATGGATCGTGAGGTTAAAAGACTTAAGCAAAACAAGATACCAATTGTTAAGGTTTGATGGAATGCTCGTAGAGGACCCGAGTTCACCTGGGAGCGTGAAGATCAGATGAAGAAGAAATACCCGCATCTATTTCCAGAAGATTCGTCAACACCTTCAACAGCTTAAAATTTCGGGACGAAATTTATTTAACGGGTAGGTACTGTAGTGACCCGAACTTTTCCATGTTTATATATATTAATTGAGATTGATATTTACATGATTAAATGTTTCCAACATTTTAAGCAATCAAACTTGTTAAGACTTGATTAATTGAAATATGTTTCATATAGACAATTGACCACCCAAGTTGACCGGTGATTCACGAATGTTAAAACTTGTAAAAACTATATGATGACATATATATGAATATATATATATAGTTAACATGATATTATGATAAGTAAACATATCATTAAGTATATTAACAATGAACTACATATGTAAAAACAAGACTACTAACTTAATGATTTTTAAACGAGACATATATGTAACGATTATCGTTGTAAAGACATTTAATGTATATATATCATATTAAGAGATATTCATACATGATAATATCATGATAATATAATAATTTAAAATCTCATTTGACATTATAAACATTGGGTTAACAACATTTAACAAGATCGTTAACCTAAAGGTTTCAAAACAACACTTACATGTAACGACTAACGATGACTTAACGACTCAGTTAAAATGTATATACATGTAGTGTTTTAATATGTATTTATACACTTTTGAAAGACTTCAATACACTTATCAAAATACTTCTACTTAACAAAAATGCTTACAATTACATCCTCGTTCAGTTTCATCAACAATTCTACTCGTATGCACCCGTATTCGTACTCGTACAATACACAGCTTTTAGATGTATGTACTATTGGTATATACACTCCAATGATCAGCTCTTAGCAGCCCATGTGAGTCACCTAACACATGTGGAAACCATCATTTGGCAATTAGCATGAAATATCTCATAAAATTACAAAAATATGAGTAATCATTCATGACTTATTTACATGAAAATAAAATTACATATCCTTTATATCTAATCCATACACCAACGACCAAAAACACCTACAAACACTTTCATTCTTTAATTTTATTCATCTAATTGATCTCTTTCTCAAGTTCTATCTTCAAGTTCTAAGTGTTCTTCATATATTCTACAAGTTCTAGTTACATAAAAGCAAGAATACTTTCAAGTTTGCTAGCTCACTTCCAATCTTGTAAGGTGATCATCCAACCTCAAGAAATCTTTGTTTCTTACAGTAGGTTATAATTCTAATACAAGGTAATAATCATATTCAAACTTTGGTTCAATTTCTATAACTATAACAATCTTATTTCAAGTGATGATCTTACTTGAACTTGTTTTCGTGTCATGATTCTGCTTCAAGAACTTCAAGCCATCCAAGGATCCGTTAAAGCTAGATCCATTTTTCACTTTTCCAGTAGGTTTATCCAAGGAACTTAAATTAGTAATGATGTTCATAACATCATTCGATTCATACATATAAAGCTATCTTATTCGAAGGTTTAAACTTGTAATCACTAGAACATAGTTTAGTTAATTCTAAACTTGTTCGCAAACAAAAGTTAATCCTTCTAACTTGACTTTTAAAATCAACTAAACACATGTTATATATCTATATGATATGCTAACTTAATGATTTAAAACCTGGAGACACGAAAAACACCGTAAAACCGGATTTACGCCGTCGTAGTAACACCGCGGGCTGTTTTGGGTTAGTTAATTAAAAACTATGATAAACTTTGATTTAAAAGTTGTTATTCTGAGAAAATGATTTTTATTATGAACATGAAACTATATCCAAAAATTATGGTTAAACTCAAAGTGGAAGTATGTTTTCTAAAATGGTCATCTAGACGTCGTTCTTTCGACTGAAATGACTACCTTTACAAAAACGACTTGTAACTTATTTTTACGACTATAAACCTATTCTTTTTCTGTTTAGATTCATAAAATAGAGTTCAATATGAAACCATAGCAATTTGATTCACTTAAAACGGATTTAAAATGAAGAAGTTATGGGTAAAACAAGATTGGATAATTTTTCTCATTTTAGCTACGTGAAAATTGGTAACAAATCTATTCCAACCATAACTTAATCAACTTGTATTGTATATTATGTAATCTTGAGATACCATAGACACGTATACAATGTTTCGACCTATCATGTCGACACATCTATATATATTTCGGAACAACCATAGACACTCTATATGTGAATGTTGGAGTTAGCTATACAGGGTTGAGGTTGATTCCAAAATATATATAGTTTGAGTTGTGATCAATATTGAGATACGTATACACTGGGTCGTGGATTGATTCAAGATAATATTTATCGATTTATTTCTGTACATCTAACTGTGGACAACTAGTTGTAGGTTACTAACGAGGACAGCTGACTTAATAAACTTAAAACATCAAAATATATTAAAAGTGTTGTAAATATATTTTGAACATACTTTGATATATATGTATATATTGTTATAGGTTCATGAATCAATCAGTGGCCAAGTCTTACTTCCCGACGAAGTAAAAATATGTGAAAGTGAGTTATAGTCCCACTTTTAAAATATAATATTTTTGGGATGAGAATACATGCATGTTTTATAAATGATTTACAAAATAGACACAATTTCGTGAAACTACATTCTATGGTTGAATTATCGAAATCGAATATGCCCCTTTTTATTAAGTCTGGTAATCTAAGAATTAGGGAACATACACCCTAATTGACGCGAATCATAAAGATAGATCTATTGGGCCTAACAAACCCCATCCAAAGTACCGGATGCTTTAGTACTTCGAAATTTATATCATATCCGAAGGGTGTCCCGGAATGATGGGGATATTCTTATATATGCATCTTGTTAATATCGGTTACCAGGTGTTCACCATATGAATGATTTTTATCTCTATGTATGGGATGTGTATTGAAATATGAAATCTTGTGGACTATTATTATGATTTGATATATATATAGGTTAAACCTATAACTCACCAACATTTTTGTTGACGTTTTAAGCATGTTTATTCTCAGGTGATTATTAAGAGCTTCCGCTGTCGCATACTTAAATAAGGACGAGATTTGGAGTCCATGCTTGTATGATATTGTGTAAAAACTGCATTCAAGAAATTGATTTCGATGTAACATATTTGTATTGTAAACCATTATGTAATGATCGTGTGTAAACAGGATATTTTAGATTATCATTATTTGATAATCTACGTAAAGCTTTTTAAACCTTTATTTATGAAATAAAGGTTATGATTTGTTTTAAAATGAATGCAGTCTTTGAAAAACGTCTCATATAGAGGTCAAAACCTCGCAACGAAATCAATTAATATGGAACGTTTTTTTATCAATAAGAACGGGACATTTCAGTCACCTGGTTGACTTGTAGCATAATGTAGTTTACTGTTATTTGGCACATCAAAGTAATTTCCTGGAACGTATTTTGAAGGCCCGCCTCGGTTTTTACGTTGAGTTCTTAAGCCAGTAGAGTTATCAGGATCTGTAATACAATTGAAAATAATAATTTTGTTATGATCCCTTGCTCATTATTTGACCATCAAATAACATGAACTGGATATCAAGCCAGTTAACTTACTGTGATGGACCAACTGAAACATAAGACATAGATCGACCATTGGACTTTGAAGTTTGAGAATCAAAGTATGCAGTAGGTTTGAGGCGACATCCTGCAAAAGTAACATAGTTAGGCGGTGTATTTTCTAAACCTCGGTTGCAATGGTTAGAATGATATATAATTCATTAATTGTTACTGTATGAGTAAATGTAATTTGATTTACTCATATTTTCATGAGTATATTAGCAAGTGCATAATTGATATTCTGTTTGAGACAATACAAAAAGGCGTTTAGCTAAGCTGTCATGTTGCTTCAACAATTATAATGAGCATATTTTTTTGAAGTTCAAATCCAGAGCAAGCGACTTTAGTTGTTAATTTTAGTACAAAATTGAAGAGCATATATACTCCTGTCAAGTGCCAGCAAATAATTCCCATGTTTCGGCATACACTGGGAGAGGAATTGACTTTCTAAGCTCAACTTCCTCTTCCTGTTTCGCTTTATCGTCTAAAAATATACATACATGAGAATACATGGGACCAGGGGCGGAAATGAAGAGGGGCAAGTGGGGTCACCCGCCCCGAGTGAATTTTTTTTTAGTGCAAAAATTTTGGGTTTTTTCGTTTCGAACCCAGTGGAATTTCTTTTGGCTATAAGTCTTCATATTTTGCCCCCAAGGTTTCAAGATTTTGTCCCTAATCCTTCAAATTTTGCCCAAAAACCTTCAAATTTTGTCCAAAAACCTTCAAAATTTTTTTTTTTAAAAAAAAAACCTTAGATTTTGCCTAAAAACCTTCATGTTTTCCCCACGCTTTTAAAAAAATTTCGCCCCCAGTGGAAAAAGTGTCTAGTTCCTTCACTGCATGGGACCTATAAATTGTTAATGAGAATAACAGATTGGGCATGTATTGAGAATGGACATATTTGCACAACTCAGATGATCATATTACAAAATTCAGTTTGAATATCAAAATCTATATGTTTTCACTCTTTGATAGATGTGTCAAATTTATCCCATTAACATGTAAAAGGATCACTATAGGTTGTAGTTTATGTTCATTTATATCAAATGATTCACTATAGGTAACCCAACTCACCCACCCATGTTGCCACCTTTAGCATAAAATAATAAAGATCCCACCAATTTAAGAATATAAACATGCATGGAAAACTAAATTAGATAAGAGACAAGTCATACCTGGTAGGTGCTTCTCTTTACAACTTAACACATATATATACAAATAATATACAACGGATAGAAAAAGGTGTGACAGATGCAATCGATCAACACGGTCATACGTGGTAGGTGCTTCTCTTCACCACGGTCATTGTCTTGACTTCTGCTAGTGTGTGATGATAATCAGTAAGCTTTACTGACCCAGGGATTAAACTTTTTTTTTTTTTTTTTTTTTGAAAGGCAAATTCACAACACTCATTAACACGAATATTTACAATCACGTATATGTCCCAGGTGGGACTTGAGCCTTCAACCTTTTGGTTAGAGGGCGACCACGATACCGCTGGACCAAAGGCCCTTTGGTAAACTTTTATGTGTTCTGCTATAAAAAATTTAAAAAACTTTTTATATTGACTAACTTCAAATGAAATAAGACCCAAATGAACCAATGTAAAACTAAATGGGTAAAAAGTGCCACCTCTATATTTAATATCTAATGTAAACCACCACATAAGGAGAACAAAACCGTTGCACTTACTCTGTCATGTACCACAAACAATCAGATGAATCTCTAGTGACATTGAGTTGCTCCATTAACTCACGTGTGTAGAATATCTCACCCTTGCTAAATTGAAAACAGCATTCTTGCAGTCAAGGAGAATGATGATTATAAACAGCTCTCGTTTTAGTCCTATAAACAGAGCTCTCTGATTAAACAAATAAAACTAAAATTTAGCAATAACCATGAAGTATGGAAACATGTCACGAGTATAAAATATTAAATTCACAGGTCATTTCAGATTTAACATCGTGAATGAAACTAAGTATTGTCATTATTTACTAAAACATCCTAGGATTAAATCATGTTAGATTATAAACCGATTTTACGGGATTAAAAAATTATATGATATTTAGTTTAGTTAATTTATTAACAAATGCATATGGTTAGATGTACATATATGCTAAATGCGCTTACCCAATTTGACAGACAGCTTACAATGTGGATTGAATCAGCTCTACATCACCACAATAACCTAAAAACAGATGGATGAGATTGTTATTTTAAAGTAACAATTTGCTTTATAAATGAAGTCATCACTGTGGAAAAATTAGTATATTATAAAATAGCTTAAAAGCTTTATGAATTTGTGAATTAATAGAATGTTGTATAAAAATATCAATTTAAATTTAATGCTAAATAATATGTGATTCTAATCAATGAAAATGAAATAAAATGCTTCAAGTTAAATTATATAGACACACAATAATGATATACCTCATAATGATTCTTAGAAACAATGGTACACAGTCTTCATAATCACTCGCATTCACTTCTTTCTCAAATGGGCTTCAGATCCATTTGCTTTAATTTTGTCCGTTCTTTCTTCATTGCTGTTTTAGTACCTGTACGAACGGATAGAAATTGAGGTTATAAAACTGAGGTTTCTAGTAAAGAATTACAGCATTAGAAAGAATTAATCAGCTTTAAACATATAAGATTTCTAAATGTATACTGTACCCATGTTAGCAATCAACAGACAAATCTTATATATAAAACTACCCCAATCATTATATATCCTTTCTTCATCAATGAATCACATATTGGTCAATACATAAAATAATGACAATTATGTATTAATAAAAAGTATTTAATATAACTAATGAAATGTCCCGTTCTTATTGATTAAAAACGTTCCATATTAATTGATTTCGTTGCGAGGTTTTGACCTCTATATGAGACGTTTTTCAAAGACTGCATTCATTTTTAAAACAAACCATAACTTTTATTTCATAAATAAAGGTTTAAAAAGCTTTACGTAGATTATCAAATAATGATAATCTAAAATATCCTGTTTACACACGACCATTACATAATGGTTTACAATACAAATATGTTACATCGAAATCAGTTTCTTGAATGCAGTTTTTACACAATATCATACAAACATGGACTCCAAATCTTGTTCTTATTTTAGTATGCAACAGCGGAAGCTCTTAATATTCACCTGAGAATAAACATGCTTTAAACGTCAACAAAAATGTTGGTGAGTTATAGGTTTAGCCTATATATATCAAATCGTAACAATAGACCACAAGATTTCATATTTCAATACACATCCCATACATAGAGATAAAAATCATTCATATGGTGAACACCTGGTAACCGACAATAACAAGATGCATATATAAGAATATCCCCATCATTCCGGGACACCCTTCGGATATGATATAAATTTCGAAGTACTAAAGCATCCGGTACTTTGGATGGGGTTTGTTAGGCCCAATAGATCTATCTTTAGGATTCGCGTCAATTAGGGTGTCTGTTCCCTAATTCTTAGATTACCAGACTTAATAAAAAGGGGCATATTCGATTTCGATAATTCAACCATAGAATGTAGTTTCACGTACTTGTGTCTATTTTGTAAATCATTTATAAAACCTGCATGTATTCTCATCCCAAAAATATTAGATTTTAAAAGTGGGACTATAACTCACTTTCACAGATTTTTACTTCGTCGGGAAGTAAGACTTGGCCACTGGTTGATTCACGAACCTATAACAATATATACATATATATCAAAGTATGTTCAAAATATATTTACAACACTTTTAATATATTTTGATGTTTTAAGTTTATTAAGTCAGCTGTCCTCGTTAGTAACCTACAACTAGTTGTCCACAGTTAGATGTACAGAAATAAATCGATAAATATTATCTTGAATCAATCCACGACCCAGTGTATACGTATCTCAGTATTGATCACAACTCAAACTAAAAATATTTTGGAATCAACCTCAACCTTGTATAGCTAACTCCAACATTCACATATAGAGTGTCTATGGTTGTTCCGAAATATATATAGATGTGTCGACATGATAGGTCGAAACATTGTATACGTGTCTATGGTATCTCAAGATTACATAATATACAATACAAGTTGATTAAGTTATGGTTGGAATAGATTTGTTACCAATTTTCACGTAGCTAAAATGAGAAAAATTATCCAATCTTGTTTTACCCATAACTTCTTCATTTTAAATCCGTTTTGAGTGAATAAAATTGCTATGGTTTCATATTGAACTCTATTTTATGAATCTAAACAGAAAAAGTATAGGTTTATAGTCGGAAAAATAAGTTACAAGTCGTTTTTGTAAAGGTAGTCATTTCAGTTGAAAGAACGACGTCTAGATGACCATTTTAGAAAACATACTTCCACTTTGAGTTTAACCATAATTTTTGGATATAGTTTCATGTTCATAATAAAAATCATTTTCTCAGAATAACAACTTTTAAATCAAAGTTTATCATAGTTTTTAATTAACTAACCCAAAACAGCCCGCGGTGTTACTACGACGGCGTAAATCCGGTTTTACGGTGTTTTTCGTGTTTCCAGGTTTTAAATCATTAAGTTAGCATATCATATAGATATAGAACATGTGTTTAGTTGATTTTAAAAGTCAAGTTAGAAGGATTAACTTTTGTTTGCGAACAAGTTTAGAATTAACTAAACTATGTTCTAGTGATTACAAGTTTAAACCTTCGAATAAGATAGCTTTATATGTATGAATCGAATGATGTTATGAAAATCATTACTACCTTAATTTCCTTGGATAAACCTACCGGAAAAGAGAAAAATGGATCTAGCTTCAATGGATCCTTGGATGGCTCGAAGTTCTTGAAGCAGAATCATGACACGAAAACAAGTTCAAGTAAGATCATCACTTCAAATAAGATTGTTATAGTTATAGAAATTGAACCAAAGTTTGAATATGATTATTACCTTGTATTAGAATGATAACCTACTGTAAGAAACAAAGATTTCTTGAGGTTGGATGATCACCTTACAAGATTGGAAGTGAGCTAGCAAACTTGAAAGTATTCTTGATTTTATGAAACTAGAACTTTTGGAATTTATGAAGAACACTTAGAACTTGAAGATAGAACTTAAGAGAGATCAATTAGATGAAGAAAATTGAAGAATGAAAGTGTTTGTAGGTGTTTTTGGTCGTTGGTGTATGGATTAGATATAAAGGATATGTAATTTTGTTTTCATGTAAATAAGTCATGAATGATTACTCATATTTTTGTAATTTTATGAGATATTTCATGCTAGTTGCCAAATGATGGTTCCCACATGTGTTAGGTGACTCACATGGGCTGCTAAGAGCTGATCATTGGAGTGTATATACCAATAGTACATACATCTAAAAGCTGTGTATTGTACGAGTACGAATACGGGTGCATACGAGTAGAATTGTTGATGAAACTGAACGAGGATGTAATTGTAAGAATTTTTGTTAAGTAGAAGTATTTTGATAAGTGAATTGAAGTCTTTCAAAAGTGTATAAATACATATTAAAACACTACATGTATATACATTTTAACTGAGTCGTTAAGTCATCGTTAGTCGTTACATGTAAGTGTTGTTTTGAAACCTTTAGGTTAACGATCTTGTTAAATGTTGTTAACCCAATGTTTATAATATCAAATGAGATTTTAAATTATTATATTATCATGATATTATCATGTATGAATATCTCTTAATATGATATATATACATTAAATGTCTTTACAACGATAATCATTACATATATGTCTCGTTTAAAAATCATTAAGTTAGTAGTCTTGTTTTTACATATGTAGTTCATTGTTAATATACTTTATGATATGTTTTCTTATCATAGTATCATGTTACCTATATATATATATCCATATATATGTCATCATATAGTTTTTTTACAAGTTTTAACGTTCGTGAATCACCGATCAACTTGGGTGGTCAATTGTCTATATGAAACATATTTCAATTAATCAAGTCTTAACAAGTTTGATTGCTTAACATGTTGGAAACATTTAATCATGTAAATATCAATCTCAATTAATATATATAAACATGGAAAAGTTCGGGTCACTACAGTACCTACTCGTTAAATAAATTTCGTCCCGAAATTTTAAGCTGTTGAAGGTGTTGACGAATCTTCTGGAAATAGATGCGGGTATTTCTTCTTCATCTGATCTTCACGCTCCCAGGTGAACTCGGGTCCTCTACGAGCATTCCATCGAACCTTAACAATTGGTATCTTGTTTTGCTTAAGTCTTTTAACCTCACGATCCTTTATTTCGACGGGTTCTTAGATGAATTGAAGTTTTTCGTTGATTTGGATTTCATCTAACGGAATAGTGAGATCTTCTTTAGCAAAACATTTCTTTAAATTCGAGACGTGGAAAGTGTTATGTACAGCCGCGAGTTGTTGAGGTAACTCTAGTCGGTAAGCTACTGGTCCGACACGATCAATAATCTTGAATGGTCCAATATACCTTGGATTTAATTTCCCTCGTTTACCAAATCGAACAACGCCTTTCCAAGGTGCAACTTTAAGCATGACCATCTCTCCAATTTCAAATTCTATATCTTTTCTTTTAATGTCAGCGTAGCTCTTTTGTCGACTTTGGGCGGTTTTCAACCGTTGTTGAATTTGGATGATCTTCTCGGTAGTTTCTTGTATAATCTCCGGACCCGTAATCTGTCTATCCCCCACTTCACTCCAACAAATTGGAGACCTGCAATTTCTACCATAAAGTGCTTCAAACGGCGCCATCTCAATGCTTGAATGGTAGCTGTTGTTGTAGGAAAATTCTGCTAACGGTAGATGTCGATCCCAACTGTTTCCGAAATCAATAACACATGCTCGTAGCATGTCTTCAAGCGTTTGTATCATCCTTTCACTCTGCCCATCAGTTTGTGGATGATAGGCAGTACTCATGTCTAGACGAGTTCCTAATGCTTGCTGTAATGTCTGCCAGAATCTTGAAATAAATCTGCCATCCCTATCAGAGATAATAGAGATTGGTATTCCATGTCTGGAGACGACTTCCTTCAAATACAGTCGTGCTAACTTCTCCATCTTGTCATCTTCTCTTATTGGCAGGAAGTGTGCTGATTTGGTGAGACGATCAACTATTACCCAAATAGTATCAAAACCACTTGCAGTTCTTGGCAATTTAGTGATGAAATCCATGGTAATGTTTTCCCATTTCCATTCCGGGATTTCGGGTTGTTGAAGTAGACCTGATGGTTTCTGATGCTCAGCTTTGATCTTAGAACACATCAAACATTCTCCTACGTATTTAGCAACATCGGCTTTCATACCCGGCCACCAAAAATGTTTCTTGAGATCCTTGTACATCTTCCCCGTTCCAGGATGTATTGAGTATCTGGTTTTATGAGCTTCTCTAAGTACCATTTCTCTCATATCTCCAAATTTTGGTACCCAAATCCTTTCAGCCCTATACCGGGTTCCGTCTTCCCGAATATTAAGATGCTTCTCCGATCCTTTGGGTATTTCATCCTTTAAATTTCCCTCTTTTAAAACTCCTTGTTACGCCTCCTTTATTTGAGTAGTAAGGTTATTATGAATCATTATATTCATAGATTTTACTCGAATGGGTTCTCTGTCCTTCCTGCTCAAGGCATCGGCTACCACATTTGCCTTCCCCGGGTGGTAACGAATCTCAAAGTCGTAATCATTCAATAATTCAATCCACCTACGCTGCCTCATATTCAGTTGTTTCTGATTAAATATATGTTGAAGACTTTTGTGGTCGGTATATATAATACTTTTGACCCCATATAAGTAGTGCCTCCAAGTCTTTAATGCAAAAACAACCGCGCCTAATTCCAAATCATGCGTCGTATAATTTTGTTCGTGAATCTTCAATTGTCTAGACGCATAGGCAATCACCTTCGTTCGTTGCATTAATACACAACCGAGACCTTGCTTTGATGCATCACAATAAATCACAAAATCATCATTCCCTTCAGGCAATGACAATATAGGTGCCGTAGTTAGCTTTTTCTTCAATAACTGAAACGCTTTCTCTTGTTCATCATTCCATTCAAATTTCTTCCCTTTATGCGTTAATGCAATCAAGGGTTTTGCTATTCTGGAAAAGTCTTGGATGAACCTTCTGTAGTAACCAGCTAGTCCTAAAAACTGGCGTATGTGTTTCGGAGTTTTCGGGGTTTCCCACTTTTCAACAGTTTCTATCTTTGTCGGATCCACCTTAATACCTTCTTTGTTCACTATGTGACCGAGGAATTGAACTTCTTCCAACCAAAATGCACACTTTGAAAACTTAGCGTACAATTCTTCCTTCCTCAATACTTCTAACACCTTTCTCAAATGTTCACCGTGTTCTTGGTCATTCTTTGAGTAAATAAGTATGTCATCAATGAAAACAATGACAAACTTGTCAAGGTATGGTCCACACACTCGGTTCATAAGGTCCATGAACACAGCTGGTGCATTAGTTAAACCAAACGGCATGACCATAAACTCGTAATGACCGTAACGTGTTCTGAAAGCAGTCTTTGGAATATCATCTTCTTTCACCCGCATTTGATGATACCCGGAACGTAAGTCAATCTTTGAATAAACAGACGAGCCTTGTAGTTGATCAAATAAGTCGTCGATTCTCGGTAGTGGGTAGCGGTTCTTGATGGTAAGTTTGTTCAACTCTCGGTAGTCGATACACAACCTGAATGTACCATCTTTCTTCTTGACAAACAAAACAGGAGCTCCCCACGGTGATGTGCTTGGTCGAATGAAACCACGCTCTAAAAGTTCTTGTAATTGGCTTTGCAGTTCTTTCATCTCGCTGGGTGCGAGTCTGTAAGGAGCACGAGCTATTGGTGCAGCTCCTGGTACAAGATCTATTTGAAATTCAACGGATCGATGTGGGGGTAATCCCGGTAATTCTTTCGGAAATACATCGGGAAATTCTTTTGCAATGGGAACATCATTGATGCTCTTTTCTTCAGTTTGTACTTTCTCGACGTGTGCTAGAACAGCATAGCAACCTTTTCTTATTAGTTTTTGTGCCTTCAAATTACTAATAAGATGTAGCTTCGTGTTGCCCTTTTCTCCGTACACCATTAAGGGTTTTCCTTTTTCTCGTATAATGCGAATTGCATTTTTGTAACAAACGATCTCTGCTTTCACTTCTTTCAACCAGTCCATACCGATTATCACATCAAAACTCCCTAACTCTACTGGTATCAAATCAATCTTAAATGTTTCGCTAACCAGTTTAATTTCTCGATTCCGTCATATATTATCTGCTGAAATTAATTTACCATTTGCTAATTCGAGTAAAAATTTACTATCCAAAGGCGTCAATGGACAACTTAATTTAGCACAAAAATCTCTACTCATATAGCTTCTATCCGCACCCGAATCAAATAAAACGTAAGCAGATTTATTGTCAATAAGAAACGTACCCGTAACAAGCTCCGGGTCTTCCTGTGCCTCTACCGCATTAATATTGAAAACTCTTCCACGACCTTGTCCATTCGTGTTCTCCTGGTTCGGGCAATTTCTAATAATGTGGCCTGGTTTTCCACATTTATAACAAACTACATTGGCATAACTTGCTCCGACACTACTTGCTCCGCCATTACTCGTTCCGACACCATTTGTTCCTTTCGTTCTATTAACTCCTGGTCCGTAGACCTCACACTTCGCCGCGCTATGACCATTTCTTTTACACTTGTTGCAAAATTTGGTGCAGAACCCCGAGTGATTCTTTTCACACCTTTGGCATAGCTGCTTCTGATTGTTGTTGTTGTTGTTGTGGTTATTATTGTTGTTGGGATGATTGTTGTAGTTGCTGTTGTTGTTATTGTTGTTGTTGTTGTTGTTGTTGGGCCGTTTGTTGTAGTTGCGATTGATGTTGCGATTGTTGGGATAATTGTTGCGATTATTGTTGTAATTGCTGTTGTTGTTGTATTGGTGATTCTTATCACCGTTTTCCTCCCACTTTCTTTTGACTTGCTTCACATTGGCCTCTTCAGCAGTCTGTTCTTTAATTCTTTCTTCAATCTGGTTCACTAGTTTGTGAGCCATTCTACATGCCTGTTGTATGGAGGCGGGCTCGTGTGAACTTATATCTTCTTGGATTCTTTCCGGTAATCTTTTCACAAACGCGTCGATCTTCTCTTCCTCATCTTCGAATGCTCCCGGACACAATATGCACAATTCTGTGAATCGTCTTTCGTACGTGGTAATATCAAATCCTTGGGTTCGTAACCCTCTAAGTTCTGTCTTGAGCTTATTGACCTCGGTTCTGGGACGGTACTTCTCGTTCATCAAGTGCTTGAATACTGACCACGGTAGTGCGTACGCATCATCTTGTCCCACTTGCTCTAGATAGGTATTCCACCATGTTAACGCAGAACCTGTGAAGGTATGCGTAGCGTACTTCACTTTGTCCTCTTCAGTACACTTACTTATGGCAAACACCGATTCAACCTTCTCGGTCCACCGTTTCAATCCGATCGGTCCTTCGGTTCCATCAAATTCCAAAGGTATGCAGGCAGTGAATTCTTTGTAGGTGCATCCTACACGATTTCCTGTACTGCTAGATCCAAGGTTATTGTTGGTATGTAGCGCAGCCTGTACTGCGGCTATGTTTGAAGCTAGAAAATTACGGAATTCCTCTTCATTCATATTCACGGTGTGTCGAGTAGTCGGTGCCATTTCCTTCAAAATAGTTAAATGGAACAAGTTAATCATACAGAATATTAAGAGTAGTTAATAGTATTTCGTAGCATAATATGAACTCATTTATAAAAGCTTTTTCTTCATATTAGCGTTTTATAAGTTTATATTCGGGTAGTACCTACCCGTTAAGTTCATACTTAGTAGCTAATATACAATTCAACTACTACAATTCTATATGAAAAACTGATTATAATAATATTTCGCATTCAAACTTTTATACAAAATTTTACAAACTTACAATACCGCTTATTTTACATAAAGCATGAAATATAGCACACAATAACTTTGATACAAGATAGTTGTGAAGACAATTCTAGCTAGTACACAAGTCGTTCAGCAAAGGCAATAAAGACACGTAATTCATACGTCCAGAAACAAGTCATGCATTCTGGTTTTACTAGGACTACTTCCCATCCTTGGTCTTGTGCAATATAACCGTTATGGCCGTTGATAAGACAGCGTGTTGTAACGTCATCAAAGGGACGAGGGTTACGTAATGTCCAACAGTCCCGTAATAATCTAAAAACCTCATTTCTTACCCCAATTACCGACTCCGTCACTTGTGGAAACGTTTTGTTTAATAGTTGTAGCCCGATGTTCTTGTTCTCTCTTTGGTGAGAAGCGAACATTACTAATCCGTAAGCATAACATGCTTCTTTATGTTGCATGTTAGCCGCTTTTTCTAAATCACGAAGTCCAATATTCGGATATATTGAGTCAAAATAATTTCTTAACCCGTTGCGTAAAATAGCATTTGGGTTCCCCGCAATATATGCGTCAAAGTAAACACATCGTAACTTATGGGTTTCCCAATGTGATATCCCCCATCTTTCAAACGAAAGTCTCTTATAAACCAAGACATTCTTGGAACGTTCTTCGAATGTCTTACAAACTGATCTCGCCTTAAATAGTTGTGCCGAGGAATTCTGGCCGACTCTAGACAAGATTTCATCAATCATGTCTCCGGGTAGGTCTCTTAAAATATTGGGTTGTCTATCCATTTTGTGTTTTTATACTGTAAAATAGACAAGAGTTAGATTCATAAAAAAAATACTTATAAATACAAGCAATTTTTACATATATCATAAAGCATAAGCACACTATATTACATATATTACACCACACGAATACAACTATCTTATTCCGACTCGCTCGTTTCTTCTTCTTCGGTTTTGGTTCGTTTTGCCAAGTTCTAGGGATATATGATGTTCCCCTAATACGAGCCGTCGTTGTCCACATTGGTTTAGAAAAACCTGGTGGTTTAGAGGTTCCCGGGTCATTGTTACAACTTAAGGACTTCGGGGGTTGACGATACATATAAAGTTCATCGGGGTTGGAATTAGATTTCTCTATTTTTATGCCCTTTCCCTTATTATTTTCTTTTGCCTTTTTAAATTCAGTTGGGGTAATTTCTATAACATCATCGGAATTCTCGTCGGAATCTGATTCATCGGAGAATTGGTAATCCTCCCAATATTTTGCTTCCTTGGCGGAAACACCATTGACCATAACTAACCTTGGTCGGTTGGTTGAGGATTTTCTTTTACTTAACCGTTTTATTATTTCCCCCACCGGTTCTATTTCTTCATCCGGTTCCGATTCTTCTTCCGGTTCCGATTCTTCTTCCGGTTCCGACTCTTCTTCCGGTTCCTCTTCGGGAACTTGTGAATCAGTCCACGAATCATTCCAATTTACACTTGACTCTTCATTATTATTAGGTGAGTCAATGGGACTTGTTCTAGAGGTAGACATCTATCACATAATATCAAACGCGTTAAGAGATTAATATATCACATAATATTCACAAGTTAAAAATATATAGTTTCCAACAAAATTTGTTAAGCAACCATTTTTCAAGTAAATACGGTCGAAGTCCAGACTCACTAATGCATCCTAACAAACTCGATAAGACACACTAATGCAAAATTCTGGTTCTCTAAGACCAACGCTCGGATACCAACTGAAATGACCCGTTCTTATTGATTAAAAACGTTCCATATTAATTGATTTCGTTGCGAGGTTTTGACCTCTATATGAGACGTTTTTCAAAGACTGCATTCATTTTTAAAACAAACCATAACCTTTATTTCATAAATAAAGGTTTAAAAAGCTTTACGTAGATTATCAAATAATGATAATCTAAAATATCCTGTTTACACACGACCATTACATAATGGTTTACAATACAAATATGTTACATCGAAATCAGTTTCTTGAATGCAGTTTTTACACAATATCATACAAACATGGACTCCAAATCTTGTTCTTATTTTAGTATGCAACAGCGGAAGCTCTTAATATTCACCAGAGAATAAACATGCTTTAAACGTCAACAAAAATGTTGGTGAGTTATAGGTTTAACCTATATATATCAAATCGTAACAATAGACCACAAGATTTCATATTTCAATACACATCCCATACATAGAGATAAAAATCATTCATATGGTGAACACCTGGTAACCGACAATAACAAGATGCATATATAAGAATATCCCCATCATTCTGGGACACCCTTCGGATATGATATAAATTTCGAAGTACTAAAGCATCCGGTACTTTGGATGGGGTTTGTTAGGCCCAATAGATCTATCTTTAGGATTCGCGTCAATTAGGGTGTCTGTTCCCTAATTCTTAGATTACCAGACTTAATAAAAAGGGGCATATTCGATTTCGATAATTCAACCATAGAATGTAGTTTCGTACTTGTGTCTATTTTGTAAATCATTTATAAAACCTGCATGTATTCTCATCCCAAAAATATTAGATTTTAAAAGTGGGACTATAACTCACTTTCACAGATTTTTACTTCTTCGGGAAGTAAGACTTGGCCACTGGTTGATTCACGAACCTATAACAATATATACATATATATCAAAGTATGTTCAAAATATATTTACAACACTTTTAATATATTTTGATGTTTTAAGTTTATTAAGTCAGCTGTCCTCGTTAGTAACCTACAACTAGTTGTCCACAGTTAGATGTACAGAAATAAATCGATAAATATTA
Source organism: Rutidosis leptorrhynchoides (assembly GCF_046630445.1). Lineage (NCBI taxonomy): Eukaryota > Viridiplantae > Streptophyta > Magnoliopsida > Asterales > Asteraceae > Rutidosis > Rutidosis leptorrhynchoides. Next base: position 653,458,176 of record NC_092334.1, on the reverse strand, counting down.
TCTTGAATCAATCCACGACCCAGTGTATACGTATCTCAGTATTGATCACAACTCAAACTAAAAATATTTTGGAATCAACCTCAACCCTGTATAGCTAACTCCAACATTCACATATAGAGTGTCTATGGTTGTTCCGAAATATATATAGATGTGTCGACATGATAGGTCGAAACATTGTATACGTGTCTATGGTATCTCAAGATTACATAATATACAATACAAGTTGATTAAGTTATGGTTGGAATAGATTTGTTACCAATTTTCACGTAGCTAAAATGAGAAAAATTATCCAATCTTGTTTTACCCATAACTTCTTCATTTTAAATCCGTTTTGAGTGAATCAAATTGCTATGGTTTCATATTGAACTCTATTTTATGAATCTAAACAGAAAAAGTATAGGTTTATAGTCGGAAAAATAAGTTACAAGTCGTTTTTGTAAAGGTAGTCATTTCAGTCGAAAGAACGACGTCTAGATGACCATTTTAGAAAACATACTTCCACTTTGAGTTTAACCATAATTTTTGGATATAGTTTCATGTTCATAATAAAAATCATTTTCTCAGAATAACAACTTTTAAATCAAAGTTTATCATAGTTTTTAATTAACTAACCCAAAACAGCCCGCGGTGTTACTACGACGGCGTAAATCCGGTTTTACGGTGTTTTTCGTGTTTCCAGGTTTTAAATCATTAAGTTAGCATATCATATAGATATAGAACATGTGTTTAGTTGATTTTAAAAGTCAAGTTAGAAGGATTAACTTTTGTTTGCGAACAAGTTTAGAATTAACTAAACTATGTTCTAGTGATTACAAGTTTAAACCTTCGAATAAGATAGCTTTATATGTATGAATCGAATGATGTTATGAACATCATTACTACCTTAATTTCCTTGGATAAACCTACCAGAAAAGAGAAATATGGATCTAGCTTCAATGGATCCTTGGATGGCTCGAAGTTCTTGAAGCAGAATCATGACACGAAAACAAGTTCAAGTAAGATCATCACTTGAAATAAGATTGTTATAGTTATAGAAATTGAACCAAAGTTTGAATATGATTATTACCTTATATTAGAATGATAACCTACTGTAAGAAACAAAGATTTCTTGAGGTTGGATGATCACCTTACAAGATTGGAAGTGAGCTAGCAAACTTGAAAGTATTCTTGATTTTATGAAACTAGAACTTTTGGAATTTAAGAAGAACACTTAGAACTTGAAGATAGAACTTGAGAGAGATCAATTAGATGAAGAAAATTGAAGAATGAAAGTGTTTGTAGGTGTTTTTGGTCGTTGGTGTATGGATTAGATATAAAGGATATGTAATTTTGTTTTCATGTAAATAAGTCATGAATGATTACTCATATTTTTGTAATTTTATGAGATATTTCATGCTAGTTGCCAAATGATGGTTCCCACATGTGTTAGGTGACTCACATGGGCTGCTAAGAGCTGATCATTGGAGTGTATATACCAATAGTACATACATCTAAAAGCTGTGTATTGTACGAGTACGAATACGGGTGCATACGAGTAGAATTGTTGATGAAACTGAACGAGGATGTAATTGTAAGCATTTTTGTTAAGTAGAAGTATTTTGATAAGTGTATTGAAGTCTTTCAAAAGTGTATAAATACATATTAAAACACTACATGTATATACATTTTAACTGAGTCGTTAAGTCATCGTTAGTCGTTACATGTAAGTGTTGTTTTGAAACCTTTAGGTTAACGATCTTGTTAAATGTTGTTAACCCAATGTTTATAATATCAAATGAGATTTTAAATTATTATATTATCATGATATTATAATGTATGAATATCTCTTAATATGATATATATACATTAAATGTCTTTACAACGATAATCATTACATATATGTCTCGTTTAAAAATCATTAAGTTAGTAGTCTTGTTTTTACATATGTAGTTCATTGTTAATATACTTTATGATATGTTTTCTTATCATAGTATCATGTTAACTATATATATATATATATCCATATATATGTCATCATATAGTTTTTTTACAAGTTTTAACGTTCGTGAATCACCGATCAACTTGGGTGGTCAATTGTCTATATGAAACATATTTCAATTAATCAAGTCTTAACAAGTTTGATTGCTTAACATGTTGGAAACATTTAATCATGTAAATATCAATCTCAATTAATATATATAAACATGGAAAAGTTCGGGTCACTACAACTAAAACTGAGAATTGAATAAGAACCTTGCAAACAACAAACTAAATAAAGAATTGACGCTCACCTTGGTCTATATGAAGTTATTGGTTCTGATTGAAGTGAAGTTCCTATTGCGGATATGATTCACTACAACCTTTTTAGCATCCTAAGCTGCCTATGAAATTGATTACCATGAAACTTCAGAATTCAGATTTATAAACTGTAGAGGTATAATACGACTGTTAATTGTATAAAACACAATTGATACAAAATAAATAACAAAACTAACAAAATCAATACATGTTCTTCAGACAATAATCCACAATTTAATCAGACAAATAATCAAAGTGAAATACAAAAGTAAATAAAAAATATGATGCATCTTTAAGTATAAAGTTACTGCATATATTGTGCTTTTATATCAGATAATCAAGTGATTTTCAAATTCTATAAATCAAAACTATCAAGCAAAAAGCACAAAATCAATATATATGATTTAGGTATGAATAAATATGCATATTCCAATTAAAAAACCAAGGATATTACCTTTTTTCATAATCGTTGAATACCCAATAGGTTAACCTTACAAATTTCCTTCAACAATTAAAAGATCCAACGTTAATAGCAGAAAGCGAGTATCGATTTATCGTAAGGGATTTAAAAACCATATCGAATCAAAATAGCATATTGAATCCATAAAAGCCAGGTTCACAAAACTCAAAGATTAACATACGATACATAAAAAGGATTGTATATACAAAATAGCAAGAATCAACGAAATTAAAAAATGTTGTATCTGTTACGACTCGAATTTAAAATCGAACAATAAGAAAAGTGAAACTTACATATCTATTGAAGCAGATGATATTCATTAATAATTGAATATCATCTGCTTCAACAGATATGAAGCATCCAAGTAATTGAATACCATCATTATAATTGAATACCAGATATTCATTAATAATTGAATACCAGCATTATAACACGAACAAACAACCAAGTAACCAACTATCCCTAACTCGAACCCAAAAAGCAAAATAACACCATATATATAAAAAAACAGCATACAAACAAATATTAGAACAATGTCACTTAAAAAAATCAATTGGCCAACTTAATCAACAGACACAAAGAGCAGTGACTTACGAAACTTGCATGTGTTTACACAAATTATAAAAAAAAATTATGCAAACAACTACAAACAACAGAATCGTGAATAGAAATAACCATTACCTGATAGCAACATCGAAAGGGATGTTGAAGCAATTGAAAACCTGTAAAAAATAATCCAAAAAAAGGAATGTCATAAAGTAAGGTTAAATAGTAACAATTACGATTATGCAATACCAGGGATGATGCTCAATAATCAAATTATAAGGATTCATCAATTGAGCATAAATCGGATATATAAAACGCTAGGAACGATAATACAAAAAAAAATGTAAAACATAGACTCAATTTTACCTTAGCTTGCGTTTGTTTTAGGTGAAGGACGCCAAACAGAGCCCCACCATCGTTGCTCACCTCTTCACCATCGCCACCGCCGCGGTGAACTCCATGGTAGTAACGGAGGAGAAATTAATCAGAAGAAAACATATGTAATCGATGGAGCGGGTGGTGTTGGTGGTGGAACCGTCGATTGAAGATGAATTGATGAGTTGCTTGAATCAGACAGTGAATGAATCGATCCCTAATTTTAGGGCTAAACCCCGTACGTTTTTTAGATTTGAAGGCTAATTTTGTCTGATTATCTCTGAAATCAAGGATTGTCACGTGATTAAGGGATGGATTTTAAATGGATGGCTAGGATTAGAGGTGATTAAAAGATTGGATGGCTAGGATTGAAAGTTGATGGGAATTGTCACTTAATTGTGTGTTTACTTTAAATATAAGAGAGATATCAATCAATAATTATAAATATATTCAATAGAAAGTATGTTTTTACTATTCACCACAATTTTTTATTCGAAAAGGCTATTTTCGTAATTTTACAAATTAGATATTTGTTGGCTACAATCTTCTACAATCTTCACTCCCTCTCTGCCTCTTTCTTCCCTCTCTTTTTGCAAAACCCACATAACTCTCTATCTGTCTCTCCTAACCACCTTCCTGCTCCTTCTCCCATCTTCTCAAATGACGAATCACCCCAAGAATATAGCCACAGCCGACTTTAGACCCTACCCCTGGCACACACCGGCGACCGAAAAAAAATGGAACTGTCCCCCGATTGAAAAATACAAATCGGAAAAGGAGCCAAACGATTTGTAGCCATGAGAGGTGTAATATGAGACAGTCATCAAGGATTTATGCGTGAGGTTGTATAGTCTTTTTTGTTGTAAGTTTTTTGATCGTGTTAACAGTTTTTTACTTAAATTTTTGGGTTTTAGTTACAATTCGTACATATCGGTACTTAATCGTTTAATTATGTTATATTTGAGTGTTTTGTTTCATGATAACATTTGATATACCACAAAATTTGGTTCGCTATATCAATCGTTAATAATGTCTGATTAATTATATGAGTTTTTTGTTAATACCCTTTTACGTTATAGTTGTAGATGGCTAATTAACATGTGTCGTTTTTATTAAGGTTAGACATAGATGAAATTTGGGGATTTTTGCTGTCATATGGGCAAAAGACTTACTTCTGCAAAAGCTTACTTCTATGTGTGTATATAATTTGTTTTTTTCCCTCTTATAAGTAGTACAAATATAAAGCTTACATTGGACACATATTACACCTAATGTTGGCTCTTATTTTTTGACCGATTATCTTAGGTGACCATTTGATTTCAAATGTGGAAGATACTCATGGCTCAACCAGCTCATTATCAACTTCTGATTTTAACTTTGTTTGACTGATATTAAGTTAAAGTTGGTAGTAAGTAGTAACAGATAATTAAAGGATGTGATAGATTTAAGGTTAATTGTCAAATTGATATTCCAGTTAGCTCATATTTTGTGTGTAAACTGCATTTTAATGTGTCATTCATATTGTCCTCCACTATGTTGAAGGCATTAGACATTAGTTAACTGTAGTAATTATTTTTGAGTAGCAATCTTATTTGTAACTATAAAGGTTCACATAGTTGATAACAAACTAGCTGTACATAGAGTCAAACTGGATGATTAATAAAATGTGGATAATTTGATCACTAAAAAACTAGCTGTATGTATACTTAAGAAAAAGAAGTTAATATATTATACAGATTCTATTTTTATGCTAACTGCAAGTGTCAACCCGAATGCATATCAGGTTGGCCGCCGCAACGCGCGGCTGGCCACTTGCTTGTTATATATCATTACAAACTAACTTTTTGCTGTTCTTTATATTATTATGTGTAAGACCCTATTCCTGTTTTAGTTGTATGGGATGCCGTCCAAGTATGGGGACACCGTCCAGTGTAGAAGAGTTGGACGCCGTCCAAGATCTGGGACGCCGTCCAACAGAACTGACGGGCCAACTGTGATAAATTGAGTTATTAAGGGGTATTTTGGTATTTTCACTTGAGGGTCGGTTTATGAGCCACAAAACTGATCCATGGGCTATCTTATCCTCATTTTACCTCTTTTCACTCACACACTTGTATCTAGAGAGAGAGGAAGGGTTTAGAGAGAGAGAGAGAGAGAGAGAGAGAGAGCTTGATTTGGAGAAGAAGGAGTCGGATTCTCACCAAGGCTCGGGTTTTAAAGTTGTTCATCTCGCTCCTAGCTACGTTGTGGTAGTATTGGTAAGTTCAAACTCCGAATTTCTTTTGTTAGATTTGATGTTCAAGTTAGGGTTTGAGCTTGATTAGTTGTAAAACCATTTTAGATGATGAAGTGGGTTTATGGTGACTAGTTATTCTTGTCACTTGGCGGGTTTTGGGTTGGTTAATGTTTTGGCCATGATTAGGCTTTGATAATGGGTTTAATTACTAGGTTTAGTGATTATGGAAGTGTTGGAACCCTTTTGGGAGTATTTGGTTGACTAATTTTGAAATGGGTCAAAATTAGGGTTTGGTGTCATTTTGGGCAAGACGAATGTTTAACACTTGTGTCCGGGTTTAATTGGCGTATTAGGACCATTCTCACTCGTGTTAGTGATTATTGGTTGGTTTGGATGCGGTTTGGTGCTTGGAAGTGCAATGGGTCGAAATTGCACTAAGTGTCGATTTGAGTTGGTTTGTAAATCCACTCTAAGTATGTTGTTTATATTGTGATAATGGAATAGGTACTTTCCATTGGCGCGTTGTGGATTATTTCGGTTGCATTCATCAAGGCGACAAGGTGAGTGTTAATATCCTATGTGCATATGTATGTGTAGTATGGGTGCGGGTCGGGTGAAGTGGTTCTCTGTTATAGAGCTCACTTCACATATAGGTGCATTTTGATGGACTTGTGTAATAGGTCCAATTGGCACGGTTGTGCGTTTTGGTTGACCACCTTTGGCGAGGTGCACACTTTGTGTGTACGATATCACATATGCTTGTGATGTGGATTATACAACCCCAATGGTGAAGGGTTGGTATTGAGTTGTGTTTAGAGAAGTGGATCACGTGTGGATGCGGATTCACGATGACGCGTGTAGTTTCGGTCATCTTATTGGGAAAGTGAGTCTCGTGTAGTTTGGATTCACGATGACTCGTGTAGTTCGGTCATCTTATTGAGGTAGTGATCTCGTGTGGTTGCGGATTCACTAAGGCTCGTGTAGTTCGGCCAACCTCGATGTTGTTGTGGTATTGAAGATAGTGTGACGACCCGGAAATTTTCGACCAAATTTAAACTTAATCTTTGTATGATTTCGACACGATAAGCAAAGTCTGTAAAGATGAGTCTCAAAAAGTTTGAACTATTTTCATATATTCATGTAACGTTCGACTGTTCCCGATGATTCACGAACCATTACTTGTAAATATGTGTATATGTAAATATATGTATAATGTATAATATATATAATAACATGAACATTAATAAGCTATTATATACATTTATTGTTATAAATAAATATGTAAAATAAAATACATTGTAATAAAAACTATTATTTTATATATAATAAATGTATATTACTTGTATATATATTATTTAATATATATTTATTTGCGTAGTAAATTTTGTTATTTAAAACTGTTTATATATATACATAGTGTATATTAAATATGATTACTTTTGAGCTTAAATGGTAAATGTCTGTAACTTTCGGTTGACGTTTAATTAATTTTAAAATAGGTCTAATATATATATATGAAGTTTTAAATTAAAAGTTGGTCCAAAATTTGATTAAAAAGATAATAGTTTTGATAAATATTTTTTTTACCTTTTCAATCTAAGTTTTTGTACTCCGTACATATAAATTGGAACAGAAAATAAATAGTTATCGAACCTTTTTGATCAGGTTTCAAACAGTTGATGAGTGAAATAATTAAATACATTTAAACTAAAAATTTGGGATTTTTAAGAAAACTTTTATCCGTAACTGTTTAGCAATGGACACACCCCGTAAAACTGTCGGCAGAACACTGGTCATCTTTGCACGTTCCTTAAATTGTGATATTGGAGTAATAATATAATAATAATAAAATTATTACTACCCTCTCTTTTATATATACACACATAGACATTACATATGTGAGAGATACCGAATCACACTGCATCTTTATCTCCTACCACCGCCGTCTGCCACCTTGCACCACCTGCAACCGCCGTCTGCCACCACACCACCTCTCCCTCATCTTCTCTCTCTCCCTTAATCTCCTTCGTGAATTCACTCCATATTTTACATCGAGTCACTAAACCGTCGGCCACCATTAATCACCACTCTCACCATCGAGCCACCACCGTGACCATCACTTCCGGTAACCAACCTACTCCATCGTCACACCACCATCACCAAGAACCCTTCTCTCTCTCTCTCACTTATCTCTCTCTTACTTTACTTCGTGAATCACCAAGACAATCGTTGTACAGCTGCTATTACTTTCTGTTTCGTGCTAAACAATCACACCACTTTCCTTGATTAATCGCCATCAACAACCTATTCATCACCACCATTATCATCGACACCCATCACCATCATCTTCAATCGACCACCAATCGAATCATTATCTTTATTCCTGTTTTCGATTATCATCACCAACACTCACTACTATTTGATTCAACTATGATTCTGTGCAAACCAGACAACATCATCTATAATTTTTTTCTTCTTCGTTTATGTTCATGTTCGAAGTGTTTTTGCTGCAGTTATCGTCCCACTTCAAAATTTTCTTTTAGTTACAGCAAGCTTGATGATGTATATGATGATGATAGAGAGTTAAGGACGTGAAATAATGATGATGATTACGACATGATAATAAAGATGATGAAGGTGATATTATGATGTTATGATGCTGCGATATATTTTTTTTTCCTCAAACCTTGTTAGCTGTTACAACTCCTTGTTGTTATTCGCTGGAGGATTACAGCTATTATCTTCTGTTTCTATTTTAAAACGATAGATGATGATGATAAATGATCAAGAAGATGGAAGAAAACGAAAATACGGGATATATAAATTTTAATCAGAGAGTATTACAGAAATGAATGGGTAGCATAATGGTCAAGTGTATTGGAGATTTTCGAGAGGTCTTTAGTTCGAATCTTGGCAGCAGCATTTTTTTATTTAACAAGAGAAACTGTTGGGCTGAGTAATTGATGTTGGGCCTAGATATGGGTTTGCAGTTGTGCTAGGACAATATTAATAAACGGGTTAAATATAGTTGGGTTACAAAATAATTTAGAAAAACAAGACTGGATGAGTGGTTAAGAGTTGTTTGTGTGGTTAGCAAGAGGTCACGGGTTCGAACTCGGCCTGTAGCGTTTTTGTTTTAAAAAGCTTTAAAGGTAGCCTATTTTTATTATTATTATTATTATTATTATTATTATTATTATTATTATTATTATTATTATTATTATTATTATTATTATTATTATTATTATTATTAAGTATTAGTATTATTAGTATTAAGTATTAGTTATTATTATCATCATCATTATTATTGAAAGTATCATTAATATTAAGGATTATCATTTTTTTTAATAAAGTCATCAATATTCTTAAATTTATCATTAAGATTATTATTATCGATATTATTATTATTATTATCATTGTTGTTATTATTTTCATATTATCAATATTATTATTACAAATAAATATTTTCTATATAAGAGCATATTTATTACAACTATCATAATATTACATATAATTATATATACTAAAAATTTTTATATATAAAGATTTACATATAACAAATTATTGATTTTTAATATAATTTTAATCATACACACACACACACACACACACATATATATATATATATATATATAACTATATAAATAGTAATATAAATTAAATATATAAGAGATATAATTTAGGATATACTATATAAAGTTATTCGATTACGATTATGTGTATTAATATATATATATAAATGATATAGGTTCATGAATCCAAGGCCAACCCTACTTTTTGTTCAATGCCGTCATATGTATTTTTACTACAAAATACAATAAGTGAGTTCATTTGATTCCCTTTTACTCTTTACATTTATGGGACTGAGAATACATGCGCTACTTTTACAACTGCTTTATTAAATGCTTTTAAAATACATTTTGAACTGCGAATACATGAAATGCTTTTATAAATGTTTGACGAGATAGACACAAGTAAAACATTCCTCGCGTGAATTATGTGGACGTGATAATTGCCACCATTGAATTATGTGGACGTGATAATTGCCACAATTGATATGAATATTTTTCCCCTGATTATTATTGCTTGGTAACCTAAGAATTAGGGAACATCACTAATTTTGAGAATTAGTGCACTCCTAATTGAGGCGAATCCTAAAGGTAGCTATCGGGTTTAACACCCCCACCCTGAATGTTCACTAGACGGAAGGGCTAGTGGGCGTGGTGTTTAGTACTTCGAAGTTTATATGATTATTATACAGACGAGATGTTCTGTTTTGGGGATATTATTATGCGCATTATATGTTAAGGTCAGTTACCAAGCCAAGCAATGAAAGTAAAGTGAATGTTATGTATCGAGAGAATGATTTTATACACAGGTTATGTGTATGTTATTTTTGTGCACAAGATATGTGTACGGTTACTAAGATTTTATGAAAGATGATTTCGTACACGAGAAAGATGTACTGTATTTAAAAGATATCGCATGTACATTACAGGTGGGTATAGGATTCGGGCCCATTTATATCATGCAGGATTTAAATCTTGTGGTCTATCAAAATGATGAATTTTATTGTTTTATGATAAACCTATGAACTCACCAACCTTTTGGTTGACACTTGAAAGCATGTTTATTCTCAGGTATGAAAGAAACCTTCCGCTGCGCATTTGCTCATTTTAAAGATATTACTTTGAGTTGATCATCGCAATGGGACCAGATGTTGGTGACTTCATCCAGATGGATTAGGATGGGGTATGACAGATAGTAATCTCGTGTGGATGCGGATTTACTAAGGCTCGTGTAGTTCGGCCAATCTTCATGTTGGTAATTGGTAGTCGGTTCCGGTATTGGGTTAAGGAGTTAACCTTGGACGTTTGTATATTGCTTATTTATTATCGTATTGTTGTGTTGTAGCTAACCCTCTGGGTGTAGCTTTTTGGCGTTGTTCACATCATCGTTGGTGAACTTATACTTGTTGTTATTATTAGCTTGATGCTTAGTGATCGTACGGTATGCTTAGCTTAGCTTGCCTTATGCTTGGATGCTCCGGTATGCGTTATTTGATTACTTATGTGGCATGTCCATTTTATGCATATATATATGTATGTAGTATATTATCACTCACTAAGCATTAGCTTACCTTCTCGTTGTTTACATTTTTATAGATTTGCATGGATGCGGTGGCTCGAGTAAGCGTGGGGACTAGTGGACTTGCGTAGTTGCTTAGAAGACGTGCTTTTGGATTTGATTAGGACTGGGTAGCGTATCCCCAATCACCATGCTCGGTCTTCATTTTTGTGTTAAACTTATATGGTCGAAAACTCGTAATTTTGTACGAAAGTCGTAAAACGGTTGATGTGGGCCCGGTGTCGTAAAACTCGGTTTTATTGTGGAAAACTCTTAGTTTTAATTATTATAACATATTGTGAAAGTGTTTTGGTTTAAAAGTGTCGGGAAGCGGGTTTTTCGCCCGCGTAACTTTGACAAACTGATCAGGAACTTTTAGTACATTTGGACGCCGTCCAAAAGACTTGGACGCCGTGCTGGTCTTCACAACTGGACGCCGTCCAGATAACTGGACGCCGTCCAGATAACTGGACGCCGTCCAGATGAACTGTGTTACAAAACTTTTTTATGGCACGTTTTCGGATGGATAACGGGTTGGGTCGTTACAAGTGGTATCAGAGCATGGTCTAAGGGATTTAGGCGACTTGAGATAGGTGCCTAGACTTAGACTTTTGTGTGTGCTTATTTGTTGCGGGACTTGTAGGTGAACGGGTCGGAACGGGTTATAGTTAGTTCCTTGTTTGTAGGTGGTCTAACTAGGATTTTTGGCTCGTGTTGTGATGCTATTTTCTTGCGTGTGTTTATATCGTATAGGATTTTCGTTGTGTTGGTTATATCATCGAGTGAGGCGGTTGTTGTACTAACAAGTTGATACGGCGTGTGTGCGTAATAAGGACTTGCAAACCTTCTTACGGGTGCAAATCGTGTCTAAAAGTGATGTACGACGAGTGTTTAGCAAGATGGGGCAGTGTGGTGCGTGTGATTTTATACGTTCGTGGACTAATCATTTTGCATTCTTTAGAATGACGACGCGAAACGAGATCGAGACGAATGACGTTGAGTTTAACGCTAGAGTTGCGGCCGCCGTTGCGGAGCAAATGGGTGCGTTTCAAGAAGAAATGGATATGAAGTATTCTGATTTTTAGAGTAGTGGTGAAATGGAGCGTTGTCTTAAGAGCTTCATGAGGACTAAACCCCCGATGTATGACGGGAAACTGGATCCTTTGGTAAGCACAACTTGGATCTCGGATGTTGAAGGGTGTTTTCGTACTATTGAATGTCCTTCCGAGAAGAGGACAAGACTCGCTACTAGTTTGTTGCGGGGTAGGGCGAAGGATTGGTTGGATGGTAAGATTGATCTTATCGGTGGTGAGCCGTTTATGGCGTTATCGTGGGACGAGTTTAAGGAGGAATTCTTCGAGGAGTTCCGGACTTCAATCGATTTGTCAGAATTGCGTAGTGAGTTGCGAAATTTGCAACAGGGTTCTATGGATTTGAATACTCTCATGACGACCTTTATGGCGAAGGCTCGTTTTTTCCTGGAGTATTTGGGGAATGATCGTTTGTTGATGGAAGATTTCTATCGGAATTTGAATGATGACTTAAAGAATAAAATTAGCCTGGGTTATGCGAAGTCGTTTGCGGAGTTATTCGCGGTGGCTAGGGGTTTCGAGTCGTATTCGCGATCAAAGATTGGTGAACCTTCAAGTGAGAGAAGGGTTGTTTCGTATGGTGCTCTAAGTAAGAGGACTGAGGGTCCGAGTATGAGCACGGGTAGTACACGGACGGGTATATCGGATTCTAGTGTGTCTAGATGTTACAATTGTGGCGTGAGGGGTCACAAGTCTTGGGAATGTTCGGTGCCAAAGGGTGAGGGCACGGTGTGCTTCAATTGCCAAGAGGAAGGACATCGTAAGTCGGAATGTCCCGAGTTAGCAGGGACGGGTGCGGCAAGGAGAAGTTAAGGTACGTTTCGTTTTAATAAATATATCCATTGATTATTTATTCTGTGCTGATGAGTTCAGGTTTGTTGAATGCATTGCGTTGTGCATGTTATTGTTATGGGTGACATTCCTAATAGAATTACCCTATGGTGGCGTATGGATTGACGGATGAAGGGCTTAAGACTTGGTGCAACCAAGCATTCCTTAGTGTTCGGGAAATGTTTCTACCAAGCCATGGGTATGGGCTTTGGTGTTCGGTCGTAAAGCGCGTGTCTGCTTTCGTGTTGAAGTTGATGAACCATGAGGTTTGACGGGTGGATAAAACAATAAAGATCGAGTGTTTGATCTCGATGTGTGTTGGTAATGGAGTCTACGTGACGCGATGTTAGGTGCCTCTTTCATACCTACTAGCGTAGTATTCGACTCCGATGGTGTTGCGGTTACATTGTACTTAGGGCACCGGAGAGAAACCCTTAGGTACATGCGTGACTAGGTGAAAATTTGACAAGCTATAGCAATTGGATGATTGCAAGTGTAAAGTTTGTGTAGTTGTGGTGAACTCTTCGTTCGAAGTGTTTAAGGATTGGTTAAAATCCTTCGTGTGCTCAAGGTTGGAGCAAGATGTGGTGATGGTTCGTGTGAACCCAATTGTTAGCAGAGTCTACCTTTGGTAGCATTGTACGGGTGTACAAGATACGGTTATGGAACGTAGTTCCAAGTGGGGGAGTTACACTTCCGCACGAGGAGGTTTTAGTGTGAGATTTTCGGATGATGCTTTTGGTAGATCCGGAATTAGTGCCGAGACCTAGATTTGGTCGATTTGTGGTAGAGTACAATTTTCGGTTAAATTGTACTTATGATTTCGGATTTAAAATTATCACCGAGTTGGTAATGTGGTAAATCTCGTTGAGAGATAATGGACATGTTTGACGAGCAAGTTGAAATCCCTCGATTAAGGGATGTTGGTATCGGATTCTCTTTTAGAGAATTATTGTGTTGTACCTATGTTCGATATAGGTGGTTCTTGCTCGATCGTGATAGCGATGTTCGCGTGTGCGTATGATTCGTGTGCGAAATTTCAGGCGGTATGGAATGGTCATAAGTATGCGTATATACTTTTGGTTGTGGTGAATGGTTAGTGTAATCTGTTCGAATTCACTATGGTGTAGCAGTGCCCGAAGTTACACTACTCGTTGTACGAGGCCAAAAGAGCGTGTGTGATTGGTGGGTTATGGCCATTGACTCGGTCCACTAACTTCACCATAGGAGTAGAGTTATATCGGTATGGTATAACATTATCGGGAAATGCGAGTACTGATTGGGAATGGGAGTACCATTCCTGTGTTGAGATTTGAGTAGTGGATCACGTGTGGATGCGGATTCACGATGACACGTGTAGTTCGGTCATCTTATTGTGGAAGTGAGTCTCGTGTAGTTCGGATTCACAATGACACGTGTGGATGCGGTCATTTTATTGAGGAAGTGAGTCTGATGTAGTTCGGATTCACAATGACACGTGTGGATGCGGTCATTCTTTTGGGATAGTGATTCTCGTGTAGTTCGGATTCACTAGGGTGCGTGTAGTTCGGCCAATCCCGATTGTTGTGCGGTGAAGGTAGTGAGTCGCGTGTGGTTGCGGATTCACTAAGGCGCGTGTAGTTTTCGGCTAGCCTTCATGTTGTGTGATCTATTGGTTGTTTTATACGCTAATGGTGGGGTCGTAAGGACCATGTTGTGTGATCTATTGGTTGTTTTATACGCCAATGGTGGGGTCGTAAGGACCATGTTGTGTGATCTATTGGTTGTTTTATACGCCAATGGTGGGGTCGTAAGGACCATGTTGTGTGATCTATTGGTTGTTTTATACACCAATGGTGGGGTCGTGAGGACCATGTTGTGTGATTAGTGATGCGATAGCCGTGTTTCGCTCACAAGTTGTTATGGGTGTGACAATAGTCGATTTTGTACACCTTGGGATTAGCGTTGCCATAGTCATTTTGGGCGCTATCGGTTTTAGCCGTTTGCTTATGATGTTACGATGGTTGCGTATTGGTCGTATTGCGCACTACGAGGGATGTTTAGTGATAAGTCTTATCCGTAAGGATTCGTTTTGTTCGGTCTTCATCGTTTGGGTTGTTGACCTTAGGTCAAAACTTGGTTACTTTAGCTTTGTACTTGTTAGGCGTGCGCTAAAGGGTTGATATCTCTGTACGAGATTGGCTGAGTTTTCCCGAAATGAGGGATTGAGCAAGTTTTAGTGCTCGGAATTGTGGACTTGATAAATCACGAATGACGATTTAATTGATAAAGGTGATTTATAGAGAAGAATTGCCTGGGAAGGTCGGATTGGGACTATGATTGAGGACCGTTGACTGTGGTCCGTTCGGTTAAGTGACAAGGATCACGAAGACGTGATCGATTCTAAGTGGGGGAGAGTTGTAAGACCCTATTCCTGTTTTAGTTGTATGGGACGTCGTCCAAGTATGGGGACGCCGTCCAGTGTAGAAGAGTTGGACGCCGTCCAAGATCTGGGACGCCGTCCAACATAACTGACGGGCCAGCTGTGATAAATTGAGTTATTAAGGGGTATTTTGGTATTTTCACTTGAGGGTCGGTTTATGAGCCACAAAACTGATCCATGGACTATCTTATCCTCATTTCACCTCTTTTCACTCACACACTTGTATCTAGAGAGAAAGGAAGGGTTTAGAGAGAGAGAGAGAGAGCTTGATTTGGAGAAGAAGGAGCCGGATTCTCACTAAGGCTCGGGTTTTAAAGTTGTTCATCTCGCTCCTAGCTACGTTGTGGTAGTATTGGTAAGTTCAAACTCCGAATTTCTTTTGTTAGATTTGATGTTCAAGTTAGGGTTTGAGCTTGACTAGTTGTAAAACCGTTTTAGATGATGAAGTGGGTTTATGGTGACTAGTTATTCTTGTCACTTGGCGGGTTTTGGGTTGGTTGACATTTTGGCCATGATTAGGCTTTGATAATGGGTTTAATCACTAGGTTTAGTGATTATGGAAGTGTTGGAACCCTTTTGGGAGTATTTGGTTGACTAATTTTGAAATGGGTCAAAATTAGGGTTTGGTGTCATTTTGGGCAAGACGAGTGTTTAACACTTGTGTTTGGGTTTAATTGGCGTATTAGGACCATTCTCACTCGTGTTAGTGATTATTGGTTGGTTTGGACGCGGTTTGGTGCTTGGAAGTGCAATGTGTCGAAATTGCACCAAGTGTCGATTTGAGTTGGTTTGTAAATCCACTCTAAGTATGTTGTTTATATTGTGATAATGGAATAGGTACTTTCCATTGGTGCGTTTCGGATTATTTCGGTTGCATTCGTCAAGGCGACAAGGTGAGTGTTAATATCCTATGTGTAGAGACCCGTCCTAATCCATCCGAACGAAGCCCCTATCGATTATAAACGATTCACAATAGTTGATTACATCGCGAGGTACTTGACCTCTATATGATACATTTTACAAACATTGCATTCGTTTTTGAAAAGACAATCTTTCATTACATCGAAAGTTGATGGCATGCATACCATTTCATAATATATCTAACTATAATTGACTTAATAATAATCTTGATGAATGCAACGACTTGAATGCAACGTCTTTTGAAATATGTCATGAATGACTCCAAGTAATATCTCTAAGATGAGCAAAATGCACAGCGAAAGATTTCTTTCATACCTGAGAATAAACATTCTTTCAAGTGTCAACCAAAAGGTTGGTGAGTTCATTAGTTTATCATAAATAACCATTTCATAATTTTTAATAGACCACAAGATTTCATTTTCTCCTAAATATACGTCCCATGCATAGAGACAAAAATAATCATTCATATAGATTGAACACCTGGTAACCAACATTAACAAGATGCATATAAGAATATCCCCTATCATTTCGGGAAATCCTTCGGACATGATAAAAAACGAATTCGAAGTACTAAAGCATCCGGTACTTTGGATGAGGTTCGTTAGGCCCAATAGATCTATCTTTAGGATTCGCGTAAATTAGTTGATCGGTTTACTAATTCTTAAGTTACCAAGCAACAGGGGCATATTCGGCTTCGATCATTCAACCATATAATGTAGTTTTGATTACTTGTGTCTATTTCGTAAAACAGTTATAAAAGTAGCGCATGTATTCTCAGTCCCAAAAATATATATTGCAAAAGCATTTAAAAAGAGAGCAAATGAAACTCACAATACTGTATTTTATAGTAAAAATACATATGACGATATTGAACAATGCAGGGTTGGCCTCGGATTCACGAACCTATATCATGTGTATATATATTAATACACATAATCGTAATCGAACAAATCTATATATTATTATTAATAATATACTTGTTAAATTATATGTTATATAGATATAGATAGTTTAATATATTTAATTTATATATCTTATATAACTATTATTTATTATTCTTTAATATGTTTAATAATAAAAAAAAGGATATGTAATTTTGATATTATTGCAGTGTATCTTTATATAAAAATATTTACTTGTAACAATACTAAAAATGATAAGTCAGATAGTTATAATATTGATAATAATGTTAATTTTAATAATGATAATCTTAAATAAGATATTAAATAAAAAAAAAAAAACTGGATCTGATGAAATAAAAAAAAATACGCGTACAACAATCTGAATTTATATATGTATATAATATATTTATATATGTATCCTTATATATATATCTGAAATTCTGTAATTGTATACGTATTTATATATAAGCTGCATATAGATTTTCATATATTTGTATTTATATATATATATATATATATATATATTTTTTATTTATAATTCTCTTTTATTTATATATTTATATTTATAGTTTATGATTAATCTGTTAATAAATATAACCATGTTTAATAAAAATGATTATGAAACATATAACTATGATAATAGTAACAATAATTATAATATTGATAATAATTCTAATGCTAATAATAATAATATCACTAATAATCAACAAATGATACATGTATTAATCATATTAGGTAATAATATCTAAATTACAACTAAATAATAATTTTGAACATTCTTATAGTAGTATTTATATTTTAAGTATTTATTTTGATAATCATTACATTAAATTTATTAAAATTTTAATATTTAAAGTTTATTAATATCACTAATAATGATATTGATAATAATGAAAGTAGTAACAATATAATTTGTCATTACTATTATATTTTTATCTTGTTGTTATATCATATATTATAAATGTAATTATGAATACATTAATAATGATATATATATAATTATTATATATCTATTTACTATGTTATTTCATAATGGAACATAGATATTATAAATTTCAACACATGATATTTATATCTTATATATATATATATATATATATATATATATATATATATATATATATATATATATTATGATATACATATAATAATAATTATGTATAGTTATCATATATGTTTATATATAGATTCTTTTTAATACTAACATCATTATATTATATTACATATTTAATTCTACTGATTAATTTGTATTTTATTATTTCACATTATTATTTATACATATCTCTTATATATATATATATATATATATATATATATATATATATATATATATATATATATATATATATACCTATTTATTAACAACAATTGTTCGTGAATCGTCGAGAGCAGTCGATGGTCAATTGGATATATGAAATCAGTTCAAAATTTTTAGATTCAACATTACAGACTTTGCTTATCATCTCGGAATTATATAAAGATTAAGTTTAAATTTGGTCAGAAATTTCCGGGTCGTCACAGTACCTACCCGTTAAAGAAATTTCGTCCCGAAATTTGAGTGAGGTGGTCATGGCTAACAATAAAACTGTTTTCATGACGAATATGAGTTGATAAATAAAGTTTTATCATCATTGAGTAATATGGATAAAATAATTCGATTACGCGAAGAATATAAGTGAAGCTATCGCAAAAGAGTGAAACGAATAAATGCAGATTTGTCTTGTCCGGTGAGGTAGTCACGGTTGATTTTCGAAAATCAAGAAATTTAAAGAAAATCTTTGAAATTTATAAGATCTGATTCTTCGGCGAATAAGGAAATTAAGATCTCTATAATTACATACGGTGATATGCCTTGATTACTCTGTCTGATATTTCCATTATAAATTAAATTCTTCCGTTCCATTATTCTCACCATTCTTATACTTTCTTTCTTAGTCCATACATCCAAAAGATCGTGAAAATGCTTAATTCTATTCTAATCCTTGATATTTTCCTAGTTATCATTTATGTCATCATTCTTTTCAATCTTCCATCAGGAAAATCTGTTTACTTCTACTATTACCTTAGGGTGATACTATTCTTAATTATACCGTGTCTTTATGTTGCTATTGATATTAATATCCACAGTTTGTAACCTCCGTGTTGTTATTGGGCTTTATATTTTCTCTTATATTTTGGAGCTCTCTGCCTTTTTATTATCTTCTCGATTTCTAGTAAAGCGAGTAACGGTCCAGAATTCGTAAGTATGGAGTTTCGGATGAACTTAATGTTCTAAACAAGAAAGAACGTAATCGCACGATTTGATTTGTCAAATTACCAGATTTCAGGAGAAAGGATAGAACTATTAGGAATTTATGTTCTTGATACGTTTATATATTAGATAGAATGTAAGAGTCGTGTAACATGGCACATGATGACGTTATAATCTTGAATCATCACGTTCCATTAAAAACTCAGCATGACTTACTGTAATATAATCACGTTGATCAAGTGTCATTATATTATACTAATTCATGCATCAATTTCTTTACACTACTTCAAAACATTCATAATTTAAACTTGAAGATTTTACAGAAGTTTCCAATATAATGAAACATAGGAAGCACGAAGAGGTATATAATTTCGGATGAGAATATTTATGAAAATATTCTCAGAAATATCGAAGATATTTATGATGATATTTTGGAATTTTCAAGTTCGAGGTTGATGAAGAAAAATTTTCCGCAAGATTTTAACAAGACTTCGGAGCAAGATATTCTCTAAAGATTTCAACGGATCCAGAATTGCCTGGATTCTTTGAATATAGGGTATGGTCCTTGTATTTGTCCTTGGTCTCCTTTGCGGTTAGCTCAATCCGTTTTCCTAGTTTTAACTTTTCTGAGCTTTTCCAACATACTATTTTTTATCATCAAACTTCCGACGATTAAGGTCATTTACGGTTGCCTACAGTTTTCTGCTGCTTTATTTGGCTTTTTCAAAGTTCAATATATTGATTCGTAGGTTGGGTGCTTTTCAAAATTTCAGAATTGAAGATCGTAATTCTAGAAGATAATTGTTATATGTATACCTATAACTATTGATGTAGAAAGGCTACGAGATTCGAAATACAAATTACTGATTCTCAGTAATTGGTATGACAATTATGTTTACAGGCTGTAATGAATACACGATGAAGTTTCAAAGAATATAATGATTTTTTGGAAAGTCCAAATTCATTGAAGTTGCTGGTAAGTTTACTACTAATGTGGTGGAATATAAACAGTTCCCCGGTAACGATGACGACAGGCAAAGTTATATATCGAGGTTATAATAAGACCTATTCGAATGAAAAGTTGAAATTGATTTGCTGAAGCTGTGACAAAATTTGCTACTTTGAAAGGAATTACCAAGTTATTTTGGGTAATAATAACACTAAAGGAATTAGCACAACTACGTGTTAAACGTTTACTCAGTTTCTGAGAGTTTTTCAGATGCATAACTAAATGCATCAATCTTTTCTCCCGTAGATGAAGTGCGGTTGGTTCATCCTCTCGTTTAAGATGTTTTCAAGGATCATGAAAGGTTTGAACGCAGATTGTAATCGTCAAGATACAAATGAGGTTTAAGATGAAATCAAGTGGCAAACTTGAAGAATGTTTAGTTTCATATGTTATAATCAATATTTTAATTCATTTTAATTGTCCAATGTTATTAGTCCACAGTCGATAATCCACAGTAATAGTCCAATAATTCATATATAGTTTAATATATAATATTTGAATTAATTAATACGTGTCGTGACCCGTATACGTCTCAGACTCGATCACAACTCAAAGTATATATATTATTATAGAATCAACCTCAACCCTGTATAGAGAACTCGATCATTACTGCATATAGAGTGTCTATGGTTATTCCAAATAATATATATATATATATATATATATATATATATATATATATATATATATATATATATATATATATATATATATATATATATATATATATATATATATATATATATATATATATTCGTCGATATGATATGTCAAAACCTTGTATACGTGTCCCGATATTTAAAGTGCGTAAAATAAATAACAGAAATTAAATGACGATAAATAAAGTGCGTAAAGTAAATAACAGAAATTAAATGACGATAAATAAAATTGCGATAATTAAATTGCGATAAATAAACTGCGATAAATAAACTGTAATCAGTTAGCTAGGAACAGTTAGCGTGAATTCTTAACAAAATTTTTCTCATAGTTAATTTGTTTGTTTCTAACAAATTTTATTTTGTCCAATGTTTTCTTCATTATGCCACTTGTTGGATTCTGATAGGTCAAAATCCAAATATGAAATTGAAGGAAAATGGTTATTCTGCTGTAAGCGGATACGTATATCTGTGGATGTAAGTAGGATAGTAAATGACTGTTGAATCAGATTCGAAGAATGTACAGTATAACATGTTAATATGGAAGTTAAATATTTCCTCGGGTATTACCTACCCTTAAAATATTTTCACCATTAACAGTTTGTACAAAAGAATTTTTAATTACAATCTTTATGAAAACATATATACATATATATTTTCTTCAGATGCAATCATGGATTTAATGAGTTAATATGATATTAACTCATATGATTTACCGTTAGAACAAGAATATATAATCTCTAAAACATTAGAGGTTACATAATCGCTATGTCGAACGAAGATAAATGATGTAGAACGTCATGTAGAACGATGATTATACTCGAGGTACAGAATGAGATGTCGAAGTTGGTGACGCGGATGTTGTTGTTGGTGGTACTAGTGTTGTTGGTGCTGAGGCTGGTGATGTTACTGGTGTTGGTGATACTGCTGGTGCTTGCAAATTGTGTACCGTGCTCTCTAAAGTTAACACTCGAGCTCGGAGTTCTTTAACTTCTTCTACTAACCCTGGTTGGTTATCAGTGTGAGGTAGAGGTCGGATATCTTCTCTAGTTTCGTTAATGGTAGCCTCAAGACGAAAAATTCTAGCAAAAAGGGTATAAACGATGTTGCGAACAGGTTCTCCGGTGAGCGGGTCGAGTACTCCAAGGTTAGGTGGTAGATTCGGTTCATGATATGGAGTACCTTCTTCCCTTCTCCATAGGGTGAGTATGTCGCGAACCCACCCCCATTTTATCCAGTAATCACGGTAGTTGATTGGTTGGGGTGCTCCTGTCACGCTGTCTTCGGAGTCAGAGGAATGTGATCGATTCGTAGAGGCCATCTTACGCGATCACAGAAAAGATTTTTGGTATGAAGAGTTTAGTGACAGCAATTGATAGTTGGATGTATTCTCAATGCATAATATGCATAGATATATATAGTACCAGGATCCCTTAAATTACGGAAAAATTTACGAGAGATATCAGGCAAGGTCTACAGTAACAGATACGCTAAGATATGAATTGTCAGATACGCTAAGATATGAATTTTGTCTATATACTATTCATGCAGTCAATGCAGTAAAAGGTGTCTAGACTAAGAATAATGAGCAGGTAATTTTTGACACCAAATGATAAGCAAAACTTTTTGACATGCAGACCAGGTTCAAGTTCAGACTTATTAATATAACCTAACAACTACTAGGTCGAAGTCCAGACTCACTAATGCATCCTAACAACTACTAGTTAGACACACTAATACAAGACCTGGTTCGCTACGACCACCGCTCTGATACCAACTGTAGAGACCCGTCCTAATCCATTCGGATGAAGTCCATATCGATTATAAATGATTCACAACAGTTGATTACATCGCGAGGTGCTTGACCTCTATATGATACATTTTACAAACATTGCATTCGTTTTTGAAAAGACAATCTTTCATTACATCGAAAGTTGACGGCAGGCATACCATTTCATAATATATCTAACTATAATTGACTTAATAATAATCTTGATGAACGCAACGACTCGAATGCAACATCTTTTGAAATATGTCATGAATGACTCCAAGTAATATCTCTAAGATGAGTAAAATGCACAACGGAAGATTTCTTTCATACCTGAGAATAAACATGCTTTCAAGTGTCAACCAAAAGGTTGGTGAGTTCATTAATTTATCATAAATAATCATTTCATAATTTTTAATAGACCACAAGATTTCATTTTATCCTAAATATACGTCCCATGCATAGAGACAAAAATAATCATTCATATGGATTGAACACCTGGTAACCGACATTAACAAGATGCATATAAGAATATCTCCTATCATTCCGGAAAATCCTTCGGACATGAAAAAAAACGAATTCGAAGTACTAAAGCATCCGGTACTTTGGATGGGGTTCGTTAGGCCCAATAGATCTATCTTTAGGATTCGCGTCAATTAGTAGATCGGTTTACTAATTCTTAAGTTACCAAGCAAAAGGGGCATATTCGGCTTCGATCATTCAACCATATAATGTAGTTTTGATTACTTGTGTCTATTTCGTAAAACAGTTATAAAAGTAGCGCATGTATTCTCAGTCCCAAAAATATATATTGCAAAAGCATTTAAAAAGGGAGCAAATGAAACTCACAATACTGTATTTTGTAGTAAAAATACATACGACGATATTGAACAATGCAGGGTTGGCCTCGGATTCACGAACCTATATCATGTGTATATATATTAATACACATAATCGTAATCGAACAAATCTATATATTATTATTAATAATATACTTGTTAAATTATATGT
Organism: Rutidosis leptorrhynchoides; assembly: GCF_046630445.1. Lineage (NCBI taxonomy): Eukaryota > Viridiplantae > Streptophyta > Magnoliopsida > Asterales > Asteraceae > Rutidosis > Rutidosis leptorrhynchoides. The sequence continues at coordinate 653,434,293 of NC_092334.1, read as the reverse complement.
TATATAGATATAGATAGTTTAATATATTTAATTTATATATCTTATATAACTATTATTTATTATTCTTTAATATGTTTAATAATAAAAAAAAGGATATGTAATTTTGATATTATTGCAGTGTATCTTTATATAAAAATATTTACTTGTAATAATACTAAAAATGATAAGTGTGATAGTTATAATATTGATAATAATGTTAATTTTAATAATGATAATCTTAAATAAGATATTAAATAAAAAAAAAAACTGGATCAGATGAAATAAAAAAAATACGCGTACAACATTCTGAATTTATATATGTATATAATATATTTATATATGTATCCTTATATATATCTGAAATTCTGTAATTGTATACGTATTTATATATAAGCTGCATATAGATTTTCATATATTTGTATTTATATATATATATTTTTTATTTATAATTCTCTTTTATTTATATATTTATATTTATAGTTTATGATTAATCTGTTAATAAATATAACCATGTTTAATAAAAATGATTATGAAACATATAACTATGATAATAGTAACAATAATTATAATATTGATAATAATTCTAATGCTAATAATAATAACATCACTAATAATCAACAAATGATACATGTATTAGTCATATTAGCTAATAATATCTAAATTACAACTAAATAATAATTTTGAACATTCTTATAGTAGTATTTATATTTTAAGTATTTATTTTGATAATCATTACATTAAATTTATTAAAATTTTAATATTTAAAGTTTATTAATATCACTAATAATGATATTGATAATAATGAAAGTAGTAACAATATAATTTGTCATTACTATTATATTTTTATCTTGTTGTTATATCATATATTATAAATGTAATTATGAATACATTAATAATGTTATATATATAATTATTATATATCTATTTACTATATTATTTCATAATGGAACATAGATATTATAAATTTCAACACATGATATTTATATCTTATATATATATATATATATATATATATATATATATATATATATATATATATATATATATATATATATATATATATATATATATTACGATATACATATAATAATAATTATGTATAGTTATCATATATGTTTATATATAGATTCTTTTTAATACTAACATCATTATATTATATTACATATTTAATTCTACTGATTAATTTGTATTTTATTATTTCACATTATTATTTATACATATAATAATAATTATGTATAGTTATCATATATGTTTATATATAGATTCTTTTTAATACTAACATCATTATATTATATTACATATTTAATTCTACTGATTAATTTGTATTTTATTATTTCACATTATTATTTATACATATATATATATATATATATATATATATATATATATATATATATATATATATATATATATATATATATATATATATATATATATATATATATATATATACACCTATTTATTAACAACAATTGTTCGTGAATCGTCGAGTGCAGTCGATGGTCAATTGGATATATGAAATCAGTTCAAAATTTTTAGATTCAACATTACAGACTTTGCTTATCATCTCGGAATTATATAAAGATTAAGTTTAAATTTGGTCGGAAATTTCTGGGTCGTCACACTATGTGCATATGTATGTGTAGGATGGGTGCGGGTCGAGTGAAGTGGTTCTCTGTTATAGAGCTCACTTCACATATAGGTGGATTTTGATGGACTTGTGTAATAGGTCCAATTGGCACGGTTGTGCGTTTTGGTTGACCACCTTTGGCGAGGTGCACACTTTGTGTGTACAATATCACATATGCTTGTGATATGGATTATACAACCCCAATGGCGAAGGGTTGGTATTTGTGTTTGGAGAAGTGGATCACGTGTGGATGCGGATTCACGATGACGCGTGTAGTTTCAGTCATATTATTGGGAAAGTGAGTTTCGTGTAGTTCGGATTCACGATGACTCGTGTAGTTCGGTCATCGTATTGAGGTAGTGATCTCGCGTGGTTGCGGATTCACTAAGGCTCGTGTAGTTCGGCCAACCTCAATGTTGTTGTGGTATTGAAGATAGTAATCTCGTGTAGATGCGGATTTACTAATGCTCGTGTAGTTCGGTCAATCTTCATGTTGGTAATTGGTAGTCGGTTGCGGTATTGGGTTAAGGAGTTAACCTTGGACGTTTGTATATTGCTTATTTGTTGTCGTATTGTTGTGTTGTAGCTAACCCTCTGGGTGTAGCTTTTTGGCGTTGTTCACATCGTCGTTGGTGAACTTATACTTGTTGTTATTATTAGCTTGATTCTTAGTGATCGTACGGTATGCTTAGCTTGCCTTATGCTTGGATGCTCCGGTATGCGTTATTTGATTACTTATGTGGCTTGTCCATTTTATGCATATATATATGTATGTAGTATATTATCACTCACTAAGCATTAGCTTACCCTCTTGTTGTTTACATTTTTATAGATTTGCATAGATGCGGTGGCTCGGGTAAGCGTGGAGACTAGTGGACTTGCGTAGTTGCTTAGAAGACGTGCTTTTGGATTTGATTAGGATTGGGTAGCGTATCCCCAATCACCATGCTCAGTCTTCGTTTTTGTGTTAAACTTATATGGTCGAAAACTCGTAATTTTGTACGAAAGTCGTAAAATTGCCGATGTAGGCCCGGTGTCGTAAAACTCGGTTTTATTGTGGAAAAGTCTTAGTTTTAATTATTATAACATATTGTGAAAGTGTTTTGGTTTAAAAGTGTCGGGAAGCGGGTTTTTCGCCCGCGTAACTTTGACAAACTGATCAGGAACTTTTAGTATATTTGGACGCCGTCCAAAAGACTTGGACGCCGTCCTGGTCTTCACAACTGGACGCCGTCCAGATAACTGGACACCGTTCAGATGAACTGTGTTACAAAATTTTTTTTATGGCACGTTTTCGGATGGATAACGGGTTGGGTCGTTACATTATGTGAATTATGTGAATATAATAATACATTTGTCTTTAAAAAACTAATTGTTTGATTGAAGAAAATTAGAAAAAGAAAAAGTCCCACACTTAGGAGGGAGGGGGGGGGGGGGGGGGGGGGGGGGGGGGGGGGGGTTGTAAACAAAGTTTCATTCAAAATAACCCTTATGTTTTAGGACTAAGTTTTTATTATTTTTTTAGAAAAAAAAAATTCTTTATCAACGCGGTAAATCTATAAAGTTCTCCGTATTTTTGTAACAACGGTAATATTTACGACTTATAACTAATTTCCTTATATATATAATTAAATATTAAATATAATAACACTTGAACATAAAACACCTCAAATTTTCTCTCTCATTATAACTCAACTCCCTCTCCAACTTGGATTCCAAGCTTCGATAACCCTAAAGAAAACCCTCGATCACTCATCATTCAGATAGTTTCCGATCGATCTTTAATCAATGAAGAGAAACATGAAAACAAAAGAAGAAAAATGCATGAAGAACATCCGTAACATATTGTCGTTAATGGGCTTCAAAAATAATAACATTGCTGCTACTGCAAAGGTTGATAATATGCTTGCAAAAATTTGTGAATAGGAAAAAAAGAACATGAATCATTCAATGATTAAAAGAGTTGTTTTCAGATTGGATGGTAAAAGTTGGGTGCTTGATCAAGAATCGCAACATTCCAAAACCCAGTTAACGTCTCGTTACAAAAATATGGAGTTAAAAGATGCGACAAATATTGATATATTCGATTTAAGAAAGAAAAATTTTGGGTGTTCAGGAAACCCTAATATGAGAAAAAATATATATTCAAGAAATAACTTAAAGGTATCTTCAAGAAACCCTAGTACTAGTTCCAGCATGGTCAATGTACGTGGGCTGTAACCAATTAAGAAGATGATGATGTCATGATGGAGAACGAAAACCCTAATTTAAATATGGTCCATGATGTGTTAAGGGTTTACAATGTGAAAGATTTTATAACCGGTGTTGGTGGTACGAAGGTTAACTTGTTCATTAAGAAGAAACTTACATCGTCTGATGTCAGCAGGAATCATGTGCGGTTGTTGATGCCCGGAAAACAAGTGCAAAATTTGGATAAGATTTTGACTACAAATGAGAAAATAATTCTGGGTAGTAAAAAAGATGTAAGTGTGCGTGTGTTTGATCCACGAAAGCGTGAATGGGGATTGAATCTTGGGCAATGGGAGATGGGAGTAAATGTTAACTATGTGTTCAAGAAACAATGGAAATAATTTGTGGAAACAAATGGGTTAAAGAAAGATTTGAAAATTCAGGTTTGGTCGTTTCTGGATGCTAAGGAGAACCTTTGCTTTGCAGTTGTTCGTGTTTGAAAATGCAGTTGTTCGGGATGCTAAGGAGAACCTATGGTCTAGACGCATAAAATGAAAATTGTGGAGCTATGAGTTACGGACGTTTTGGCTTTTGAATCACTTAAATCCGACTTCGTATGACAAAGTTATGCCCAAATTAGTGAAGACACATAAGTTGCTGGGTTTTTAGCATTAATCAGGCCCAAGAAGTAGCACAGGAAGCTTCCTTACCAGCTCAAGATTTGCCTATAAATAGAGGAGTTCCCTACCTCATTTGGACAACAAAGGAGAGATCTGACGCTCCACTTTCTCTCTCACACACACTTTCTCTCTCTAGATTCCATCTGTCATCCGCCCATCTCCAAGGCACGTGACCTCATCCTCTCAGCTCCAAGGCACTTGACTTCATCCTCCCAGCTCCAAGGCACGTGACCTCAGCCGGCCAGCTCCAAGGCACGTGACCTCAGCCGCCCAGCTCCAAGGCACATGACCTCAGCTGCCCAGCTCCAAAGCACATGACCTTAGCCGCTCAGCTCCAAGGCACATGACCTCATCCGCTCAGCTCCAAGGCACACTACACCTCTCATGTCGCTGGACACTACACATCATTTTCTCATATATGACTTAGCAATATATTTTATCACTCTTGATACATGCAGTACATACGTAAGCCCTATTTTAAGATTGACTTAAGCCACGCCATGGTTTTAGACCATGATTCGCGTCTGCAGGGATTCGTCCCGAGGGTAAACGTCAATCGGCAAACTACTCCTCACATGGTTCATTCTACCTTGCACTAGTATGTATACACCTACTCTCTAGTAGAGAAATACGTACTAACATATGGCGCCATCCGATTCTATGACTAGAAGCAAGAAAAGTTAGAATACACAATAAAGTTGTCCGTCATCCTGACTACAAAAATTGTTGCATTCTGACTTATAAAAATTACTTCGTTATCCGTTTCAAAGAATCTCAAAGACGTACAAAATTGAAGAAGGATTACAAAAATTTGGTGCAAACTACAACAATTATCTACGATCTTACTTCACCGATTCATCACGTTATTTTTAATCAGAAAATTCAAAACCTTCATCAACTTTTTTCCGCTAACCGCTACCCAAGTCCAAAGTTCCAACAAAATATGTTGTGCTTAAAATGATTTGTTACCCTATCCGTTATCCGTTCACCAAAACCAATCATCTACCATGAGATAAATCACCGCATAAACCATACATCTTATGGATAAACACGTGTTATATCCTCAAAATTAATTTTACACCTATCAACTTAACATATAGAGAGGTATCCACCACAAACATATAGAGCTTTAATAATATGTGATATCTCCCGGAGGACGTTAAAATTCATCTCAAGGTTTACAAATATTGAAGCACAACGCACAACTGTTATCAGCATCAAAGAAGCATTTGAATATAAAAGGATATGTGGAAGCATCTACACCAAGAAAATCAAGGATTGAGCAATCGATTAAAAAAGGCATGTACAAACAGCTATAATTGAAGATAGATAAAGAAGCACAAATAAATATACATTATATGCAAGGCAATTCGCGCAACATGAGATCCCACATCTGTTCTCCGGCATCAAATAAAGCTGGTTTTCGTCATCCGAATTCTAACCTCCGGTATGACTTCACAAACATTTTAGTATTTAAACAAAAAGATTGAACAAGACGAGATATCGGTCGGCAAAGAGATACATTTAAACAAAACATTAAACAAAAGTCACAAACATTACCGTCTTCCGTGATCCGTTGAGTACAACATGAATAACTCACTATATACGCATGGACAACAAATATATGAAATACTCAAGCTAGGGTGATCGTCGGTATTTGCTACAGCACATATAATGGATTCCACCAAGATGACTTGCATATATTTGAACAACATTACAAGAACCTAGATTGGATTTCTCCTGTCCGGCAACCGTATTTCGTACCCCAACAAATCTATATTACCACGTCATCCTGTAAGACCCAAATAATTCTTGTACATAGAGTAAAAATGATGCACATTAAGTGTGTGAAGCGTGGAGGAAATTTAAAAGTTGACAGACTGTTTGGACCATCGTGCGTGCCGCGCATGGCTAGGGGTGCGCGCCGCGCACTACACCTGGCGACAGTTTTCTGTTTCTGTTAATTAGAGTTAAATGAAGGGCAATTGTGTCTTTTCACTTGGGGTCAGATCTGTAGCCTTAACACCAGAACTGGATCTAGTTTTAGATCATTTTCACATTCACTAAACACTCTCATCCATTCTTAGAGAGAGAGAGAGAGAGTTCTAGAGAGAGATTTGGGGTTTTGGAGGAGAAGAAGCTTGAATCGATGAAAAGCTCGAGTGTTAAAGTTGTTCATCTCATTCTTGACTATGTTTTGGTAGTGTTGGTAAGCTCTAACTCCGAATTTAATTGTTAAGACTCTTGTTCATGTTTAGGGTTTGAGCTTGTTAGGGTTCTAAACCCCATTTCTCATGAATTTGGGGGTTTTGCTTTATGTATTGTGTAAGTAAACCCGATTATTGTATGTTTAGGGTTTGAGGACGAATGTGTTCATGGTTTGGGTGTTAAATCACTAGTTTGTAAGTGTGTTAGTGTTTAGATGTTCATAAGAACATGTTTGTATGACAAAATGGGTGTTAACCTTGATTTGGTGTCAAACTAAGTTATGAGGTCAAGATTTGATGAACCAAGTATACAAATGTTGATTCAAGTGTTAATTGGTGTTTTGAAAATATAATCACTAGCCGTTAGTGATTTTGAGCGTTTTTGGGACTTATGTCAAAATGGGTTGACTTTGATTGGGTCGGATTTGGTAATGACACTAATTTGGATTAAATGGATCAATATTGCACGTGTTGGGGGTTTTGGTGTAATCGGCATTTGAAATGATTACTACCTAAGTAGTAATTTAGTGTTAAGACCTAGGTTTGGTCTAATTGGTGTAAAGTATGATTTGGGTTAAATTGTACTTTGTTGTGTTGGTTTGAATTACCACCCGAAGTGGTAATTGGTTTGTGTCCAGTAGGTGTTAAATGGGCAGGTTTTGGTGAGCAAGGTGTGATCCCTCGGCTAAGGGAAGTTTGTGTCGGGTTCTCTTGTAGATAATGGCTATTTATGTGTATATTGTACCTATGTGTGATATAGGTGGTTACTTGCTCGGATTTGAGGACGAAGATCATGTCATACATGACTTGTGCGGGCATTCCAAGGTGAGTGGAATAATTATATATGTATGTATATGATTTATTTACTTGTGGGGTATGGGTTAAAGTTCGATGTTGACGATACCATATCCTAGAGTATATTGTTTGTTTTGATGAGGGTTAAAGTTCGATGTTGACGATACCTCATGTATGGATTTAAAGTTCGATGTTGACGAAGCCATACCACTATTGTAGTGACATTTGATGAGGGTTTAAGTTTGATGTTGACGATACCTCATATGTGGGTTTAAGTTCGATGTTGATGATACCACATTAATTCTTTCAATGAGGGTTTAATTTCGATGTTAACGATACCTCATATGTGGGTTTAAGTTCGATTTTGATGATACCACATTTATTAGGACGAATGGGAATTAAGTTCGATGTTGACGATACCATTCGTTGGGCTAGCCTTGAAATCTTGAGTACTAATGGATGTTGTGAACATCAATGTTTTTTGTGTTGTAGTGTAGCATATTATATTGTTCGAGTTATATGCTATTGTTTGTGCTAGCTTGCGTATTGGAGATTTAGCGTTATACTTTGCGATGGTATGCTAATTATATTGCTAGCGTGTATGTAGTAATTGTGTAAGTGATTGCAAGTAAGTAGGTTATATATGTATATGTATAATTATTGCATTCATTAAGCTTCAAGCTTACCCCTCTCGTTGTTTACCTTTTTACAGGTATTGTGATTGTGAAGTTAGCTAGTTGATAGACTAGATGCGTAGGAGTGCTTGGGCTCGATGGGGTAGCTTTTTGATAAACGGACGCGGATTGGGGATGTGGTAGCCCCCGGGATTATGCTCTTGGTATCGGGTTGGGTTATAGAGTCCTAACTCGTCTAAATGTAAATTGGGATTGAAACTTGTATTTTGTACGAAAGTCGTAAAACGGCCGATGTAGGCCGGTGTCGTAAAACTCGTTTTATTATTGGAACGTGTTAGTCTTGTTTATTATAATCTGTTGTGAAAATCGTTTCGTCTAAAATTGTCGGGAAGTGGGAGATCTTTAATTGAAAATTTGAAATTTCGGACAGAAGCTGACCAGGCCTTGTGCGCGCTGCGCACAGGCAGTGGAGCGTGCCGCGCACCCTTCTGTAATGAAAAAAAAATTTCTTTTGCTGCTATTCGATTGGATAACGGGTTGAGTCGTTACAAGTGGTATCAGAGCATAGTCTAAGCGAATTAGGTGACCTTGGAATAGGTGCCTAGTCTTAGACTTATTGACAGTTACGTATTATTTGCGGGACTTATTGAAATACGGGCCGGATTGAGATTTGTTAGTGCCTTAGAGTAGGTGACTATAACGACCCTCATTTTTCCATTCTATAATTTTCCTTATTAAATGCCCAAAGATATAATTAAACTTAACAATTATACTTTAATTAACGATTGTTAAGAATTATATTAATTAACTTTATGTAATAATTAACAAGTTAATAAAAAGATAAAAATAATGAGTTAATAAACTTTTGTGAACAAATAAATAACTTTAAAACTTATGTACTTAAAATAATTAAACTTGGATAAGTAAGGAACCATTTAAGCTAATCTAAAGTACAAGGACTTAAGTGAAAAAGTTAAACCCTAATCCCCTTAAACCCTAGCCGATTTGGAGGGGGTAAAATTACCCTTTTGCCCTCTAAATTTTCGGCCAAACCAAGCAACCCTAACCTCCTCTTCAAGCTAACTTGTTCCCTAAGTAAATCTAACCCTAACCCTAATTCTAGAAATTTCCTAACACTCCTATAAATAGAGGCCTAACCTAAACCTTTTCTTTGTACCAAATCACAATCAAATCTCTCTCCCAAAAATCTCTCTCCCTCTCTCTAATTTTCGGCCAAAACCGAAAATATCACCACCACCACCATTGAAATCCACCACCACCTTCAAGGGTTTTCAAGTGATCTTCAAGTTGTTCTTCGCGTTCTTCGTGTTCTTCAAGAATCTTCAAGGTGTTCTTCGAATCTTCAAACGCTTTGATCTTCAATCTTCATCATGTTCATCTTTTCTTTGTTAGTCGTCTTCGAATCTTCAAAGGTATAACATAAACCCTAACTTATTTACATAAACTTTAAGTTTTGTTTAATTCGTGTTCATGTTATAAACTTATTCATAAACATATACATAAACACACCTAGATCTATACATGAAATATATATATATATATATATATATATATATATATATATATATATATATATATATATATATATATATATATATATATATATATATATATATATATATATATATATATATATATATATATATATATATATATATATATATATATATATATATATATATATATATATATTAATATGTATGTATGTATGTCGACTAAAAAAAAAGGGGGAAAAAGAAAGTTTGATCTTCAAAACCCTAGATAACAATTAGGAGATTTGTTTGTGTTAATTAAGGAAACAAAATAAACCTACATATATAAATATACATATCGATACATATATATATACATGTAAAAATAATATTTTATATATATATACATATACACGAGTTACATACATATATCTATACTAAACCTTAATTACACCTAAACTATACTACTTTAATTAAAACCCTAAACCTAACCCTAATTTATTAAAACCCTAATTAATTATTAAACCCTAGACATTAATTAAACCCTAGATATTAATTACTAAACCCTAATCATTAATTACTACTCTAATTAATTAAACCTAATTAATTAATGAAACCCTAATATTACTTATACTATTATTTAACACTTACACTTATACTATTATTAACACATATACTATACTACCTATATTATAACGCATAAAAACATTTTTGGATATATATTGGATATATATAGATCTTTGAACTTTCTTGACGAATGGTTTCTACGAAACTCTAGGCGGAAGGGTTTGGATTTTCCGATTTAAAGGATCCTATAGCTCAAGCCCCTAGACCTGAAATGGCCATTCGAAGGGAAATGGGTGATTGGAAGTATATCTAATATGGCAAGTATCCTAAAATGGAAATACTTTTAAAAAGAAACTTTCTAATTATAAACTTACTAAAATGGGAAACTTACTAAAAATAGAAACTTTCTAAAAATGGAAACTTACTAGGAATGGAAACTTAGTAAAACTATACTTAAACACTTACATACTTAAACTTAAACTTGGGCAAAACACTTACTACTCTTAAATGTCAATAGGTTGACTTTTCTGCTCACTCATCCAACTTTCTATTCTGAGGAATAACTAGCTCTCTCTACTTACTAAGGTGAATTCATATCCCCACTCTTTATTGCTAGCAAACTTATTTACTTTTATTGGGGTGAGACACATGCTACTTTTACTATTTACAATTTAGACACAAGTGCCAACTGTTAAAACTATGCTATACCTGACTATGTTCGACTAAGTCCCTACAGTGATATTTTTAATTGCTCAGAATGCATGCTTAATTATTGGGGGTAGGCCTATCGGGAGTAACGTCCCCGATACATTTAACCAAGTCATTGTATTACGTAATAATGAAATTAAACCGACAAGTATAAACTACAACTTATCTTTGGGGCAAACTTGAACGTTTAGTCTAAATATCACGCATTTGCATAACTTTTTGATCCTGCGAGATCAACTTTACAAACTAAATCTTGTGGTCTAAAACAACGGTCAAACTTATTTGTTAAACCTATGAACTTCACTCAACCTTTTGGTTGACACTTTAGCATGTTTTGTCTCAGGTGCTGATTGATTCAAGCTTTCTTACTTACTAGTTATGTGATGCTACTTGGACATATGATCAAGAGATATCGTATTTACTACTTTTGCATTTGAACATTTACTTTATTCCTTTGTAACGACATTTCATTTTTTGCTGCGTACTCAATAAAGTTTATTTTATCATTTAGTATTGTTCTCGTATATTATAGTATGTTGGTTTATTTGATATTAAGTCACATTTCGCCCAGGCCCTAACTGGGGGTGTGATAGTGACTAACTAGGACTTATGCTTGTCCAAAGTGTGATTATATGGTTCCTTATTTCGTGTGTAAATTAGTGCCTTAGTTGGATAGTGCCTAATGTAAGTAGGCAAACTTGAACGTTGTTTTAGTGATAGTCACCTAGGTTGTAGGTTGACTTGTTGTTGCGGTGTACTTATGTACATTTTTATTATATTGAATATATGTGTATATATACAGGTATCTATTTGGTGCGGTGTCCTAGGGATGAATCTATTTGAGAGATTCGAATGTTTGGCAGCTTTGAGTGATCAAGTTCACGGTAAGGACTTTGGTCATTCGGGTACTAGGAGTTATCGCGTGTTATTTGGTGTGAATGTTGCGTCAGTTCGAGTAAAGTACTTTGCTTGACCATGTGAAAATGGTAAGGTAGGCATTTGTAATAGTGACCGATCACCACTATTACGAAAGTGTATCTTGACATCAAGCATGACATGACGAGTACCGAACGGAGGAAACGTGGCATGGTTGGGGTAGATTCGGGATGAATTAGGAATCCTTTATTGGTTCCTAGGATATAGTTGTCTCGGATGATGTGCTAGTAGACACATCGAGTTCATTGTTAGTCAGGAAGTGTTATGGTGGTTTTGGTTAGTTAAGTGAGTGAGCAAACTCACGAGTTCAATGCGTACTTAGTCACCCTAGGTAGCGGGTGCACTATTGAGATTGTCATTGGTTAAAGTTACTCATCGTAACTAGGATAACCGATTAGTGCGTATGTGTGTGCGATAAGGACTTGAATCTTGTGATGGGAAATAGCAAATCTAATGATTGTAGAATTGAGTTACACTTCGTAGAGTGTGTGGTTAGAGGATCGCGTAAGGATTCTAGTTATGAGTCATCTTAGAATTTGCGAATAGAGGAGTCTTCGGGTCATTAAACTCATGGGAGGAAGATCTGTATGACATTGATCGCGTAAGCGTGTTATGGATTACAGGGTAACATTCCTAACGGAATATCCCTTGTTGTATTGATTGTGTCGTTATTTGGAAGGGTGTAAGACTTGGTGTTCCAAGCACCTCTTAGCGTTAGACGAAAGGTTTCGTTAGGCTATATCATTTCGCCTTGTGAAAGTTGCGGGTAGTGTGTGATCGGTAGAAACTTTCGATAAGACAATAAACCGTGAGGTTTTTCGGGTAAGTAAGACTTTGGGTCATTATTGGGGAATTGCATGACACGGCGTCAGGTGCCTTCTTATACCTGCTAGTGTAATGTTCAACTCTGGTGATGGTTTGATCATTTTGTGCTTAGGGTGCCCGTGGGATATCTTTGGAAGCATCGAGGGTTATAATAGTGAATGGCAAGTGATAGGAATTCGACGGTTGCACAAGTTGAAGTTTAAGAGCATTGTGGTAAATACTTCTTATGAAGTGACGGGTGAGCGAATCTTGTTGCTCTTAAGTGATAGGTGGGTAAAGATGACCTGTGAATGGATTATTCCACTTAATGGACGATTGTGAGGCGAGAGTGTCGGTTCTGATTGTCTCACATAGAGACACGCAGGTGTTGTTTTGGTTGCGAGAATGTGTACCATAGTGATGTGACTCGTAGGTTGCATTGAAATGTCGAGGCCATCCTTAACGGACGGTCTAGGTAGGAAGGTTCACCCAGATTTGGTGACTTTTTTTTTTGTGAGTCGTGTGACGAATTGAGGCAATTTTGTGATGATGATTTGCCGTTGACGGGATTTTATTATACGAATAGCCTTTATGCTAGTACTAGGAAGCCTTATTGTATGGTTCAGAGGAGAAACCCCATGATGATGCGTTGATGTTTCGCCTAACTCGTAGTGTATTATTGTCATCCTGGATTAATCTAGTGACGGATAGTCGTGTGCGGACCGATTGATGGGAAAGTTTGCGTTCCCAGTGTGAATATTTGGGGATACCAAAATTTCTTCGTTGAAGGAGTAACCTGGTTGTGGTGACTGTAAGAAGTGGTACGTTTATGGACCGTTGAAGTGTGGAGTTTAACGCGGCATCAATCCTTCTCGATTTGGATTAATGCAAGACTTGGTTCACGACGCAGTGAATTTAGTAGATCGCGTTGGGTGATATAGTTACGGATGTAACTTGTTGCGAGTTGTAGCCGAGAGAACTTGAAGGAATATGTGGTGCTTTTCGTATTTTCCTAAGCGGAGATTCTGGTTGATGCGGTAGTGCACGCTAGTAATTATTAGCGTGTGGTGAGATCTTAGAATTAAGGAGGATGTTATGGATTTCGGGCTTGATTGTGTTTCGTAGGATCGTGAGGAGTGACGACGATGATTGTCGGTGAATTGCTCTACTTTTGGTTTGATTGTGAAAAGTATTATACGAGTTGGATACTCGGTGTAGGAGCAAACGGTTGCGGTTGTTTTGTCTAGAGGGGTGATTACCCTTCCTCGTTGTAATATATGATGCGTTAGTGTACGAAGCAAGAAGTCGGATGCATGATTACTACATGTGTGACTCCGCATTTGGAGGCGAAAATGTTCGAGGGAGAAGTGCTTAACTTCTAGTATTTGGTGCGGATCACGAGGACGTGATCCAATCTAAGTAGGAGAGAGTTGTAAGACCCAAATAATTCTTGTACATAGAGTAAATATGATGCACATTAAGTGTGTGAAGCGTGGAGGAAATTTAAAAGTTGACAGACTGTTTGGACCATCGTGCGCGCCGCGCATGGCTAGGGGTACGCGCCGCGCACTACACCTGGCGACAGTTTTCTGTTAATTAGAGTTAAATGAAGGGCAATTGTGTCTTTTCACTTGGGGTCGGATCTGTAGCCTTAACACCAGAATTGGATCTAGTTTTGGATCATTTTCACATCCACTAAACACTCTCATCCATTCTTAGAGAGAGAGAGCGAGAGTTCTAGAGAGAGATTTGGGGTTTTGGAAAAGAAGAAGCTTGAATCGATCAAAAGCTCGAGTGTTAAAGTTGTTCATCTCGTTCTTGGCTATGTTTTGGTAGTGTTGGTAAGCTCTAACTTCGAATTTAATTGTTAGGACTCTTGTTCATGTTTAGGGTTTGAGCTTGTTAGGGTTCTAAACCCCATTTCTCATGAATTTGGGGGTTTTGCTTTATGTATTGTGTAAGTAAACCCTATTATTGTGGGTTTAGGATTTGTGGACGAATGTGTTCATGGTTTGGGTGTTAAATCACTAGCTTGTAAGTGTGTTAGTGTTTAGATGTTCATAAGAATATGTTTGTATGACAAAATGGGTGTTAACCTTGATTTGGTGTCAAACTAAGTTATGAGGTCAAGATTTGATGAACCAAGTATATAAATGTTGATTCAAGTGTTAATTGGTGTTTTGAAAACATAATCACTAGCAGTTAGTGATTTTGAGCGTTTTTGTGACTTATGTCAAAATGGGTTGACTTTGATTGGGTCGAATTTGGTAATGACACTAATTTGGATTAAATGGATCAATATTGCACGTGTTGGGGTTTTGGTGTAATCGGCGTTTGAAATGATTACTACCTAAGTAGTAATTTAGTGTTAAGACCTAGGTTTGGTCTAATTGGTGTAAAGTATGATTTGGGTTAAATTGTACTTTGTTGTGTTGGTTTGAATTACCACCCAAAGTGGTAATTGGTTTGTGTCCATTAGGTGTTAAATGGTCGGGTTTTGGCGAGCAAGGTGTGATCCCTCTGCTAAGGGAAGTTTGTGTCGGGTTCTCTTGTAGAGAATGGCTATTTATGTGTATATTGTACCTATGTGTGATATAGGTGGTTAGTTGCCCAGATTTGAGGACGAAGATCATGTCATACATGACTTGTGCGAGCATTCCAAGGTGAGTAAAATAATTATATATGTATGTATATGATTTATTTACTTGTAGGGTATGGGTTAAAGTTCGATGTTGACGATACCATATCCTAGAGTATATTGTTTGTTTTGATGAGGGTTAAAGTTCGATGTTGACGATACCTCATGTATGGATTTAAAGTTCGATGTTGACGAAGCCATACCACTATTGTAGTGACATTTGATGAGGGTTTAAGTTCGATGTTGACGATACCTCATATGTGGGTTTAAGTTCGATGTTGACGATACCACATTAATTCTTTCAATGAGGGTTTAAGTTCGATGTTGACGATACCTCATATGTGGGTTTAAGTTCGATGTTGACGATACCACATTTATTAGGACGAATGGGAATTAAGTTCGATGTTGACGATACCATTCATATATATATATATATATATATATATATATATATATATATATATATATATATATATATATATATATATATATATATATATATATATATATATAGGGCTAGCCTTGAAATCTTGAGTACTAATGGATGTTGTAAACATCAATGTTTTATGTGTTGTAGTGTAGCATATTATATTGTTCGAGTTATATGCTATTGTTTGTGCTAGCTTGCGTATTGGAGATTTAGCGTTATACTTTGCGATGGTATGCTAATTATATTGCTAGCGTGTATGCGGTAATTGTGTAAGTGATTGTAAGTAAGTAGGTTATATATGTATATGTATAATTATTGCATTCACTAAGCTTCAAGCTTACCCCTCTCGTTGTTTACCTTTTTACAGGTATTGTGATTGTGAAGTTAGCTAGTTGATAGACTAGATGCGTAGGAGCGCTTGGTCTCGATGGGGTAGCTTTTTGATAAACGAACGCGGATTGGGGATGTGGTAGCCCCCGGGATTATGCTCTTGGTATCGGGTTGGGTTATAGAGTCCTAACTCGTCTAAATGTAAATTGGGATTGAAACTTGTATTTTGTACGAAATTCGTAAAACGGTCGATGTGGGCTCGGTGTCGTAAAACTCGTTTTATTATTGGAACGTGTTAGTTTTGTTTATTATAATGTGTTGTGAAAAGCGTTTCGTCTAAAAGTGTCGGGAAGTGGGAGATCTTTAATTGAAAATTTGAAATTTCGGACAGAAGCTGACCAGGCTTTGTGCGCGCCGCGCACCCTTCTGTAATAAAAAAAATATTTCTTTTGCTGCGTATTCGATTGGATAACGGGTTGAGTCGTTACACATCCGTTGTCTTAATTCGTTTTTAAGATATTTTCAAAACTCCAATTTCTTATGAAGTACACCGCATTCCGTACTCCGCATAGCTCCTATTGTTTTCAACTCTCATAATAAATATTCAGGCGTCCAACACACCCCTCGCAAACATTTCGTGATCCCACATAAAAAATATATATAACTGATGTGTTCTATAGGGTGTGTATGAAACGGCTATCAGTTTTATATTTATTTTACTACAGGAAATCACCTAAATTAAACTAAAACACAAAAAGCGAGTATACCTATCGTGTAATAATATAGCTAAGGTAAAGTCCGGGAGGTCGATCCGTGGACACTATTATTGGGTGTCTTACTAGGTCAAATTAGTTAATTAAGTAGTTAAACTAGATTTAGTGATATATAGTAATTATAGGTAACTTTGGGGATTTTTACCGTTTAATGACCGGTTTGTCGATTTTAAAACTGAAGTCACAATTAAAACCTAATGCAAAATATAACTTAATTTAAAGTGTAAAGTAAATGACGATAATTAAAAGTATAATAAATTAAAAGTGCGATAAATAAAATGACAGTAAATAAAAGTACGATGAGATATAAAATAAAGGAATTATGCTTATTTAAACTTTCGTAATCATGATGTTCGACGTGTTGATTTTAATTTATTACCATGGGTTAATTGTCCTTTGTCCTAGATTATTCGATATGTCCATACGGTTTTGTCCATAATAGTCCATCGGTCATAATTATAAAGTGCGAGGGTCTTCGTCAAATTATCCTTATACCCGAAGTCAAATATTCCAACTAATTGGGGATTCGAACTGTAACAAGGTCTTAATACTTTGTTTAATGAATACACCAGGTTATCGACTGTGTGTAATCCAAGGTTTTAATACTTTGTTAACAATTACACCAATTACCCTTGAATGTAATCCACCCCTGTTTTAATGAGTCTAGTAACTATTAAATCATCCCCGTGTCCGGTCAAATGAACAATAATTCGTACTTATAAATATCCCGCTCATCGTACCCGATTAAGCGTATGTGGTTATATATAGATACGTTAAATCATAACCTTTATATTAAATTAACGAGGTATCGTTTAGTTAATATAAAGCCCATTAATAGCCCATAGTCTAATTTCCACAAGTGTCGATCTTTTGTCCAAACCCCAATTATGGTCCAAAACCCAATTATCCCGTCTTTAATATTTAGTCTAACATCACGATTACTTCGGCTTAAATAAGAATAATAATAACTTAGCTATGAGACATTAATAAAAATAATTTAAACATAACTTACAATGAGTATTAATAGCGTAGTGTTACACGGACAGAGTTTCGACTTACAAACTTAAAACATTCGCTAACATAACCTTATTATTATTAAACTTTAATATTAAAATTATAATATTAATATAAATATATTGAGAGAGTAAGAGATTTAGAAAATAGAAAAGGTGTATCTTTCATTACTCCGTAGTCTCGTTTTATAGGCAAATGATGAATTTGAAATTTTCACTTATGACCACTTAACTATGCTCAATTTAAAACTTTTTATTATTTATTATTATTCTTATTATGAATTATTTAAATATTATATTATATTCTTGTGCATAGTTGACTTGTACTTTTAGCTCCGTTGCGTCGAGCGTTGAAAGTTAGTTCATGTCTCGGTTCCGGATTTTCGAACGCCTTTTCGTATAATTTAATATCTTGTACTTTGCATTTTGTGGCTTGTACTTTTGTAATTTTGAGACGTTTCTCATCAATAAATTGAACCACTTGAATTGTACTTTGTACTTTTTAGCTTTTTGGTCATTTGCGTCTTCAAATCGTCGAATCTGTCTTTTGTCTTCACCTTTTATTATTTAAACGATAATTACTTGAAATTAGAATAATTGCAACTAAAAGCTTGTCTTTCTTGAAGGATAATGCTATGAAATATATGTTCGTTTTTAGCATTATCAATAACATTGGACACCGTCTTCCGGCTACCGACACATCAACATATCCAGAATTAACGAATATATTTCTAAGTGATCATAGAAACATCTATTTAAGCATGCCGCCGACTTACGCACTCCGTCATGCCCCGAAGACGATAAACGAAGTAATATATTTTTTCTTAAGGAATCACGATTCATACAACAGAAGTTCTGAATTTCGCCACGACGTCAACATGAATTGGAACATACAAATGTGGGCAAGATATTATTGAAAGAGACGTATGGCATTCTGATAGCCTATACACACCGTGGTCCATCTTCTGGCATGAACTATTATGTTAGTTTCACAAGCGAATCTTTACATAACCGTAACCGTCGTCCGCAACCATCAACCTCGTGATCCGTATTGCGTTCCAACTGAAAGGACCCGTTCATATACATTATAAACGATTCATAATAGTTGATTACATTGCGAGGTATTTGACCTCTATATTATACATTTTACAAACATTGCATTCGTTTTTAAAAGACAATCTTTCTTTACATCGAAAATTGACAGGCATGCATACCATTTCATAATATCCACTATCCAACTATAAATTGATTTAATAATAATCTTTGATGAACTCAATGACTCGAATGCAACGTTCTTCGAAATATGCTATGAAATACTCCAAATAATATCTTTAAAATGAGCAAATGCACAGCGGAAGATTTCTTTAACACCTGAGAATAAACATGCTTTAAAGTGTCAACCAAAAGGTTGGTGAGTTCATTAGTTTATCATAATCATTTATTTCCATCATTTTAATAGACCACAAGAATTTCATTTCCAGTTCTCATAAATATACGTCCCATGCATAGAGACAAAAATAATCATTCATATGGTGAACACCTGGTAACCGACATTAACAATATGCATATAAGAATATCCCCTATCATTCCGGGATCCTCCTTCGGACATGATATAAATTTCGAAGTACTAAAGCATCCGGTACTTTGGATGGGGTTTGTTAGGCCCAATAGATCTATCTTTAGGATTCGCGTCAATTAGGGTGTCTGTTCCCTAATTCTTAGATTACCAGACTTTAATAAAAAGGGGCATATTCGATTTCGATAATTCAACCATAGAATGTAGTTTCAATTACTTGTGTCTATTTCGTCAAACATTTATAAAAGCGCATGTATTCTCAGTCCCAAAAATATAAAGGGTAAAAAGGCAAATGAAACTCACCATACTGTATTTCGTAGTAAAAATACATATAACGTCATTGAACAAGTGCAAGGTTGGCCTCGGATTCACGAACATATCAATATTGAGATTCAATATTGCAGGAAATGTACGTAAACGCAACGGAGATGATAAACACTATATTGACCTCACGAGCATACCCATGAACCATACTCAATCACCTCCATAGCTATAACCCATAATTTCCTTAATCCTATCCCACTCGAAAAAACAACTTCGAACTCACTCGGACAGCACTCCGTCGTAATATTTTATGTATACTAATAATATCTTGAGATAATACGGAGTAAATATATATATATATGTAAATCGATTGAGAGAGTTTAGAGAAAACTATTTTCAAGTTTCTATGAAATAATGAAACCTATTGAATTCTATTTATAATAGATTTTTGAATTATTAAAGTATGAATTATTAAAGTGAATTATTAAAGTATGAATTATTAAAGTGAATTATTAAAGTATGAATTATTAAAGTATGAATTATTAAAGTGAATTATTAAAGTATGAATTATTAAAGTTAAAGTAAAGTAAAAATAAAGTAAATGTAAAGTTTAAGTATAGTAAAAGTATAAAACTATGTACGTATAATACGCGTATAAATATATATAATATTAATTTAAATCGTTATATATATTTAATAAAATAAAATATAAATATCGTTATCTTTATCATACTAGTTAAGTAATGAGTTGTCAAAAGTGGTTCTAGATATTTATAAAAGTTATATACGTTTTAATAATAAAGTTCTTTTTAAACTGAAAACGTTTTTGTACGTTTGAAACTAAATAGATCAATCGAGTCTTTATGAGATTCAATCTTCCACTATCCTTTGTCTAGTTCTCAATGATTGACAATTTATTCATATTTATAAATCACTTTACCATTTTCCGAATATTGTTAAAATGAAAAGATTTCTCAAATCAACGTGGGCCTTTCAACAGAGACTTGTAATCATAATTCAATATATCTGATAATTCAATCATTTGATCTTATCTTCTAATTCCATTGATAAATATTTTGAAACAGATACAATCATATAAAGTATTTAATCTAATATTTTGTTTACGTTTCAAGTTATAATATATATACACATATACATATATAATCATATTCGTTTAATGGTTCGTGAATCGTTGAAACTTGGTCGAGGTTGAATGAATGTATGAACATAGTTTAAAATTCTTGAAATTTAACTTAACAAATATTGCTTATCGTGTCGGAAACATATAAAGATTAAAGTTTAAATTTGGTTGGAAATTTCCGGGTTGTCACAGTACCTACCTGTTAAAGAAATTTCGTCCCGAAATTTGAGTGGAAAGGTCGTGAATGATAATAAGTATGTTTTCATGATGCATACGGGCTGAAAATTAGAGTTTTATCATCAGCGAATACTTTGGATAAATAATCCATTTATATGAAGAGTACGAATGAAGGTAACATAGAAGAGTGAAATGAGTAAGTGTAGATTCATCTTATCATTTGACGTAGATATGACTGATTCTCAGATTTTAAGGGATTTGAAGAAAATCTTCTTAATAAGATTTGACTCTCCGGTAATCAAGGGAATTAGGATCCGCTTTAAATGCGATCGTCCATTTTAATTGTTCTGTCGGAGATTTTCTTATAAATTCACCTCCTTCATTTCCTTACAACTCACACCATCTGTTGATGCATTTTATGCAAGTCCCTAGACATCTACTCACGTCCATTGCAGGTACAACAGTTTACAGGCCACCATGATTGCTCGTTATTATCCTATCCGTGTTTGTATGTGGTTACAGGAACTGCAGGAACGAGATTTAGATGTTTGACTATGTTAGACTTAGTCAGACGTACGAGTGAAGCCTCACTAGTATGGCTGACAGGCTCATACGCATGGTTGATGCTGAGCTAAGTCACAATTACAACCTAAATGATAAGACACGAGTGAGTGATCACCCGTACGGTTGATGAAGCCAACTCGTACGTGTGATGAATGAATCGTATGGGTGTGTCAACAGCAGGGGTATATAAAGTCTTATGTTCTTCATTTTAGGTTAAGCCTCTCATTTGTTACACACACTCAGATCTAGTGAGCTCCTTCGATTCTCTCTCAGTCCAAATTACCCAGGTGGTGAATAATAGCTCTAGGTGTTGATCTAATCACACTTGATTTAGTTGTGGTTTGACTAAATTAATCAAAAAAAAAACTTAACCTATTCACTAGAGGGTTTGATTCACTTATTCTGCCATTGTGTGAGTTAAATCTGTTGATTTCTAAGTTCCTAGTCATGTTTCATCACCTTCTATTCTTTCCCCCTCAACTCATATTTTAAAGTATTCATCAATATGCTCCCTCCAGTTCTGATTCTCGATATACTTCTAACTTTCATATCGGTCATTCTTTTTTTTTTTTATCTACCGCCGGAAGAATCTATTTACTTCTACTATACTCTTGGGTTTATAGTGTTCCTAGTTCTCCCGTGTCTTTATATTGCTATATGCATCGATATATATGGTTTATAATTTCTGGTTTGTCGTTGGGCTTTATATGTTCCCTTATATTTCAAAGTCTCTACTTCCGTCTTCTATAATCATTATCATTCACAGTTAATGCTCTCTTTTATTTGCTGCAATTTATACCCCAATTTCTATTTCGGAGTTTTGTCCTTTCGTTTCTTCTTCTTGCGATTAAGCACCGCTTGTAATGGTCCAGAATTCACAGATATGAATTTCGAAATGAACATTGTTAATGTTCTAGGAAGGAAATCGTGATGGCACGATCTTGACTTGTCAAATTACTAAAATACCTTGGAAAAGGCCGAATCATCAAGAAATATTTTTTTTGATATTTTAGAGGTTAAATAGAATACAAGAGTCGTATAACATGGCACATGATGATGTTATGATCTGTGAATCATCACGTTCCATTTAGAAACTCAGCATGACTTACTGTAATATAATCACATTGATCAAGTGTCATTATATTATACTAATTCATGCTTCAGTTCCCAACACTACTTCAAAATATTCCTATTTTAAACTTGAATGTTTCAGAATTTAGAAACGCGAAGAGGTAAATGATTTCAAATAAGAAAAATTAAGAAAATATCTTCAGAAATATGGAGGATATTTATAATGAAAGATATGATGATATTTTAGAATTTCTAATATCAGAGGATGATGAAGAATATTGTCCGCAGGGGTTTAGAGTCAGGAGCAAGGTATTCGTTAATGACTTCGGCAGATACTGAATTATTTGGATCCTTTGAAGTCAGGTTCAGTCTTTGTAATTTGTCCACAGCCTCCTTCCTACTTTGCTCAATCCGTTTTCCAGTTCCAAGACTTCTCTTTTTCTGCGCTTTGCCAGCACACCCATTCATTATCATCAAACTTTTACTGTTAAGGTCGTTTATAGTTTTTTTTTGCTGCTTCATCAGTATTTTTCCATTTTCGGAGAACCAATTCGTAGTTCGAAGTGTTTTTCAGAATCTTCACATTCAAATTAAGTCCAGAAGATAGACGTTATATATACACATATAACTGTTGGCGTAGACATGCTGCGAGATTTCAAAATACTGATTGCTAATTCCCAATGATTCGTATGGAAATTCTCATTACAAGATGCGAATGAGTAAATGATGGGGTTTCAATGAATAATTATAATGACTTTTTGGAGAGGCTAAAGTCAAAGGGTAATGAAGTTGTTGATACATCTGTTAATAATGTGGTGGAATGTATAAGGTTCCCTGGTAATGATGGTGTATATCTCAAGGTTATAATAAGGTTAGTCTGACTGAAAAGTCGAAGTTGACTTGCTGGAGCTGTGACAAAACTAGCTACTTTGAATAGGAGTCGCAAAGTTATTTTTGCTAATAAATGCTAAAGAATCTGACGCGGATACGTTGTTTAAACTTTTACTTTGGTTTCAAGAGTTTTTCGGGTACATAACTGTGGGTAACATGTGGTTGGATCATCATCTCGATTGCTCATCATTCGAAGTGTCTTCAGAAATTTTCAAAGGGTTTGAACACAGATTGTAATCATTAACATACATTTGATGTTCTAACACAGTTTTGAAGTCAAAATATAGCTTGTGAAAGATGTAAGGATCTAAGAGTGATGATTTTGGTCATATCTCAAGTTGAATTTTGAGATTTCAAAATCAGAATATGTAATTAAATTTTGAATGAGTATGGTTGTTTTGATTTCTATAAAAGAATGTATATTGTTGTGAAAGTAGGGAGTATAATGGATGATTTGCTGAATCAGATTCAAAGAATGTAATATATTAATTGTGAATTTATATATCTCTCGGGTATTACCTACCCGTTAAAAAAAATTTCACAATTAATATTTTGTACAAAAGAATTTTATTACAGTCTTTATGAAAATATATATATGTATATTTTCTTCAGATGTAACATAGATTTAATGAGTTAATGTTAAATTAAACTCATTTGATTTACGGTTGAAACTAGAATTGAATAATCCCTAAAGGCTTTAAAAAGTACATAACTTTTACGCAGTATTTCTTTAATGACATTGAAATTATGAATCAATACTTCGTTATTTGTTGATGTATGATGTTCGGTTCGTGGAATTCTTGTGAATTTCGCAAAGTACGAATGATGTAATCTGAAAAGTTTCGGGTACATCGATGATGAAAGTGTAAAATCAAATATATACTTGATTTATTATGAATTGGAATTTGTTGAATTGCGACAAAGATTGTAGTTAACGCTGGTTAAGTTGCGGCCGAAGGATGTACATTATTGCATATTTGTAATATGAATTAACCGAGTAGTTAAGATTCACACACAATAGCTTAGCACGGAAAGATTTATTTTTATTTCAAAATATAAAAATATACATATAATTTCTTCAAAGGGAATGAGTTAATTCTTCATAACTCGTTGATACAATATACGGGTTATTGATTCGTAATGATGTCCATGGTGATTCTTGAGCTGACGGAGTTTGTGATGTTATATGTGTTGTTGATTCTGATGTTGATTGTACTGATGATGCTGGTGACGCTGACGGTACTGTTGATGCTGTTGGTAAAACAAGTTTAGCTTGTTAATCACACACCATTTTTGTCAGGGTTTCTACTCTACCTTCTATCATTTTGGTTTGCTTAACTGATTTATGGTTAGGGCTAGATTAGATAATCTCTAAGACTTTAGAGATTACATAATCTGCGCGGAATGTTTCTCCAATGAAGTTATGAATTAATACTTCGTCGGTTATTGTTGTTGGTATTCCTTGGTATCTACAGGGCGTATGACATTGGTGCTCGTGGGACAGAGTGTAAAGTTGAGGTTTACGACGTGGTTGTGGTTGGGGTGGTAATGGTACTATTGGCGTTGATGATGGTGTTACTGGTTATGCTGCTGATGCTGCTGCTGGTGTTTGTAATCTCTTCACCATATTCTCCAAAGCCACTACCCGAGCGCGAAGTTCGTTGACTTCTTCTATTATTCCAGGATGATTGTCGGTCGGAACGAGCGGATAAATAAAATCTAAAATTTGATGTAATATATAATCGTGACGAGATACTCTGGAAATGAGCGAGAAAATGGTGTTTCGAACAGGTTCGCCGGTAAGTGCTTCAGGTTCTTCGCCAAGAGGGCAATGTGGTGGATGGAAAGGATCGCCTTCTTCCTGTTTCCAATGATTGAGGAGGCTACGAACCCATCCCCAATTCATCCAGAATAGGTGATGTCTGATTGGTTGATCCATTCCGGTCACACTGCTTTCGGAGCTTGAGTGAGATTCCATTTCGGAATCCGAGTGACTTGAACTGATGACAAATTCCATTTCGTACGATTGGATAAAGGATTTTCTATATAAAAATGATTTTTCGGCTATCGGGTGGTATTCTATTTACATAGGATATCTATATATAGAGATCAAAAGATTTCATAGATTACGAAGGAATTTGCGGGATATGTCAGGCAAAGTTTAAAGTAACAGATACGATAAGATATGATTTAGCAGATACGCTAAGATATGAATTTTGTCTATACACTACTCATGCAATTAATGTAGCAAGACGTGTCTAGACTAATAATGATAAGCAGGTTTTTTCCTATGGATGATAAGCAGATGATTTCCGACTAGAAATGATAAGCAAAACTTTTGACATGCAGACACGGTCGAAGTCCAGAGTCACTAATGCATCCTAACGACTTATCAGTTAGACACACTAATGCAGACCCGGTTCGCTAAGACCACCGCTCTGATACCAACTGAAAGGACCCGTTCATATACATTATAAACGATTCATAATAGTTGATTACATTGCGAGGTATTTGACCTCTATATTATACATTTTACAAACATTGCATTCGTTTTTAAAAGACAATCTTTCTTTACATCGAAAATTGACAGGCATGCATACTATTTCATAATATCCACTATCCAACTATAAATTGATTTAATAATAATCTTTGATGAACTCAATGACTCGAATGCAACGTTCTTCGAAATATGCTATGAAATACTCCAAATAATATCTTTAAAATGAGCAAATGCACAGCGGAAGATTTCTTTAACACCTGAGAATAAACATGCTTTAAAGTGTCAACCAAAAGGTTGGTGAGTTCATTAGTTTATCATAATCATTTATTTCCATCATTTTAATAGACCACAAGAATTTCATTTCCAGTTCTCATAAATATACGTCCCATGCATAGAGACAAAAATAATCATTCATACGGTGAACACCTGGTAACCGACATTAACAATATGCATATAAGAATATCCCCTATCATTCCGGGATCCTCCTTCGGACATGATATAAATTTCGAAGTACTAAAGCATCCGGTACTTTGGATGGGGTTTGTTAGGCCCAATAGATCTATCTTTAGGATTCGCGTCAATTAGGGTGTCTGTTCCCTAATTCTTAGATTACCAGACTTTAATAAAAAGGGGCATATTCGATTTCGATAATTCAACCATAGAATGTAGTTTCAATTACTTGTGTCTATTTCGTCAAA
This sequence comes from Rutidosis leptorrhynchoides, assembly GCF_046630445.1. NCBI lineage: Eukaryota > Viridiplantae > Streptophyta > Magnoliopsida > Asterales > Asteraceae > Rutidosis > Rutidosis leptorrhynchoides. The sequence goes on along the minus strand of NC_092334.1, from coordinate 653,407,603 downwards.
CATTTATAAAAGCACATGTATTCTCAGTCCCAAAAATATAAAGGGTAAAAAGGCAAATGAAACTCACCATACTGTATTTCGTAGTAAAAATACATATAACGTCATTGAACAAGTGCAAGGTTGGCCTCGGATTCACGAACATATCAATATTGAGATTCAATATTGCAGGAAATGTACGTAAACGCAACGGAGATGATAAACACTATATTGACCTCACGAGCATACCCATGAACCATACTCAATCACCTCCATAGCTATAACCCATAATTTCCTTAATCCTATCCCACTCGAAAAAACAACTTCGAACTCACTCGGACAGCACTCCGTCGTAATATTTTATGTATACTAATAATATCTTGAGATAATACGGAGTAAATATATATATATATGTAAATCGATTGAGAGAGTTTAGAGAAAACTATTTTCAAGTTTCTATGAAATAATGAAACCTATTGAATTCTATTTATAATAGATTTTTGAATTATTAAAGTATGAATTATTAAAGTGAATTATTAAAGTATGAATTATTAAAGTGAATTATTAAAGTATGAATTATTAAAGTGAATTATTAAAGTATGAATTATTAAAGTGAATTATTAAAGTATGAATTATTAAAGTTAAAGTAAAGTAAAAATAAAGTAAATGTAAAGTTTAAGTATAGTAAAAGTATAAAACTATGTACGTATAATACGCGTATAAATATATATAATATTAATTTAAATCGTTATATATATTTAATAAAATAAAATATAAATATCGTTATCTTTATCATACTAGTTAAGTAATGAGTTGTCAAAAGTGGTTCTAGATATTTATAAAAGTTATATACGTTTTAATAATAAAGTTCTTTTTAAACTGAAAACGTTTTTGTACGTTTGAAACTAAATAGATCAATCGAGTCTTTATGAGATTCAATCTTCCACTATCCTTTGTCTAGTTCTCAATGATTGACAATTTATTCATATTTATAAATCACTTTACCATTTTCCGAATATTGTTAAAATGAAAAGATTTCTCAAATCAACGCGGGCCTTTCAACAGAGACTTGTAATCATAATTCAATATATCTGATAATTCAATCATTTGATCTTATCTTCTAATTCCATTGATAAATATTTTGAAACAGATACAATCATATAAAGTATTTAATCTAATATTTTGTTTACGTTTCAAGTTATAATATATATACACATATACATATATAATCATATTCGTTTAATGGTTCGTGAATCGTTGAAACTTGGTCGAGGTTGAATGAATGTATGAACATAGTTTAAAATTCTTGAAATTTAACTTAACAAATATTGCTTATCGTGTCGGAAACATATAAAGATTAAAGTTTAAATTTGATTGGAAATTTCCGGGTTGTCACACCAACCACGTCACCAAACACTAAAGGAATGGAGATATATAAACGTAAACAGTTGTTGTAAATAGTTTGGGTATCTATAAGATATGTCTTACTGCCTGAAGGCATTACCGGCCACTGCTTCAGAAACACCAAATTGAAGGAGTGCAAGGAACTCAATAACCATTTTTATGGAGATAGTAGATCTTTTCAAGTAATGTGTCTTCCGTTCAGCAAGAGTTACTGCCTTCCGTATAGAAGCTTCTGTCATCAAGTCCTGCAACATGAATATTATTTTGGAGAAGCTGTGGCTAAAACAAATTAGTTGAACATTATAATATGACGTTGCTTCCATGTTCTGATCAGCATAACAAAAGAAGTATGCTGCAATGGTCAAGTTGAAGAATAAAGATTATTACATGCTGCTTTCCGTTCACCTAACTCGATCAATAAAACATCCAAGCTCCTATTGGTTTCAGCTTGAATCAAAAGAATATACAGGATACATAAATATTTCATCCGGACATCATATACCATCATGGAACAAGCCGCCGAAATTTATATCTGTATTACACTCCGTTCAAAGAAACTTCAAACTCCGGGCAGTCGGATTCCATTTTACGTACTTCGCCATCCGTACTCCGGTTACCGATTTAAAGAAACTTTAGATTTTCAACAACCGAAACTCGAAGAAACAAATATCAAACAGCGTGTTTCGTGTTCCGTGCTCCATCTCCGGAAGATAGAGAGAATATAACAAATTATCGAAGGCTGGTGATCTGTTACACTCAACATATTAAAAGATATGCATCACCACCATATACTTAGATGCATAAAACAAAAGAAACATGTGGACTATATGAAGATACGTGGAATCATCCCCCACCAAGGAAATTAAAAGTTTGAGTAAGTAACTAAAGCGTTGGACAGAGACAAAATTCATCAGCTCATATCCGTGGGGCCACAACGTATATGGTGCAAATATGGCATGTGTTCTCATCGGTAATCGAATTATGAGTCATTTTTGACTCAAAACTATATACAGACGAGCAATTTTGAGGAAACAAACACGAGAAATGAAGGCACATGTCAAACATTTAATAAGCCGAATCATATTCTCAGAATAATTTCAACAATTTTCATTCCACCAGTTTCGCTTTTCAGGAGTAAACAAAATTGGGATGCAATACGTTTGAGACAAAAATTCTACATGAGATATGCTTTGACTTCCGTACTAGGACTATTGAAGCAAATTGCTTCTGGATGTTGCCTTCGTATTGCCAGGTGATCTGTGATAAGTGCAACAAGAAAGGACATGTGGCGAAAGTTTGTTATGCCACCGTTTCTGAAGTAAAGACAAAACAGGCCGATGTCAAGAAATGTTTTGAATGTGGGAAGCCTGGTCACTTTAAAAATCAATGCCCTGATAATGAGAAGAATAAAGAACCCGCACGGGGAAGGGCGTTTAACATTAATGTCAGCGAAGCGGGTGAGGACCCTGATCTTGTTATGGGTAAGTTTACCATTAATGATCAACTAGCTTCTATTATGTTTGATACGGGTGCTGATAGAAGTTATATGTGTAAAGACTTTAGTTCTAAACTGAAATGTGCATCATTGCCTCTAGACGATAAATATACTATTGAATTAGCTAATGGTAAATTGACAAAAGCCTATAAAATGTGCCATGGTTGTGAAATAAATCTCGCTGGTGAAACCTTCAAAATCGATTTGATACCCTTAGAATTAGGAAGTTTTGACGTAATCGTTGGCATGGACTGGATGTCCAAAAAAAGAGCGGAAGTTATTTGCACTGAGAAAGCGATCCGCATCCCTCGTAAGGATGAAACGTCATTAATGATTTATGGGGAGAAGAGCAACTCGAAGCTGAACCTTATCAGCTGTATGAAGGCTCAGAAACTTATAAGAAAGGGTTGTTATGTTATTCTGGCACACGTAAAGAAGATCGATACTGAAGAAAGAAGCATTGATGACGTGCCAGTTGTGAGAGAATGTCCCGAAGTATTTCCAGAAGTATTACCTGGGCTACCTCCACACAGATGTGTAGAATTCCAGATTGATCTCGTACCAGGAGCTGCACCTGTAGCACGATCCCCATATAGACTTGCACCTTCAGAAATGCAAGAATTAAAAAACCAGTTGCAAGAATTATCGGATCGTGGATTTATTCGTCCCATTTTTTCACCCTGGGGTGCTCCTATTCTGTTCGTCAAGAAGAAGGATGGATCTATGAGGATGTGCATAGATTACCGGGAATTAAACAAATTAACGATCAAGAATCGGTACCCATTACCGAGGATTGATGATTTGTTTGATCAATTGCAAGGATCAAGTGTTTATTCTAAGATTGATCTACGCTTCGGATATCATCAGCTGAGAGTGAAGGAAGAAGATGTTCCTAAAACCGCGTTCAGAACCCGTTACGGTCACTATGAGTTTTTAGTCATGCCTTTTGGATTGACTAATGCTCCAGCAGTATTCATGGATCTAATGAATCACATATGCAGACCGTATTTAGACAAATTTGTCATTGTTTTTATCGACGACATATTGATTTACTCGAAGAACAAGGAAGAACATGAGCAACACTTAAGACTGGTACTAGAGGTACTCAAGAAAGAAGAACTGTACGCAGAATTTTCGAAGTGTGATTTCTGGTTACAAGAAGTACAGTTTTTGGGCCATGTTGTCAGTAAAGATGGAATTAAAGTTGACCCCGCCAAGATTGAAGCCATTAGTAAATGGGAAATCCCAAAGACTCCAACACAAATCCGCCAATTTTTAGGTCTTGCTGGTTACTACCGAAGATTCATTCAAGATTTCTCTAAAATCGCCAAACCCTTAACTGCATTGACCCAAAAGGGAAAGAAGTATGATTGGTCCACAGAACAGGAATCCGCATTTCAACTGTTAAAGAAGAAGTTAACGTCTGCACCCATTTTGTCATTACCAGAAGGAAATGATGATTTCTTGATCTATTGTGATGCTTCGCGCCAAGGTTTAGGATGTGTATTGATGCAACGCACAAAAGTTATCGCATACGCCTCACGACAACTAAAAGTTCACGAAAGGAACTATACGACGCACGATTTGGAACTTGGAGCAGTAGTTTTTGCACTCAAAATATGGAGACACTATCTATATGGCACCAAGTGTACAGTGTACACCGATCATAAGAGTCTTCAGCATATTTTTAATCAAAAACAACTCAATATGAGGCAACGTCGCAGGGTAGAGTTATTGAACGACTACGATTGTGAAATTCGTTACCACCCCGGAAAGGCTAACGTTGTAGCTGATGCCCTAAGTAGGAAAGAAAGAGTAAAACCTCTTAGGGTCCGAGCTTTGAACATTACAATTCGTACTGATCTCACAAAGAAAATTCAAGCAGCATAGTTAGAAGCTTTAAAAGAAAAAAAATGAAAAAGGTGAAATGAGCAAAGGATTAGAAAAACAACTTGAAGTAAAAGCCGATGAAACCCTGTATTTTGCTGGTAGGATATGGGTACCAAAACATGGTAACCTAAGGCAACTAGTACTGGATGAAGCACACAAAACGAGGTGCTCAATTCACCCAGGAAATGGGAAAATGTACCAAGATCTCAATAAGTTCTATTGGTGGCCTAATATGAAGGCAGAAATTGCTACTTATGTAAGCAAATGTTTGACGTGTGCAAAGGTCAAAGCTGAGCACCAGAAGCCGTCAGGATTACTGCAACAACCAGAAATTCCTTAATGGAAATGGGAAAGAATAACTATGGATTTCATTACGAAATTGCCAAGGACTGCAAGTAGTCACAATACTATTTGGGTGATAGTTGATCGCTTCACTAAGTCAGCTCACTTTATACCAGTAAAGGAGACAGACAATATGGAGAGATTAGCACGCTTATATTTGAAGGAAATAGTTTCCAGACATGGTGTACCTATCTCCATTATATCTTATCGTAACACCCGATTCGTATCACATTTTTGGAAGTCATTACAAAAAGCATTGAGAACTCGATTAGATTTGAGCACCGTTTATCACCCACAGACAGATGGTCAAAGTGAAAGAACAATACAAACATTGGAAGACATGTTACGGGCATGCGTGATTGACTTTGGAATCGGTTGGGATCGACACTTACCTTTGGCAGAATTTTCATACAATAACAGCTATCATACGAGCATCAATGAAGCACCATTTGAAGCACTTTACGGTAGAAAGTGCAGATCTCCTATTTGTTGGAGTGAATTAGGAGAAAGACAACTTACTGTACCAGAAATTATTCATGAAACTACCGAAAAGATCTTTCAAATATAACAACGATTGAAAACGGCCATGAGTCGTCAAAATAGTTATGCTAACAAAGGAAGAAAATCGCTAGAATTTCAAGTGGGCGACAAAGTCATGTTGAAAGTGTCACCCTGGAAATGCGTTGTACGATTCGGTAAATGAGGAAAGCTAAGTCCTAGGTATGTAGGACCCTTTGAAATCACCAAAAGAATTAGAACAGTTGCTTATCGATTAAAGCTACCGCAAGAACTTAGTGGTGTTCACGACACATTTCACGTGTCAAATTTAAAGAAATGTTTAGCTGAAGAGGATGTCGTAATTCCTCTTGACGAAATACGAATCAATGATAAACTTCATTTTATCGAAGAACCTGTTGAAATCATGGACCGTGAGGTCAAACAATGAAAACAAAATAAAATACCGATAGTTAGAGTTCGTTGGAACGCTAGACGAGGACCCGAATTTACTTGGAAACGTGAAGATCAAATGAAGCAAAAGTATCCACATTTGTTCACTGATATCGCTTATAAAACAGGTACTACTCAAAATTTCGGGACGAAATTTTATTTAACGGGGAGGTACTGTGATGACCCAGAAAATTTCACATTAATAAATTAATTACAGGATAGAATATTTCCGACATGATAAAAGGACCTATTATGTTGAGTCTTAAATCTTTTTACCAGTTTACACGTTCAAGTACCCTTTTATCATCTTCGACGATTCACGAACAACGATATATATATATATATATATATATATATATATATATATATATATATATATATATATATATATATCATTGAAAATAGCAAGATTGTATTTGGACAAAATGTGGCACTTTCTATTTTTCACTTTTGATAAACATGCATATCTATATAGATTCGATATTAGACGAGGACAAAATTTAAAGTAGCTAGACATTTGATCATGCAAGCTGTCGTGTGTGTATATAATTAGTCTCACTTAAATATTGTTAAATATAAAATAAATATTTCTAATGAGCAACAAAAGACTACAACATTTCGTATCAAGATTTCAAGTTAAAATGATGGAAATCACTAAACCTGTGCACTTACACGAGAAAAATCATAACTAAATCATACTGACTCGAAAAAGGGTGATTCTGGTGTCCAGACGACCGTAACTCATAAATCTACAACTTTCATGAAGACACCATACGCGGATCACGTACCTATCTACGTGAAATGCGTAATGTTTGTCGACATAAAAAGTGATGGCGGCTTTTAATTTATCACGTTTATTATTATTATTATATTATTATATTATCTTATCATAATTATTATATTTATTATTATATTACATATATATATATATATATATATATATATATATATATATATATATATATATATATATATATATATATATATATATATGCACATCTTCGAACACAGAAATATTACTCCATATCATTTTTTATCAATTTCAAAATATTAGAAGTTATATACTACAATAAGTTATGTACGGGTGTTTTTAATTCGGGTTTCAAACCGGTGTAAACTAAGAAAATATTGGGTATTGTTCGGGGGTATTGTTCGTGAATCCAAGACCAACCATACAGTCATCCACTATATTTACGTCTACGTAATTTGCCTACAATATTGAACCTCAATATTGAATAGTGAGTTTATAGTCTCCCTTTTTAAATACTTTAAATATTTTTGGGCTGAGAATACATGCAATTTATTTTAAATGCAATGGACACAAGTGCATAATTAATTCTACACTGAGTTAAACCAAAAATCTCTTAGCTTTGGTAACTAGTAGCTGCCAGTACATAGGATATGGACTGGTGGGCGCGAATAATTGTATATGGATCCATAGGGCTTGACATCCCCGTCCGAGCTAGAGCGCTAGCCTTTTAACGTACGTATGTTATTTGAGTTTATGGCACGTTGGTTTGCGTGTATTAAAACGAATAGGGTAATTATCATTATAGCATTAAGTTTAGTTACCAGGGTGCTCTGTTATGTAGAATCTATTGATAAACTTTTGAAGAAATCTTGTGGTCCATCTTTATATATTTATGACTCGAGCAATTAAACCTATAACTCACCAACATTCATGTTGACATTTTTAGCATGTTTTTATTCTCTGGTCCTTAGGCTGCTTCTGCTGTGATGTGCTTGTTGCCTGCATGGAGACTCTCATGCTTTGTATAAAGTTTATTGCATTCGAAACAAAACCACGTTGTGTAATAAATAAATTGACTGTGATGTCAACCTGTAAAATAAAGACTTATGTATTTTGGGGATTTTCTTATACTTAAGCACTCGCCCACATGTTTATAACTTTCTATGTTTAGAAAGTCACTTATTTTAATGAATGCAATATTTTATCAAAACGTATCATATAGAGGTCAAAACCTCACTGTGGAATCAATGATTAACGTGCCGCATCAATAGCGATTTTGACGGGTCGTTACAGTTGGTATCCGAGCTTGAGGTCATAGGGAACCAGAAATTGCATTAGTGTATTTAACTGGTAATTGTTAAGATGCATTAGTGAGTCTGGACTATGACCATATCTGTTTTTACCAAATTTTGCTTATTATTTTGTCAAAAACATTATGTGTGATATATTTATATGCTAACATAATTGTTGTTTCAATTATGTGATAGATGACTTCTTCTAATCCCATCATTTTGTACGATTCTGAATTGGACACTGAGTCTATTCTTTCCACAACTAAAAAGGGCATTCCAATACCTATTAAAGAAGAAATTGTGTTATCCGGGAAATCTCAACTCCCAATAAACCCAGAGGAGGATTTCGCTAATGAAATAAAAGAAATCACTAGGAAGGAATTCAAACTTGCTATAAAGAACCACAAAAATAAGAAGTCCTTAATTATTAAAAGGGAACAGGACCATTCGATCCGTAACCACCCTTATTGTATTAAACCCACTGAGGTAACGGGTACCTCAAAACCCCGACCAAAAATTAAATACACTGCTAGAATGTCTGTCGGACCATGCACACACAAACAATTGGCAGAGAGAACTAAGTGGGAAGAAGCTTCTGATAGTTCTGAATAAACAACCTCGCAACCATAAATCTTCCATGCGCTATTCTATTGCTTATGTGTGCTACTCTATCTTATTATGTAAAATAAGCATATGTAAAATATCGATAATGTATGGTATTGTATTATTTTGGTTTATTAATAATAAATGCATGGAATGATTATTTGTATTATTACTACTTCTTATTATTATTATTACATAATAACGTAGTAACTCGCTATAATTTTTCATAGTGGAATATTATTAGGATTTTAGTAGTTAATTCCTTGTACTAGCTATTATGTATGAAATTAACAGGTAGGTACTACCCGAGTTATAATTATAAAGTGCTAATAAAGAAGAAACAGCTTTTATAATAATGGGTTCATATTATTAATATGCCATGATGTACCATTAATTACTCGCGACATCTATAATATTCTACGTGATTAATTATATCTGTTGTGTTTATTGAAGAAACATGTCTTAAATGTCGGATGCTGAGTTTGAGGAACTAGTCGAGAAACGTGTGAATGAAAGAATTGCTGCAGCCTAGGCGGCAAAAGCAGCAGCCAAGCAGCAGCCGAAGCAGCAGCCAAAGCAGCAGCCAAAGCAGCAGCTGTGAATACAAACTCACGAAACGGATGCTCATACAAAACTTTTCAAGCATGCAAACCACAGACGTTTAGTGGAACTAAGGGACCAGTCGGTCTAACCCGATGGTTCGAAAAGATGGAGTTCGTTTTCAATATTGAGTGATCTAACAACCAATGGTTTTATCTTTAAAAATATTTTAAAATATTTTCGGTATAAGTTGTTTGATGTATTAATTAAGTCATTAGTCATATGCTCAATATGTAAATCAACGTAATACTTGATTTTTTTATTTCAAAATCTTTCTTTAGAAGTTGAATGACTTTATAGATTTCTTTATTTAAGATAATTGACATAAACAACTACGATCACATATCCGAACATTGTTTTTATAAAACACACGTGCAAATAAGTTTATATGTATACCCTTTTCTTATCAAGTAGTCATTTAATCGGTTATACAACATACGTCCCGATTGTATAAACCCATTTAAAAATCTTTGTGATTTAATGGAATACATTCCCTTGGGTTTTGCATTAGATGATTATGATACCTTAAACCCTTCAGGTATATTTATATATATCACTATCAAGTGATCCATACAGATAAGTAGTAACAATATCCATGAGATGCATTTAAGTAACTACCAGGTTGATTAAGTATCTAATAAGTAATTGTATCCATTACAAGAGGATAAGTTTTCCTCATAATTCATTTCTGGTCTTTGTGGAAAATCTTGAGTTACAAGTCTAGTTTTGCCTTGTAACTTCATTTGCACATTTCTTTTTCGGATAAAAATTCATGTGTATCCCATACGTTTCACATCTTTAAAAGTGATAACGATTCATCTGAAAACTTTTCTTTTATTGAGCGATTCTAATTCAGCTCGTATTGCTCCTTTCCATTGAGCTCAATCATGTCTATTTTGATATTCAATGACAGATTTTGGTTCCAGATCATCATCTTTATTCAAGATGTCATTGTAACATTATATGAAAATATCTCATCAAGATTTTTCATTTCATTTCGGTTCCATAATATTGCATAATTTATCGCAATTTATGTATTTACATTTATCAATATCCTCTGCATAAGGAATATTGATTTGTGGTTCTTCTTGAACATTTTCTGTTACCTCATTATCAGGTGATTTTCCTTTTCGAGGATTTTTATCTTTAGAACCAATTGGTCTTCCACGTTTCATACGTGACAAAGACTCATGAGTGACATTATTGCCAGCTTTTGGAATTTCAATTCGAGCTGGAGCATTTCCTGCTATTATATATGATTTAGTCATTCTTTTTGTATCTTTAAATGAATCAAGTAATTGATTTGCGAGTTCTTGCATACACATTATTTTTTGAACTTTTGTTTCGCATTCTTTTATGCGAGGATCAAGATACCTTAATTGATGTTCACACCATGAAACATCATTTTATTTATTTTTCATTTCTTCTCCTTATCTTGGGACCAATTTTTCATTAAAAAGACAATCAGCAAAACGTGCTGTAATAACATCACCCTTCATGGGTTCAATATATCTTATAATTGAAGATGTTTCATATCCAATATATATATATATATATATATATATATATATATATATATATATATATATATATATATATATATCCCCATCCTCCTTTGAGGGCTCATTTAGTGTGTTGTGGTGGTGTAACTAGAGCATACACTCCACAACCAAATGTTCTAATGGTGGGAAAATTTTGGCTCTCAGCCAAAATCAAGTTGTCGGGGAGAATATGTATGACTTGCACTTCGTCTAATATGAATTATTGTCGCAGCATGTAAATTTGCATGTCCCCATATAAATATTGAGAGTTCAGTATTCATTTTCAATGGTCTAGTTATTAGCTACAAGCATTTAATTATTGATTCAGCTAAACCAATTTTGTATGTACATGAGCAATAGGATGTTCAACAACAATCCCTACAGAAATATAATAATCATTAAATGCTTGAGATGTTAACTCATCAGCATTATCAATTTGCACCCTTTTAATTGTGTAATCAAAAAAATGTGCTCTTAATTTAATAATTTGTGCAAGAAACTATGCAAATGCCATTTTACGGCTTGATAATAGACAAACATGAGACCATCTACTAAATGCGTCTATCAGAACATGAAATGTCTAAATGGTCCACATGGTGGATGAATTTATTCACATTTTTCACCTTGAATTCTTTCAAGAAACATTTGTGATTCCTTTTCACAATATACTTTTCATTAATCACCATATGTACCTTTTATTAATCACCATATGAGCTTTTCATTAATCACCATATGTACTTTTTCATTAATCACCATATGTGCTTTTCATTAATCATCATATGTGCTTTTTATTAATCACCATATGTGCTTTTCATAATATATCCTTTTCACCATATGCGCTTTTAATCATATGCGCTGCGCTTTTCATCATATGCGGTTTTCATCATATGCGCTTTTAATCATATGCGTTGCGCTTTTCATCATATGCGTTGCGCTTTTCATCATATGCGCTGCGCTTTTCATCATATGCGCTTTTCATCATATGCGCTGCGCTTTTCATCATATGCGCTTTTCAGTGCTACATAGATATTTCTCATTTTATGTCATCATTGACAGATAATCATATCCATTATGATATATATCAGATAAACTTAACAAATTTCTTTTTGATTTGAGAGAAAACAAGATTTTATTTATTAGAAAATTCGTACCATTTGGTAACATGAATTTTGCCTTTCTCGTTCATTTTATCAAGTTTGCAATACCTGATATAGTATTTATAATTTCTTAAGTTGATTTCAAATTAATGAAATATTTCTTAGATTTGAGTATAGTGTGTGTGTGGTATGTAGTGACCCGAACTTTTCCATGTTTATATATATTAATTGAGATTGATATTTACATGATTAAATGTTTCCAACATGTTAAGCAATCAAACTTGTTAAGACTTGATTAATTGAAATATGTTTCATATAGACAATTGACCACCCAAGTTGACCGGTGATTCACGAACGTTAAAACTTGTAAAAACTATATGATGACATATATATGGATATATATATAGTTAACATGATACTATGATAAGTAAACATATCATTAAGTATATTAACAATGAACTACATATGTAAAAACAAGACTACTAACTTAATGATTTTTAAACGAGACATATATGTAACGATTATCGTTGTAAAGACATTTAATGTATATATATCATATTAAGAGATATTCATACATGATAATATCATGATAATATAATAATTTAAAATCTCATTTGATATTATAAACATTGGGTTAACAACATTTAACAAGATCGTTAACCTAAAGGTTTCAAAACAACACTTACATGTAACGACTAACGATGACTTAACGACTCAGTTAAAATGTATATACATGTAGTGTTTTAATATGTATTTATACACTTTTGAAAGACTTCAATACACTTATCAAAATACTTCTACTTAACAAAAATTCTTACAATTACATCCTCGTTCAGTTTCATCAACAATTCTACTCGTATGCACCCGTATTCGTACTCGTACAATACACAGCTTTTAGATGTATGTACTATTGGTATATACACTCCAATGATCAGCTCTTAGCAGCCCATGTGAGTCACCTAACACATGTGGGAACCATCATTTGGCAACTAGCATGAAATATCTCATAAGATTACAAAAATATGAGTAATCATTCATGACTTATTTACATGAAAACAAAATTACATATCCTTTATATCTAATCCATACACCAACGACCAAAAACACCTACAAACACTTTCATTCTTCAATTTTCTTCATCTAATTGAACTCTCTCAAGTTCTATCTTCAAGTTCTAAGTGTTCTTCATAAATTCCAAAAGTTCTAGTTTCATAAAATCAAGAATACTTTCAAGTTTGCTAGCTCACTTCCAATCTTGTAAGGTGATCATCCAACCTCAAGAAATCTTTGTTTCTTACAGTAGGTTATCATTCTAATACAAGGTAATAATCATATTCAAACTTTAGTTCAATTTCTATAACTATAACAATCTTATTTCAAGTGATGATCTTACTTGAACTTGTTTTCGTGTCATGATTCTGCTTCAAGAACTTCGAGCCATCCAAGGATCCATTGAAGCTAGATCCATTTTTCTCTTTTACAGTAGGTTTATCCAAGGAACTTAAGGTAGTAATGATGTTCATAACATCATTCGATTCATACATATAAAGCTATCTTATTCGAAGGTTTAAACTTGTAATCACTAGAACATAGTTTAGTTAATTCTAAACTTGTTCGCAAACAAAAGTTAATCCTTCTAACTTGACTTTTAAAATCAACTAAACACATGTTCTATATCTATATGATATGCTAACTTAATGATTTAAAACCTGGAAACACGAAAAACACCGTAAAACCGGATTTACGCCGTCGTAGTAACACCGCGGGCTGTTTTGGGTTAGTTAATTAAAAACTATGATAAACTTTGATTTAAAAGTTGTTATTCTGAGAAAATGATTTTTATTATGAACATGAAACTATATCCAAAAATTATGGTTAAACTCAAAGTGGAAGTATGTTTTCTAAAATGGTCATCTAGACGTCGTTCTTTCGACTGAAATGACTACCTTTACAAAAACGACTTGTAACTTATTTTTCCGACTAGAAACCTATACTTTTTTTGTTTAGATTCATAAAATAGAGTTCAATATGAAACCATAGCAATTTGATTCACTCAAAACGGATTTAAAATGAAGAAGTTATGGGTAAAACAAGATTGGATAAATTTTCTCATTTTAGCTACGTGAAAATTGGTAACAAATCTATTCCAACCATAACTTAATCAACTTGTATTATATATTATGTAATCTTGAGATACCATAGACACGTATACAATATTTCGACCTATCATGTCGACACATCTATATATATTTCGGAACAACCATAGACACTCTATATGTGAATGTTGGAGTTAGCTATACAGGGTTGAGGTTGATTCCAAAATATATATAGTTTGAGTTGTGATCAATACTGAGATACGTATACACTGGGTCGTGGATTGATTCAAGATAATATTTATTGATTTATTTCTGTACATCTAACTGTGGACAACTAGTTGTAGGTTACTAACGAGGACAGCTGACTTAATAAACTTAAAACATCAAAATATATTAAAAGTGTTGTAAATATATTTTGAACATACTTTGATATATATGTATATATTGTTATAGGTTCGTGAATCAACCAGTGGCCAAGTCTTACTTCCCGACGAAGTAAAAATCTGTGAAAGTGAGTTATAGTCCCACTTTTAAAATCTAATATTTTTGGGATGAGAATACATGCAGGTTTTATAAATGATTTACAAAATAGACACAAGTACGTGAAACTACATTCTATGGTTGAATTATCGAAATCGAATATGCCCCTTTTTATTAAGTCTGGTAATCTAAGAATTAGGGAACAGACACCCTAATTGACGCGAATCCTAAAGATAGATCTATTGGGCTTAACAAACCCCATCCAAAGTACCGGATGCTTTAGTACTTCGAAATTTATATCATATCCGAAGGGTGTCCCGGAATGATGGGGATATTCTTATATATGCATCTTGTTATTGTCGGTTACCAGGTGTTCACCATATGAATGATTTTTATCTCTATGTATGGGATGTGTATTGAAATATGAAATCTTGTGGTCTATTGTTACGATTTGATATATATAGGTTAAACCTATAACTCACCAACATTTTTGTTGACGTTTTAAGCATGTTTATTCTCAGGTGATTATTAAGAGCTTCCGCTGTCGCATACTTAAATAAGGACAAGATTTGGAGTCCATGCTTGTATGATATTGTGTAAAAACTGCATTCAAGAAACTTATTTTGTTGTAACATATTTGTATTGTAAACCATTATGTAATGGTCGTGTGTAAACAGGATATTTTAGATTATCATTATTTGATAATCTACGTAAAGCTTTTTAAACCTTTATTGATGAAATAAAGGTTATGGTTTGTTTAAAAATGAATGCAGTCTTTGAAAAACGTCTCATATAGAGGTCAAAACCTCGCAACGAAATCAATTAATATGGAACGTTTTTAATCAATAAGAACGGGACATTTCAGTTGGTATCCGAGCGTTGGTCTTAGAGAACCAGAAAATTTGCATTAGTGTGTCTTATCGAGTTTGTTAGGATGCATTAGTGAGTCTGGACTTCGACCGTGTTTTCTTTAAAAATGATTGCTTAACATTTTTGTTGGAAACTATATATTTTTAACATATGAATATTATGTGATATATTAATCTCTTAACGTGTTTGATATTATGTGATAGATGTCTACCTCTAGAACAAGTCCCATTGACTCACCTAATAATAATGAAGAGTCAAATGTAAATTGGAATGATTTGTGGACTGATTCACAAGTTCCCGAAGAGGAACCGGAAGAAGAGTCGGAACCGGAAGAAGAATCGGAACCGGAAGAAGAATCGGAACCGGATGAAGAAATAGAACCGGTGGGGGAAATAATAAAACGGTTAAGTAAAAGAAAATCCTCAACCAACCGACCAAAGTTAATTATGGTCAATGGTGTTTCCGCCAAGGAAGCAAAATATTGGGAGGATTACCAATTCTCCGATGAATCGGATTCCGACGAGAATTCCGATGATGTTATAGAAATTACCCCAACTGAATTTAAAAAGGCAAAAGAAAATAATAAGGGAAAGGGCATAAAAATAGAGAAATCTAATTCCAACCCCGATGAACTTTATATGTATCGTCAACCCCCGAAGTCCTTAAGTTGTAACAATGACCCGGGAACCTCTAAACCACCAGGTTTTTCTAAACCAATGTGGACAACGACGGCTCGTATTAGGGGAACATCATATATCCCTAGAAACTTGGCAAAACAAACCAAAACCGAAGAAGAAGAAACGAGCGAGTCGGAATAAGATAGTTGTATTCGTGTGGTGTAATATATGGAATATAGTGTTCTTATGCTTTATGATATATGTAAAAATTGCTTGTATTAATAAGTATTTTTTTTTATGAATCTAACTCTTGTCTATTTTACAGTTTAAAAACACAAAATGGATAGACAACCCAATATTTTAAGAGACCTACCCGGAGACATGATTGATGAAATCTTGTCTAGAGTCGGCCAGAATTCTTCGGCACAACTATTTAAGGCGAGATCAGTTTGTAAGACATTCGAAGAACGTTCCAAGAATGTCTTGGTTTATAAGAGACTTTCGTTTGAAAGATGGGGGATATCACATTGGGAAACCCATAAGTTACGATGTGTTTACTTTGACGCATATATTGCGGGGAACCCAAATGCTATTTTACGCAACGGGTTAAGAAATTATTTTGACTCAATATATCCGAATATTGGACTTCGTGATTTAGAAAAAGCGGCTAACATGCAACATAAAGAAGCATGTTATGCTTACGGATTAGTAATGTTCGCTTCTCACCAAAGTGAGAACAAGAACATCGGGCTACAACTATTAAACAAAACGTTTCCACAAGTGACGGAGTCGGTAATTGGGGTAAGAAATGAGGTTTTTAGATTATTACGGGACTGTTGGACATTACGTAACCCTCGTCCCTTTGATGACGTTACAACACGCTGTCTTATCAACGGCCATAACGGTTATGTTGCACAAGACCAAGGATGGGAAGTAGTCCTAGTAAAACCAGAATGCATGACTTGTTTCTGGACGTATGAATTACGTGTCTTTATTGCCTTTGCTGAACGACTTGTGTACTAGCTAGAATTGTCTTCACAACTATCTTGTATCAAAGTTATTGTGTGCTATATTTCATGCTTTATGTAAAATAAGCGGTATTGTAAGTTTGTAAAATATTGTATAAAAGTTTGAACGCGAAATATTATTATAATCAATTTTTCATATAGAATTGTAGTAGTTGAATTGTATATTAGCTACTAAGTATGAACTTAACGGGTAGGTACTACCCGAATTTAAACTTATAAAACGCTAATATGAAGAAAAAGCTTTTATAAATGAGTTCATATTATGCTACGAAATACTATTAACTACTCTTAATATTCTGTATGATTAACTTGTTCCATTTAACTATTTTGAAGGAAATGGCACCGACTACTCGACACACCGTGAATATGAATGAAGAGGAATTCCGTACTTTTCTAGCTTCAAACATAGCCGCAGTACAGGCTGCGCTACATACCAACAATAACCTTGGATCTAGCAGTACAGGAAATCGTGTAGGATGCACCTACAAAGAATTCACTGCCTGCAAACCTTTGGAATTTGATGGAACCGAAGGACCGATCGGATTGAAACGGTGGACCGAGAAGGTTGAATCGGTTTTTGCCATAAGTAAGTGTACTGAAGAGGACAAAGTGAAGTACGCTACGCATACCTTCACAGGTTCTGCGTTAACATGGTGGAATACCTATCTAGAGCAAGTAGGACAAGATGATGCGTACGCACTACCGTGGTCAGCATTCAAGCACTTGATGAACGAGAAGTACCGTCCCAGAACCGAGGTCAATAAGCTCAAGACAGAACTTAGAGGGTTACGAACCCAAGGATTTGATATTACCACGTACGAAAGACGATTCACAGAATTGTGCCTATTGTGTCCGGGAGCATTCGAAGATGAGGAAGAGAAGATCGACGCGTTTGTGAAAGGATTACCGGAAAGAATCCAAGAAGATATAAGTTCACACGAGCCCGCCTCCATACAACAGGCATGTAGAATGGCTCACAAACTCGTGAACCAAATTGAAGAAAGAATTAAAGAACAGACTGCTGAAGAGGCCAATGTGAAGCAAGTCAAAAGAAAGTGGGAGGAAAACGGTGATAAGAATCACCAATACAACAACAACAGCAATTACAACAATAATCGCAACAATTATCCCAACAATCGCAACATCAATCGCAACTACAACAAACGGCCCAACAACAACAACAACAACAACAACAACAACAGCAACTACAACAATCATCCCAACAACAATAATAACCGCAACAACAACAACAATCAGATGCAGCTATGCCAAAGGTGTGAAGAGAATCACTCGGGGTTCTGCACCAAATTTTGCAACAAGTGTAAAAGAAATGGTCATAGCGCGGCGAAGTGTGAGGTCTACGGACCAGGGGTTAATAGAACGAAAGGAACAAATGGTGTCGGAACGAGTAATGGCAGAGCAAGTAGTGTCGGAGCAAGTTATGCCAATGTAGTTTGTTATAAATGTGGAAAACCGGGCCACATTATTAGAAATTGCCCGAACCAGGAGAACACGAATAGACAAGGCCGTGGAAGAGTTTTCAATATTAATGCGGCAGAGGCACAGGAAGACCCGGAGCTTGTTACGGGTACGTTTCTTATTGACAATAAATCTGCTTACGTTTTATTTGATTCGGGTGCGGATAGAAGCTATATGAGTAGAGATTTTTGTGCTAAATTAAGTTGTCCATTGACGCCTTTGGATAGTAAATTTTTACTCGAATTAGCAAATGGTTAATTAATTTCAGCAGATAATATATGTCGGAATCGAGAAATTAAACTGGTTAGCGAAACATTTAAGATTGATTTGATACCAGTAGAGTTAGGGAGTTTTGATGTGATAATCGGTATGGACTGGTTGAAAGAAGTGAAAGCGGAGATCGTTTGTTACAAAAATGCAATTCGCATTATACGAGAAAAAGGAAAACCCTTAATGGTGTACGGAGAAAAGGGCAACACGAAGCTACATCTTATTAGTAATTTGAAGGCACAAAAACTAATAAGAAAAGGTTGCTATGCTGTTCTAGCACACGTCGAGAAAGTACAAACTGAAGAAAAGAGCATCAATGATGTTCCTATTGCAAAAGAATTTCCCGATGTATTTCCGAAAGAATTACCGGGATTACCCCCACATCGATCCGTTGAATTTCAAATAGATCTTGTACCAGGAGCTGCACCAATAGCTCGTGCTCCTTACAGACTCGCACCCAGCGAGATGAAAGAACTGCAAAGCCAATTACAAGAACTTTTAGAGCGTGGTTTCATTCGACCAAGCACATCACCGTGGGGAGCTCCTGTTTTGTTTGTCAAGAAGAAAGATGGTACATTCAGGTTGTGTATCGACTACCGAGAGTTGAACAAACTTACCATCAAGAACCGCTACCCACTACCGAGAATCGATGACTTATTTGATCAACTACAAGGCTCGTCTGTTTATTCAAAGATTGACTTACGTTCCGGGTATCATCAAATGCGGGTGAAAGAAGATGATATTCCAAAGACTGCTTTCAGAACACGTTACGGTCATTACGAGTTTATGGTCATGCCGTTTAGTTTAACTAATGCACCAGCTGTGTTCATGGACCTTATGAACCGAGTGTGTGGACCATACCTTGACAAGTTTGTCATTGTTTTCATTGATGACATACTTATTTACTCAAAGAATGACCAAGAACACGGTGAACATTTGAGAAAGGTGTTAGAAGTATTGAGGAAGGAAGAATTGTACGCTAAGTTTTCAAAGTGTGCATTTTGGTTGGAAGAAGTTCAATTCCTCGGTCACATAGTGAACAAAGAAGGTATTAAGGTGGATCCGGCAAAGATAGAAACTGTTGAAAAGTGGGAAACCCCGAAAACTCCGAAACACATACTCCAGTTTTTAGGACTAGCTGGTTACTACAGAAGGTTCATCCAAGACTTTTCCAGAATAGCAATACCCTTGACTGCATTAACGCATAAAGGGAAGAAATTTGAATGGAATGATGAACAAGAGAAAGCGTTTCAGTTATTGAAGAAAAAGCTAACTACGGCACCTATATTGTCATTGCCTGAAGGGAATGATGATTTTGTGATTTATTGTGACGCATCAAAGCAAGGTCTCGGTTGTGTATTAATGCAACGAACGAAGGTGATTGCTTATGCGTCTAGACAATTGAAGATTCACGAACAAAATTATACGACGTATGATTTGGAATTAGGCGCGGTTGTTTTTGCATTAAAGACTTGGAGGCACTACTTATATGGGGTCAAAAGTATTATATATACCGACCACAAAAGTCTTCAACACATATTTAATCAGAAACAACTGAATATGAGGCAGCGTAGGTGGATTGAATTATTGAATGATTACGATTTTGAGATTCGTTACCACCCGGGGAAGGCAAATGTGGTAGCCGATGCCTTGAGCAGGAAGGATAGAGAACCCATTCGAGTAAAATCTATGAATATAATGATTCATAATAACATTACTACTCAAATAAAGGAGGCGCAACAAGGAGTTTTAAAAGAGGGAAATTTAAAGGATGAAATACCCAAAGGATCGGAGAAGCATCTTAATATTCGGGAAGACGGAACCCGGTATAGGGCTGAAAGGATTTGGGTACCAAAATTTGGAGATATGAGAGAAATGGTACTTAGAGAAGCTCATAAAACCAGATACTCAATACATCCTGGAACGGGGAAGATGTACAAGGATCTCAAGAAACATTTTTGGTGGCCGGGTATAAAAGCCGATGTTGCTAAATACGTAGGAGAATGTTTGACGTGTTCTAAGGTCAAAGCTGAGCATCAGAAACCATCAGGTCTACTTCAACAACCCAAAATCCCGGAATGGAAATGGGAAAACATTACCATGGATTTCATCACTAAATTGCCAAGGACTGCAAGTGGTTTTGCTACTATTTGGGTAATAGTTGACCGTCTCACCAAATCAGCACACTTCTTGCCAATAAGAGAAGATGACAAGATGGAGAAGTTAGCACGACTGTATTTGAAGGAAGTCATCTCCAGACATGGAATACCAATCTCTATTATCTCTGATAGGGATGGCAGATTTATTTCAAGATTCTGGCAGACATTACAGCAAGCATTAGGAACTCGTCTAGACATGAGTACTGCCTATCATCCACAAACTGCTGGGCAGAGCGAAAGGACGATACAAACGCTTGAAGACATGCTACGAGCATGTGTTATTGATTTCGGAAACAGTTGGGATTGACATCTACCGTTAGCAGAATTTTCCTACAACAACAGCTACCATTCAAGCATTGAGATGGCGCCGTTTGAAGCACTTTATGGTAGAAAGTGCAGGTCTCCGATTTTTTGGAGTGAAGTGGGGGATAGACAGATTACGGGTCCGGAGATTATACAAGAAACTACCGAGAAGATCATCCAAATTCAACAACGGTTGAAAACCGCCCAAAGTCGACAAAAGAGCTACGCTGACATTAAAAGAAAAGATATAGAATTTGAAATTGGAGAGATGGTCATGCTTAAAGTTGCACCTTGGAAAGGCGTTGTTCGATTTGGTAAACGAGGGAAATTAAATCCAAGGTATATTGGACCATTCAAGATTATTGATCGTATCGGACCAGTAGCTTACCGACTAGAGTTACCTCAACAACTCGCGGCTGTACATAACACTTTCCACGTCTCGAATTTAAAGAAATGTTTTGCTAAAGAAGATCTCACTATTCCGTTAGATGAAATCCAAATCAACGAAAAACTTCAATTCATCGAAGAACCCGTCGAAATAATGGATCGTGAGGTTAAAAGACTTAAGCAAAACAAGATACCAATTGTTAAGGTTCTATGGAATGCTTGTAGAGGACCCGAGTTCACTTGGGAGCGTGAAGATCAGATGAAGAAGAAATACCCGCATCTATTTCCAGAAGATTCGTCAACACCTTCAACAGCTTAAAATTTCGGGACGAAATTTATTTAACGGGTAGGTACTGTAGTGACCCGAACTTTTCCATGTTTATATATATTAATTGAGATTGATATTTACATGATTAAATGTTTCCAACATGTTAAGCAATCAAACTTATTAAGACTTGATTAATTGAAATATGTTTCATATAGACAATTGACCACCCAAGTTGACCGGTGATTCACGAACGTTAAAACTTGTAAAAACTATATGATGACATATATATGGATATATATATAGTTAACATGATACTATGATAAGTAAACATATCATTAAGTATATTAACAATGAACTACATATGTAAAAACAAGACTACTAACTTAATGATTTTTAAACGAGACATATATGTAACGATTATCGTTGTAAAGACATTTAATGTATATATATCATATTAAGAGATATTCATACATGATAATATCATGATAATATAATAATTTAAAATCTCATTTGATATTATAAACATTGGGTTAACAACATTTAACAAGATCGTTAACCTAAAGGTTTCAAAACAACACTTACATGTAACGACTAACGATGACTTAACGACTCAGTTAAAATGTATATACATGTAGTGTTTTAATATGTATTTATACACTTTTTAAAGACTTCAATACACTTATCAAAATACTTCTACTTAACAAAAATGCTTACAATTACATCCTCGTTCAGTTTCATCAACAATTCTACTCGTATACACCCGTATTCGTACTCGTACAATACACAGCTTTTAGATGTATGTACTATTGGTATATACACTCCAATGATCAGCTCTTAGCAGCCCATGTGAGTCACCTAACACATGTGGGAACCATCATTTGGCAACTAGCATGAAATATCTCATAAGATTACAAAAATATGAGTAATCATTCATGACTTATTTACATGAAAACAAAATTACATATCCTTTATATCTAATCCATACACCAACGACCAAAAACACCTACAAACACTTTCATTCTTCAATTTTCTTCATCTAATTGAACTCTCTCAAGTTCTATCTTCAAGTTCTAAGTGTTCTTCATAAATTCCAAAAGTTCTAGTTTCATAAAATCAAGAATACTTTCAAGTTTGCTAGCTCACTTCCAATCTTGTAAGGTGATCATCCAACCTCAAGAAATCTTTGTTTCTTACAGTAGGTTATCATTCTAATACAAGGTAATAATCATATTTAAACTTTGGTTCAATTTCTATAACTATAACAATCTTATTTCAAGTGATGATCTTACTTGAACTTGTTTTCGTGTCATGATTCTGCTTCAAGAACTTCGAGCCATCCAAGGATCCATTGAAGCTAGATCCATTTTTCTCTTTTACAGTAGGTTTATCCAAGGAACTTAAGGTAGTAATGATGTTCATAACATCATTCGATTCATACATATAAAGCTATCTTATTCGAAGGTTTAAACTTGTAATCACTAGAACATAGTTTAGTTAATTCTAAACTTGTTCGCAAACAAAAGTTAATCCTTCTAACTTGACTTTTAAAATCAACTAAACACATGTTCTATATCTATATGATATGCTAACTTAATGATTTAAAACCTGGAAACACGAAAAACACCGTAAAACCGGAT
Organism: Rutidosis leptorrhynchoides; assembly: GCF_046630445.1. NCBI lineage: Eukaryota > Viridiplantae > Streptophyta > Magnoliopsida > Asterales > Asteraceae > Rutidosis > Rutidosis leptorrhynchoides. Next base: position 653,384,070 of record NC_092334.1, on the reverse strand, counting down.
TTACGCCGTCGTAGTAACACCGCGGGCTGTTTTGGGTTAGTTAATTAAAAACTATGATAAACTTTGATTTAAAAGTTGTTATTCTGAGAAAATGATTTTTATTATGAACATGAAACTATATCCAAAAATTATGGTTAAACTCAAAGTGGAAGTATGTTTTCTAAAATGGTCATCTAGACGTCGTTCTTTCGACTGAAATGACTACCTTTACAAAAACGACTTGTAACTTATTTTTCCGACTAGAAACCTATACTTTTTTTGTTTAGATTCATAAAATAGAGTTCAATATGAAACCATAGCAATTTGATTCACTCAAAACGGATTTAAAATGAAGAAGTTATGGGTAAAACAAGATTGGATAAATTTTCTCATTTTAGCTACGTGAAAATTGGTAACAAATTTATTCCAACCATAACTTAATCAACTTGTATTATATATTATGTAATCTTGAGATACCATAGACACGTATACAATATTTCGACCTATCATGTCGACACATCTATATATATTTCGGAACAACCATAGACACTCTATATGTGAATGTTGGAGTTAGCTATACAGGGTTGAGGTTGATTCCAAAATATATATAGTTTGAGTTGTGATCAATACTGAGATACGTATACACTGGGTCGTGGATTGATTCAAGATAATATTTATTGATTTATTTCTGTACATCTAACTGTGGACAACTAGTTGTAGGTTACTAACGAGGACAGCTGACTTAATAAACTTAAAACATCAAAATATATTAAAAGTGTTGTAAATATATTTTGAACATACTTTGATATATATGTATATATTGTTATAGGTTCGTGAATCAACCAGTGGCCAAGTCTTACTTCCCGACGAAGTAAAAATCTGTGAAAGTGAGTTATAGTCCCACTTTTAAAATCTAATATTTTTGGGATGAGAATACATGCAGGTTTTATAAATGATTTACAAAATAGACACAAGTACGTGAAACTACATTCTATGGTTGAATTATCGAAATCGAATATGCCCCTTTTTATTAAGTCTGGTAATCTAAGAATTAGGGAACAGACACCCTAATTGACGCGAATCCTAAAGATAGATCTATTGGGCTTAACAAACCCCATCCAAAGTACCGGATGCTTTAGTACTTCGAAATTTATATCATATCCGAAGGGTGTCCCGGAATGATGGGGATATTCTTATATATGCATCTTGTTATTGTCGGTTACCAGGTGTTCACCATATGAATGATTTTTATCTCTATGTATGGGATGTGTATTGAAATATGAAATCTTGTGGTCTATTGTTACGATTTGATATATATAGGTTAAACCTATAACTCACCAACATTTTTGTTGACGTTTTAAGCATGTTTATTCTCAGGTGATTATTAAGAGCTTCCGCTGTCGCATACTTAAATAAGGACAAGATTTGGAGTCCATGCTTGTATGATATTGTGTAAAAACTGCATTCAAGAAACTTATTTTGTTGTAACATATTTGTATTGTGAACCATTATGTAATGCTCGTGTGTAAACAGGATATTTTAGATTATCATTATTTGATAATCTACGTAAAGCTTTTTAAACCTTTATTGATGAAATAAAGGTTATGGTTTGTTTAAAAATGAATGCAGTCTTTGAAAAACGTCTCATATAGAGGTCAAAACCTCGCAACGAAATCAATTAATATGGAACATTTTTAATCAATAAGAACGGGACATTTCATGGTACCACTATATGCAATACAAATATTTCCATCATGTGATTGATTTTGTACTTTGGCAGTATTCATATTAAAATTTCAACAAGATAAGCAAATAATGAGTAATATTTCAGCAAGATAATCAAATTATATTACCTGCAAACAAGTTACAATCCGCAGTACATAAAAATAACACCTAATAAACATACATGTGTTATGGCCTAAAATCATTTATATACGAGTGACACATAACAAACTAGGCATCTTAGAAAATTCATATCATTTAAGTCTAAGGTTGCTCAGGGTTTACTTAATCAAGGTTTTCAAAAGATTCACTCTCGTTTCTCTTTTGTGAATTCTTTGTAGGACTAAATAAGATGTTGGGATATTCAATAAATACTAGAGGTCATATAATAGGAAATAATATTGTATTAAAAAAAATAACATAGAATAATAATGTAAAAAGCTATGTTAAATATCCTTTATTTGTTTAATTATTGGACAGACTTACAATAGACTCATTATTTCAAAATCATGCATAGTGGAAGAGTAAAAAGTTAATATAGCTTCTTGAAAATCGTTTGCACGCCTATTACTTTTTGATTTAACCTTAATGAGTTCAATTTAATTTATATCAGTTTCTTAAGGGGTGCTACCATTTGGACCATCCATGTCCGAAAATGGATATAGGCCCAACTAAATTAGAGTGCAAGTACAAGTGCAGGTTCGGCAGTCAATGCCAACTTACTTTTTTTAACCGTTAGGCATTTACGGAGTATTACTTTTTACATTTTGATCCCCCTTTTTTAAAGTAAAATAATCATAAAAAAATCATACTTCGTAATATAAATACTCTGTATTATAATATTATAATATTAACTTGAAATAAGAGTGCAAATAATACAACCAAACCAACAAATATGATTCAAGCAATGACCCACGAATTTACATACCAAAAATAAACCCCACTAAAGCATACCTATTCATATTATTTTTCTACTTTGATTTTTTTATTATTAAAGCTTCAAACATAAGTGGTTGAAATATATTTAGACGGTATGTGCAATCAATCACTTTTACCCTAATTTTTTTCTTCCCGATGATGCACATTGTCCAATTATTAAATTGGAGAGGTCCAAATAAAAACAAAAACCACTGTCGTGTATATCATCCCTCAATTAGTGGGATTCTTGTCATATTTTCAATAACAATAGTCAAAGATTTAGAATAAATAGGTGATATGATTATGTAGAACAGGATAGTAATTATTTACATGACAAAACTAGGCAGGCTAGAGTTGTATATACATACCGATTCTGTAAAGGAACGGGGGCAACGAGCATTTTTTCTTTTTTATGGTATCAGATATCTCCTTTCTTCTATTAATTCTCCTCACCTATTTCACATCTATTATTTTTACATTCCAATTGGGGTTCACTCCCTCTCTTATATGTCCCTTTCACTTTCTCACCAAATACAAAACAAAACGTGAGCAGATCATAGATTAGGAGCAAACCAAGTCACAAATTAGAATCTAAATATGGGTTTTGATTCCAAAGGTGCCATATGTTGATGGTGGCAGGGAAGAGCATGATCGTCCTCTGGAGCTGCAACACTGTATATTTCAACCGTGAGGTAGCTACTCCGGTGGTGATATGATGGTGTATAAATAAATGTAAGTAACCATAAATAGATGGTTGATAACATAAATATAAATGTTAGATAACATAAATGTAAATGTTAGTATACATAAATAAATGTTAGATAACATAAATGTAAATGTTAGTATACATAAATAAATGTTAGATAACATAAATGTAAATGTTAGTATACATAAATAAATGTTAGATAACATAAATGTAAATTAGACGACAATGTCGACCATATATCATTTAGGTGGTATAACCGATCATATATTAGTTAGGTGGCAGAGCCAACCATATTTAGTATAAATGTTGAGATAATCGTGCTGATAACGTGTTTAATTTTAATAGTATATAACTACCTTTAGTAGCCAATGCTCTAATTAAGAACTTGTAGTATTATAAGAATGGAGAAAAGCTTCAGAAGTAAATTGAAATATTGGTGTACATACTAATTACAATCGATCACATATTTATAGTACAATAATTCACTGTGAAGTTAGGTGGAACAGTAATATCCGAGAGTTTCATCCACCAAATTTGTTGATGTACTAAATTTACTTTATCAAAAGCGTCGGCCACTTTATCAAAAGTCTGTGACTTATAACAAAAAGAACATTTTTATGATTCATATCAATATCATTGGAAAGAAGACACATTATAAGTCCATGACCACATTCATTGGTCCATGGCCCATCATTATATATTCATGGCCGCATTTGCGTAAGCCCATCACATTATATACATGATATTTGCTAAGAATTCAAGATTAAGACCGTGATGAGAAAGATCATATCGAACAGTAAAGGCAAATGATAATGGATTATATATGCTCTCAACGCCAATCGGAGAAGAACTGAGAAGACTTTGAAAGGCAATAAACTTAAAGAAATTTTATGCGTAGTACTGTATGTTCAGATAGCCCGATCAACTATCTAGAACATGAGATACGGTCGTAAACGTAAAAATTTCTTTAAAAGTAAGAAATAAAACAATTATTCTTACGACAAAATATTCATATTTTTATTCGGCCGAGGATTTTTTAATCAGGTGACGCAAAGTTGTGTGTCATCCCTGCCCTCATAAGAGATATCTAGTCTCGGTGGCAGAAGTTCAATCGTAAACAAAAGGTTGAAAGGCACGGTTTAACAACCGTAATATAGCCGCCAAATAGATTGTAGATTTAGAACCTACGAAATGTCGACGATAAGCAAAATTACAAGAACTAGTTCTTTCGACTTGAAGTCGAGCAAATAAATCTTTGACAAAAATTCAAAGTACTACTCTTAAGCCGCACAATACATTAGCACAAAACACACAATGAAAAGGAACAAAGGCAAATTTCAGTGTATAGTCGTTCAAGAGTTCTCCGGCTAGAACAAAAATCTCAAAGACATAAATCAGGCCGCCTAACGTATTGCGTAAGCCCTAAAGGCAGCTTTCTCTGCTTAAGCCCTTAAACATAAAACATAAGGAATAAACATATCATGTCAGCGTACAGCACAAAGATAGTCACATGATCTTCTTATGAAGTTAATGGTATATCCTAGGGGATACATGCATTAAAGCATCATTTTTTATACAGAAAAATGGATCAAAGAGCACAAAAGATAACAATATTTGGCGGTTTCTATCATTTGCCGTCCAGCGTATATCAGCTTCTATTCTTAAGCCCTTTTACTAGGCGTGTGAACAGCACGCAGCCACGTCAGCCACACCAAAGTCGGTTCTGGATATTTCGCATAACAGAATTAATCAGCGATTGACACGTGTATTCTGAAAATTTCGGACATTCTACGCCTATAAAAAGACCGTTTGGGTCACCACATTTGACATCTAAACTTCAGTCAGAGAGAAGTACACTTTCTCTCTCACACAGTTCTTTCTCACTCTAAACGCACATTAGCCGCTTAGCAGCAATACGCTAGACGGATCAATTACATATTGATCCCCAGATTGATTGAGGCCACCCCACGGATCACTCATCCGTGTTCCGGGCCTGCAGAGATTATTTCTCGAGGGCAAACATCAGTCGGCATCATACGCTCAACGTAAAGCAGTTATTGTATTGCACTGGTACCTTACAACTGCTACATGGAAAATCGTACCAACATAAGTTAATCAATCATAAAGTGATACAAGTTCCCGAATATACATTTAATCAGGCATATGACTCAGTTGCTTCATACATGACATTATTTGCCAACATTAAAAAGCCTACTACATACTCAAGTTCGAGTTATTTTGAAGATCATTAAAAGACATATCATTTAGGTACCAGATAACAGCATAATTATGTTCCCAAGGCAGAAAAAGCACTTGTTTCTTTTTAAGTTTAATATGTTTATTTTTTGCAAAAATAAACACATCAAACTGGGGGGACTTAATGGTGTATCCTATGGTCTACACGCATAAAATTAAAGTTGTGGAGCTACGAGTTACAGACGTTTTGGCTTTTGAATCACTTAAATCCGACTTTGTATGACAAAGTTATGCCCAAATTAGTGAAGACACGTAAGTTGCTAGGGTTTTAGCATTAATCGGGCCCAAGAAGTAGCCCAGGAAGCTTCCTTACCAGCCAAAGATTTGCCTATAAATAGAGGAGTTCCCCACCTCATTTGGACATCAGAGGAGAGATCAGACGCTCCACTTTCTCTCTCACACACACTTTCTCTCTCTAGAATTCATCTGTCATCCGCCCAGCTCCAAGGCACGTGACCTCATCCTCTCAGCTCCAAGGCACGTGACTTCATCCTCCCAGCTCCAAGGCACGTGATCTCAGTCGCCCAGCTCCAAGGCACATGACCTCAGCCGCCCAGCTCCAAGACAAATGATCTCAGCCGCCCAGCTCCAAGGCACATGACCTCATCCGCTCAGCTCCAAGGCACACTACACATCTCATGTCGCTGGACACTACACATCATTTTCTCATATATGACTCAGCAATATATTTTATCACTCAGGATACATGCAAAACATACGTAATCCCTATTTTAAGATTGACTTAAGCCACACCATGGTTTTAGACCATGATTCGCGTCTGCAGGGATTCGTCCCGAGGGTAAACGTAAATCGGCAAACTACTCCTCACATGGTTCATTCTACCTTGCAGTATGTATATACCTAATCTCTAGTAGAGAAATACGTACTAACAGGGGTCGGGAAGTAATTAACGTGGTCTCGAAGACGTAATTTTGTTGTCTGGTTATAGCTTAGTGCCTTTTGACGATTAGTTTTGTTCATAGTTTGTTTGTGTTGGAAAGTCATTATATCAACTCATTCAATTGATGCTGTTATTGATTAATTATTGATAAACAAATCTAATGATACTTGTTGTTGACATAAATATAATAAATATAATAATAATAATGAGTTATCCCTTTGATTTTGCATTGAATTTGGTATCTGTCGTTAAATGTGTTGTTGATATTTAATTACCAAATTCAAGTTCTTGAATTCTTTTTAAGTACTGTTGTATTTCTAAACAGATAATTCTAATTATTACATGTAAATTTTAAAGTTAAATTTTGGATTAACTGTTGGAATAAGAAACCATGTATTGCAAGTGTTTGACAAAATCTCAGTGTGAGATTTCATTGTAAGAAATTGATTAATTAAAACCACTTCTTATTTTATCCCCAATGCAGTCATTTTCAGGTATAATGCCCCTGTTATATCTTCAATACTAAGTCGATAGTTCAACAGATTAACAAATTCCGATTTTTTTAAATAAAAAATAAGCGTTTATAGGTCAGTAATTTTGATACACACTTTGATTCCAAATATGTTTTCACTTACCAACGTTCAGTAACTAAATTTAGTAAAATTGACTAATTTATAAATAAATTTAAATGCCTGAACTAGAAACTATATATTTCATACAATAAGTGAAACAAGGTATGAAGATAACAGATGTTTATAACTCCACCCCGATAATACTGGACCAGCAATTCATTCCCGTCTATTAAGTCCATGAAAAAACCGATGCTTTCTCCTTCGTGAATGCTGTTTTGATTCCCTTGACATGACATACGGAATAAAATGCACCTATTGCAACAATAATCCCAGTTAATTAAATAAATTCACGATGTTCAAAATTTTGCATCAGTGATGAATTTTGATAGATGAAACAGTTGATAAAAGTACCTGAGAGTGATTACGCACGCCGTGATCTTGTAGTCTTGCATCATCATTTAGAAGCTTCTCGTTGTGAAATGAGAGACAAAAATTTCGCCACACATGCTTCCTGAAAACAAAAAAATAAAAAATAAAAAAATAAAAAAATAAAAAAAAAAATGAGAAAGTACCAAGCAGACAGGGCATTTGTTAAGTTATAACGAAAAGGGGAAATTATAACTAGCACATTAGAGGTAGCAATTTCAACCCACTTAATGGAAAACACCTCAATTTACATTGTATTTGATGAATAATGTTTCAAGCAGGTTACATTTAAAGATCAGGTAAAGATGCATCATGATATGTAGTGACCCGAACTTTTCCATGTTTATATATATATATTAAATGAAATTGTTATTTACATGATTAAGTGTTTTCAACATGTTAAGCAATCGAACTTGTTAAGACTTGATTAATTGAAATAGGTTTCATATAGACAATTGACCACCCAAGTTGACTGGTGATTCACGAACGTTAAAACTTGTAAAAAAAACTATATGATGACATATATGTGATGACCCGGGAATTTCCGACTAAATTTAAACTTAATCTTTATATGATTTCTATACGATAAGCAAAGTATGTAATGTTGGGTCTAGAAAATCTTGAAACGATGTTCATATATTCAATTGACTTTCGACTGTTCCCGATGATTCACGAACCATTGCTTGTAAATATGTGGATATATATAAATATGTGTATATATAAATATATGTATAATATATATAATAACATGAACATTAATAAACTATTATATACATTTATTGTTATAAATAAATATGTACAATAAAATACATTGTAATAAAAGCTATTATTTTATATGTATATTCCTTGTATATATATATATTGTAAAATTAAATTTAATCATTTAATATATATTAATGTGCGTAGTAAATTTTGTTATTTAAAACTGGTTATATATATACATAGTGTATATTAAATATAATTAATTTTGAGCTTAAATGGTAAATGTCTGTAAAAGTTATTCCAAAATTTGTTTTAAATATAAATATAAATTATAAATATATTAAATATAAATTTTGTTTATTTATTTTTAAAATAGGTCTAATATATATATAAGAAGTTTTAAAATAAAAGTTGTTTCAAAATTTGATTAAAAATATAATAGTTTTGATGAATATTTTTTTTACCATTTCAATCTAAGTTTTTGTACTCCGTACATATAAATTGGAACAGAAAATAAATAAAGTTCGAACCTTTTTGATCAGGTTTCAAACAGGTAATGAGTGAAATAATTAAATATGTTTAATTTAAATTTTTGAGATTTTTAGGAACACTTTTATCTGTTAACTGTTTAGCAATGGACACGATATATCATTCGATGTAAATGTGTCGGCAGAAGAAAACAATATTACTGGCTGCTTACTATTTGCAATTCATGAAACACGTTTGATGACTCATAATATTAATATTATATTTATTCTTCTACCTAACACATATATATCTATATCTAATATCTACTTATGCATTGAGAGTTTGGATCAAACACTTCACAGCCATAACCTTAATCACCACACCCAAGCCTATTTTTGGTTCAGTTTAAACTCGCCCAAGAACACCATGAACCCGCTACTAATTTCATCGAACCTTCACTACACCATGATCACCATAACCCTACCACCTAAATATCACCTTTCTTATTTTGATCACCATCTTTAAACCACTTGTGCTACTATATTGTTATCACTGTTTTACAACCGAGAACAACCACCATCGTCACTCTTGTTAACCACCGGTTACACCCATTTGAACCACCACTTCACCACCCCACAAACCATCGACAAACACCCACATCATCATCTTTTCTCTCTTACTTCCTTCTTTCTTTTGCACGACACCACTCCCTACATGGCCAAGACAATCACCATATAACCATCGAAGCCTATTTGTCCTTGTTTCTGTTGTTGATGTAAACAACACAAAACCCTCACTTTTCTTTTTGTTGTTAATTTTTTTTTTAACCCATCACCTACTCAACATACGATCGAGAACCCCAACAATCATTATCATCGTTATTTTTTTTCCATATTCGAATTGTAGCAGCAAGTTTATTATCTCATTAATATTCGAATTATTGTTGCTATCATATATATGTCAATTTTTGTTAACCTACTGTTCGATAACCATCGTCACATAATCACTTGTTCGAAGCTTTCCTGAAAGATGTCGGAGGAGAGAGAGAGAGATTTCTGATGATGATTACAAGATGATGGAGGCGATAAACAACAATGGTGAATGATTTAATATTAATAATACGTATGATGATGAAACCGAAAATCCTTGTTTTGAAATTGGACTGCTACTACATGTTACTATTAGATGAGATAAAAAGAAGGAACATGTTTTCTTGTCTGCCACTGCCATCGTTTATTTCTTAGGCTAAACTTAAACCACTTAAGTTTAATTAATGGACTTTAGCATTGTCATATTGGACTACCTTATTTATTATCTATTTTAGCCGAGAATTGGGTGAGTGTTGGGCCGAGATTCAATGGGTCATTGAATCAATTAATGGACTCCATCAATTTTAGGCCTGATTAGTTGTACTTGGGTTTCTTTTAATTAGTTATAGGACTAATCATAAGTGGGCAGGGGTGTGACGACCCGGAAATTTCCGACTAAATTTAAACTTTATCTTTATATTATTCTGACACGATAAACAATGTTTGTTAAGTTAAATCTCAAGGATTTTAAACTATATTTATACATTCATTTAAACCTCGACTAAATTCCAATGATTCACGAACCATTAAATGAACATATATGAATATGTATGTATATGTGTATATGTTATAAATTGAAAATGTCAACAAAGTATTTAAAAGTATAATGCTTTATATGAACGTATTTGTTTCAATATGATTATCGACGAAATTAAAAAAAAAAATATATTAAATGATTGAATTATCAGAAACATTGAATTATGATTACAAGTCTCTGTTGAGAGGTCCACTATGATTTGAAAAATCTATTCCTCTTAACGATATTCAGAATAATTTGTAAAGCTATTTATAAATAAAAATAAAAAGTGTCATTTACGAAAGTTAGACAAAAGCTAGTGGAGAATTGGTTTCCATAATATTCTATTAATCTATTTTCAAACGTACAAAAACGTTTTCAGTTTAAAAAGAACTTTATTATTAAAACGTATATAACTTTTATAAATATCTAGAATCACTTTTGACAACTCATTACTTAACCAGTATAATAAATATAACGATATTTATATTTTATTTCATTAAATATATATAACGATTTAAATTAATATTATATATATTTATACGCGTATTATATATACATAGTTTTTATACTTTTACTATACTTTAACTTTACCTTTACTTTACTTTTACTTTACTTTAACTTTAATAATTCACTTTAATAATTCATACTTTAATAATTCACTTTAATAATTCATACTTTATTAATTCACTTTAATAATTCATACTTTAATAATTCATACTTTAATAATTCACTTTAATAATTCATACTTTAATAATTCACTTTAATAATTCATACTCTAATAATTCACTTTAATAATTCAAAAATCTATTATAAATATAATTCAATAGGTTTCATTATTTTATAGAAACTTAAAAATATATTTCTCTAAACTCTCTCAATCGATTTACATATATATATATATATATATATATATATATATATATATATATATATATATATATATATATATATATATATTTGCTCTGTATTATTTCAAGATATTATTAGTATACATAAAATATTACGACGGAGTGATGTCCGAGTGATTTCAAAATAGTTTTTTGAATGAGTCGAAGCTAAGGAAATTATGGGTTATAGCTATGGAGGTGATGGGTATGGTTCATGGGTATGCTCGTGAGGTCAATCTAGTGTTTATCATCTCCGTTGCGTCTACGTACTTTCCTGCAATATTGAATCTCAATATTGATACGTTCGTGAATCCGAGGCCAACCTTGCACTTGTTAAATGACGTTATATGTATTTTTACTACGAAATACAGTATGGTATTAAAGAAATCTTCCGCTGTGCATTAGCTCATTTTAAGGATATTACTTGGAGTCATTCATGGCATATTTTGAAAGACGTTGCATTCGAGTCATTGAGTTCATCAAGATTATTATTATGTCAATTATAGTTGGATGTATTATGAAATGGTGTGCATGCCGTCAACTTTCGTTGTAAAGAAAGTTTGTCTTTTAAAAACGAATGCAATATTTGTAAAATGTATCATATAGAGGTCAAAATACCTCACGATGTAATCAACTAATGTGAATCGTTTATAATGTATATGAACGGGTCCTTTCAGTTGGTATCAGAGCGGTGGTCTTAGCGAACCAGGTCTGTATTAGTGTGTCTAACTGATAGTCGTTAGGATGCATTAATGAGCCTGGACTTCGACCGTGTCTGCATGTCAAAAGTTTTGCTTATCATTTTTGTCGGAAATTGCCTGCTTATCATTCTTAGTCTAGACACGTCTTACTGCATTGATTGCATGAATAGTGTATAGACAAAATTCATATCTTAGCGTATCTGTTACTGTAAACTTTGCCTGACATATCCCGTAATTTCCTCCGTAATCTACGAAATCTTTTGCGCTATATATATAGATATTCTATGTAATTAGAATACCACTCGATAGCCGAAAAATCATTTCATATCGAAAAATTCTTTATTCAATCGAACTAAATGGAATTCGTCATTAGTTCAAGTCCCTCGAATTCCGATATGGAATCCCACTCAAGCTCCGAAAGCAGTGTGACCGGAATGGATCAACCAATTAGCCATCATCTATTCTGGATGAATTGGGGATAGGTTCGTAGCCTCCTCAATAATTGGAGACAAGAAGAAGGTGATCCCTTCCATCCACCACATTGCCCTCTTGGCAATGAACCTGAAGCACTTACCGGCGAACCGGTCCGAAACACCATTTTCTCTCTCATTTTCAGAGTATCTCGTCACAATTATATACTACATCAAATTCTAGATTTTATTTATCCGCTCGTCCGAACCGACAATCACCCCGGTGTAATAGAAGAAGTCAACGAGCTTCGCGCTCGAGTAGTGGCTTTAGAGAATATGGTGCAAGGGTTACAAACACCAACAAATAACGAAGTATTAATTCATAATTTCAATTTTATTGAATAAATACTCCGTAAAAGTTATGTAATTTCTAAAGTCTTTAGGGATTATTCAGTTCTAGTTTCAACCATAAATCAAATGAGTTTAATTTAATATTAACTTATTAAATCTATGTTACATCTGAAGAAAATATGCACATATATATTTTCATAAAGACTGTAATAAAATTTTGTTGTACAAAATATTAATTGTGAAATTTTTTTTTAACGGGTAGGTAATACCCGAGAGATATATAAATTCACAATTAATATATTACATTTTTCGAATCTGATTAAGCAAATCATTAACTATACTTCCAAAATCTCACAACAATATACATTCTTGTATAGAAATCAAAACAACCATTCTCACCCAAATTTGATTACGCATTCTGATTTTGACAAATCAAAATCCAAGTCATGATTTAACAGAAGACATCACTCTTAGATTCCTACATCTTTCAAAGCTATACTTTGACTTCAAAACCGTGTTAGAACATCATATGTATATTAACGATTACAAACTGTGTTCAAACTCTCCGAAGTTTTCGAAGACACTTCAAACAATGAACAATCGAGATGATGATCCAACCACATATTACCCACATTTATGTACCTAAAAAGCTCTCGAAGCCAAAGTCATAGTTCGACGCGTATCCGTGTCAGACCCTTTGGCATTTATTAGTTAAAATGACTTTTCAATTCCTTTTCAAAGTAAACAGTTTTGTCACAGCTCCAGCAAGTCAACTTCGACTTTTCAGTCGAACTAGTCTTACTATAACCTCGATAGATACGTTGCCCTTTCGTCATCGTTACTGGGGACCTTTCATATCTCGCCACCTTAGCAATAAACTTACCAACAACTTCAATTATCTTTGACTTTTCGACAAATCATTATATTTATTGAAATCACATCATTTACTCATTCGCATCTTGTAACGAGAATTGTCATACGAATCATCGAAAAACAGTAACCAGTATTTTGAAATCTCGCAGCATGTCTACACCAACAGTTATATGCGTACGTAAAACGTCTATCTCCTGGACTTACATACTTTGAATGTGAAGTTCTGAAAAATATTTTGAACTGCAAAGTAGTTCTTAAAATGCTGACGAAGCATCAAAAACTGTAAACGATCTTAACAGTAAAAAGTTTGATGACAAAGAATAGTAAGGTGGTAAAGCTGAGAAAAAGAGAAGGTTTGGAACTGGAAAACGGATTGAACAGACTATGAAGGAGGCTGTGGACAAATCACACAGACTAAATCTGCCTTCAAAGAATCCAAATGATTCAGTGCCTGCTAAAGTCATTAACGAATACCTTACTCTTTATTCTAAACCTTTACAGACAAATCTTCATCATCATCCATCAATATTAGAAATTCTAAGATATTATCATATCTTTCATTATAAATATCCGCGATATTTCTGAAGATATTTTCACAACTAATCTTATCTGAAGTCATTTATCTCTTTGCGCTATCAGTGTTACATCATATAAGAAACTATTAGTTTCTATATTCTATAAACTTTCGAGTTTAAATTATGAATGTTTTGAAGTAGTGTTGGGAACTGAAGCATGAGTTAGTATAATATAATGACACTTGATCAACGTGATTATATTACAGTAAGTCATGCCGGGTTTCTAATGGGACATGACGATTCACAGACCATGCCGTCATCATGTTCCATGTTACACGACTCTTGTATTCTATTTAATCTCTAAAAATATCAAGAATATATTTTCTTGATGATTCGGTCTTTTCAGGGTATTCTGGTAAATTAACAAATTAAGATCGTGCCATTACCATTTCCTTCTTAGAACATTAACTATGTTCATTCTGAAATTCATATCTGCGAATACTGGACCATTACAAACGTTGCTTAATCGCAAGAAGAAGAAACAAAAGGACAAAACTCCAAAATAGAAATTGGAGTATAAATCGCAGCAAATAGAAGGGAGCATTAACTGTGGATGTCAATGATTATAGAAGACAAAAGCAGGGGCTTTGAAATATAAGGGAAGATATAAAACCCAACAACCACCCAAAAAATTATAAACCGTATATATCGATGCATATAGCAATATAAAGACACGGAAGAACTAAAAATACTATAAAACCGAGAGTATAGTAGAAGTAAATAGATTCTTCATGAGGCAGATGAAAAAGAAGAACGACAGATATGAAAGTGAGGAGTATATCGAGAATCAGTACTGGATGAAGCATATTGACAAATACTTTAAAATATGAGTTGAGGGAGAAAGAATAGAAGGTGTGAGTTGTAAGGAAACGAAGGAGGTGGATTTATAGTGAAATACCCGACGGAGAAATCAAGATGGATTATCGTATTAATTCAAAGAGAATCATAATCTCCTTAATCACCGAAGCATCAAATCCAACATAGATTACAAAGATTTTCTTTAAATTCGGAGATCAATTGTGATGACGTCAAAAGATATGACGAATCACTATTATCTTATTTCCTTCATTTACGATAACTTCCCTCATGCGTGATATCGCATATTTCATATGCGTTTTCCTTAGCGATATCGGGTACATTTTGGTCCTTTTGGATACGATTTGGAGTTATTTTGGTTAAAGTTGTGAAAGTTTGAGTTCCAAGACCAAGGAGGTTAAATTTGAGGTTATTTGATGGTTTTGGATGTTTTTCGATGTTAACAAGTGAAAAGGTTTGGTTCGATTCGAGTTTTGGTGTTTAAAGTAAGTTTTTAAGCTCGTTTCAGCATTTTTCAGCATGGAGCGCCGCTCCAAAACATGGCGCGCCGCGCCAATAAACAGGAAATAAAGGTCGAGCATTTCAGAAGTTCAAGGATCAGATCCCAGTTATTCGGCGCGCCGCGCGGGGGTCCTGGCGCGCCGCGCGACCTTCAGCCCGGGTTCAGAAATCTCCACGTATTTAAGCCCGAAAAATACCCTAATGTATCATTATCGTATCCAGACGAATTCCAGCCACTTTTTGACGAACTTAGGTGATTTTTGGAGATCTTCAAGGTCATTCTAAGGTACCAATCATTCCGGGAACAAGTCTCGATTCGTTTATCTTTCAGGATTCAATCTTTGATTAGTTTTATCTCTTTGTTATCAACAATGAATTTCTCTATTTCTTTTATTGTTATTTTGGTTTTAGCCATGATTGTAGGCTAAGCTTTTAATGTTTGTCTAGATTGAATATTTGCAAGTGTTTGGATGATACTTTGATGTTTTATTAATTGATGCATGATAATTATGAGTTTTGATTAAGAACCATTCTTGTGGGTGTTGATTATTGTTACTAGGTTGATTAGTGAATCTTGTTTGAACAAAGGGAACCCTGTTTCAATTTAGTGATCTAATTTCCAATTGATTTGTCTTAACCGATTGGGTGCTTACTGGACCAAGGGGGTAAACCGGGTAACGTAATTGAACAAAATAGGGGTGAATTGTGTGGAGCGAACGCGTAACCAATTGCATCTTAATCTTATAATTAGCTAGTTACTAAGTCACAAACGAAAGATGGTATTTGGTGAAAGGGAACCCTAAGCCAATTAATCCTAGTTTGACGTGTTTGCTAAAAGAGAACTCTGGGTAAACCGACTCTGTAATTGCGTGCATTGATTAATAGAACTAGTGCTTAATAACAAATCATCCAACACTGCGAATAGGATATCTAGGCGAACATTCTTCTATCCATTGAATTCCAATATCTTTATTTTCCCATTGAGTCTGTATTTCTTTTATCTAAACTTAAAAATCCAAAAATATTGTCTTTTACTTTTAAAGCTATCTTGATTTGGCTAATCGTTAAATAGCCGCAAAACAAACTATCTCGTAATTTCAATTTTCATAGTTTAACTTAGTTTACTTTTATTAGTTTCAAACTTAATTCTCACGTTAATACTGTCCTTGGAACGATACTTGGAATTACCATTTTTATACTATTACACGATCGGGTACACTGCCCGTAAGTGTGTAGTAATCTTTAACAAGGCATATTTCCAGAGATAATTTATATACTAGATTTCACACATCAAGTTTTTGGCGCCGCTGCCGGGGACAGTTGTGTTGAAAATTAAGTTTGAAAATTAAGTTTGTTTTTAGTTAATTTTAACTGTTTATTTTATTTTAATTCTAATTGAGTCGGTGCGTTTAATCGGTTTGTTAGCTGTGTTCTTGCAGTTACAGGTAGTGCATGCCACACACGCGTTCTTCAAGTTCTCCGATTTTAACACCATTTGACGAGCCTGAAAGAGAGTTGTTCAAAGCCTTAAGTCAAGAGCAAAAGTCTAAAGTGGATTCTTCACCGTCTTCGAGTGAAGTTGTAGTCAATTTGTTCAGTAACAACGATATTGTGGTGCCCGAAACACCACCAGAAGTTAACTCAGAAGAAGATTCTTACGTTTTGTCTGACACTTCAGATACTGAAGAAATGGCTGAAGAACCACCTCGTCCTCAGACTATGGCAGAAAAGTTGAAGGCCACCCGAGGAGGCCAAGGCAATTCGATTACTCAGCCGAATATTACTCAGCCTTTTCAAATTACAGGGCCGATCCTGAATTTGATTTCTTCTGATTGCCGATTCTATGGCAAAGATACCGAGGATGCTAACGAGCATCTTCGTAATTTTAATGATGTTTGTAACTTGTTTAAACTACATGAGGTTGCCGACACTTCAATCAAGACAAGGCTTTTCCCTTGGACTCTTAAGGGAGAAGCTAAGAGATGGTTAGATAAGCAACCAGAGGGTACTATTACATCTTGGGAGACTTTGGAAGATAAGTTTTTGTCAAAGTTTTTCCCTGCATCTCGAGCTGCTCGACTTCAAGCAGATATTTCTCAATTTAGACAAAAGAGCAGTGAGACATTGTTTGATGCTTGGGACCGTTTTGCTACTTTGTTACGCTCGTGTCCGCAACACGGGTTGAATGATTTACAGAAGGTTCAGATTTTCTACAAAGGTTGTGATATTCCTACGCGTCAGAGTATTGATCAAGCTGCAGGTGGTACGTTAATGGATAAGACTGAAGAAGAGGCGTTAGAGATCATTGAAAAGCAAGCTGCTTATTCTCATGAGTGGCATCAGGATCATGAATCTTACCCTTCAGCTTCAGTTAAGAGAACATAGACTACAGGTACAGGTGCTTATGATGATTTTGGGTCTTTCAGTGCTAAGTTGGATTCGTTTGGTAGGAATTTGGAGAAGATGAACAAGGATATTCATGGTATGAAGGTTGGTTGTGAATACTGTGGAGGTTTGCATCTGGGCAAAGATTGTGATGTGGGTTTGACTATGAATCAGAAAGAAGAGATCAACTATATTAGTCAGCAGAATAACAATCAGTTTCAGGGACGTGCTCAGTTTGCTAGGAATTTCAATAATCCTTATAATCCGCAAGGTAATCAGGGTTCGAGGTTCCAACCGGGTTCTAGTGGAGGTTTTCAGCAGCAAGCTCCCAGTTATTTTCAGAAACCACAGGTCGAAGAGAAAAAGTCCAACCTTGAGGCTATGATCGAGAAGTTAGTAATATCTCAGACTCAACTTGTCACTACCGTTACTCAGAATAATGAAAAGAATGACCAAATGTTTCGAAATCAACAAGCAGCTATTCATAATCTTGAACAGCAGATTGGTCAACTTGCTAATAAGAGTAGTGAGAGGAAACCGGGAGAGTTACCGAGCAAGACGGATACTAACCCGAAAAACGGGCATGTTAATGCTATCACCACCCGAAGTGGTTTAGCATATTATCCACCGAGGAAGCCCGACGAGTATGATTTGAGGGTACCGTTAGTTAATGATAGTGAGCCGGTTGTTGAAAGTGAACCGGAAAGGAAAAAGGAGCCGGAACAGGTGGCTGAAAAAGTTGTTAAGGAACCGGTTACTGTTGCTGCTAAACCGGTAGTTAGAGAGTATCAACCACCGCTCCCATTCCCGAGGAAACAGCGATTGGAGAAGCTAGAGGCCGAAAAGTCCAAGTTCATGGACTTGATTAAAAAAGTTAACATAAATATGCCTTTTATTGATGTTATTGCAGGTATGCCTAAGTATGCGAGGTTTCTCAAAGATTTGGTGACTAACAGGCAGAAGCTGAAGAACGTGTCTTCAGTCAGGTTGAATGCCGCATGCTCAGCGGTTGTTGCAAACAAGCTTCCCGAGAAGCTTGAAGATCCTGGAAGTTTTACCATTCCTTGTTTACTTGGTAATTTGGACTGTATGAGGGCTTTGGCGGATTTGGGGGCTAGCATTAATTTAATGCCTTATTCTATTTACTTAAAGCTAGACCCCGGGGAGTTAAAACCCACGCGTATGGCTGTGCAGCTAGCTGACCGCTCTATTAAATTCCCTCGTGGAATCATAGAGAATATGCTAGTGAAGACCGGGTCGTTAGTTTTTACGGCGGATTTTGTGATTTTGGATATGGAAATGGATGAAAGGATTCCACTAATTTTGGGTCGGCCATTCTTAAATACTGCTAGGTGTATGATTGATGTGTATGGCCAAAAGCTGACCCTTAGGATAGATGATTTGAGTGCAACATTCTCAATCGACCATGCTTTAAAATACCCTGGCTACACTGATGATACATGTTATTTTCTTAACACTGTGAATGTCCAGTCTGAGTTTTTGCAGGAATTCCCAGAGTTACAGGGTTCAGGAGAATGCTCATTGGTTGAGATTGATGAGGATGTGCAGGTTGAGGAGGTGGATATTTTAACCACCTTGATGGAAAACGGCTATGAGCCGACTGAAGAGGAGTTCAAAGAACTCGAACGTGATTCAAATTACCGGAGCAAGTCTTCAATTGAAGAACCTCCCGAGCTTGAATTGAAGCCACTTCCAGATCATTTGGAATACGCTTACTTGCATGAGGAATCTAAGCTTCCGGTAATTATTTCTTCTTCTCTTTCAGCAGGTCAGAAAACTGAGCTTGTAACCATGCTAAAGGCCCATAAACCGGCCATTGCATGGAAGATTCATGACATTAAGGGTATTAGTCCCTCCTATTGCACCCACAAAATCCTAATGGAGGATAACTCCAAACCTGTGGTGCAACGCCAAAGGAGGTTGAACCCGCACATGTAAGATGTCGTGAAGAAAGAGATCATAAAGCTCCTTGATGCAGGTCTGATTTACCCGATTTCTGACAGTCCATGGATTAGCCCGGTACACTGTGTACCTAAGAAAGGTGGTATGACTGTTACCACCAATGATAAAAATGAGTTAATTTCCACCCGGACTGTCACGGGGTGGCGTGTTTGTATCGACTACCATAAGTTGAACGACGCCACACGTAAAGACCACTTCCCGCTATCTTTCATGGATCAAATGCTAGAGAGGTTGGCGGGAAACAGTTTCTATTGCTTTCTCGATGGTTTCTCGGGCTATTTTCAAATTCCTATCTCGCCCGAGGACCAAGAGAAGACTACTTTCACGTGCCCGTATGGAACGTTCTCCTATCGACGCATGCCCTTTGGCCTTTGCAATGCTCCGGCTACTTTTCAAAGGTGCATGATGGCCATATTCCATGACATGATAGAAGATTGCATGGAGGTGTTCATGGATGACTTCTCGGTCTTCGGTGACACTTTCGATTCATGCCTTCTTAATTTAGAAAGGATGTTGGTCAGGTGCGAAAAATCCAATCTTGTGCTCAACTGGGAGAAGTGCCATTTCATGGTTCAAGGGGGCATAGTTCTCGGGCACAAGATTTCTAAAAACGGTATAGAGGTGGATCCCGCAAAGGTTACCACTATTAAGAACCTTCCACCTCCTACCGATGTTAAGGGTGTTAGGAGTTTTCTCAGGCACGCCGGTTTTTACCGGCGATTCATTAAAGATTTTTCTAAGATTGCCAACCCGATGAATAAACTCCTTGAAAAGGACACCCCGTGGAACTTCTCCGATGAGTGCCAAAAGGCATTCGAGCTTTTGAAGGAGAAACTCATCAATGCGCCAATCATAATTGCTCCGAATTGGTCCCTTCCATTCGAGCTTATGTGCGATGCATCTGATTTCGCTGTTGGCTCAGTTTTGGGTCAAAGGGTCGAGAAACATTTCCGACCCATCTACTATGCAAGCAAGACCTTGCAAGGAGCGCAATTAAATTATACTACCACTAAAAAAGAGCTCCTTGCGGTGGTTTTTTCGTTTGATAAGTTCCGGTCCTACTTAGTCTTATCTAAGACTATTGTCTTTACGGACCATTCTGCTCTAAAGTACCTTTTTGCTAAACCGGATGCAAAACCACGACTTCTTAGATGGATCTTGCTTTTGCAAGAATTTGATGTGGAGATCCGGGATAAAAAGGGTGCTGAAAACTTGGCGGCCGATCACCTTTCACGTCTTGAGAACCCCTCCCGTGAGGTTCTCGATGAGACGACCATTCATGATGATTTTCCCGGCGAATATCTCATGAAGGTGGATAAGGTTGATGAGCCGTGGTACGTGGACATTGCTAATTATCTAGTTGGGAGATTCTTGGAGAAAAGGGTGGTCACATCAAAAGAGGAAGAAATTCTTCAGTGACCTTAAGTACTATTTCTGGGAGGATCCCTATCTTTTCCGTTATTGTCCCGATGGGGTTATCCGCCGGTGTGTTTCCGGTGATGAGTGTATGCGTATTTTGACCGAGTGCCATAGTGGGCCTACCGGTGGGCATTTTGGACCCCAAATTACGGGGCGTAAAGTCTATGATGCCGGCTTCTATTGGCCGACAATCTTCAAGGATGCCCACCTGGTTTGTAAGTCATGTGATTCGTGCCAAAGGGCCGGTAAAGTCACCAAACTGGATGAGATGCCTCAACAAAGCATCCAAGTTTGTGAAGTATTTGACGTTTGGGGAATTGACTTTATGGGGCCATTTCCGTAATCTCAGAATTATAGTTACATACTCGTTGCCATCGACTACGTGTCTAAATGGGCTGAAGCGCAAGCTTTACCCACAAATGATGCACGAGTTGTGATTTCATTCCTTAAGCGTTTATTCTCTCGATTTGGAACTCCTAAAGCTTTAATTAGCGATAGGGGTACTCATTTTTGTAACGCCCAAATGGAGAAGGTATTGAAGCGATATGGAGTTCTCCATAAAGTTTCTACTTCATACCATCCCCAAACGAGCGGACAAGTTGAGAATACAAATCGAGCTCTTAAAAGTATTCTTGAGAAAACTGTGGGTTCGAATCCGAAGGAGTGGGCAAATAAGCTCGATGAAGCTTTGTGGGCGTTTAGAACTGCCTTCAAAACGCCAATTGGTACCACTCCTTATCGGTTGGTTTATGGGAAAGCGTGCCATCTCCCGTTGGAGATCGAGCACAAGGCTATGTGGGCACTTAAAAAGTGCAATTTAGATTTGAAGGAAGCCGGACGCCTAAGGGCGGGTGTAACATCCCGCGTTTTTCCGTTAAATTTATTTTAATACCGTCTTTTTTTTTTAATAACATCTTTCGTCACCTATATTCGTACACTTCGTTAACTAATGTTCTTGATAATCCCGTTACTCGATTACAACATCTCTCGTTAACTTGCGTTTTAAAAATATTCGATCGGTTAATTTCCGCACCCGACTACAAACTTGAGGGACTAAACTCGCCAAAGAGCCAAACTAGTTGACTAGGTCAACTAGTCAACTCCATCCTCCTCCATTCATTTTCATCTCCACCATCTTCATTACTTCCATCTTTTCTCTCAACCTTCAAACAAAAGATTCATCATCTAATTTCGATTTAGCAAGCAAACATCAAAACAAACTACATATTCTTGATCCTCTCATCATCCTCTACGATTTGATACTAACTTCATTGATTTTGGGTAACATTTCTAAAACTCTAGATTTCTTTAAATTCGTTTTTTTGACTTGAAATGTTGTTAGTTAGTGTCTATGGCTCGTGTATAACATGAATATATGATTTGTATGCTCGATCTTGATGTTTTGGTGTAACTAGCTTGAAAATGAAAAGTGTATGCTTAATCTTTGATTTTGGATGATCAAATGTGTTAGATTGTTAAAGTTCATGTTTTAAAAGTGTTACTAGCATCATTAGCTTCATGTTGATGTATAGATTGATTAAAGAAACTTCATAAACGTGATTATTGATTTTGTGAACTTTTGGTTAGGGTTTGATAGCTTTAAAACGAACTTTTGATGCGTTGAATGCTCGTTAATGTTATTAATAAGTGTTTAGTTGTATTACATGTTTGATTACCTTCAAAACGGCATATCATATGTATAAATTGGATTCCCAAAACTTGAAATGCATTTGATGAACCTAAACTTTGATTTTGAACGCTTAACGACCATTCAACGAGGTTTCTGTAGTCTTAAATGATGATTTTGATTAATGATATGTGGTTAGTTGTATTCCTTGTCGAAATAGCTTTCCGATGATATAAAATACATGTTCTAATTGTTTGCGGATCATAAAATGTGATTGTTTGTGTTTTGGTTCGTCCATTTGAGGAATTCAGCAAACAGACCCTGGATGCCAATTGGGACGCCGTCCTGACTTTTGGGACGCCGTCCCACTCTTCATATTGGGACGCCGTCCTGATTTTGGGACGCCGTCCCACTTTTTATATTGGGACACCGTCCTGATTTTGGGACACCGTCCTGATACACTAAAATGGGCTGTTTTGCTTGGTCATTTGACGTAAAATGTTTGATATGCTACGGACCTCCGATTAACATGAAATTTGGCCAACATGCTCATATATGATTATATAACTTATAAAAATTGTCGGATACCCGACCCGACCCCGTTGACTTTGACTTTGACCAAGTTTGACTTTTAGTCAAACTTAACTAAACACTTATGCAATCGTTCTAGTCTTTCTTTTATACTTGATTCTTGCATGAAACTTGACAACGTGATTCACATGCTATACTTTTCGAGTCGTAACGAGCCATAGGACTAATTGAACACATTTCACCCGACCTTGTATCGTAACCGGTTAATTGACACAACTTACTTGTTTAGGTCAAGGCTAAGCAACTTTCATGCATACGTTACTTTGTGAAGTACTTTTATACTCGTGCACTCGAGGTGAGATCATAGTCCCACCTTTTCAACAACTTTTTATACTTTTAAATTGTGGGCTGAGAAACATATACTTTGTTACATTTTGTACTACTTACTTTTATACTTTGAACACAAGTACAAGGAAAACAAACATTCCACAGCGAGTTAGAACAAAAATCCTCAATTCGATTATCATTAGTTACACTTGCAGGGTGTAAGCGAGAACTTATATTGTGTGGCCATACGGGTTTGACAAACCCTCATTACGGACGGTTCGCTACCGTCTACGGATGAAATATATTTTCGAGAAACAGTGTATGTTCTAACACTATTGTGATGGGGTTCTATGGAAGGAAACGTTAACTCTTGATAATTGGGTGCTCGCGAACAATACTTTTGGAATGCAAACGATTTTGATAATCAACTATGGGAATACTAAATCTTGTGGTTCAAAAACAACGTTTACAAATACATCTATGATTTCACCAACGTTTTTCGTTGACAGTTTTCTATATGTTTCTCAGGTTCATACTCGGCTACTTGATACATGCTTCCGCACACTTTGATTTCTTGCTTGAGGTTCAGCATACATGCATACGCTAGTGATAGCACTTTTGGATTAAACCTTAAAGCATACATACTTACGCTATTTATAGCAACTGTGATTTTCAACTTATATTATGTCGCAAGTTATTTCATTTATACTTTACAATTTTTGTAATCTTAAACTTGTTGTCGAATTGTTTGTAAACTAAACTTTGCAAGTCTTGTACGTTTCAAATGAATGCGACATAATTTTGGTCAAACGAGTCTCATATAGGGACTACGACCACGCAACGGGACCTAAGTTAACGGCGCCGTCAATAACGGTTTTGGTCGGGTCGTTACAGCGGGGCAATTGAACGAGCTTGGTGAATTACGCCTTGATGCGTACGAGAATTCATTGATCTATAAAGAGAAAACCAAGCAATGGCATGATAGGAAGTTAAAGGGTCCAAAAGAGTTTAACGAAGGCGACCGAGTTCTTTTGTTTAACTCTAGATTAAAGATTTTACCGGGAAAACTCAAGTCCCGGTGGACGGGACCATTTGAGGTTGTTAAGGTGTACCCATACGGTACGATCGAGTTAAAAAATGCGAATGGTATTACCTTTAAGGTTAACGGACATCGTGTGAAGAAGTATTTTGATGGTCCGTTAGAGATTAATGATGAGGTTCACGTTGAACCCGATCCCAATGCCACTTGAAGTTGGGGACGAGTCGTGTGAACGACTCGTTAAATAAGGTTCACATTGTTGTAGAGTTTGTAAATTTTTGTGCTTGTTTGATAATATGTGCAATATGATCATGCTTG
Organism: Rutidosis leptorrhynchoides; assembly: GCF_046630445.1. Taxonomy (NCBI): domain Eukaryota; kingdom Viridiplantae; phylum Streptophyta; class Magnoliopsida; order Asterales; family Asteraceae; genus Rutidosis; species Rutidosis leptorrhynchoides. The sequence continues at coordinate 653,359,069 of NC_092334.1, read as the reverse complement.
GATTGTTATTGGGGTTTGTTTGGTAGTTTTATGGTGAGAAAATTGGTTTCAAAGGTTTAAAAATGCTAAATTTTGGAGTTTCAGTAAATGGAGCGCCGCTCCACTTTAGGGCGCGCCGCGCCACCTTGTGGTACCTGATGTACCAGATATTCAATTAGGCTCGACATGAATTTATAGTTATTTGGAGCGCCGCGCAAGCATTCGGAGTGCCGCGCGGGACTTCTGCGCGCCGCGCGATTTTGTGGAGCGCCGCGCCATCTGGGTCGGGCAGACTGTTTTAGGCTTTTAAATTAAAATCACATCCGAATTTTCCCAACCACACATCTTAAAAACGAGATACCAGCTGTTTTTATTCCTTTTTACTTCGATTATTTTCATTCATCTACATCTTTTACTCTTACAAATCCTTTGATCTTCAAAACCCTAAATCTTAAAAGTTTGATCTATTGTTTCAATTAACCTCAATCTTTCAAGAATGGCACCCAAAAAGGTCCGAATTTGTTTCCTTCCTTACTAATTTCATCTTATTATATGTAAATTGCTTGTTAAATTCTTAATTATCATGATGAATTAGTGTGGGGTTGCTTTAATTTGGATTATGTGATTAAATTAGTTATGGGTTTTGTTAGATAATGTTTGTATGACTTGATTTCATGATAAAGTTTGTGTTTTTGGAAGTCTTACATGAACTTAGGGTTTGTAGGGTTTAAAGTCCGAATTTTGTAAGTAAAAAGGGGATAATTGCTTGAAAGTGTGGTGATCTTTGAATTGTTCATGTGTTTTTGAGCTAGTGTGAGGTAGTGTCCATATGGGCGGGTCAAATTGTTTTGATTGATTTGAGCTAAATTGTTCTAACTATGTATTATGCCATGCTAGTGAGGATTAAACATATGATTTTTAATTGTGATGAAGCTTTTTGTTAATGGTTGTTGAAATTGATAAAAGTTGCTAACATGATGAAGTTTATTGGATTTTTGGAATTTAAAAGAGTGATAAGTAATCATGTTATGTTTTGGTTATGTTGATTGATGAATAAGGTTATGAGTTATTTGGTTTAATGGATAATGTGATTTGGTTAAGAGTGTAGTTTTTGAAAAGTTTTCACAAGAGTTATTTGTTTCATTGGTGGTTGTTTTTGAAAGTGAATTAACATGAAGCAAGGATTGATTGTAAAGGTGTTTGGTGCTTAATATGATGACTAACACTAACTTTTGAGTTTTGTGTTTGTTTTCTTACATGTTTCATGAATGTAGAGAACAAGAGGTAACCAACCACAGCAACCACCGAACAATCCGGAATTGTGGTTGACTCAAGTTGCTAATATGGAGGATCTAGAACAAAGGTTTACCATAAATCTTGCTCGTCCAATTGAGCAAACTTACTACTTGGATTGGTCGCATCTTCGGAATGAGAACATTCATGCTTATCGACAATTGCGTGGTTACTTATGGGTTACTTATAGTGGTAATGAGTTGAGACCGTATGATCGATTGTTTGAGATTAACGAAGACGTTTATGAGCAGTTGACTGTTGAGTTCTTTTCGACCGTAAGTTGTCGCCCCCGAGTTGCTCCTCGTGATTCGGACTTTTTGACATTCAGGCTTGGCGGGGCGGACCGTCGAATGAGTAAGGTTGAGTTGGCTCGGGCATTGGGTTTGTACCCCGAGTTAAATGATGATATCGATTTACAGTACCATTTGTTGGGATGCCGGGTTTTTGGTGAAGATGCTTTTAGTGAAAGTGAGTATTGGCCAACGGTTATTAATCCGGGGGTTAGAGCTTTTAGCTCTAGTAGGAGCATTCAGTCAAATCTTCGACGTCCGGAGGACCGGATTCTTTTTAAAATGATTGCTACTATGTTCATGGCCCGAAGAAATGCAAACAAAATTAAACGAAAGGATCTTTGGATCCTTCAGCAGATTAAGGCTAGAGAGGCGATAGATGTCCCTTGTATGTTGGGGGCCTGGTTTCAGGAAATTGGTGAGGATAATCGTCCCGAGCGCCCGTTGTTAGGGGGGCATTTAGTGACACGTTTGGCTGAGGCATTTTCGGTGCCAACTGATAGGTGTACTGTTTCGGGGGCCGAAGCAATGGTATCGAATATTTTGTTTTTCGTTAAAGCCGATTTTATTAGGCGAGGTCCGAACTGTTGGGTTTTGGTAGGTGAGGAAGAACAACAACAGGGTCAACAACAACAACAGGGTCAACAACAACAACAGGGTCAAGGTCAGCAAGGGCAAGGTCAAGGTCAAGGTAGAGGACGTGGTACTGGGTTCACGTATGAAGCAGGGAGTTCTAGTGGTAATGTTCGGGGAGTATGGACTCCCAATGAGGAAACTTTTAATGGGTTGGTGAATAGTGTTGATGGGTTGCATCTTGAGTTCCAAGATAGTCGTTCATTTTATAATGCTCAGGTTGAGCATAATCAGCGTATGTATGACGAACAGCGCCGTCATAATCAGGAGTTGATGACGTGGCACCAGGGTAACTATGGGTCGCTTAACACGAGTTTGGGTCAGGTTCGGACAGAGGTTGGTAATTTGGGCGACCGTGTTGACAGGATAGAGTATGATGTTCGAAGGATTCGGGCCCACAATCAGTGGGAAATTCATCAGAGGCAGCTCCAACGACAGATGCGTCGTGTGCCGGATGCGTACATTCCTACGCAAACCACTATTCCGGACTACACCGCCGTGACGCCTCCGAGACCGGATCCGTCTTATGACCCGTATCAAGCGTGCCAAGATACTTATGGCATGACTTGGGACCCGTTGAGAGATTTTTGGCCGGGAAGCAATTGATGTGTTGCGCGTATTATTGTTGTATTTGTTTTAGACACTTTCCATTTCGATTTGGTTGTACTTGATATTTTTATTTTTCGTATGATGTACTTGAGACCTTATTAGGGGCAAGGCGTTTCGGTACCGGGTGGTACCACCTTGTTCCCATTTATGTATTTGGTGTGTTTTGCTTTTTCTTAGGTGTGTTGGAGGAACGGTTTTTCAAGTCTGGCATTAAGTTCAGCAAAACTACTTGAGTGATGATATTTGTGTGAGAATCGGGAATGGACGATGTTCTTATGCTGGCAGTCAGTTCAGCGCCATCTGTCACTGTCATTCCACGATTTGTGGTTAAGCTCGATAAGTTTTATTTTTCTTACCCTTTTGATTTTAATCCATTTTTGATCTCAAGTAATGTGGACATTACTTGATCTCAAGTGTGGGGTAGGGGATGTAAAATCTCTCGGGTTGGTTATTAATAGAATCATCATTATTTTGGTTTTGATATCTAAAAGACTTGACATTTCACGGAGTTTTGGTCGTAAAAAAAAAATTTGAAAAATTTAGGGAAAATAAAAAAAAAATAGAAAAATAGTTAAAAATTCGACCAAAACCCTTGTTTAATTATGGCTTGGTGATAATGCTAAAAACGAACATATATTTCATAGCATTATTCCTCAAGAAAGACAAGCTTTTAGTTGCAATTGTTCGATTTACAAGCAATATTCGTTTAAATATTAAAAAGTGAAGACAAAAGGCAGATTCGACAAATTGAAGACAAAAAGGTCCAAAGAGCTAAAAAGTACAAGATACAACTAAAAAGGTTCAAAATATTGATGAGGAACGTCTCAAAATGACAAGAGTACAAGTTACAAGACGCAAAGTACGCGATATAAAATAATACGCGAAGACGTCCGAAAATCCGGAACCGGGACCTGAGCCAAGAAGAAACGCCCGACGCAACGGACCAAAAATATCTAGTCTACTATGCACAAGAATATAATATAATATACATATAATTATATATAATTATATATTATATATATTATTATTATTATATTACGTCGGCAAGAAGAAAACAAACCAATTTGGCTGGATCCAGGGTGGCCATGCGACTCGCATGGCCAAAGGCACAAATCCATGCGAGTCGCAAGGAGTGAGATTGCTGGTCAGGTCCTATATAAAGCCAGTTTTGTGCCGAGTTTTAAACATCTTTTTTTTCCTTCCTCTTCATACGTAAATATATTTATATTTATAATTTATATTTTAATTTTAATTATAATTCTAATAATAAGGGTATGTTAGCGAATGTTGTAAGGGTGTAAGTCGAAATTCTGTCCGTGTAACGCTACGCTATTTTTAATCATTGTAAGTTATGTTCAACCTTTTTATATTAATGTCTCGTAGCTAAGTTATTATTATGCTTATTTAAAACGAAGTAATCATGATGTTGGGCTAATTACTAAAATTGGGTAATTGGGCTTTGTACCATAATTGGGGTTTGGACAAAAGAACGACACTTGTGGAAATTAGACTATGGGCTATTAATGGGCTTTATATTTGTTTAACTAAATGAAAGTTTGTTAATGTTAATATAAAGATTTACAATTGGGCGTCCCTATAAATTACCATATACACTCGATCGGACACGATGGGCGGGGTATTTATATGTACGAATAATCGTTCATTTAACCGGACACGGGAATGGATTAACAGCCACTAGAATAATTAAAACAGGGGTGAAATTACATTCAAGGGTAATTGGTGTAATTGTTAACAAAGTAGTAAAACCTTGGTTTACACGCAGTCGATAACCTGGTGTATTCATTAAACAAAGTATTAAAACCTTGTTACAATTCGAATCCCCAATTAGTTGGAATATTTAACTTCGGGTATAATAATAATTTGACAAGGACACTTGCAATTTATATTTATGACTGATGGACTGTTATGGACAAAAACCAGACGGACATATTGAATAATCCAGGACAAATTACAATTAACCCATGGGCATAAAACTAAAATCAACACGTCAAACATCATGATTACGGAAGTTTAAATAAGCATAATTCTTTTATATCATATTTAATTTCCTTTATTTTATATTTAATTGCACTTCTAATTATCGCACTTTTTAATTATCGCAAGTTTATTTTATCGCATTTTTATTATTCGCAATTTCATTATCGTTATTTACTTTACGCTTTAATTTAAGTCTTGTATTTATTTTATATTTTACATTAGGTTTTAACTGCGACTAAAGTCTTAAAATCGACAAACCGGTCATTAAACGGTAAAAACCCCCCTTTATAATAATAATATTACTTATATATATATTTGTATTTTTATAAAAGTAAACTAATATAGCGTTGAGCTTTGTTTAAAGATTTCCCTGTGGAACGAACCGGACTTACTAAAAACTACACTACTGTACGATTAGGTACACTGCCTATAAGTGTTGTAGCAAGGTTTAAGTATATCCATTCTATAAATAAATAAATATCTTGTGTAAAATTGTATCGTATTTAATAGTGTTTTCCTAGTAAAATAATAACTATTTTATATACACCTCGTTCGACATCAAGTTATTTTTGGCGCCGCTGCCGGGGAACATTCGCCAAAGCGAAACGCCATATTTTTAATTTTTAAGTTATAATTAGTTTTGGTAAAATTTATATTTTTAAAAATAAAAAAATATATAAAAAAAAGAGCTTTTAAAATCGAAAAAAAAAAAAAAAAAAAGTATTTTAAATATATTTTTAAGTTTTTCTTTTATTTTTACAAAATTATTAAGTATTTTAAGTACATTTTTAGTTTTTTAAAATTAAGTTTTATTTTAATTATATATATTTATCTTTTAAATATAAAACAGAAAAATATAAATAAATAATAAATATTACGTGACCTGTCATTTGAACCAGTCCAATTGAACCAGTTCAGGGTGTCCATGCGAGTCGCATGACCCACCCCCTTAAACCATGCGACTCGCATGAGGGGTCTGACAGGGCCACAACCAAACCCTAATCACGCATTTATTACGGATAATTTATTATTATTATTATTAAACCCTAATGTTTTTATTATTATTATAATTAAGTTTTTACTTTATTTTATTTATATTACTTTTAAACTAGTTTTATATATTATAAACTTAATACTTTTATTATAAAATATAAAAATTATATTTTTATAAAAATTATATTTTTACAACTTTTTGTATATTTTTATACTTTGTCCCTTTTTAATCGTTGTAACGTAATATTTGTATTTTTTAGCTCATATTTAATTTTAAACTTAGTTTTTGCTATAGTTATTTTTACTCCTAGATTTTTAGGCTTTGCCGTAGAATTCCTTAAGTGCTTTTTCTTTAAACTAAGATTTAGGTGCTTTAGAATTTTGCGACGCCTTTTTAAGTTTTAGTTTCTTTTTAAGTTATTTCCATTTGGGATTTAGTTTTTCCTGTAAGCTTTAATATTTTTAGACACCTTTTACTATGTATCAATTATCATTCCAATTAGTAATTTCAATTTGCGATTATAATTTTAAGTTAGTTGTAGTAATAAGGTTAAATTAGTTAAGTATTTTTAAGTTTTTATAAGTTTCTTTTATTTTTCCGTCACCTTTTATTTTTCAACCATTTTTCTTTTTCGACCTTTTGCGACGAACTCTTTGTCTTTCTTATTTCTCGCCATTCTAGTTTTTAGGACTTAGAATTTTTTTTTTCTACTTCTTATCTAAATTTCTTAAAATTACGAAAATTTATTTTGAGTGGTTAAATTGATAGACATCAAAATTTTCTGGTTCGTAGTAATAGTTGGATTTGTACGTGGACCGGGTTATTGGAGCCAAACAGTCCTCAATTATATTGAGACCAAACGAATCCTGCCCCTCTGCTGCATCTTTTGGCTATTCGAAACGTGGGCAAAATCAGAAAAGTCTATTGATTAGATAACTTATTATAATTTTTCTTTCCTTTTTAAAACTAATAGGATATTCAGTGAATGCACCGAGCAAGACGTTCATCACCTTTTGTACGTTCACCACCTGTAACTCGATCAAGACATCGTTTAACAAATATAACCGCCGTTGATTTTTCTTTAGAATCGTCATCCAGTCGACCAAGTACTTCAGTTCAAATTTCCGATAATCCATTTTTTGAACCCAACCTCACAATTGAGAATCCAGAGAATATTCAGGAACGGTTCATAGATCCTGAACCATTAAACTTTCCTCCGGAACCACCAATCATTCAAACAGAGATTGTTGAGGAACGAACCATTAAATCAGAATCATCTAGTGATTCCGATTCAACAAATTCAATTATGGAGAATCTGGAACCTTTAAGTATGGAAGACCGAATGAGAGCTAAACGCACTGGCCAAGGTCACGCAATTACTCATCCAGACATTAATGCGCCAGATTATGAAATCAAAGGACAAATTCTACACATGGTGACTAATCAATGCCAATTTAGTGGTGCGCCGAAGGAAGATCCAAATGAACATCTACGTACCTTTAATAGGATCTGCACACTATTTAAAATACGAGAAGTGGAGGATGAACAGATATATCTCATGTTATTTCCCTGGACTTTAAAGGGAGAAGCCAAAGATTGGTTGGAATCGTTACCTGAAGGGGCGATCGATACATGGGATGTTTTAGTTGACAAATTTCTTAAACAATTTTTTCCTGCATCTAAAGCCGTAAGACTTCAAGCAGAAATTGTTACGTTCACACAAAAACCAAATGAAACTCTATATGAGGCGTGGACAAGATATGGAAAGTTGTTAAGAGGATGTCCGCAACATGGTTTAGACACCTGTCAAATAGTACAAATATTCTACCAAGGATGCGACATCACTACAAGGAAAGACATAGATATAGCAGCTGGTGGTTCTATTATGAAGAAAACCGAAACTGATGCTTACAAAATTATTGATAACACTGCTTCCCACTCACATGAGTGGCACCAAGAAAAAGATATCATTAGATCATCTAAAGCAGCTAGAGCCGATTCTAGCCATGACTTAGATTCCATTTCCGCAAAGATAGATGCTGTGGAGAGACGAATGGAAAAGATGACTAAAGATATTCACTCAATACGAATTAGTTGTGAGCAGTGTGGAGGACCACATTTGACAAAAGATTGTCTCAGTATTGAATTAACAATGGAACAAAGAGAGAATATTTCATACATAAACCAAAGGCCTGGAAATAATTATCAGAATAATTATCAACCGCCAAGACCGATTTACAATCAAAACCAGAATTATAACCGAAATATTCCATACAACAACCAACAAGGTCCTAGCAATCAACAAGTATCCAATAATACTTATAATCAGCAAAGACCAAATTTTCAAAACAAACCACCACAACAAACCGATGATAAAAAGCCGAATTTAGAAGATATGATGACGAAGCTAGTTGAAACTCAAACGCAGTTTTTCACATCTCAAAAACAAACCAATGAACAAAATGCTCAAGCATTTAGAAATCAACAAGCTTCTATTCAAAATCTGGAACAAGAAGTAAGTAACCTAGCAAGGTTAATAGGTGAAAGAAAACCGGGAAGTTTACCAAGCGATACAAATGCTAACCCCCGGAATGAAACAGCTAAAGCTATTACCACAAGAAGTGGTACAACACTTAAACCACCTGAAATACCTGTAACTTCTGATGAAACTATTCCTACTCAACAAGAACCACAACCTGATCAAGATAAGGAAAAAGAACCGGTAGTTGAAAAGGTTAATGAAGATAACACAGTTAAGGATAAACCTTATGTTAAACCATACCAACCACCACTTCCTTATCCGAGTAAAATGAAGAAAGAGAAACTTGAAGCCGAGCAATCCAAATTCTTGGATATGTTTAAACAGATAAATGTAAATCTTCCTTTCATTGATGTGATTTCAGGAATGCCTAGATATGCTAAATTCTTGAAAGATCTGATCACAAATAGAAAGAAAATGGAAGAACTTTCGGCTGTCACTATGAATGCAAATTGTTCAGCAGTGCTGTTGAATAAGATACCAGAAAAACTATCTGATCCAGGAAGTTTCACAATTCCATGTTTTCTGGGTAGTCTTAGTTCAATAGAAGCATTGGCAGACTTAGGTGCTAGTATAAATCTAATGTCGTATTCACTATACGCTAAGCTAGACCTTGGAGAATTAAAACCAACCAGAATAAGCATACAACTAGCCGATAGATCAATAAAATATCCTAGAGGGATAATGGAGAACATGCTAGTTAAAGTTGGTACTTTAGTATTTCCAGTAGATTTTGTTGTTTTGGACATGGAAGAAGATTCTCAAGTTCCTCTCATATTAGGAAGACCATTCTTAAACACGGCTAAAGCAATGATAGACGTGTTCGGTAAGAAACTGACCCTAAGTATAGAGGATGAGAGTGTTACCTTTTCAGTTGATAGAGCCATGCAACAACCACAATCTGCAGATGATACATGTTATTATATTCAAACTATAGATGCACATGCAGAATTATTAGAAGAATTTCCAGAATTACAAGGAACGGGAGAATGTTCTTTAGGAGAAGGTAATGAACCAATTGATGAAGCTGAAATGTTAGCTACACTTATAGCTAATGGATATAAACCAACAACAGAAGAAATTCAAATGCTAAAAGAAGAAGACAGATATCGATATAAATCATCGATAGAAGAACCTCCGAAATTAGAGTTAAAGCCACTTCCAAACCATTTGGAATACGCTTATTTACATGGTGAATCTGAATTACCTGTAATAATATCGTCTTCTCTTACTGAAAATGAGAAATCACAACTCATTTCTGTGTTGAAAGCTCATAAACCAGCCATTGCATGGAAGATTCATGATATTAAAGGAATAAGTCCTTCGTATTGCACACATAAAATCCTTATGGAAGAAGGTCATAAAACGTATGTGCAACGCCAACGAAGACTAAATCCTAATATGCAAGATGTAGTTAAGAAAGAGATTATTAAACTGCTAGATGCAGGTTTGATATATCCAATTTCTGATAGTCCATGGGTAAGCCCAGTTCAATGCGTGCCTAAGAAGGGTGGCATGACTGTCATCACAAATGAGAAAAATGAGCTTATTCCTACTAGGACTGTAACAGGATGGCGTGTATGTATTGATTATAGAAAATTAAATGACGCCACCAGAAAAGATCACTTTCCCTTACCTTTCATAGATCAAATGTTGGAAAGATTAGCCGGAAATAGTTACTATTGTTTTCTAGATGGATTTTCCGGATATTTTCAAATTCCAATAGCACCCGAAGATCAAGAGAAAACCACATTCACGTGCCCTTATGGTACTTTTGCTTACAAACGCATGCCATTTGGACTTTGTAACGCCCCTGCAACCTTTCAAAGGTGTATGATGGCGATTTTTCATGACATGATAGAAGAATGCATGGAAGTATTCATGGATGACTTTTCAGTCTTCGGTGATACATTTAAATCATGTCTAGTTAATCTGGAACGAATGCTAATTAGATGCGAAAAATCAAATCTAGTACTTAATTGGGAGAAATGCCATTTCATGGTTAAAGAAGGCATCGTTCTTGGACATAAAATTTCAAAAGAAGGAATTGAAGTGGATAGAGCTAAAGTAGATGTAATTGCTAAACTTCCACATCCCACCAATGTTAGAGGAGTTAGGAGTTTTCTAGGGCATGCCGGTTTTTACCGACGTTTCATAAAAGATTTTTCTAAAATTGCCACTCCTATGAATAAACTCCTAGAAAAGGATGCGCCATTCATCTTTTCAGATGAGTGTATCAAATCTTTTAATATTCTTAAAGAGAAACTCACTAATGCACCGATCATGATAACACCAAATTGGAATCTACCATTTGAACTAATGTGCGATGCAAGTGATTTTGCAATGGGAGCCGTTTTAGGACAAAGGATTGAAAAACGATTTCAACCTATATATTATGCTAGTAAGACATTACAAGGAGCACAAACGAACTATACAACTACTGAAAAAGAACTCCTTGCTATTGTCTTTGCTTTTGACAAATTTCGATCATATCTCGTTCTAGCAAAAACGGTGGTCTATACCGACCATTCTGCTCTTAGATACCTATTTTCAAAACAAGATGCTAAACCAAGATTAATCCGTTGGATCTTACTCTTACAAGAGTTTGATATTGAAATCCGAGATAAAAAAGGAGCAGAAAATCTCGCCGCTGATCATCTTTCTCGTCTTGAAAATCCCGAATTAGAAGTTCTGAATGAATCGGCCATACAAGACAACTTTCCTGATGAATATCTATTGAAGATAGATTATAAAGAAATCCCATGGTTTGCAGACTATGCAAACTACTTAGTTTGTGGATTCCTTGAAAAAGGATTATCGTACCAAAGACGAAAGAAATTCTTCAGTGATATAAAACACTATTTCTGGGAAGATCCACATCTGTTTAAAAGTTGTCCCGATGGAATAATACGCCGATGTGTATTTGGAGATGAAGCTAGTAAAATTTTAAACCATTGTCACACAGGACCAACAGGAGGGCATTATGGGCCTCAACTAACAGCAAGAAAAGTTTATGAAGCTGGATTCTATTGGCCTACAATTTACAAAGACGCACACCTTCTTTGCAAATCCTGTGATGCATGTCAAAGGGCCGGAAAAATAAGTCAACGTGATGAAATGCCACAAAATGTCATCCAAGTATGTGAAGTATTTGACATTTGGGGTATTGACTTTATGGGTCCATTTCCAAAATCTCATAATAATCTATATATACTCGTAGCCATTGATTATGTATCTAAATGGGCGGAAGCACAAGCTCTCCCAACTAACGATGCACGAGTTGTAGTCAACTTTTTAAAACGTCTTTTTGCAAGGTTTGGAACACCGAAAGCTTTAATAAGTGATCGGGGTACTCATTTCTGTAATAATCAACTTGAGAAAGTTCTTAAAAGATATGGAGTAACTCATAAAATCTCCACCGCATATCATCCACAAACAAGTGGACAAGTTGAAAATACCAACCGAGCTTTAAAACGTATTCTAGAGAAAACCGTAGGATCAAATCCGAAGGAATGGTCCATTAAATTGGAGGATGCACTCTGGGCTTTTAGAACAGCCTACAAAACTCCAATTGGAACCACACCTTTTAGACTTGTTTATGGAAAAGCATGTCATCTTCCAGTAGAAATTGAACACAAAGCATTTTGGGCTTTGAAAACATGTAATCTTGATTTACATGAAGCCGGACGTCTACGATTAAGTCAACTAAACGAATTAGAAGAATTAAGACATGAAGCATACGAAAATTCATTAATCTATAAAGAAAGAACGAAGAAATGGCATGATAAAAGAATCAGAAGTTCAAAAGAATTTAAAGAAGGAGACAGAGTTCTTCTTTTCAATTCACGATTCAAGCTATTTCCTGGAAAATTGAAATCAAGATGGTCTGGACCATTCATAGTCAAAAGAGTTTTTCCCATACGGAACGATAGAATTAATAAATTCAAATGGGATTGAATTTAAAGTTAATGGTCACAGAGTTAAACATTACATACATGGTCCGATGGAAGTCGACAACGAAGTTAATCACAATTTCGACACCACAGCTAACTAAGTGTGGGGAGAATCAAGTCTTTAAAGGATAATATGTATTTCTGTTAGAGTTAGATTGTCTGTTTTCGTGTAGTTCTCGAAAATGGAACACGTATGGTCTTTCCCTAGCAGACCCTAAAGAACTAGTCTTCTCCCCCCATTCTGAATTTTTATTTTTTTTAGGTTTTTACGAAATGAAGACTGCCTGTGAACTAAACCATGGTCTAATGCTACACGCTTTGATTACTAAAAGAAATAATGACATACTACCGAGTGAATTAGTATCAGTAATCAGAGAAAGAATGGACGGAGTTAGAAAAGGATCCAGATGCGAAGATAATAAGTTACAATTTGGTAAAGGAAAATCAAAATCCGCAGCGAAAAGAAGAGCACGACACCTAGAACGATGTCACAAATGCGGAAAATGGTCACATGGAGGTAAATGTTCAAATAATCAAACCTATTCAAATACCGAATTTGTTACTTTATGCAGAGACGGACCGTTCATATGTTTAGAAGAAAAGACAATGAATGCTCGAGGTTACGCCTATGCAGCCATGGAAAACCAATTAAACCGACTATCTTATGAATATAATAGATCATATAACTAAGAAATCTATTTCACAGGTATGTCTGTACAGTTTTTATTTTTATTTTTATTTTTAACCTTTTGATAATAAACGCTAATTTGTTCGCTAAAAAGTATTAAATTGGTATTAAATAAAATTAGGTTTGGCGACCGAAATTATTGATATCATTCAAAAATTTATTACATCACTGCGAAATTTAACGTTTATTCTTAAGGTATAAATATCTTTAATCAATCAACCCAAAATATTTCAAAAATTCGTCATGAGTTAAATTAGGTCTTGGAACCGAAATTACTTTACCGAAAAGAGGGGCGCATATTTTTGATAATATTTGATTGATTAAAGTGGGATAAAAAGACAAAAAGATTTTTAATTTTATTTTTACCATATTTTTAAAATTAATATTTAAATCTTAAATTAATATTGTAAATTTTGTAAAAATAATATATTTAAAATTGTAAATATTTGAAAAATTAATATAAGTTTGGTATGAATTTATAATATGAATTTTTAAATTAAGTTTGGTGTGAATTTTTAATTTTTAAAATATGAAATTTTAATTTTATGCATTTCAAATTTTTAAGTTTGGTGTGATTTTTTTTTTTTTTTTTAGTATTAATTTTGAATTTTATAATTGTGTGAATTTAAAAACAAAAATTTACTTTATCTCATTAAGTTAAAAATATGATTTTTAAAATTCGTCGTAAGTTGAAGACTAGGTCTTTGAACCGAAATTGCTTTACCCGAGGGAGGGACGAGAACTTTTATTATCATTATTTTTAATCTTATTGATTTATAGTATGCCAAAAACATTGAAAAAATCCAAAAATCTAAGCTTTTAAAACAATCGCTTGAAAATGACAAAATTTTAAAATTTTGTCGAGGGACGGACTAGGGCATCGTCCTGAAACGACCTCGTCCTAAAAAGAAACAAAATTTTTAAAATTTTATTAAATTTTATGTTTTAAAAGTATAACCTTTTTATAAAAAAAAAAAAAAAAAAAAAAAAAAAAATATATACACCAGAATTACACCCCATGCGAGTCGCATGGGGGTAAGAGCAAAACCATGCGACTCGCATGGATAAAAAAAAAACTGGACAGGATCAAATATTCAGTCGCTGCTTCTGTCTTTCACAAACACACATACACAAACACGAAAACCTCCCAAACTCTCTCAATTTTTCACCAATTTTCACCAAATTTCTTGCAAAAATTTCACAATAATCATGCCTAGATTCAGTAGTCTCAACCCCTTCAGGAGAAAGGTAAAGATTTCACCCCTAATCTCTTTAAATTCGAATTTTTGTGTTCTTGAGCTAGAAATTTTATATTTTGATTTTGTTAATTTTAGGTGTAATTAGAGCTAAATTGTTGTTATATTATGCATGTATATCCTAGATAGAAGCTATTTAACATGAATTGAAGCTAAAAACTTCAAATTTTTAAGAATCTAGGGTTTGTGTTCTTGAGCAATTTGGGGCTTTTTGATATAAACAGGTTATGGCCGATTTTTGTCATGAATTGTTGCTAAATTAAGTAGTGTAACATGTTTAGGTAGTTAATTGATCCAAACTTTGAGCCTAAACATGATTTTGAGAATTAAAGTAGACTTTTTAAGTCTAAAAATTCATGAACTAGGTTAAATTGATATAAAGGTCATTTGAAACTTGTTTCATTGCTAGTAGTGATTATTTTGGCATGTTATTTAAGATAAATGCTTATGAACCTGATGTACATTTTTCGTATATGCTTATTTGATAAAGTGTAGACTTGACAAAAATATGAAAATGAGCACTAGTTTGATTTGAATGCCATGTAACAAGTGTTTAATTGCTATAATGATTATTGTTGACATGTTTAAGAGTTTAAATGTGATAAAACATTGTATACATTTTCGTATGTAAAAATGTAGAATTGTTATTGTTAAGAAAATGTGTATAAAATGTGTTATGAATTGAACATGTCATCATAATTGTTTCAAGTTATTATTTTGCTAACACTAATGCATATTTGGATGCACAATTTTTGTGTTTAATGTGTTTTACAGAAAGCCGATACTGGAGGTTCAGGAGCATCATCGTCCAGACAACCAGAGCCCGAACCGGAAATGTTTCATGAACAAGAACAAGATATGCAACAAGAAGAAGAAGAACATGAGGAGCAACATATTCCTTATCACGATCAAGATCAATTATTCGTGAATCAGTTTCGTCAATTCGCTCCACATCAAAGGATTCTGAGCTTAGACATTAATGAAGATCAGTTACACCCAAATCTGAGATTTGATCGATGTTGGATAGAGTATCCAGATTATCAAAAGAACATGCACATTCTCTACTTTAAGGTTGTTGAAATGCCAAGGGCAATTGACTGGGTACCTTTGGAAACAGTTGACCTTGCCGAACCGATTCGGGAATTATTGGTGCAAAGGTATGGTAATTCTCAGTTTAACGATTGGATGCGCCTATTTTCCATTCGTAGAACCATATATAGGGAATGGTGTATAGAATTACTTAGTACTATTAAGTTAAACAGTGATGTTAGGAGGATAGATGATAGAAGCTTTATTAGATTTCTGTTAGGTGGACGCATGTACAGAATGTCCATGATAGATTTAGCTAGGGCCTTACAGATTTACACCCCTGCTGAACTTTTGAGCCCCGACTGTAATAGCTTGATTGCCCAAGGAGAAAGGGTAGATAGGGAATTTGATATTAACGCTGTCTGGAGGCGTATGTCCCACTTTAATGAATTTCACGCCAGTGGAAATCATACATACTTAGATATAGACAGAGCTGAACTCCGGGTGATTCATAGATTCTTAGCAAACACAATTACACAAAGGGGAAGAAATAAGGAGAAATTGACCGTAAACGATTTGTTCTACCTCAAGTGTATTAGAGACCCGAGGAGTTTCGTTAACATTCCCTATTGTGTTGGTTATTATCTCGCTAATGTAGTTTCGGGGATGAAATCGGGGAGTATTATAGGTGGTGGTATTTTCATTACTCTCATTGGAGAGTATTTAGGTGTAGATAAGCACCAAGGGGGTCCAATGAACGAAATAGAGGACGGAGGTGAAACTATAAGTTCAAACCTTTATCACGGTGCAAGGGTATTATTAATGAGACGTGGTCGGGTATATCGATACGAGGGACCTCAGCGACAGGTAGAAAGAGGTTCGGATGACGAGATGGAGGATGCGAACAACATTATAGGAGTTGTTCGGGAGACTGCTCTTGATTTAGGCGTTCGTATGGAGGATGAATACATGACGAACTATGATAGGCATATGCAGTACGAGGCATGGCAACGTCGGAATGACTACGAGCATTCCCGGCAACGAGAGCATGGCCGATGGGATTATCATCAGCGCCAAATTATAAGCCAGTTGCAGCCTGGCGAGATGTATTATCCGACCCGACCCGCATACTATCCCGCACATCAGCCAGAAATGAGACCACCCTATGATTCATATGATTATGACGCAGCATACCAGTTCACCTATAATCAGCCATGGAACCCGGACGCGAACATGAATTGGGATCCCTATCCTAATTATCCTCCTAACCCACCTCCTGATCAGTAGAGATAAGTTGGTAATTTTTATTTTTATTTTAAACACTTAACATTTTATTACGTTTATGTAATGTTTGATATTTTATTATTATTGTGTACTAATATTTTTCTTATAGTTTGAAAGTGGGATGCCAAAGTTCCATTTCAAATTGCATGTATGATTATATTTGTATTGTATGTATTCTATTTTATGCACAAAACAGGGTAAAACAACGCATTTTCAAAGACTGGCATTAAGTTCAGCAAAAGCAAGTAATTTTGACGACAATGATGCAAAATGTATGTGAAATAACAACAAGACGGAATGAACAAATGACGTGCACCATTTATCATTCAGCAAACAAACGCCAATATATTTGGAAACTTTGGTAAAAATTTAATCATTTTCACACTAATCACCCTCAATAATTTAAATTGTTACTGATTTCTTGCAAATGAGGGCATTGCAAGATCTTAAGTGTGGGAAGGGGTTAAATTCTTTCGGATTTTAAAATTTTTATATTAAACACTTGGTTACTATTAAAAATACTAGTAAAGCAGTAGTTGTATTAGAATCTAGTGCTCTCTGATAAAAAAGAACAGCCCTAGTCTTATATACTGACTACCCAATTCTAGTAAAATTTTTCAAAATTTTTAATTAAATGAATTCAAATCATGTTTATACATATTTATGAACGATAAAACTAGGTTTTAACACCGAAATTATTGTTACCTCGGAAAGGACATAAATTGAGAAACAAACGAAAATGTTAAAATTCATTTAAAATGGAATAGAGGACGATAAAAAGGAAAATAAAAGCCAAGTGTGGGAAAATTTACCAAGTTATTTTAAACATATGTCACATATATCTGTAACAAATAACTAAAAATACTTTTGCTTTGGACTAAACTAAACTGTTTTACCCGATGAAAGAAAAGAAGAGATGGATCTACACGATGAATCAATTCCATCACTAAAAGGAAGTAAAGTCTTCCGAAAAAGACACGCGCTTCTTGATTTAGGTCATGAAGTTGTCGTCCAGACCAGCTGTAGGTTGACGAAAAATCTAGAAAAGTCATCACTAAAATCAGCAGGAAATCCACGGACCTCAGCATTAAACAGGGTCGCCAAGTGGTCAGATTTATCCTAACCATGAGAAGGATTTATCTCGTACAATGGGGGGGCACCGTGCAAATTAGCTGGATAAGACTAATGAATCAGATCCCCAGAAAGGATAATCTCCTTAAAGATTAAAAATCAGCTTTTAAGACTGATATTACTCAATCCTAGAGATTGTCCTTAAAGATTGAGAATTCAAACTCATGGAATTCAATGATATCTAAACTCGAGCTGAAACGAGAAAATATTTTGATCAAAATTATAAACCGATTTGTTTTCTGAAAACCCTATTTTCAATGCGTTCATTACCATTGAACGTAAAATCCTAGGAATTCACCTGGAATTCATTAGGTCACCTGAACTAAATCGGGTGTCAACCGTAAGAACGGTGGTTGCATAGCATGGTCAAAGACAGGACCTTGTGCCATACCGAAAAATTATAAGGGTGAGCTTTACTATTGCTCCTACCAAGGATAGTAATTGCGTCCGACACGTTATAGACCATAATCAAAAGCATGTCACGGGACATTGCCTTAACAGTTGCTTGTTCAACGCTTTCCTTTACAACCGGACAGTAGTTTGCCGAAAGGTAATATACGGGACAAGTAAACTGGACGTGTTGCTTTCCAAATACAAGGTTAGCAAGTGGGTGACACAAAACCGCAAGTTTTGAGCTAAAATTTTCAAATTTGAAACCCACCAAACCCACAAAAATATTTTGCAAACACCGGTAAAGGGTTATTCCGGAAAACTTATCTAGGGTAAAAACTAGATTTCAAAAGAACAAATGTTTTCATAAAGATCCAATTTCCTTAATGGATCTAAATTTTTATAGTCATGTGGGACTGTAAACCATATCGTTACTACCATTGTTTATACCGCCGTATAGAAATCACTGATGTACAAAGTGTGAAGAATAAAGAAGTCATTCTA
Organism: Rutidosis leptorrhynchoides; assembly: GCF_046630445.1. NCBI lineage: Eukaryota > Viridiplantae > Streptophyta > Magnoliopsida > Asterales > Asteraceae > Rutidosis > Rutidosis leptorrhynchoides. Next base: position 653,340,499 of record NC_092334.1, on the reverse strand, counting down.
GTATTTCAAGACAATATTGCTTGAGGACAAGCAACGCTCAAGTGTGGGAATATTTGATAATGCTAAAAACGAACATATATTTCATAGCATTATTCCTCAAGAAAGACAAGCTTTTAGTTGCAATTGTTCGATTTACAAGCAATATTCGTTTAAATATTAAAAAGTGAAGACAAAAGGCAGATTCGACAAATTGAAGACAAAAAGGTCCAAAGAGCTAAAAAGTACAAGATACAACTAAAAAGGTTCAAAATATTGATGAGGAACGTCTCAAAATGACAAGAGTACAAGTTACAAGACGCAAAGTACGCGATATAAAATAATACGCGAAGACGTCCGAAAATCCGGAACCGGGACCTGAGCCAAGAAGAAACGCCCGACGCAACGGACCAAAAATATCTAGTCTACTATGCACAAGAATATAATATAATATATATATAATTATATATAATTATATATTATATATATTATTATTATTATATTACGTCGGCAAGAAGAAAACAAACCAATTTGGCTGGATCCAGGGTGGCCATGCGACTCGCATGGCCAAAGGCACAAATCCATGCGAGTCGCATGGAGTGAGATTGCTGGTCAGGTCCTATATAAAGCCAGTTTTGTGCCGAGTTTTAAACATCTTTTTTTTCCTTCCTCTTCATACGTAAATATATTTATATTTATAATTTATATTTTAATTTTAATTATAATTCTAATAATAAGGGTATGTTAGCGAATGTTGTAAGGGTGTAAGTCGAAATTCTGTCCGTGTAACGCTACGCTATTTTTAATCATTGTAAGTTATGTTCAACCTTTTTATATTAATGTCTCGTAGCTAAGTTATTATTATGCTTATTTAAAACGAAGTAATCATGATGTTGGGCTAATTACTAAAATTGGGTAATTGGGCTTTGTACCATAATTGGGGTTTGGACAAAAGAACGACACTTGTGGAAATTAGACTATGGGCTATTAATGGGCTTTATATTTGTTTAACTAAATGAAAGTTTGTTAATGTTAATATAAATATTTACAATTGGGCGTCCCTATAAATTACCATATACACTCGATCGGACACGATGGGCGGGGTATTTATATGTACGAATAATCGTTCATTTAACCGGACACGGGAATGGATTAATAGCCACTAGAATAATTAAAACAGGGGTGAAATTACATTCAAGGGTAATTGGTGTAATTGTTAACAAAGTAGTAAAACCTTGGTTTACACGCAGTCGATAACCTGGTGTATTCATTAAACAAAGTATTAAAACCTTGTTACAATTCGAATCCCCAATTAGTTGGAATATTTAACTTCGGGTATAATAATAATTTGACAAGGACACTTGCAATTTATATTTATGACTGATGGACTGTTATGGACAAAAACCAGACGGACATATTGAATAATCCAGGACAAAGGACAATTAACCCATGGGCATAAAACTAAAATCAACACGTCAAACATCATGATTACGGAAGTTTAAATAAGCATAATTCTTTTATATCATATTTAATTTCCTTTATTTTATATTTAATTGCACTTCTAATTATCGCACTTTTTAATTATCGCAAGTTTATTTTATCGCATTTTTATTATTCGCAATTTCATTATCGTTATTTACTTTACGCTTTAATTTAAGTCTTGTATTTATTTTATATTTTACATTAGGTTTTAACTGCGACTAAAGTCTTAAAATCGACAAACCGGTCATTAAACGGTAAAAACCCCCCTTTATAATAATAATATTACTTATATATATATTTGTATTTTTATAAAAGTAAACTAATATAGCGTTGAGCTTTGTTTAAAGATTTCCCTGTGGAACGAACCGGACTTACTAAAAACTACACTACTGTACGATTAGGTACACTGCCTATAAGTGTTGTAGCAAGGTTTAAGTATATCCATTCTATAAATAAATAAATATCTTGTGTAAAATTGTATCGTATTTAATAGTGTTTTCCTAGTAAAATAATAACTATTTTATATACACCTCGTTCGACATCACTTGGTATTTATATTTCATGATGTTTAAAGAAGCCAGAGTTGTTCCACATGTTCATTACCATTGGACATGAAATCCTACTAGTTCAAAGAACTAAATAGTAGGTCACCTGTACCAAAACGGGTGTAAACCGTGAGAGAGCGGTGATTGTATAGCGTGATTGTGACCGAATCACGTGCCAGATCAAAAACTCTTGGTTACTTGGTATAGCAGACTTCCGAAACTATATCATTTTATTATTGCATAATCTAAATGATGTGATACTGTGGGAAGAGGAGCCTTGAGCTTCACCAGTGCTGTCCTTTTTAGGAGCAATAGCTACGTGCTTGTGTTTGCTTAGACAACACAACCCATAGCCAAAAGCTATGGAACCCGAAGGTTTTCGGGATTTTTCAAAACCGGTGTCAAGTGAAACAGATTGGCACTTCCGAGTGATTCAGATCCACTCATTAAGGAAGTAAAGTCTTTCGACCGTTCTACTTGGTTCGTATACCTCTTAAGCGTGCCATTTCATTACCCATCATTTCACGATGAGGTACTGTTAGAGGAGAAAGTCTTGAACTTTCAAAACATGTTCATTATTTTGAAAGTGAAATCCTACATGAACATTCAGTTCATACGTAGGTCACTTGTACAAAAACGGGTGTCAACCGTATGAACGGTGATTGGATCGTGTGGTCGAAGCCGGGCCATACGCTAGATCAAAAACTCAACAGGGCGGTCTTCATTGTTTCTCCTAACAAGGACAATGTATGCGCTCGACCACCTTTTATGACCATACAGGATGTATCCATTCCATCCTAAAGGGAGTCAAGTCTCCCGAACGACACACTTGCTGATTTATTTCAGAAGTTGTAGTCCAGACCAGTTGTAGGGTGACGAAAAATCTTGAAAAGTCATTGCTAAAATCGACTGGAAATCTACCAGGCCTCAACATCAAACAGGGAAACTGGTAGTCAAAGCTTGTCTCAATGAGGGAGATTTGCTAGCCAAATGGGAAGTGCACCATGATACACAAAATGTCAGTGATTGATCAGATTCCCAGTGGATAACCTCCGGAAAGGTAAGATATCAGCTTTTAAGCCTGATGAACCTCAATCTTTATGGTTGACTTAACGGATTAGACGATTACCTCATAACCATCGATGATATCCGGACGTAATGTGTATCCTCCTAAGCACATTATTTTCTACCGACATCTCGCGATGTTAGGTACTGTGGGAGGCTTGGCTTGACCAATTGCGGGGTAGCCCGTGCGTTCTCTTGGCACATGTGTTCAATTGCTTATTCCTTGGTGCTAGGTTCCCACTTGATTCCCGGTTCCATTGAGGATTTTTGTTATGATTCGAAATTCTCTACTTCATCATTATGGTACATTATCGAGATTATTTTTGGTTATTATATTGATTCATATTGATTGCGGTTTGGGAAGTTACATCGGGGGAATGCAAGTGGGAACCATAGTTGTTATTTACTCCAAATCGTGCCCACGCTAGTTGCTTGTTTGGTTTCTTGATCGTTTGGTTCTACATATATGTTTGAAGACGTTACTTTATTATAGAAGATTATTATCGAGTTCATTGCTTGAGGACAAGCAAAACTCTAGTGTGGGGTTGTTTGATATCGCATATTTCATATGCGTTTTCCTTAGCGATATCGGGTACATTTTGGTCCTTTTGGATACGATTTGGAGTTATTTTGGTTAAAGTTGTGAAAGTTTGAGTTCCAAGACCAAGGAGGTTAAATTTGGGGTTATTTGATGGTTTTGGATGTTTTTCGATGTTAACAAGTGAAAAGGTTTGGTTCGATTCGAGTTTTGGTGTTTAAAGTAAGTTTTTAAGCTCGTTTCAGCATTTTTCAGCATGGAGCGCCGCTCCAAAACATGGCGCGCCGCGCCAATAAACAGGAAATAAAGGTCGAGCATTTCAGAAGTTCAAGGATCAGATCCCAGTTATTCGGCGCGCCGCGCGGGGGTCCTGGCGCGCCGCGCGACCTTCAGCCCGGGTTCAGAAATCTCCACCTATTTAAGCCCGAAAAATACCCTAATGTATCATTATCGTATCCAGACGAATTCCAGCCACTTTTTGACGAACTTAGGTGATTTTTGGAGATCTTCAAGGTCATTCTAAGGTACCAATCATTCCGGGAACAAGTCTCGATTCGTTTATCTTTCAGGATTCAATCTTTGATTAGTTTTATCTCTTTGTTATCAACAATGAATTTCTCTATTTCTTTGATTGTTATTTTGGTTTTAGCCATGATTGTAGGCTAAGCTTTTAATATTTGTCTAGATTGAATATTTGCAAGTGTTTGGATGATACTTTGATGTTTTATTAATTGATGCATGATAATTATGAGTTTTGATTAAGAACCATTCTTGTGGGTGTTGATTATTGTTACTAGGTTGATTAGTGAATCTTGTTTGAACAAAGGGAACCCTGTTTCAATTTAGTGATCTAATTTCCAATTGATTTGTCTTAACCGATTGGGTGCTTACTGGACCAAGGGGGTAAACCGGGTAACGTAATTGAACAAAATAGGGGTGAATTGTGTGGAGCGAACGCGTAACCAATTGCATCTTAATCTTATAATTAGCTAGTTACTAAGTCACAAACGAAAGATGGTATTTGGTGAAAGGGAACCCTAAGCCAATTAATCCTAGTTTGACGTGTTTGCTAAAAGAGAACTCTGGGTAAACCGACTCTGTAATTGCGTGCATTGATTAATAGAACTAGTGCTTAATAACAAATCATCCAACACTGCGAATAGGATATCTAGGCGAACATTCTTCTATCCATTGAATTCCAATATCTTTATTTTCCCGTTGAGTCTGTATTTCTTTTATCTAAACTTAAAAATCCAAAAATATTGTCTTTTACTTTTAAAGCTATCTTGATTTGGCTAATCGTTAAATAGCCGCAAAACAAACTATCTCGTAATTTCAATTTTCATAGTTTAACTTAATTTACTTTTATTAGTTTCAAACTTAATTCTCACGTTAATACTGTCCTTGGAACGATACTTGGAATTACCATTTTTATACTATTACACGATCGGGTACACTGCCCGTAAGTGTGTAGTAATCTTTAACCAGGCATATTTCCAGAGATAATTTATATACTAGATTTCACACATCAATGCGCTTTGAGTAATCGAATTATTTTATCCATACTTCTTAGACATGATAAAACTTCATAATCATCATAATAACATTCTCATTGTTAGCCATAACGACCTCTATCAAATTTCGGGGACGAAATTTCTTTAACGGGTAGGTACTGTGACGACCCGGAAATTTCTGACTAAATTTAAACTTTATCTTTATATTATTCTGACACGATAAACAATGTTTGTTAAGTTAAATCTCAAGGATTTTAAACTATGTTTATACATTCATTTAAACCTCGACTAAATTCCAATGATTCACGAACCATTAAATGAACATATATGAATATGTATGTATATGTGTATATGTTATAAATTGAAAATGTCAACAAAGTATTTAAAAGTATAATGCTTTATATAAACGTATTTGTTTCAATATGATTATCGACGAAATTAAAAAAAAAAATATATTAAATGATTGAATTATCAGAAACATTGAATTATGATTACAAGTCTCTGTTGAGAGGTCCACTATGATTTGAAAAATCTATTCCTCTTAATGATATTCGGAATAATTTGTAAAGCTATTTATAAATAAAAATAAAAAGTGTCATTTACGAAAGTTAGACAAAAGCTAGTGGAGAATAGGTTTCCATAATATTCTATTAATCTATTTTCAAACGTACAAAAACGTTTTCAGTTTAAAAAGAACTTTATTATTAAAACGTATATAACTTTTATAAATATCTAGAATCACTTTTGACAATTCATTACTTAACCAGTATAATAAATATAACAATATTTATATTTTATTTCATTAAATATATATAACGATTTAAATTAATATTATATATATTTATACGCGTATTATACATACATAGTTTTTATACTTTTACTATACTTTAACTTTACCTTTACTTTACTTTTACTTTACTTTAACTTTAATAATTCACTTTAATAATTCATACTTTAATAATTCACTTTAATAATTCATACTTTATTAATTCACTTTAATAATTCATACTTTAATAATTCACTTTAATAATTCATACTTTAATAATTCACTTTAATAATTCATACTTTAATAATTCACTTTAATAATTCATACTCTAATAATTCACTTTAATAATTCAAAAATCTATTATAAATAGAATTCAATAGGTTTCATTATTTCATAGAAACTTAAAAATATATTTCTCTAAACTCTCTCAATCGATTTACATATATATATATATATATATATATTTGCTCTGTATTATTTCAAGATATTATTAGTATACATAAAATATTACGACGGAGTGATGTCCGAGTGATTTCAAAATAGTTTTTTGAATGAGTCGAAGCTAAGGAAATTATGGGTTATAGCTATGGAGGTGATGGGTATGGTTCATGGGTATGCTCGTGAGGTCAATCTAGTGTTTATCATCTCCGTTGCGTCTACGTACTTTCCTGCAATATTGAATCTCAATATTGATACGTTCGTGAATCCGAGGCCAACCTTGCACTTGTTAAATGACGTTATATGTATTTTTACTACGAAATACAGTATGGTATTAAAGAAATCTTCCGCTGTGCATTAGCTCATTTTAAGGATATTACTTGGAGTCATTCATGGCATATTTTGAAAGACGTTGCATTCGAGTCATTGAGTTCATCAAGATTATTATTATGTCAATTATAGTTGGATGTATTATGAAATGGTGTGCATGCCGTCAACTTTCGTTGTAAAGAAAGTTTGTCTTTTAAAAACGAATGCAATATTTGTAAAATGTATCATATAGAGGTCAAAATACCTCGCGATGTAATCAACTAATGTGAATCGTTTATAATGTATATGAACGGGTCCTTTCAAGGGGTGTTGGGCCGAGATAAATATGGGGTGGGGATTATTAATGGTAACGAGGTAATGAAGATCATCACATAAAATGATGATTAAATGATGCGTGATACGATAAACATAAAATGATAACGATGATAGGTAACGATGATGATATTAGTTTAGTGATGATAATGAAAAAAAAAAGGATGATGAATGAGGGAAGTGATTATCGAAGAAAAAGATAACCAGCTAGTATAAGTTAAGTGAGTAAAAATGCAAGATATTACAAAAGTAATAAATGGAGGAATGGTTAGGGAGCGTGGTTGTTTACCGAGAGGTCTCGAGTTCGAGCCCGGCCTGAGGCTGTTTATTTTCTTTTTGGAGCTTTTCCTCTTAAGGTAGTATCATTATTATTCTTATTATTAATATTATTATTATTCTTATTATTATTATTATTCTTATTATTATTATTATTACTAATATTATTATTATTATCATTATTATTATTATTAGAGGTATTAACATATAACATTTTATCATTAAGTATTATCATTATTTTAGTATTATTATAATTAATATTTTAACAAATAAAAGATACTTATATAAAAATATATTTTACTACACATACCATGACTATATTAATAGTACATGCTATTTTCTCTAAAATGTTATTATCTATAATTATCTAACATTAATTAATTTACATGGCATATATAAATATATTTTTGAGTATATATAGTCATATAGGTAAATATTAACTTTAAAACATTATATAATTTCTGTAATAAATAATATACATTAAACTACTTTAATAAGAATTTAATATATAATATATATAAAATAATTAATCTATTTATTAACATGACATAAAAATTATTAAGGTATTAATATATAAACTTTGTATGATCGTGATTAAGTGTTTTAATATATATAATTGGTATAGGTTCGTGAATCCGAGGTCAACCCTACATTTGTTCAGTGACGTCATATGTATTTTTACTACGAAATACAGTATTGTGAGTTTCATTTGCTCCCTTTTTACTCTTTACATTTTTGGGCTGAGAATACATGCAAATGCTTTATTAACTGTTTTACAATATTTATATGCGTGAGTTTCATTTGCTCCCTTTTTACTCTTTACATTTTTGGGCTGAGAATACATGCAAATGCTTTATTAACTGTTTTACAATATTTATATGCGTGAGTTTAATTTGCTCCCTTTTTAAATGCTTTTGCAATATATATTTTTGGGACTGAGAATACATGCGCTGCTTTTATAACTGCTTTACAAAATAGACACAAGTAATCGAAACTACATTCTATGGTTGAATTATTAAACCGAATATGCCCCTTTTTAGTCTGGTAATCTAAGAATTAGGGAACAGACACCCTAATTGACGCGAATCCTAAAGATAGATCTATCGGGCCCAACAAGCCCCATCCAAAGTAAGGGATGCTTTAGTACTTCGAAATTTATATCATGTCCGAAGGAGGATCCCGGAATGATGGGGATATTCTTATATGTATATTGTTAATGTCGGTTACCAGGTGTTCAATCCATATGAATGGTATTTTTGTCTCTATGCATGGGACGTATGTTTATGAGAAATGGAAATATCAAATCTTGTGATCTATTAAAAATTATGAAATGATTATTTATGATAAACTAATGAACTCACCAACCTTTTGGTTGACACTTGAAAGCATGTTATTTCTCAGGTACGAAAGAAATCTTCCGCTGTGCAATTGCTCATCTTAAAGATATTACTTGGAGTCATTCATGACATATTTCAAAAGACGTTGCATTCGAGTCGTTGAGTTCATCAAGATTTTTATTAAGTCAATTATAGTTAGATATATTATGAAATGATATGTCTGTCGTCAACTTTCGATGTAATGAAAGATTGTCTTTTCAAAAAACGAATGCAATGTTTGTAAAATGTATCACATAGAGGTCAAGTACCTCGCGATGTAATCAACTGTTGTGAATCGTTTATAATTAATATGGACTTCGTCCGGATGGATTAGGACGGGTCTTCACAGTTGGTATCAGAGCGGTGGTCTTAGCGAACCAGGTCTTGCATTAGTGAGTCTAACTGATAGTCGTTAGAATGCATTAGTGAGTCTGGACTTCGACCGTGTCTGCATGTCAAAATTTTTGCTTATCATTAGTGTCGGAAATTATTTGCTTATCATCCTTAAAGTCTAGACATGTCTTACTGCCTCTATTGCATAGAAAGTGTATAGATAAATTCATATCTTAGTGTATCTGTTATTGTTACCTTTGCCTGACAGCTTCCGTAGATTCCTCCGTAACTTATGGGATTTTAGTATTATATATGAAAATGTAAATTATGTATTGCAGGGTACTAATCTACATCCTATTCTATTCCTTATCGAACATCCTTCATCTGATCGTACAAGATGAGTCCCTCAACTAGTTCGAGTCCCTTAGATTCCGATAACTATTCCGACAGCTATTCCGACAGCTATTTCGACATAGAGTTTCACCTAAACTCCGAAAGCTGTGTCACTAGAATGAAAACAACCAATCATCCATCCCCAATTCATCTGATGGGTTCGTAGTCTATTAAATCAATGGAGACACAAAGAAGGCGATCCTTTCCATCAACCGAATTCACCTCTTGGCGAAGAACCTGAAACAATTACCGGCGAACCTATTCGAGACACCATTTTCTCTCTCATTTCCAGAGTAGCTCGACACCATTATATTCTATCCACAATTCTAAACCTTATTCATCCACTCGTTCCGTCCGACAATCATCCCGGAATAATAGAAGAAGTCAACGAACTTCGCGCTCGAGTAATCAATTTGGAAAATATGGTGCAAAATGTATCAGCTTCAGCAACATCACCGGCACCAACCGTACTATCAATAACAGCACCAGTACCATCAACAATCCATGCCTCAACATCTCATTCTGTACCTCGAGTATAATCACCGTTCTATGTATCGATCTACATAAATTATCTTCATTCTTTATGGCAATTATGTAATCTCTAAAGTCTTAGAGATTATTTATTCTAGCTCAAACCGAAAATCAAATGAGTTTAATATCATGTTAACTCATTAAATTCATGATTACATCTGAAGAAAATATATATGTATATATGTTTTCATAAAGATTGTGTGACGACCCGGAAATTTCCGACCAAATTTAAACTTAACCTTTATATGTTTCCGACACGATAAGCAGAATTTGTAATGTTGAATCTTAAAAAGTTTGGAACTACATTCATGTAATCAATTACCCTTTGACCATGTTCGACGATTCACGAACAATTATGTGTATATAGATATGTATATATAATATATAATATTAACTGAAAACATTAACAAAGTATTAGATATATGATACTTTACATGAACATATTTGTTTCGATATATTTATCGACAGAATTAAGAGATAATATCAAATGATTGAATTATCAGATACATTATGATATGATTACGGGCCTATGTTATAAGGTCCACTGTGATTTAAGAAATCTATTCTTTTTGACAACTCATTACTTAACCAGTATGATAAAGATAACGATATTTATATTTTATTTTATTAAATATATATAACGATTTAAATTAATATTATATATTTTTATACGCGTATTATACGTACATAGTTTTATACTTTTGCTATACTTTAACTTTACCTTTACTTTACTTTTACTTTACTTTAACTTTAATAATTCATACTTTAATAATTCACTTTAATAATTCATACTTTAATAATTCACTTTAATAATTCATACTTTAATAATTCACTTTAATAATTCATACTTTAATAATTCACTTTAATAATTCATACTTTAATAATTCACTTTAATAATTCATACTTTAATAATTCACTTTAATAATTCATACTTTAATAATTCACTTTAATAATTCAAAAATCTATTATAAATAGAATTCAATAGGTTTCATTATTTCATAGAAACTTGAAAATATATTTCTCTAAACTCTCTCAATCGAATTACATATATATATATTTACTTAGTACTATTTCAAGATATTATTAGTATACATAAAATACTACGACGGAGTTATATTCAGACGATTTCAAAATAAGTTTTCAAATGGGATATAGCTAAGGAAATTATGGGTTATAGCTATGAAGGTTATGGGTATTGATCGAGGGTATTGCTCGTGAGGTCAACCTAACGTTTATCATTTTCGTTGCGTCTACGTACTTTCCTGCAATATTGAATCACAATATTGATACGTTCGTGAATTCGAGACAAACCCTGCACTTGTTCAGTGCCGTCATATACATAATTGCTACGAAATACAGTATTTTGAGTTTCATTTGCTCCCTTTTTATATATATTTTTGGGCTGAGAATACATGCGCTGATTTATAAATGTTTTACGAAATAGGCACAAGTACTAAAACTAATTCTATGTGGGTTTAAACCAGAAATATACCCTTAGCTTGGTAACATTAAACTACTTGTCTATGTACGGTAGGCGCGAATCCTAAAGATAGATCTATTGGGTCTGACAAACCCCATCCTGACTATGGGATGCTTTAGTACTTCGAGGTTATTTTAAACACACCTGATCTGGTGTACTTCAGAGGGTAAAACATGAACGTTAAGGCTTGTTACCGGGTGCCTACAACTTATAGAATACTTTTATACACTTGCGAGTGTACGGATATTTATAGAAACTGAAATCTTGTGGTCTATTACTATTACGGAAATGATGGATTATGATAAACTAATGAACTCACCAACCTCTTGGTTGACACTTTAAAGCATGTTTATTCTCAGGTATTAAAGAAATCTTCCGCTGTGCATTAGCTCATTTTAAGGATATTACCTGGAGTCATTCATGACATACTTTGAAAGACGTTGCATTCGAGTCGTTGAGTTCATCAAGATTAATATTAAGTCAATTATAGTTGGATGTAATATGAAATGGTATGCATGCCGTTAATTTTTGATGTAAAGAAAGTTTGTCTTTTAAAAACGAATGCAATGTTTGTAAAACGTATCATATAGAGGTCAAATACCTCGCGATGTAATCAACTATTGTGAATCGTTTATAATGTATATGAACGGGTCCTTTCAGTTGGTATCAGAGAGGTGGTCTTAGCGAACCAGGTCTTGCATTAGTGTGTCTAACTGATAGTTGTTAAGATGCATTAGTGAGTCTGGACTTCGACCGTATCTGCATGTCAAAATTTTTGCTTATCATTTTTAGTCGGAAATCATCTACTTACCATCCTTAGGAAATTACCTGCTTATAATTCTTAAGTCTAGACGCATTTTCCTACATTTATTGCATAATAGTGTATAGACGAATTCTTATCTTAGCATATCTGTTACTGTGAACTTTGACTGACATCTTTCAAAGATTCCTCCGTAATTTATGGGATTTTGGTATTATATATACATATGTAAATTATGTATTGAAGAATACCAAATCTAAATTCTACAATCTATTTCATACCAAAAAAATTCTTTCCCTGATCATACAAGATGGATCCCTCAACCAGTTCGAGTTCCTCGGATTCAGACAGCTATGCCGATATGGATTTCCACATGAGCTCCGAAAGCAGCGTGACCGGAATGAATCAACCAATTAGCCATCATCTATTCTGGATGAATTGGGGATGGGTTCGTAATCTACTTAACCTTTGGAGACAAGAAGAAGGCGATCCCTTTCATCCACCACATTGCCCTCTTGGCAATGAACCTGAAGCACTTACCGGCGAACCTGTCCGAAACACCATTTTCTCTCTCATTTCCAGAGTATCTCGTCATAATTGTATACTACACCAAATTCTAGATCTTATTTATCTGCTCGTCCGAACCGACAATTACCCCGGTGTAATAGAAGAAGTCAACGAGCTTCGCGCTCGGGTAGTGGCTTTGGAGAATATGGTGCAAAGGTTACAAACACCAGCAGCAACACCAACAGCATAACCAGTACCACCATCAACAACATCAACAGTACCATTACCACCACCAACAACAACCGCATCGCAAACCTCAACTTCACAATCTGTCCCACGAGTATCGACGTCATACGCCATGTAGATACCAAGGAATACCACTACGATGAAGTATTGATTCATAACTTCATTGGGGAAACATTCTACGGCGATTATGTAATTTCTAAAGTTTAGAAATTATCTATCCTCGCCTTAACCATAAATCAAATGAGTTTAATTTAATATTAACTCATTAAATCAATATTACATCTGAAGAAATATACACATATATATTTCCATAAAGACTGTAATAAAATTCTTTTGTACAAAATATTAATTGTGAATTTTTTTTAACGGGTAGGTAATACCCGAGAGATATATAAATTCACAATTAATATGTTTAATTCTTCGAATCTGATTCAGCAAATCATCCATTATACTCCCTACTTTCACAACAATATACATTCTTTTATAAAAATCAAAACAACCATACTCATTCAAAATCTAATTACATATTCTGATTTTGAAATCTCAGAATTCAATTCAAGATATAACTGAAATCGTCACTCTTAGATTCCTACATCTTTCAAAACTATACTTTGACTTCAAAACTGTCCTAGAACCTCATTTCTATTCATGGAACTCACAAAAATATTTGTATCATTCAAAATCTTAGAACATCATATGTATATTAACAATTACAATATGTGTTCAAACACTTCGAAATTCCTAAAGACATGCGAGATGATGATCCAACCACATATTACCCACCGTCATGCATCTGAAAAGCTCTCAAAACCAAAGTTATAGTTTAACACGTATCCATGTCAGATCCTTTGATATTTATTACCAAATATAATTTTTCAATCTCTTTCCAAAATAGACAGTTTTGTCACAGCTCCAGCAAATCACCTTCATTTGTTTATACGAATAAACCTTATTATAACAATTACCCCTTCATCATTGTTACCGAGGAACCTTTCATATCTCGCCACATTAGCAGTAAACTTATCAACAACTTCATTAACCTTCGACTTAAGCCTCTCCGAAAAGCCACTATACTTATTCATTAAAATCCCATCTTGTACTCACCTACATCCTGTAACAATAATTGTCACACCAACTACTGGGAATTAGCAATCAGTATTTTGAATTTCGCGACAATTTTACGTCAAAAGTTATACATATAACGTCTATCTCCTAGACTTACATACTTCGAATGTGAATTTTCTGAAAAACATCGCAAACCATGAACTAGTTCTTCGAAATTGGAAAAATGCTGACGAAGCAGCAAAAACTGTAAACGACTTTAACAGTCAAAAGTTTGATGATAAAGAATAGTATGGTGGTAAAGCTGAGAAAAAGAGAAGGTTTGAAACTGGAAAACGGATTGAGCAGACCATGAAGGAGGCTGTGGACAAATCACAAAGACTAAACCTGCCTTCAAAGGATCCAAATGATTCAGTGTCTACTGAAATCGTTAGCAAACAACTTCTTATTCTAAACCTTCACAGAAAAATCTTCATCATCATCCATATTATCGTATCTTTTATTATAATATCTTCGATATTCCTGAAGATATTTTCACAACTATTCTTATCTGAAATCTTTTATCTCTTCGCAATATCTGCGTTACAACATAAAAAGAAACCGTGTTAGTTTCTAAATTCTAAAAAAAAAAAATATTTGAATTTAAAATAGGAATGTTTTTGAAGTAGTGTTGGGAACTGAAGCATGAGTTAGTATAATATAATGACACTTGATCAACGTGATTATATTACAGTAAGTCATGCTGAGTTTCTAATGGAACGTGATGATTCACAGAACATACCGTCATCATGTACTGTTTACACGACTCTTACATTCTACCCAATTTCTAAACATATTAAGAACATATCATCTTGATAGCTCTATATTTTCGGATATTCTGGTAATTTGCCAAATCAAGATCGTGCCATTACGATTTTCTTCTTGGAACATTAACTATGTTCATCCAAAAATTCATATCTACGAATTCTGGACCATTATCCGCTTGACTTAAGGTCGGAAAGAGAAAATGAAAGCATGAAGCTCCGAAATATAATGGAGAATATAAAGCCCGATAACAACCCCGAAATTACAAACCGTGTAAATCAATGCGTATAGCAATATAAAGACACGGGAGAGTGAAAAACACAATAACCCCAAGGTAATGGTAGAAGAAAATAACTTCCTCCGGTGGTAGATGAAAAAGAAGAATGACATATATGAAAGTTAAGAGTATATCAAGAATCAATACTGGATGAAGCATATTAACGAATGCTTTAAAGTATGAATTGGGGAGAAAGACTAGAAGGTGTGAGATGTGGAAATAAAGAAACGAAGGGGGTGGAATTATAGTAAAATATCAGACAGAGAAATCGAGACAGATTATCGCATTTAATCAAAGAAGATCCTGATTTCCTTAATCGCCGAAGAACCAAATCTTATTGCAAAGATTTTCTTTAAATCCCATGAATTCCGAAAATCAATCATAACTACGTCATCGGTTAAAACGAATATACGTTTACTCATTTCACTCTCTTGCGATAGCTTCACTTATACTCTTCGCGTAATCAAATTATTTTATCTATATTACTCAATGATGATAAAACTCTATTTATCAACTCATATTCATCATGAAAACATTTTTATAGTTAGCCATGACGACCTCGATCAAATTTTCGGACGAAATTTCTTTAACGGGTAGGTACTGTGACGACCCGAAAATTTCCGACCAAATTTAAACTTAACCTTTATATGTTTCCGACACGATAAGCAGAATTTGTAATGTTGAATCTTAAAAAGTTTGGAACTACATTCATGTAATCAATTACCCTTTGACCGTGTTCGACGATTCACGAACAATTATGTGTATATAGATATGTATATATAATATATAATATTAACTGAAAACATTAACAAAATATTAGATATATGATACTTTACATGAACATATTTGTTTCGATATATTTATCGACAGAATTAAGAGATAATATCAAATGATTGAATTATCAGATACATTATGATATGATTACGGGCCTATGTTATAAGGTCCACTGTGATTTAAGAAATCTATTCTTTTTGACAACTCATTACTTAACCAGTATGATAAAGATAACGATATTTATATTTTATTTTATTAAATATATATAACGATTTAAATTAATATTATATATTTTTATACGCGTATTATACGTACATAGTTTTATACTTTTACTATACTTTAACTTTAACTTTACTTTACTTTTACTTTACTTTAACTTTAATAATTCATACTTTAATAATTCACTTTAATAATTCATACTTTAATAATTCATTTTAATAATTCATACTTTAATAATTCACTTTAATAATTCATACTTTAATAATTCACTTTAATAATTCAAAAATCTATTATAAATAGAATTTAATAGGTTTCATTATTTCATAGAAACTTGAAAATATATTTCTCTAAACTCTCTCAATCGAATTACATATATATATATTTACTTAGTACTATTTCAAGATATTATTAGTATACATAAAATACTACGACGGAGTTATATTCAGACGATTTCAAAATAAGTTTTCAAATGGGATATAGCTAAGGAAATTATGGGTTATAGCTATGAAGGTTATGGGTATTGATCGAGGGTATTGCTCGTGAGGTCAACCTAACGTTTATCATTTTCGTTGCGTCTACGTACTTTCCTGCAATATTGAATCACAATATTGATACGTTCGTGAATTCGAGACAAACCCTGCACTTGTTCAGTGCCGTCATATACATAATTGCTACGAAATACAGTATTGTGAGTTTCATTTGCTCCCTTTTTATATATATTTTTGGGCTGAGAATACATGCGCTGATTTATAAATGTTTTACGAAATAGGCACAAGTACTAAAACTAATTCTATGTGGGTTTAAACCAGAAATATACCCTTAGCTTGGTAACATTAAACTACTTGTCTATGTACGGTAGGCGCGAATCCTAAAGATAGATCTATT
The DNA here is from genome assembly GCF_046630445.1 of Rutidosis leptorrhynchoides. Taxonomy (NCBI): domain Eukaryota; kingdom Viridiplantae; phylum Streptophyta; class Magnoliopsida; order Asterales; family Asteraceae; genus Rutidosis; species Rutidosis leptorrhynchoides. The sequence goes on along the minus strand of NC_092334.1, from coordinate 653,323,610 downwards.
GGGTCTGACAAACCCCATCCTGACTATGGGATGCTTTAGTACTTCGAGGTTATTTTAAACACACCTGATCTGGTGTACTTCAGAGGGTAAAACATGAACGTTAAGGCTTGTTACTGGGTGCCTACAACTTATAGAATACTTTTATACACTTGCGAGTATACGGATATTTATAGAAACTGAAATCTTGTGGTCTATTACTATTACGGAAATGATGGATTATGATAAACTAATGAACTCACCAACCTTTTGGTTGACACTTTAAAGCATGTTTATTCTCAGGTATTAAAGAAATCTTCCGCTGTGCATTAGCTCATTTTAAGGATATTACCTGGAGTCATTCATGACATACTTTGAAAGACGTTGCATTCGAGTCGTTGAGTTCATCAAGATTAATATTAAGTCAATTATAGTTGGATGTAATATGAAATGGTATGCATGCCGTTAATTTTTGATGTAAAGAAAGTTTGTCTTTTAAAAACGAATGCAATGTTTGTAAAACGTATCATATAGAGGTCAAATACCTCGCGATGTAATCAACTATTGTGAATCGTTTATAATGTATATGAACGGGTCCTTTCAGATTGTAATTAAAAATTCTTTTGTACAAAATGTTAATGATGAAAATATTTTAACGGGTAGGTAATACCCGAGGAATATTTAGATTTCACATTAATAAGTTACACTGTATATTCTTTGAATCTGATTCAACAGTCATTTACTATCCTATTTACATCCATAGATATACATATCCGTTCACCGCAGAAAAACCAATTTCATTCAATTTCGTATTTGGATTTTGACCTATCAGAATTCAACAAGTGGCATAATGAAGAAAATATTGGACAAAATAAAATTTGTTAGAAACAAACAAATTAACTATGAGAAATTTTGTTAAGAATCCACGCTAACTATTACTAGCTAATTGTTCCTAGCCAACTGAGTACACTTTATTTATCGCAATTTAATTATCGCAATTTACATTCTCGCAATTTTATTTATCGTCAATTAATTTCTGTTATTTACTTTACGCATTTTATTTATTGTCATGTAATTTCTGTATTTATTTTACGCACTTTAAATATCGGGACACGTATACAAGGTTTTGATATATCATATCGACGCATATGTATATATATTATTTGGAATAACCATAAACACTCTATATGCAGTAATGATCGAGTTCTCTATACAGGGTTGAGGTTGATTCTATAATAATATATATACTTTGAGTTGTGATCGAGTCTGAGACATGTACACGGGTCGCGATACAGATTAATAAATTGAATATTATAAACTATGTATGAATTATTGAATTAGTAATTGTGGACTACTAACTGTGGACTACCAACATTGGACAATTAAAATGAATTAAAATATTGATTATAACATATGAAACTAAACATTCTTCAAGTTTTCCACTTGATTTCATCTTAAACCTCATTTGTATCTTGACGATTACAATCTGCGTTCAAACTTTTCATGATTCTTGAAAACACCTCAATCGATAGGATGAATCAACCGCACTTCATCTACGGAAGGAAAGATTTATGCATATAGTTATGCACCTGAGAAACTCTCGGCAACTGAGTAAAAGTTTAACACGTAGCCGCGTCAGATCCGTTGGCATTTATTAGCAAAATAACTTTGCGATCCCTTTTCAAAGTAGCCAATTTTGTCACAGCTCCAGCAAGTCAACTTCGACTTTTCATTCTAAGTAGCCTTACTATAATCCTGATATATACGATTACCCTTTTGATACCGGAGAATTCTTTTATATTTCACCATATTATCAGCAGACGTACCAGCAACCTCGTTGCTTCTTGGCTTAAATCTCTCTGACAAATCATTATATTTATTCATTGAAACCCAATCATATACTCATCCGCATCTTGTAACGAGAACTGCCATACCAATTACCGGGAATCAGCAATTAGTACTTTGAAAACTCACAGCATATTTACATCAATAGTTATATGTATGACAATTATCTCTTAGAATTATGATATCTCATTCTGAATTTCTGAAAAGCACCTAGTCACAAATCAATACTCTGAATGTTGAAAAAGCTGAATGAAGCAACAGAAACCATAGACAACCGTAAACGACCTTAATCATCGAAAGTTTGATGATAAAGAATAGTATGTTGGAAAAGCTCAGAAAAGTTGGAACTGAAAAACGGATTGAGCTAACCACGAAGGAGACCAAGGACAAATACAAGTACCATACCATATATTCAAAGAATCCAGGTAATTCTGGATCCGATGAAACCTTCAACGAATATCTTGCTCTGTACTCATGTTAAAATCTTGCGGAAAATCTTCCTCATCAATCATCGAACTTAGAAATTCCAAAATATCATCATCAATATCTTCGATATTTCTGAGGATATTTTCATAAATATTCTCGTCCGAAATTATATACCTCTTCGTGCTTCCTGTGTATCATTATATTGGAAACATTCAATAGAAAATTTAGTACCGAGAAGCAGATTATGCGAAACTATGAAGAAAGTAGTGGACAAATCACAAAGAATAAGTTTGACTTCAAAGAATCCAAATGATTCAATGTCTGCTAAAGTCTTTAGTGAATATCTTGCTCCTTACTCTAAACCCTTGCAGACAATAGTTTCTACCATCCTCTGATCTTAGATATTCCGAGATATTATCGTATCTTTCATTATAAATATCCTCGATATTTCTGAATATATTTTCATAACTAATCTTATCCGAAATCATTAATCTCTTCGTGCTATCAGTGTTACATCATATAGAAACTGTTAGTTTCTATATTCTGTAAACCTTCAAGTTTAAATTATGAATGATTTTGAAGTAGTGTTGGAAATTGATGTATGAGTTAGTATAATATAATGACACTTGATCAACGTGATTATATTACAGTAAGTCATGCTGAGTTTCTAATGGAACGTGATGATTCACAGATCATAACGTCATCATGTACCATGTTACATAACTCTTTCATTCTGCTTAACTTCTGAACACATCAAGAAAGTATATTCTTGATAGTTCTATTCTCAGTGATTCTGGTAATTTGACAAATCAAGATCGTGCTATTATAATTTTCTTCCTGGAACATTAATCATGTTCATTCCGAAATTCATATCTACAAATTCTGGACCATATCTCGCTTGACTTAAAGTCAGGAAGAGAAAATAAAAGCATGAAGCTTCAAAATATCAATAGGAGGATAAATCACAGTAAATTGAAGAGAGTATTAACTATGGGTGTCAATGATTACAGAACGACAGAAGCAGAGACATCGAAATATAAGGGACGATATAAAACCCAACAACAACCCAGAAGTTACAACCCGTGGATAATAATACGAATAGCAATATAAAGACACGGTATAATTAAGGATAGTATCACCCCAAGGTAATAGTAGAAGTAAACAGACTTTCTGGTAGAAGATTGAGAAGAAGGATGACAAAAATGATAATTAGGAAAATATCAGGGTTTAGAATTGGATTAAGCATTTTCATAATCTTTTGAGTATGGAAATTGAGTATAGGAATGGTGAGAATAATGAAACGGAAGAGTTAAATTTATAATGGAAGTATCAGACAGAGTAATCGGGACAGATCATCGCATTTAATTAAAGAGATCCTAATTTCCTTAAATCTCGAAGAATCAGATCTTTTAGATTTCGAAAATTTTCTTTAAATCCCTTGAATTCCGAAATTCAACCAAGACAACGTCAAAATCTAAGACGCACCTTATTTTTCTAAATTCAACCATGACTAGTCAAAAGTTATGATGAAACATGTTTTTCTCATTTCACTATTTAGTGATAGCTTCACTCGTACTCTTCGAGTAATCAAATTGTTTTATCTGTATTACACAATGATGATAAAACTCTATTCAGCAACTCATATTTGTCATGAAAACATTTCTATCGTCAGCCATGACACCTCACTCAAATTTCGGGACGAAATTTCTTTAACGGGTAGGTACTGTGATGACCCGGGAATTTCCGACTAAATTTAAACTTAATCTTTATATGATTTCGATACGATAAGCAAAGTATGTAATGTTGGGTCTAGAAAATCTTGAAACGATGTTCATATATTCAATTGACTTTCGATTGTTCCCGATGATTCACGAACCATTGCTTATAAATATGTGGATATATAAATATATGTATAATATATATAATAACATGAACATTAATAAACTATTATATACATTTATTGTTATAAATAAATATGTACAATAAAATACATTGTAATAAAAGCTATTATTTTATATGTATATTCCTTGTATATATATATTGTAAAATTTAATTTAATCATTTAATATATATTTATGTGCGTAGTAAATTTTGTTATTTAAAACTGGTTATATATATACATAGTGTATATTAAATATAATTAATTTTGAGCTTAAATGGTAAATGTCTGTAACTTTCGGTTGACGTTTATTTATTTTTAAAATAGATCTAATATATATATAAGAAGTTTAAAAATAAAAGTTGTTCCAAAATTTGATTTAAAATATAATAGTTTTGATGAATATTTTTTTTTTACCATTTCAATCTAAGTTTTTATACTCCGTACATATAAATTGGAACAGAAAATAAATAATTTTTGAACTTTTTTGATCAGGTTTCATACAGGTAATGAGTGAAATAATTAAATATGTTTAATTTAAAATTTTGAGATTTTTAGGAACACTTTTATCTATTAACTGTTTAGCAATGGACACGATATATCATTCGATGTAAATGTGTCGGCAGAAGAAAACAACATTACTGGCTGCTTACTATTTGCAATTCATGAAACACGTTTGATGACTCATAATATTAATATTATATTTATTCTTCTACCTAATGAAATGTCCCGTTCTTATTGATTAAAAACGTTCCATATTAATTGATTTCGTTGCGAGGTTTTGACCTCTATATGAGACGTTTTTCAAAGACTGCATTCATTTTAAAACAAACCATAACCTTTATTTCATCAATAAAGGTTTAAAAAGCTTTACGTAGATTATCAAATAATGATAATCTAAAATATCCTGTTTACACACGACCATTACATAATGGTTTACAATACAAATATGTTACAACAAAATAAGTTTCTTGAATGCAGTTTTTACACAATATCATACAAGCATGGACTCCAAATCTCGTCCTTATTTAAGTATGCGACAGCGGAAGCTCTTAATAATCACCTGAGAATAAACATGCTTAAAACGTCAACAAAAATGTTGGTGAGTTATAGGTTTAACCTATATATATCAAATCATAATAATAGACCACAAGATTTCATATTTCAATACACATCCCATACATAGAGATAAAAATCATTCATATGGTGAACACCTGGTAACCGACATTAACAAGATGCATATATAAGAATATCCCCATCATTCCGGGACACCCTTCGGATATGATATAAATTTCGAAGTACTAAAGCATCCGGTACTTTGGATGGGGTTTGTTAGGCCCAATAGATCTATCTTTAGGATTCGCGTCAATTAGGGTGTCTGTTCCCTAATTCATAGATTACCAGACTTAATAAAAAGGGGCGTATTCGATTTCGATAATTCAACCATAGAATGTAGTTTCACGTACTTGTGTCTATTTTGTAAATCATTTATAAAACCTGCATGTATTCTCATCTCAAAAATATTAGATTTTAAAAGTGGGACTATAACTCACTTTCACAGATTTTTACTTCGTCGGGAAGTTAGACTTGGCCACTGGTTGATTCACGAACCTATAACAATATATACATATATATCAAAGTATGTTCAAAATATATTTACAACACTTTTAATATATTTTGATGTTTTAAGTTTATTAAGTCAGCTGTCCTCGTTAGTAACCTACAACTAGTTGTCCACAGTTAGATGTACAGAAATAAATCGATAAATATTATCTTGAATCAATCCACGACCCAGTGTATACGTATCTCAGTATTGATCACAACTCAAACTATATATATTTTGGAATCAACCTCAACCCTGTATAGCTAACTCCAACATTCACATATAGAGTGTCTATGGTTGTTCCGAAATATATATAGATGTGTCGACATGATAGGTCGAAACATTGTATACGTGTCTATGGTATCTCAAGATTACATAATATACAATACAAGTTGATTAAGTTATGGTTGGAATAGATTTGTTACCAATTTTCACGTAGCTAAAATGAGAAAAATTATCCAATCTTGTTTTACCCATAACTTCTTCATTTTAAATCCGTTTTGAGTGAATCAAATTGCTATGGTTTCATATTGAACTCTATTTTATGAATCTAAACAGAAAAGTATAGGTTTATAGTCGGAAAAATAAGTTACAAGTCGTTTTTGTAAAGGTAGTCATTTCAGTCGAAAGAACGACGTCTAGATGACCATTTTAGAAAACATACTTCCACTTTGAGTTTAACCATAATTTTTGGATATAGTTTCATGTTCATAATAAAAATCATTTTCTCAGAATAACAACTTTTAAATCAAAGTTTATCATAGTTTTTAATTAACTAACCCAAAACAGCCCGCGGTGTTACTACGACGGCGTAAATCCGGTTTTACGGTGTTTTTCGTGTTTCCAGGTTTTAAATCATTAAGTTAGCATATCATATAGATATAGAACATGTGTTTAGTTGATTTTAAAAGTCAAGTTAGAAGGATTAACTTTTGTTTGCGAACAAGTTTAGAAGTAACTAAACTATGTTCTAGTGATTACAAGTTTAAACCTTCGAATAAGATAGCTTTATATGTATGAATCGAATGATGTTATGAACATCATTACTACCTTAAGTTCCTTGGATAAACCTACTGGAAAAGAGAAAAAATGGATCTAGCTTCAACGGATCCTTGGATGGCTCGAAGTTCTTGAAGCAGAATCATGACACGAAAACAAGTTCAAGTAAGATCATCACTAGAAATAAGATTGTTATAGTTATAGAAATTGAACCAAAGTTTGAATATGATTATTACCTTGTATTAGAATGATAACCTACTGTAAGAAACAAAGATTTCTTGAGGTTGGATGATCACCTTACAAGATTGGAAGTGAGCTAGCAAACTTGAAAGTATTCTTGATTTTATGTAACTAGAACTTGTAAAATATATGAAGAACACTTAGAACTTGAAGATAGAACTTGAGAGAGATCAATTAGATGAAGAAAATTGAAGAATGAAAGTGTTTGTAGGTGTTTTTGGTCGTTGGTGTATGGATTAGATATAAAGGATATGTAATTTTGTTTTCATGTAAATAAGTCATGAATGATTACTCATATTTTTGTAATTTTATGAGATATTTCATGCTAGTTGCCAAATGATGGTTCCCACATGTGTTAGGTGACTCACATGGGCTGCTAAGAGCTGATCATTGGAGTGTATATACCAATAGTACATACATCTAAAAGCTGTGTATTGTACGAGTACGAATACGGGTGTATACGAGTAGAATTGTTGATGAAACTGAACGAGGATGTAATTGTAAGCATTTTTGTTAAGTAGAAGTATTTTGATAAGTGTCTTGAAGTCTTTCAAAAGTGTATGAATACATATTAAAACACTACATGTATATACATTTTAACTGAGTCGTTAAGTCATCGTTAGTCGTTACATGTAAATGTTGTTTTGAAACCTTTAGGTTAACGATCTTGTTAAATGTTGTTAACCCAATGTTTATAATATCAAAAGAGATTTTAAATTATTATATTATCATGATATTATGATGTACGAATATCTCTTAATATGATATATATACATTAAATGTCGTTACAACGATAATCGTTACATATATGTCTCGTTTCAAAATCATTAAGTTAGTAGTCTTGTTTTTACATATGTAGTTCATTGTTAATATAATTAATGATATGTTTACTTATCATAATATCATGTTAACTATATATATAACCATATATATGTCATCATATAGTTTTTACAAGTTTTAACGTTCGTGAATCACCGGTCAACTTGGGTGGTCAATTGTCTATATGAAACCTATTTCAATTAATCAAGTCTTAACAAGTTTGATTGCTTAACATGTTGGAAACATTTAATCATGTAAATATCAATCTCAATTAATATATATAAACATGGAAAAGTTCGGGTCACTACAGTACCTACCCGTTAAATAAATTTCGTCCCGAAATTTTAAGCTGTTGAAGGTGTTGACGAATCTTCTGGAAATAGATGCGGGTATTTCTTCTTCATCTGATCTTCACGCTCCCAGGTGAACTCGGGTCCTCTACGAGCATTCCATCGAACCTTAACAATTGGTATCTTGTTTTGCTTAAGTCTTTTAACCTCACGATCCATTATTTCGACGGGTTCTTCGATGAATTGAAGTTTTTCGTTGATTTGGATTTCATCTAACGGAATAGTGAGATCTTCTTTAGCAAAACATTTCTTCAAATTCGAGACGTGGAAAGTGTTATGTACAGCCGCGAGTTGTTGAGGTAACTCAAGTCGGTAAGCTACTGGTCCAACATGATCAATAATCTTGAATGGTCCAATATACCTTGGATTTAATTTCCCTCGTTTACCAAATCGAACAACGCCTTTCCAAGGTGCAACTTTAAGCATGACCATCTCTCCAATTTCAAATTCTATATCTTTTCTTTTAATGTCAGCGTAGCTCTTTTGTCGACTTTGGGCGGTTTTCAACCGTTGTTGAATTTGGATGATCTTCTCGGTAGTTTCTTGTATAATCTCCGGATCCGTAATCTGTCTATCCCCCACTTCACTCCAACAAATCGGAGACCTGCACTTTCTACCATAAAGTGCTTTAAACGGCGCCATCTCAATGCTTGAATGGTAGCTGTTGTTGTAGGAAAATTTTGCTAACGGTAGATGTCGATCCCAACTGTTTCCGAAATCAATAACACATGCTCGTAGCATGTCTTCAAGCATTTGTATCGTCCTATCGCTCTGTATAACGACCCTCATTTTTTCCATTCTATATTTTTCCAATATTAAAAGCCCAAACAATATAATTAAAACTTAATGATTAAACTTTAATCAACAATTGTTAAGTGTTAAGAGTTAGAAAACATATTAATTAACTTTGTACAAAAATTGACAAGTTAATAAAAGATGAAAATAATAAACTGTTAGTCGACACTCACTGCTAATTAAAATTTATGCATTTATGTAATATTATAACTAATAACCTATAAGTAATAAATAAAAAGTGACATTTATATAAATAATAAAACAATTGGGAACTAAATATATACAAGTCATGAATTAGTAAAAAGAAAATAATACTTATCATGTAGTAAATGTAAAAATAATAATAATAATAATAATAGTAATAATAATGAGACTAAAAAAATTTTACATCCTTATGTTGACTAAAAATAAAGTGTAAACTAGTACATCCTTATGTTGACTAATTATAAACTAGTACCACCTATTGTTGACTAAAAATTATAAAACAAAATAAAATCATTAATTAGAACATCCTTATGTTGACTAACACTCTAATACTTGCACTATATAAACACCTAGTTTCTCATTCACAAATCACACCAAAATCCTCTCTCAAAAACAATCTCTCCCTCTCCCTCTCTTGTGGTATTCGGATCTTCAAGCTTGTTCTTCGTGTTCTTCAAGAATCTTCAAGGAGTTCTTCAAGATTTTCAAGGCTTTGATCTTCCATCTTCATCGTGTTCATCTTTTCTTTGTTAATTATCTTGAATCTTCAAAGGTATAACATAAACCCTAAACTATTTACATAAACTTTGATCTTTGATAATTCATATTCATATTATAAACTTGTTATTCATAAGTATATACATAAACACACCTAGATTTATATATACATATATACATGTAAAAAAAATATTTATATATATATATATATATACATATATATACGAATTATATATACATATACATATTAAAACCTTAAACCCTAATTACACCTAAACTATAATTCTTAAACCCTAATTAATTAAACTCTAAACATTTATGAAACCCTAGGACATTAATTACTAAACCCTAGTTATTAATTACTACTTTAATTAACTAACCCTAATTAATGAAACCCTAATACTACTTATACTAGTACTTAACATGTATACACTATTACTATTACTAGCACCTATAACCTACTAATTATATTGTAGAACAAAAACATTTTGGGATATGTATTAGAGATGTATAGATCTTCGAACTTTCTTGACGAATGGTTTCTACGAGATTCTAGGCAGAGGGTTTGGATTTCCGATTTAAAGGGTCCTATGGCTCAAGCCCCTAGATCTAAATTAGCCATTCGAAGGGAAAGGGGTGATTGGAAGCTTATCTAATACGGCAAGTATCCTAAAATGGAAACACTCATAAAAGTAGAAACTCTCTAGTCATAGAAACTTAGTAAAATAAGAAACTTTCTAAAAATAGAAACTTTATAAAAATAGTAACTTACTAGGAATAGAAACTTAGTAAAACAAACTATACTTAAACACATACTTAAACTTAAACATGGGCAAAACACTTAACTACTCTTAAATGTCAATAGGTTGACTTTCCTGCTCACTCGTTCAACTCTCTATTCCGAGGAATAACTCTCTCTACTTACTAAGGTGAATTCATAGCCCCATTCTTTATTGCTAGCAAACTTATTTAACTTATTTGGGGTGAGACACATGCTGCTTTTACTATTTACAATTTAGACACAAGTACCAACTGCTAAAACTATGCTATACCCGGCTACGTCCGACTAAGTCCCTACAGTGATATTTTTAAGTGCTGCGGCATGCTTATTTATTGGGGGTAGGCCTATCGGGAGTAACGTCCCCGATACATTTGACTCAGTCTTTGTATTACTTGATAATGAAATTTAAACCGACAAGGACAGACACAACTTGTCATGGGGCAAACTTGAACGTTTAGTCTAAATATCACGCACTGGCATAACTTTTGGATCTGCGAGATCTACTTTTTGATCCTGCGGGAGATCAACTTTACAACTAAATCTTGTGGTCTAAAAACAACGATAACTACTTTTGTTAAACCTATGAACTTCACTCAACCTTTTTGGTTGACACTTTAGCATGTTTTGTCTCAGGTGCTGTTTGATTCAAGCTTTCTTATCTACTACTTATGTGATGCTACTTGGACTTAGGATCAAGAGATATCGCATTTATTACTTCTGCATATGAACAATTACTTTATCGTTATTTTCATTAATGTAACGACATTTCATTTTCCGCTGCGTACTCAATAAAGTTAAATTTTCTCATTTAGTATTGTTCTCGTATTATAATATGTTGGTTTATTTGATATTAGTAACGTTTCTTCCAGACCCTATTGGGAGGACGTTACAGATTGGTATCAGAGCATAACCAGGCAGTTATAGAGAACCAGGATTGCAATTTTATGTGTGCCTTACTTGCTAGCTAGGGTGCCTTAGCAATCTAGGAAACTATAACCTTTCCTGCCTTACACTTAAAGCACTTAGGATTGCCTTATAATCTTAACAATCATGCTTTACCAAACTTGACTTAAAGATTCTAATCAAAGTCTCTTTCCTAATGTAGGACTACAACTTTTCTTGACCATAGTGCCTTTAATTGTTGCCTTTAACTGTTAAATGCTACACTATACTTTATAAACTTTACTTATCTTAGAATGACGAGCTAATCTAAGAACTCTGCTCACTTTCCTGAGTACTATCCAATTACACCACCGCATCTAAATGCGACACAATGATTTCAGAAATTCTTGACATTCATAAGTCATCTATCATGGTTATGTGTATTACATATGTATTACATGAAATATTATCCATGATTTTGAAACTCTTATAATTGTTACTACTCACACACAAACGTATATAACTCCCTGTTATATCACGTACCTATATGTCTTATGCCTTTATGCATCGGTTTATGAATCGAAAAATGTCATTGGGTTATCACAGTATACGAATTGAAAGTCTTTAATCAAAAGATTATTAGATTACATACTTATCACTTTATGATCTCGACACGTCATACTGCCATTATTAAAGTATAGACACATCATATCTTATTATATCTTATCGTATCTATCCCAATAGATTTTGTCTAACACTTTTCCTAAATTCCCTCCGTAAATTACGGAAATCTTTTTGCTATATACACGTATTCGAGGAGACGAATATATCATCCAGTATTCAACACTAATCTCATATCAAAAACCCTAATTCCAAACACATAATATGGATTCCTCGAACTCTTCGAGCTCCAATGGCAGCGTAACCGGAATGAACCAACCAATCAGCCATCATCTATTTTGGATGAATTGGGGATGGGTTCGTAGTAAACTTAATCAATGGAGACAAGAAGAAGGTGATCCCTTCCACCAACCGAATTCACCTCTTGGTGAAGAACCTGAAGCACTTACTGGCGAACCCGTTCGGAACACTATTTTCACCCTCATTTCCAGGATATCCAGTCACGAATATATAATATCTAAAATTTTAGATCTTATTCATCCACTTGTCCGAACCGCCAATCATCCCGGAATAATAGAAGAAGTCAACGAGCTTCGCGCTCGAGTAGTGGCTCTGGAGAATATGGTGCGAAACCTACGAACACCAGCAGCAGCACCAGCAGCATAACCAGTACCACCAGTACCATCAGCATCACCACCAACATCACCACCAACATCACCAGCTTCACCAACGACAACATCCGCATTCCACGCCTCAACATCGCACTCAGTACCTCAAACATCAACATCATACGCCCCATAGATACCAAGGAATATTATTAATAATGAGTTAAGATGTATTGACTCATTCTTCCTGAAGAATTACATATGTATACTTTATATATATGGATTGGAACAATAATAAATCTTTTCGTACTAAGCTATTACGTGTGAATCTTAACTAGTATGTACTACATGGTTAATTCATATCACAATATGCTATAATGTACATCTTTTGTTAATAACTTAACAATCGTTAATCATTGCTTCAATACAATAAACTCCATTTCGTAATAAACCAAGTGTATTACTCAAATATATGATTGATTGTATACTTTAATTTTCGATGTACTCGAAACTTTCTAGAAAATATCATTAGTGCCTTATGAATTTCACAAGAATTCCAAGAGCACCAACATCATATACCGAAGTATATCAATAACAATGAACGATGAAGTATTAATTCATAACTTCATTAGCGAAATATTTCACGACAATTATGAAATCTCTAAGGTTTTGGAGATTATTTATTCTCGTTTCAACAGCAAATCAAATGAGTTTAATATTATATTAGCTCATTAAAACCATGATTACATCTGAAGAATACATATATGAACGTATATCTTCTCTTTTGTACAAACTGTTAATTGTAAAAAATATTTTAACGGGTAGGTAAAACCCGAGAGATATTCATATCTCATATAAATATGTTACATTGTACATTCTTCCATTCTGATTCAGCAGTTGTTAACTATACTACTTACATTCACATGATATATGTATATGTTCACCAAAGAAAAACCATTTTCATACAAATTCAGTTACATACTCTGATTTTGACATATCGAAACTTAAGTAAAGCTTTAGCAAGGGTTATCTTCCTAAAGATCACTACATTCATGAATTATATTCATTCGTATTCTATGATGAATTATCAAATCAAACCACCGAACTTACCATTCCTTACTTTTGAAAATCACAACATTTCTTCGTCAACCGTTAGATCCATTGATGGATGCATCTTACGCTTAAACACTTCAAATTTAAAATTCTTGAAAACATCCTTTGAATCTTGACGATCGCAATCAGCGTTTAATCATCTAAAAATGAAATTTCTTGAAACCATTTCGGATTGATAACCGATGATTCAAATATGGCTGCATTAAATGCAGAGGAAACAGAAAAATTGTAGATGGTCTTAAGGGCCAACAGTTTGATAATAAAGAATGGTACGTTGGAAAAGCTCAAAAGAAAATTTGGAACTGAAAAACGGATTGAGCTAACCATGGAGGAGACCAAGGACAAACACAAGGGTCAAACCCTATATTCAAAGAATCCAGGTAATTTTGGATCCGGTGAAATCTTTAGAGAATATCTTGCTCCGAAGTCATGTTAAAAGCTTGCGGAAAATTTTTCTTCATCAACTTTCGAACTTAGAAATTCCAAAATATCATCATAAATATCCTCTATATTTCGAAAGATATCTTCATAACGATTCATGTCCGCAATTAAGTATCTCTTTGCGATATCTTTATAAAGGAAACTGTTTTAGTTTCTATATTCTGTAAAATTCGAGTTTAAATTATAAATGCTTTGAAGAAGTGTTGGGAATTGAAGCATGAGTTAGTATAATATAATGACGTCAGGCCAACGTGATTATATTACAGTAAGTCATGCTAAGTTTTTAATGGAAGATGATGATTCATAGATTTTATAATCATCATTTTCCATGTTACACGACTCTTACATTCTATTTAACCTCTAAATATATCAAGAACATATTTTTCTTGATGATTCGGTCTTTTCCGGATATTCTGGTAATATGACAAATCAAATCGTGCTATTACATTTCCTTTCTACTTTATATATTATGATCATTCGAAACTTCATACCTATGAATTCTGGACCATTACTCGCTTGACTTGAAGTCGGGAAGAAGAAACAAAAGCATAAAGCTCCGACATATAAGGGAAAATATAAAGCCCGATAACGACTCCGAAATTACAAACCGTGTATATCAATGCGTATAGCAATATAAAGACACGGGATAATTAAAAACACTATAACCCCAAGAGCATAGTAGAAGTAAACAGATTCCTCTGGCGGTAAAAGAAAAAGAAGAATGACTGCATAGATGGTCAATATAATAACCAGGATCAGAACTGGATTAAGCATTTTCTTAATCTTTTGGAAGTTTGAATTGAGAAAGAAAGTATAGAAGTGGTGAAGATAATGAAACGAAAGAAGCTAATTTATAGCAAAATTCCAAACACATCAATCGAGGCAAATCACCGCATTTAATCAAACAAATCTCAAAATTTCGTAAATACCGGAGAATCAAATCTTATAGATTACGAAGATTTCCTTTAATTCCTTGAATTCCGGAAATCAATCGTGACTACGTCAAAAGTTAAGGCGAACATTTAATTTTCTCATTTCACTCTTTTATGATAGCTTCATTTATACTCTTCCTATAAACGAATCGTTTTATCCATATTATTCAATAGTGATAAAACTTTATTTTTCAACCTATATTCATCATTAAAATATTCTTGTTGTAAACAATGAAGATCTCTATCAAATTTCATGACTGTGATTTTCACGAACTCCTCTTTGTTTGTCTGCCCTAATATTGTGGCATAAAATGCTCAAGGTTTTAAATGAGCTCAGTACTATTCATAACACATTTCATGTATCCAATTTACTGAAATGACTTGTATAACATCATCATTTTGAATGATATTCGCATTAATGATAAAATGCACTTCGTTGAATAACCTATAGAAATCATGGAAGGACAGGTCAAACAAACGCGTAAAAGCAATATACCTATCGTTAAAGTCCGTTGGAATTCGCGTAGAGGCCCCGAATATACCTGGGAACGCAAAGACCATATGAAACGAAAATATCCCCATCTCTTCTCAACTGCCGATGCAAACGAGGAAACTACCTAAAAACTTCGGGACGAAG
Organism: Rutidosis leptorrhynchoides; assembly: GCF_046630445.1. NCBI lineage: Eukaryota > Viridiplantae > Streptophyta > Magnoliopsida > Asterales > Asteraceae > Rutidosis > Rutidosis leptorrhynchoides. The sequence goes on along the minus strand of NC_092334.1, from coordinate 653,307,964 downwards.
TTTTCAATAACGGGGAGGTACTATAACGACCCTCATTTTTTCCATTCTATATTTTTCCAATATTAAAAGCCCAAACAATATAATTAAAACTTAATGATTAAACTTTAATCAACAATTGTTAAGTGTTAAGAGTTAGAAAACATATTAATTAACTTTGTACAAAAATTGACAAGTTAATAAAAGATGAAAATAATAAACTGTTAGTCGACACTCACTGCTAATTAAAATTTATGCATTTATGTAATATTATAACTAATAACCTATAAGTAATAAATAAAAAGTGACATTTATATAAATAATAAAACAATTGGGAACTAAATATATACAAGTCATGAATTAGTAAAAAGAAAATAATACTTATCATGTAGTAAATGTAAAAATAATAATAATAATAATAATAGTAATAATAATGAGACTAAAAAAATTTTACATCCTTATGTTGACTAAAAATAAAGTGTAAACTAGTACATCCTTATGTTGACTAATTATAAACTAGTACCACCTATTGTTGACTAAAAATTATAAAACAAAATAAAATCATTAATTAGAACATCCTTATGTTGACTAACACTCTAATACTTGCACTATATAAACACCTAGTTTCTCATTCACAAATCACACCAAAATCCTCTCTCAAAAACAATCTCTCCCTCTCCCTCTCTTGTGGTATTCGGATCTTCAAGCTTGTTCTTCGTGTTCTTCAAGAATCTTCAAGGAGTTCTTCAAGATTTTCAAGGCTTTGATCTTCCATCTTCATCGTGTTCATCTTTTCTTTGTTAATTATCTTGAATCTTCAAAGGTATAACATAAACCCTAAACTATTTACATAAACTTTGATCTTTGATAATTCATATTCATATTATAAACTTGTTATTCATAAGTATATACATAAACACACCTAGATTTATATATACATATATACATGTAAAAAAAATATTTATATATATATATATACATATATATACGAATTATATATACATATACATATTAAAACCTTAAACCCTAATTACACCTAAACTATAATTCTTAAACCCTAATTAATTAAACTCTAAACATTTATGAAACCCTAGGACATTAATTACTAAACCCTAGTTATTAATTACTACTTTAATTAACTAACCCTAATTAATGAAACCCTAATACTACTTATACTAGTACTTAACATGTATACACTATTACTATTACTAGCACCTATAACCTACTAATTATATTGTAGCACAAAAACATTTTGGGATATGTATTAGAGATGTATAGATCTTCGAACTTTCTTGACGAATGGTTTCTACGAGATTCTAGGCAGAGGGTTTGGATTTCCGATTTAAAGGGTCCTATGGCTCAAGCCCCTAGATCTAAATTAGCCATTCGAAGGGAAAGGGGTGATTGGAAGCTTATCTAATACGGCAAGTATCCTAAAATGGAAACACTCATAAAAGTAGAAACTCTCTAGTCATAGAAACTTAGTAAAATAAGAAACTTTCTAAAAATAGAAACTTTATAAAAATAGTAACTTACTAGGAATAGAAACTTAGTAAAACAAACTATACTTAAACACATACTTAAACTTAAACATGGGCAAAACACTTAACTACTCTTAAATGTCAATAGGTTGACTTTCCTGCTCACTCGTTCAACTCTCTATTCCGAGGAATAACTCTCTCTACTTACTAAGGTGAATTCATAGCCCCATTCTTTATTGCTAGCAAACTTATTTAACTTATTTGGGGTGAGACACATGCTGCTTTTACTATTTACAATTTAGACACAAGTACCAACTGCTAAAACTATGCTATACCCGGCTACGTCCGACTAAGTCCCTACAGTGATATTTTTAAGTGCTGCGGCATGCTTATTTATTGGGGGTAGGCCTATCGGGAGTAACGTCCCCGATACATTTGACTCAGTCTTTGTATTACTTGATAATGAAATTTAAACCGACAAGGACAGACACAACTTGTCATGGGGCAAACTTGAACGTTTAGTCTAAATATCACGCACTGGCATAACTTTTGGATCTGCGAGATCTACTTTTTGATCCTGCGGGAGATCAACTTTACAACTAAATCTTGTGGTCTAAAAACAACGATAACTACTTTTGTTAAACCTATGAACTTCACTCAACCTTTTTGGTTGACACTTTAGCATGTTTTGTCTCAGGTGCTGTTTGATTCAAGCTTTCTTATCTACTACTTATGTGATGCTACTTGGACTTAGGATCAAGAGATATCGCATTTATTACTTCTGCATATGAACAATTACTTTATCGTTATTTTCATTAATGTAACGACATTTCATTTTCCGCTGCGTACTCAATAAAGTTAAATTTTCTCATTTAGTATTGTTCTCGTATTATAATATGTTGGTTTATTTGATATTAGTAACGTTTCTTCCAGAACCTATTGGGAGGACGTTACACTCTGCCCATCAGTTTGTGGATGATAGGCAGTACTCATGTCTAGACGAGTTCCTAACGCTTGCTGTAATGTCTGCCAGAATCTTGAAATAAATCTGCCATCCCTATCAGAGATAATAGAGATTGGTATTCCATGTCTGGAGACAACTTCCTTCAAATACAGTCGTGCTAACTTCTCCATCTTGTCATCTTCTCTTATTGGTAGGAAGTGTGCCGATTTGGTGAGACGATCAACTATTACCCAAATAGTATCAAAACCACTTGCAGTCCTTGGCAATTTAGTGATGAAATCCATGGTAATGTTTTCCCATTTCCATTCCGGGATTTCGGGTTGTTGAAGTAGACCTGATGGTTTTTGATGCTCAGCTTTGACCTTAGAACACGTCAAACATTCTCCTACGTATTTAGCAACATCGGCTTTCATACCCGGCCACCAAAAATGTTTCTTGAGATCCTTGTACATCTTCCCCGTTCCAGGATGTATTGAGTATCTGGTTTTATGAGCTTCTCTAAGTACCATTTCTCTCATATCTCCAAATTTTGGTACCCAAATCCTTTCAGCCCTATACCGGGTTCCGTCTTCCCGAATATTAAGATGCTTCTCTGAACCTTTGGGTATTTCATCCTTTAAATTTCCCTCTTTTAAAACTCCTTGTTGCGCCTCCTTTATTTGAGTAGTAAGGTTATTATGAATCATTATATTCATAGATTTTACTCGAATGGGTTCTCTGTCCTTCCTGCTCAAGGCATCGGCTACCACATTTGCCTTCCCCGGGTGGTAACGAATCTCAAAGTCGTAATCATTCAATAATTCAATCCACCTACGCTGCCTCATATTCAGTTGTTTCTGATTAAATATGTGTTGAAGACTTTTGTGGTCGGTATATATAATACTTTTGACCCCATATAAGTAGTGCCTCCAAGTCTTTAATGCAAAAACAACCGCGCCTAATTCCAAATCATGCGTCGTATAATTTTGTTCGTGAATCTTCAATTGTCTAGACGCATAAGCAATCACCTTCGTTCGTTGCATTAATACACAACCGAGACCTTGCTTTGATGCATCACAATAAATCACAAAATCATCATTCCCTTCAGGCAATGACAATATAGGTGCCGTAGTTAGCTTTTTCTTCAATAACTGAAACGCTTTCTCTTGTTCATCATTCCATTCAAATTTCTTCCCTTTATGCGTTAATGCAGTCAAGGGTTTTGCTATTCTGGAAAAGTCTTGGATGAACCTTCTGTAGTAACCAGCTAGTCCTAAAAACTGGCGTATGTGTTTCGGAGTTTTCGGGGTTTCCCACTTTTCAACAGTTTCTATCTTTGCCGGATCCACCTTAATACCTTCTTTGTTCACTATGTGACCGAGGAATTGAACTTCTTCCAACCAAAATGCACACTTTGAAAACTTAGCGTACAATTCTTCCTTCCTCAATACTTCTAACACCTTTCTCAAATGTTCACCGTGTTCTTGGTCATTCTTTGAGTAAATAAGTATGTCATCAATGAAAACAATGACAAACTTGTCAAGGTATGGTCCACACACTCGGTTCATAAGGTCCATGAACACAGCTGGTGCATTAGTTAAACCAAATGGCATGACCATAAACTCGTAATGACCGTAACGTGTTCTGAAAGCAGTCTTTGGAATATCATCTTCTTTCACCCGCATTTGATGATACCCGGAACGTAAGTCAATCTTTGAATAAACAGACGAGCCTTGTAGTTGATCAAATAAGTCGTCGATTCTCGGTAGTGGGTAGAGGTTCTTGATGGTAAGTTTCTTCAACTCTCGGTAGTCGATACACAACCTGAATGTACCATCTTTCTTCTTGACAAACAAAACAGGAGCTCCCCACGGTGATGTGCTTGGTCGAATGAAACCACGCTCTAAAAGTTCTTGTAATTGGCTTTGCAGTTCTTTCATCTCGCTGGGTGCGAGTCTGTAAGGAGCACGAGCTATTGGTGCAGCTCCTGGTACAAGATCTATTTGAAATTCAACGGATCGATGTGGGGGTAATCCCGGTAATTCTTTCGGAAATACATCGGGAAATTCTTTTACAATGGGAACATCATTGATGCTCTTTTCTTCAGTTTGTACTTTCTCGACGTGTGCTAGAACAGCATAGCAACCTTTTCTTATTAGTTTTTGTGCCTTCAAATTACTAATAAGATGTAGCTTCGTGTTGCCCTTTTCTCCGTACACCATTAAGGGTTTTCCTTTTTCTCGTATAATGCGAATTGCATTTTTGTAACAGACGATCTCTGCTTTCACTTCCTTCAACCAGTCCATACCGATTATCACATCAAAACTCCCTAACTCTACTGGTATCAAATCAATCTTAAATGTTTCGCTAACCAGTTTAATTTCTCGATTCCGACATATATTATCTGCTGAAATTAATTTACCATTTGCTAATTCGAGTAAAAATTTACTATCCAAAGGCGTCAATGGACAACTTAATTTAGCACAAAAATCTCTACTCATATAGCTTCTATCCGCACCCGAATCAAATAAAACGTAAGCAGATTTATTGTCAATAAGAAACGTACCCGTAACAAGCTCCGGGTCTTCCTGTGCCTCTGCCGCATTAATATTGAAAACTCTTCCGCGGCCTTGTCCATTCGTGTTCTCCTGGTTCGGGCAATTTCTAATAATGTGGCCCGGTTTTCCACATTTATAACAAACTACATTGGCATAACTTGCTCCGACACTACTTGCTCCGCCATTACTCGTTCCGACACCATTTGTTCCTTTCGTTCTATTAACCCCTGGTCCATAGACCTCACACTTCGCCGTACTATGACCATTTCTTTTACACTTGTTGCAAAATTTGGTGCAGAACCACGAGTGATTCTTTTCACACCTTTGGCATAGATGCTTCTGATTGTTGTTGTTGTTGCGGTTATTATTGTTGTTGGGATGATTGTTGTAGTTGCTGTTGTTGTTGGGCCGTTTGTTGTAGTTGCGATTGATGTTGCGATTGTTGGGATAATTGTTGCGATTATTGTTGTAATTGCTGTTGTTGTTGTATTGGTGATTCTTATCACCGTTTTCCTCCCACTTTCTTTTGACTTGCTTCACATTGGCCTCTTCAGCAGTCTGTTCTTTAATTCTTACTTCAATCTGGTTCACTAGTTTGTGAGCCATTCTACATGCCTGTTGTATGGAGGCGGGCTCGTGTGAACTTATATCTTCTTGGATTCTTTCCGGTAATCCTTTCACAAACGCGTCGATCTTCTCTTCCTCATCTTCGAATGCTCCCGGACACAATAGGCACAATTCTGTGAATCGTCTTTCGTACGTGGTAATATCAAATCCTTGGGTTCGTAACCCTCTAAGTTCTGTCTTGAGCTTATTGACCTCGGTTCTGGGACGGTACTTCTCGTTCATCAAGTGCTTGAATGCTGACCACGGTAGTGCGTACGCATCGTCTTGTCCCACTTGCTCTAGATAGGTATTCCACCATGTTAACGCAGAACCTGTGAAGGTATGCGTAGCGTACTTCACTTTGTCCTCTTCAGTACACTTACTTATGGCAAACACCGATTCGACCTTCTCGGTCCACCGTTTCAATCCGATCGGTCCTTCGGTTCCATCAAATTCCAAAGGTTTGCAGGCAGTGAATTCTTTGTAGGTGCATCCTACACGATTTCCTGTACTGCTAGATCCAAGGTTATTGTTGGTATGTAGCACAGCCTGTACTGCGGCTATGTTTGAAGCTAGAAAAGTACGGAATTCCTCTTCATTCATATTCACGGTGTGTCGAGTAGTCGGTGCCATTTCCTTCAAAATAGTCAAATGGAACAAGTTAATCATACAGAATATTAAGAGTAGTTAATAGTATTTCGTAGCATAATATGAACTCATTTATAAAAGCTTTTTCTTCATATTAGCGTTTTATAAGTTTAAATTCGGGTAGTACCTACCCGTTAAGTTCATACTTAGTAGCTAATATACAATTCAACTACTACAATTCTATATGAAAAACTGATTATAATAATATTTCGCGTTCAAACTTTTATACAATATTTTACAAACTTACAATACCGCTTATTTTACATAAAGCATGAAATATAGCACACAATAACTTTGATACAAGATAGTTGTGAAGATAATTCTAGCTAGTACACAAGTCGTTCAGCAAAGGCAATAAAGACACGTAATTCATACGTCCAGAAACAAGTCATGCATTCTGGTTTTACTAGGACTACTTCCCATCCTTGGTCTTGTGCAACATAACCGTTATGGCCGTTGATAAGACAGCGTGTTGTAACGTCGTCAAAGGGACGAGGGTTACGTAATGTCCAACAGTCCCGTAACAATCTAAAAACCTCATTTCTTACTCCAATTACCGACTCCGTCACTTGTGGGAACGTTTTGTTTAATAGTTGTAGCCCGATGTTCTTGTTCTCACTTTGGTGAGAAGCAAACATTACTAATCCGTAAGCATAACATGCTTCTTTATGTTGCATGTTAGCCGCTTTTTCTAAATCACGAAGTCCAATATTCGGATATATTGAGTCAAAATAATTTCTTAACCCGTTGCGTAAAATAGCATTTGGGTTCCCCGCAATATATGCGTCAAAGTAAACACATCGTAACTTATGGGTTTCCCAATGTGATATCCCCCATCTTTCAAACGAAAGTCTCTTATAAACCAAGACATTCTTGGAACGTTCTTCGAATGTCTTACAAACTGATCTCGCCTTAAATAGTTGTGCCGAAGAATTTTGACCGACTCTAGACAAGATTTCATCAATCATGTCTCCGGGTAAGTCTCTTAAAATATTGGGTTGTCTATCCATTTTGTGTTTTTATACTGTAAAATAGACAAGAGTTAGATTCATAAAAAAAATACTTATTAATACAAGCAATTTTTACATATATCATAAAGCATAAGCATACTATATTACATATATTACACCACACGAATACAACTATCTTATTCCGACTCGCTTGTTTCTTCTTCTTCGGTTTTGGTTCATTTTGCCAAGTTTCTAGGGATATATGATGTTCCCCTAATACGAGCCGTCGTTTTCCACATTGGTTTAGAAAAACCTGGTGGTTTAGAGGTTCCCGGGTCATTGTTACAACTTAAGGACTTCGGGGGTTGACGATACATATAAAGTTCATCGGGGTTGGAATTAGATTTCTCTATTTTTATGCCCTTTCCCTTATTATTTTCTTTTGCCTTTTTAAATTCAGTTGGGGTAATTTCTATAACATCATCGGAATTCTCGTCGGAATCTGATTCATCGGAGAATTGGTAATCCTCCCAATATTTTGCTTCCTTGGCGGAAACACCATTGACCATAATTAACCTTGGTCGGTTGGTTGAGGATTTTCTTTTACTTAACCGTTTTATTATTTCCCCCACCGGTTCTATTTCTTCATCCGGTTCCGATTCTTCTTCCGGTTCCGATTCTTCTTCCGGTTCCGACTCTTCTTCCGGTTCCTCTTCGGGAACTTGTGAATCAGTCCACGATTCATTCCAATTTACATTTAACTCTTCATTATTATTAGGTGAGTCAATAGGACTTGTTCTAGAGGTAGACATCTATCACATAATATCAAACACGTTAAGAGATTAATATATCACATAATATTCATATGTTAAAAATATATAGTTTCCAACAAAAATGTTAAGCAATCATTTTTAAAGAAAACACGGTCGAAGTCCAGACTCACTAATGCATCCTAACAAACTCGATAAGACACACTAATGCAAATTTTCTGGTTCTCTAAGACCAACGCTCGGATACCAACTGAAATGTCCCGTTCTTATTGATTAAAAACGTTCCATATTAATTGATTTCGTTGCGAGGTTTTGACCTCTATATGAGACGTTTTTCAAAGACTGCATTCATTTTAAAACAAACCATAACCTTTATTTCATCAATAAAGGTTTAAAAAGCTTTACGTAGATTATCAAATAATGATAATCTAAAATATCCTGTTTACACACGACCATTACATAATGGTTTACAATACAAATATGTTACAACAAAATAAGTTTCTTGAATGCAGTTTTTACACAATATCATACAAGCATGGACTCCAAATCTCGTCCTTATTTAAGTATGCGACAGCAGAAGCTCTTAATAATCACCTGAGAATAAACATGCTTAAAACGTCAACAAAAATGTTGGTGAGTTATAGGTTTAACCTATATATATCAAATCATAATAATAGACCACAAGATTTCATATTTCAATACACATCCCATACATAGAGATAAAAATCATTCATATGGTGAACACCTGGTAACCGACATTAACAAGATGCATATATAAGAATATCCCCATCATTCCGGGACACCCTTCGGATATGATATAAATTTCGAAGTACTAAAGCATCCGGTACTTTAGATGGGGTTTGTTAGGCCCAATAGATCTATCTTTAGGATTCGCGTCAATTAGGGTGTCTGTTCCCTAATTCATAGATTACCAGACTTAATAAAAAGGGGCGTATTCGATTTCGATAATTCAACCATAGAATGTAGTTTCACGTACTTGTGTCTATTTTGTAAATCATTTATAAAACCTGCATGTATTCTCATCCCAAAAATATTAGATTTTAAAAGTGGGACTATAACTCACTTTCACAGATTTTTACTTCGTCGGGAAGTAAGACTTGGCCACTGGTTGATTCACGAACCTATAACAATATATACATATATATCAAAGTATGTTCAAAATATATTTACAACACTTTTAATATATTTTGATGTTTTAAGTTTATTAAGTCAGTTGTCCTCGTTAGTAACCTACAACTAGTTGTCCACAGTTAGATGTACAGAAATAAATCGATAAATATTATCTTGAATCAATCCACGACCCAGTGTATGCGTATCTCAGTATTGATCACAACTCAAACTATATATATTTTGGAATCAACCTCAACCCTGTATAGCTAACTCCAACATTCACATATAGAGTGTCTATGGTTGTTCCGAAATATATATAGATGTGTCGACATGATAGGTCGAAACATTGTATACGTGTGTATGGTATCTCAAGATTACATAATATACAATACAAGTTGATTAAGTTATGGTTGGAATAGATTTGTTACCAATTTTCACGTAGCTAAAATGAGAAAAATTATCCAATCTTGTTTTACCCATAACTTCTTCATTTTAAATCCGTTTTGAGTGAATCAAATTGCTATGGTTTCATATTGAACTCTATTTTATGAATCTAAACAGAAAAGTATAGGTTTATAGTCGGAAAAATAAGTTACAAGTCGTTTTTGTAAAGGTAGTCATTTCAGTCGAAAGAACGACGTCTACATGACCATTTTAGAAAACATACTTCCACTTTGAGTTTAACCATAATTTTTGGATATAGTTTCATGTTCATAATAAAAATCATTTTCTCAGAATAACAACTTTTAAATCAAAGTTTATCATAGTTTTTAATTAACTAACCCAAAACAGCCCGCGGTGTTACTACGACGGCGTAAATCCGGTTTTACGGTGTTTTTCGTGTTTCCAGGTTTTAAATCATTAAGTTAGCATATCATATAGATATAGAACATGTGTTTAGTTGATTTTAAAAGTCAAGTTAGAAGGATTAACTTTTGTTTGCGAACAAGTTTAGAAGTAACTAAACTATGTTCTAGTGATTACAAGTTTAAACCTTCGAATAAGATAGCTTTATATGTATGAATCGAATGATGTTATGAACATCATTACTACCTTAAGTTCCTTGGATAAACCTACTGAAAAATAGAAAAAATGGATCTAGCTTCAACGGATCCTTGGATGGCTCGAAGTTCTTGAAGCAGAATCATGACACGAAAACAAGTTCAAGTAAGATCATCACTTGAAATAAGATTGTTATAGTTATAGAAATTGAACCAAAGTTTGAATATGATTATTACCTTGTATTAGAATGATAACCTACTGTAAGAAACAAAGATTTCTTGAGGTTGGATGATCACCTTACAAGATTTGAAGTGAGCTAGCAAACTTGAAAGTATTCTTGATTTTATGTAACTAGAACTTGTAAAATATATGAAGAACACTTAGAACTTGAAGATAGAACTTGAGAGAGATCAATTAGATGAAGAAAATTGAAGAATGAAAGTGTTTGTAGGTGTTTTTGGTCGTTGGTGTATGGATTAGATATAAAGGATATGTAATTTTGTTTTCATGTAAATAAGTCATGAATGATTACTCATATTTTTGTAATTTTATGAGATATTTCATGCTAGTTGCCAAATGATGGTTCCCACATGTGTTAGGTGACTCACATGGGGTGCTAAGAGCTGATCATTGGAGTGTATATACCAATAGTACATACATCTAAAAGCTGTGTATTGTACGAGTACGAATACGGGTGTATACGAGTAGAATTGTTGATGAAACTGAACGAGGATGTAATTGTAAGCATTTTTGTTAAGTAGAAGTATTTTGATAAGTGTCTTGAAGTCTTTCAAAAGTGTATGAATACATATTAAAACACTACATGTATATACATTTTAACTGAGTCGTTAAGTCATCGTTAGTCGTTACATGTAAATGTTGTTTTGAAACCTTTAGGTTAACGATCTTGTTAAATGTTGTTAACCCAATGTTTATAATATCAAAAGAGATTTTAAATTATTATATTATCATGATATTATGATGTACGAATATCTCTTAATATGATATATATACATTAAATGTCGTTACAACGATAATCGTTACATATATGTCTCGTTTCAAAATCATTAAGTTAGTAGTCTTGTTTTTACATATGTAGTTCATTGTTAATATAATTAATGATATGTTTACTTATCATAATATCATGTTAACTATATATATAACCATATATATGTCATCATATAGTTTTTACAAGTTTTAACGTTCGTGAATCACCGGTCAACTTGGGTGGTCAATTGTCTATATGAAACCTATTTCAATTAATCAAGTCTTAACAAGTTTGATTGCTTAACATGTTGGAAATATTTAATCATGTAAATATCAATCTCAATTAATATATATAAACATGGAAAAGTTCGGGTCACTACACCTAACACATATATATCTATATCTAATATCTACTTATGCATTGAGAGTTTGGATCAAACACTTCACAGCCATAACCTTAATCACCACACCCAAGCCTATTTTTGGTTCAGTTTAAACTCGCCCAAGAACACCATGAACCCGCTACTAATTTCATCGAACCTTCACTACACCATGATCACCATAACCCTACCACCTAAATATCACCTTTCTTATTTTGATCACCATCTTTAAACCACTTGTGCTACTATATTGTTATCACTGTTTTACAACCGAGAACAACCACCATCGTGACTCTTGTTAACCACCGGTTACACCCATTTGAACCACCACTTCACCACCCCACAAACCATCGACAAACACCCACATCATCATCTTTTCTCTCTTACTTCCTTCTTTCTTTTGCACGACACCACTCCCTACATGGCCAAGACAATCACCATATAACCATCGAAGCCTATTTGTCCTTGTTTCTGTTGTTGATGTAAACAACACAAAACCCTCACTTTTCTTTTTGTTGTTAATTTTTTTTTTAACCCATCACCTGCTCAACATACGATCGAGAACCCCAACAATCATTATCATCGTTATTTTTTTTCCATATTCGAATTGTAGCAGCAAGTTTATTATCTCATTAATATTCGAATTATTGTTGCTATCATATATATGTCAATTTTTGTTAACCTACTGTTCGATAACCATCGTCACATAATCACTTGTTCGAAGCTTTCCTGAAAGATGTCGGAGGGGAGAGAGAGAGAGAGAGATTTCTGATGATGATTACAAGATGATGGAGACGATAAACAACAATGGTGAATGATTTAATATTAATAATACGTATGATGATGAAACTGAAAATCCTTGTTTTGAAATTCGACTGCTACTACATGTTACTATTAGATGAGATAAAAAGAAGGAACATGTTTTCTTGTCTGCCACTGCCATCGTTTATTTCTCAGGCTAAACTTAAACCACTTAAGTTTAATTAATGGACTTTAGCATTGTCATATTGGGCTACCTTATTTATTATCTATTTGAGCCGAGAATTGGGTGAGTGTTGGGCCGAGATTCAATGGGTCATTGAATCAATTAATGGACTCCATCAATTTTAGGCCTGATTAGTTGTACTTGGGTTTCTTTTAATTAGTTATAAGACTAATCATAAGTGGGCAGGGGTGTTGGGCCGAGATAAATATGGGGTGGGGATTATTAATGGTAACGAGGTAATGAAGATCATCACATAAAATGATGATTAAATGATGTGTGATACGATAAACATAAAATGATAACGATGATAGGTAATGATGATGATATTAGTTTAGTGATGATAATGAAAAAAAAAGGATGATGAATGAGGGAAGTGATTATCGAAGAAAAAGATAACCAGCTGGTATAAGTTAAGTGAGTAAAAACGCAAGATATTACAAAAGTAATAAACGGAGGAATGGTTAGGGAGCGTGGTTGTTTACCGAGAGGTCTCGAGTTCGAGCCCGGCCTGAGGCTGTTTATTTTCTTTTTGGAGCTTTTCCTCTTAAGGTAGTATCATTATTATTATTATTATTAATATTATTATTATTCTTATTATTATTATTATTATTCTTATTATTATTATTATTATTACTAATATTATTATTATTATCATTATTATTATTAGAGGTATTAACATATAACATTTTATCATTAAGTATTATCATTATTTTAGTATTATTATAATTAATATTTTAACAAACAAAAGATAATTATATAAAAATATATTTTACTACACATACCATGACTATATTAATAGTACATGCTATTTTCTCTAAAATGTTATTATCTATAATTATCTAACATTAATTAATTTACATGGCATATATAAATATATTTTTGAGTATATATAATCATATAGGTAAATATTAACTTTAAAACATTATATAATTTTTGTAATAAATAATATACATTAAACTACTTTAATAAGAATTTAATATAGAATATATATAAAATAATTAATCTATTTATTAACATGACATAAAAATTATTAAGGTATTAATATATAAACTTTGTATGATCGTGATTAAGTGTTTTAATATATATAATTGGTATAGGTTCGTGAATCCGAGGTCAACCCTACATTTGTTCAGTGACGTCATATGTATTTTTACTATGAAATACAGTATTGTGAGTTTCATTTGCTCCCTTTTTACACTTTACATTTTTGGGCTGAGAATACATGCAAATGCTTTATTAACTGTTTTACAATATTTATATACGTGAGTTTCATTTGCTCCCTTTTTACTCTTTACATTTTTGGGCTGAGAATACATGCAAATGCTTTATTAACTGTTTTACAATATTTATATGCGTGAGTTTCATTTGCTCCCTTTTTAAATGCTTTTGCAATATATATTTTTGGGACTGAGAATACATGCGCTGCTTTTATAACTGTTTTACGAAATAGACACAAGTAATCGAAACTACATTCTATGGTTGAATTATTAAACCGAATATTCCCCTTTTTAGTCTGGTAATCTAAGAATTAGGGAACAGACACCCTAATTGACGCGAATCCTAAAGATAGATCTATCAGGCCCAACAAGCCCCATCCAAAGTACCGGATGCTTTAGTACTTCGAAATTTATATCATGTCCGAAGGAGGATCCCGGAATGATGGGGATATTCTTATATGTATATTGTTAATGTCGGTTACCAGGTGTTCAATCCATATGAATGGTATTTTTGTCTCTATGCATGGGACGTATGTTTATGAGAAATGGAAATATGAAATCTTGTGGTCTATTAAAAATTATGAAATGATTATTTATGATAAACTAATGAACTCACCAACCTTTTGGTTGACACTTGAAAGCATGTTATTTCTCAGGTACGAAAGAAATCTTCCGCTGCGCAATTGCTCATCTTAAAGATATTACTTGGAGTCATTCATGACATATTTCAAAAGACGTTGCATTCGAGTCATTGAGTTCATCAAGATTTTTATTAAGTCAATTATAGTTGGATATATTATGAAATGATATGTCTGTCGTCAACTTTCGATGTAATGAAAGATTGTCTTTCCAAAAATGAATGCAATGTTTGTAAAATGTATCACATAGAGGTCAAGTACCTCGCGATGTAATCAACTGTTGTGAATCGTTTATAATCGATATGGACTTCGTCCGGATGGATTAGGACGGGTCTTCACAATATATATGGATATATATATAGTTAACATGATATTATGATAAGTAAACATATAATTAAGTATATTAACAATGAACTACATATGTAAAAACAAGACTACTAACTTAATGATTTTGAAACGAGACATATATGTAACGATTATCGTTGTAACGACATTTAATTTATATATATCATATTAAGAGATATTCATACATCATAATATCATGACAATATAATAATTTAAAATCTCATTTGATATTATAAACATTGGGTTAACAACATTTAACAAGATCGTTAATCTAAAGGTTTCAAAACAACACTTACATGTAACGACTAACGATGACGTAACGACTCAGTTAAAATGTATATACATGTAGTGTTTTAATATGTATTCATACACTTTTGAAAGACTTCAAGACACTTATCAAAATACTTCTACTTAACAAAAATGCTTACAATTACATCCTCGTTCAGTTTCATCAACAATTCTACTCGTATGCACCCGTATTCGTACTCGTACAATACACAACTTTTAGATGTATGTACTGTTGGTATATACACTCCAATGATCAGCTCTTAGCAGCCCATGTGAGTCACCTAACACATGTGGGAACCATCATTTGGTAACTAGCAAGAAATATCTCATAAAATTATAAAAATATGAGTAATCATTCATGACTTATTTACATGAAAACAAAATTACATATCCTTTATATCTAATCCATACACCAACGACCAAAAACACCTACAAACACTTTCATTCTTCAATTTTCTTCATCTAATTGATCTCTCTCAAGTGCTATCTTCAAGTTCTAAGTGTTCTTCATAAATTCTACAAGTTCTAGTTTCATAAAATCAAGAATACTTCCAAGTTTGCTAGCTTACTTCCAATCTTGTTGAGTGATCATCCAACCTCAAGAAATCTTCCTTATTTACAGTAAGATATCTTTCTAATACAAGGTAATACTCATATTCAAACTTTGATTCAATTTCAATAACTATAACAATCTTATTTCGAGTGGAAATCTTACTTGAACTTGTTTTCATGTCATGATTCTACTTCAAGAACTTTCAAGCCATCCAAGATCCTTTGAAGCTAGATCCATTTGTCTCTTTTCCAGTAGGTTTATCCACAAAACTTGAGGTAGTAATGATGTTCATAACATCATTCGATTCATACATATAAAGCTATCTTATTCGAAGGTTTAAACTTGAAATCACTAGAACATAGTTTAGTTAATTCTAAACTTGTTCGCAAACAAAAGTTAATCCTTCTAAGTTGACTTTTAAATTCAACTAAACACATGTTCTATATCTATATGATATGCTAACTTAATGATTTAAAACCTGGAAACACGAAAAACACCGTAAAACTGGACATACGTCGTCGTAGTAACACTGCGGGCTGTTTTGGGTTTGATAATTAAAAACTATGATAAACTTTGATTTAAAAGTTGTTCTTCTGGGAAAATGATTTTTCTTATGAACATGAAACTATATCCAAAAATCATGGTTAAACTCAAAGTGGAAGTATGTTTTTCAAAATGGTTATCAAGACGTCGTTCTTTCGACTGAAATGACTACCTCTTACAAAAACGACTTGTAACTTATATTTCCGACTATAAACCTATACTTTTTCTGTTTAGATTCATAAAATAGAGTTCAATATGAAACCATAGCAATTTGATTCACTCAAAACGGATTTAAAATGAAGAAGTTATGGGTAAAACAAGATTGGATATTTTTTGATTTTTGTAGCTACGGGAAATATTAACAATTCTATACAAATCATATCCTAGCTAACTTATATTGTATTATACATGTATTATAATATATTATGTAATCTTGGGATACCATAGACACGTATGCAAATGTTTTGACATATCATATCGACCCATGTATATATATTATTTGGAACAACCATAGACACTCTATATGCAGTAATGTTGGAGTTAGCTATACAGGGTTGAGGTTGATTCCAAAAATATATATACTTTGAGTTGTGATCTAACCTGAGACGTGTATACACTGGATCGTGAATTGATTCAAGACAATATATATCGATTTATTTCTGTACATCTAACTGTGGACAACTAGTTGTAAGTTACTAACGAGGACAGCTGACTTAATAAACTTAAAACATCAAAATGTATTAAAAGTGTTGTAAATATATTTTGAACATACTTTGATATATATGTACATATTTGATATAGGTTCGTGAATCAACCAGTGGCCAAGTCTTACTTCCCGACGAAGTAAAAATCTGTGAAAGTGAGTTATAGTCCCACTTTTAAAATCTAATATTTTGGGATGAGAATACATGCAGTTTTATAAATGTTTTACGAAATAGACACAAGTAATTGAAACTACATTATATGGGTGAATGATCGAAGCCGAATATGCCCCTTTTGCTTGGTAGCCTAAGAATTAGTAAACCGATCTACTAATTGACGCGAATCCTAAAGATAGATCTATTGGGCCTAACGAACCCCATCCGAAGTACCGGATGCTTTAGTACTTCGAATTCATTTTTATCATGTTCGAAGGATTTCCCGGAATGATAGGGGATATTCTTATATGCATCTTGTTAATGTCGGTTACCAGGTGTTCACCATATGAATGAATTTTATCTCTATGTATGGGATGTATATTGAAATATGAAATCTTGTGGTCTATTATTATGATTTGATAATATATAGGTTAAACCTATAACTCAACAACATTTTTGTTGACGTTTTAAGCATGTTTATTCTCAGGTGATTATTAAGAGCTTCCGCTGTTGCATACTAAAATAAGGACAAGATTTGGAGTCCATACTTGTATGATATTATGTAAAAACTGCATTCAAGAAACTTATTTTTGATGTAATATATTCTTATTGTAAACCATTATGTAATGGTCGTGTGTAAACGGTATATTTTAGATTATCATTATTTGATAATCTACGTAATGCTTTTTAAACCTTTATCGATAAAATAAAGGTTATGGTTGTTTTAAAAATGAATGCAGTCTTTGAAAAACGTCTCATATAGAGGTCAAAACCTCGCGACGAAATCAATTAATATGGAACGTTTATAATCAATATGAACGGGACATTTCAGTTGGTATCCGAGCGTTGGTCTTAGAGAACCAGAAAATTTTCATTAGTGTGTCTTATCGAGTTTGTTAGGATGCATTAATGAGTCTGAACTTCGACCGTATTTTCTTTAAAAATGATTGCTTAACATTTTTGTTGGAAACTATATATTATTAACATGTAAATATTATGTGATATATTAATCTCTTAACATATTTGATATTGTGTGATAGATGTCTACCTCTAGCACAAATCCCATTGACTCACCTAATAATAAAGAAGAGTCGAATATATATTGGCAAGATTCACAAGTTCCCGAAGAATCGGAAGAAGAGGAAACGGAACCGGAAGAAGAGGTTCCGGTGGGGGGAATAGTATGAACCACAGAAAACCGGTCAAATAAAAGAAAATCCTCAACCAATGGACCAAAGTTAATAATGGTCAATGGTGTTTCCGCTAAGGAAGCAAAATATTGGAAAAATTACCAATTTTCCGATGAATCGGATCCTGATGAGGATTCTGATGATGTTATAGAAATTACCCCGACCCAATTTAATGAGGCAAAAGAAAATAATAAGGGAAAAGGCATCAAAATAGAGAAATCTGATTCCGACCCCGATGAACTTTATATGTACCGTCAACACCCGTATTTTCAATATCGTGACAATAACCCGGGAACCTCTAAACCACCAGGTTTTTCTAAACCAATGTGGAAAATAACGACTCGTATTAGAGGAACATCATATATCCCTAGATTAGGAAAAAGAACCAAGTCCGAAGAAGAAGAAACCAGTGATTCAGATTAAAGGGGTGTGAGCATGTTGTGTAATAAATGTATTGTAGTGTGCTTGTACTTTTATATTCTATGTAAAAATTGCTTTTATTGTTTGTTATTACGAATCTAATCCTTGTCTATTTTACAGTATAAAAGCAAAATGGACGTTAAGGGTAGACAGCCGAATATTTTAGAAGACCTACCAGAGGATATGATTGAGGAAATCTTGTCTAGAGTCGGTCAGAATTCATCAGCACATTTAGTTACGGCGAAATTAACTTGTCAAACATTTGAAAGACTTTCCGGAAATGCCTTAGTTTATAAAAGGCTTTCCTTTGATAGGTGGGGTATATCACATTGGGGAGACCGTAAGTTACGCCGTGTTTTCTTTAAAGCATTAAATGCGGGGAACCCAAATGCAATTTTACGCTACGGGTTAAGAACCTATTTTGACTCAACATATCCCAACATAGGATTTCGTGAATTAGAAAGAGCTTCTAACATGCAACATAAAGAAGCATGTTATGATTACGGGTTAGTGATGTTCGCTTCTTACCAAAGTGAGAAAAAGAATATCGGATTGCAACTTTTAAATAAAACCTTCCCACAAGTGACGGATTCAGTAGTTGGGGTGAGAAACAAGGTTTTTAGATAATTACAGGGCTGTTGGACATTACGAAACCCTCGTCCTTTTGACGACGTTACAACATGCTTCCTAGCCAATGGTCATAACGGTTATTTTCCACAAGGCCAAGGATGGGAAGTCGTCTTAGTAAAACCAGAATGCATGACTTGTTTCTGGACTTATGAATTACGTGTCTTTATTTCCTTTGCTGAACAACTTGCGTATTAACTAGATTTATCTTCAAAACTGTCATGTATCATAGTGTACTATATTTCATGTTATATGTAATATAGCGAAGTTGTAAGTTTGAAGAATATTTGTATGTGATATATTATTATAATCAGTTTTTCATATGGAATTATAGTAGTTTAATTGTATATTAGCTAATAAGTATGAATTAACGGGTAGGTAGTACCCGAATTTAAACTTATAAAACGCTAATATGAAGAAAAAGCTTTTATAAATGAGTTCATATTATGCTACGAAATACTATTGACTACTCTTAATATTCTGTATGATTAACTCGATTCAGTTGTCTATTTTGAAGGAAATGGCACCGACTACTCGACACACCATGAATATGAACGAAGAGGAATTTCGTACCTTTCTTGCTGCAAACATAGCCGCAGTACAGGCTGCGCTACATACCAACAATAATGCTGAATCTAGCAATGCAGCTAACGGTGCAAGAAATCGTGTAGGATGCACCTACAAAGAATTCACTGCCTGCAAACCTTTGGAATTTGATGGAACCGAAGGACCAATTGGATTGAAACGGTGGACCGAGAAAGTCGAATCGGTGTTTGCCATAAGTAAGTGTACTGAAGAGGACAAAGTTAAGTACGCTACGCATACCTTCATAGGTACTGCGTTAACGTGGTGGAACACCTATCTTGAACAAGTAAGACAAAATGCTGCTTACACACTACCGTGGTCGGCATTCAAGCAATTGATGAACGAGCAGTACCGTCCTAGAAACGAAGTCAATAAACTCAAGGCAGAACTTAGAGAGTTACGAACACAAGGGTTCGACGTTACCACATATGAACGACGATTCACAGAGTTGTGCCTATTATGCCCGGGAGCATTCGAAGATGAAGAAGAGAAGATCGATGCGTTTGTAAAAGGGTTACCAGTAAGGATTCAAGAAGATGTAAGTTCACACGAGCCCGCTTCTATACAGAAGGCAAGTCGAATGGCTCATAAACTCATAAATCAGATTGAGGGAAGAATTAAAGAGCATGCGGCCGAAGAAGCCAACACGAAACAACTCAAGAGGAAGTGGGAGGAAAACGGTGACAAGAGTCACTAGTACAACAACAATAACAATTACAACCACAATCGCAACAACTATCCCAACAACCGCAACAACAATCGCAACAATAACCGCAATCCTAACAATAACTACAACAAACATCCCAACAACAACAACTACTACAACAACCGTTTCAACAACAATAACAATCCCAGCAACAACCTCAATAACAACAACGGCAACAAAAACCAAAAACAGCCATGTCATAGGTGTGAAGAAAATCACCAGGGGTTTTGCACGACATTTTTGCAACAGGTGTAAAAGAAATGGTCATAGCGCGACAAAGTGTGAGGTCTACGGACCAAAGTTTAACAGAACTAAGGGAGCAAATAATGCCGGAACAAGTAATGCCGAAACGAATAGTGTCGGAGCAAGTAATACCAACGCTGTTTGTTATAAATGTGGAAAACCGGGCCACATTATTAGAAATTGCCCGAATCAGGGGAATGCTAATGGGCAGGGCCGTGGAAGAGTTTTCAATATTAATGCGGAAGAAGCACAGGAAGACCCGGAGCTTGTTACGGGTACGTTTCTTATTGACGATAAATCTGCTTATGTTTTATTTGATTCGGGTACGGATAGAGGCTATATGAGTAGAGAATTTTGTGCTAAATTAAGTTGCCCATTGACGCCTTTGGATAGTAAATTTTTACTCGAATTAGCAAATGGTAAATTAATTTCAGCAGATAATATATGTCGGAATCGAGAAATTAAACTGATTAGCGAAACATTTAAGATTGACTTGATACCAGTAGAGTTAGGGAGTTTTGATGTGATAATCGGTATGGACTGGTTGAAAGAAGTGAAAGCATAGATCGTTTGTTACAAAAATGCAATTCGCATTATACGAGAAAAAGGAAAACCCTTAATGGTGTACGGAGAAAAGGGCAACGCAAAGTTAAATCTTATTAGTAACCTGAAGGCACAAAAACTAATAAGAAAAGGTTGCTATGCTGTGCTAACACACGTCGAGAAAGTCAATTCCGAAGAAAAGAACATCAATGATATTCCCGTCGCAAAAGAATTTCCCAATGTATTTTCGAAAGAATTACCGGGACTACCTCCACACCGATCCGTTGAATTTCAAATAGACCTTATACCGGGAGCTGCACCAATAGCTCGTGCTCCATACAGACTCGCACCTTGCGAAATGAAGGAACTTCAGAGCCAATTACAAGAACTTTTAGAGCGTGGTTTCATTCGACCAAGCACATCACAGTGGGGAGCTCCTGTTTTGTTTGTCAAGAAGAAAGATGGTACATTCAGGTTGTGTATCGACTACCGAGAGTTGAACAAACTTACCATCAAGAACCGCTACCCACTACCGAGAATCGACGACTTATTTGATCAACTACAAGGCTCGTATGTTTATTCGAAGATCGATTTATGTTCTGGATATCATCAAATGCGGGTGAAGGAGGATGATATTCCAAAGACTGCTTTTAGGACGCGTTACGATCATTACGAGTTTATGGTTATGCCATTTGGATTGACTAACGCACCAGCTATGTTCATGGACATCATGAACCGAGTGTGTGGGCCATATCTTGACAAGTTTGTCATTGTTTTCATCGATGACATACTTATTTACTCGAAGAATGATCAAGAGCACGAAGAACACTTGAGAAAAGTTGCTAGAGTTGTTAAGAAAAGAAAAACTGTACGCTAAGTTTTCAAAGTGTGCATTTTGGTTGGAAGAAGTTCAATTCCTCGGTCACATAGTGAACAAAGAAGGTATTCAGGTGGATCCAGCAAAGATTGAAACCGTTGAAAAGTGGGAAACCCCGAAAACTCCGAAACACATACGCCAGTTTTTAGGACTAGCTGGTTACTACAGAAGGTTCATCCAAGACTTTTCCAGAATAGCAAAACCCTTGACTGTATTAACGCATAAAGGAAAGAAATTTGAATGGAAGGATGAACAAGAGAAAGCGTTTCAGTTATTGAAGAAAAAGTTAACTACGGCACCTATATTGTCATTACCTGAAGTGAATGATGATTTTGTGATATATTGTGACGCCTCAAAGCAAGGTCTCGGTTGTGTATTAATGCAACGAATGAAAGTAATTGCTTATGCGTCTAGACAATTGAAGATTCACGAACAAAATTATACGACGCATGATTTGAAATTAGGCGCGGTTGTTTTTGCATTAAAGACTTGGAGGCACTACTTATATGGAGTCAAAAGTATTATATATACCGACCACAAAAGTCTTCAACACATATTTAATCAGAAACAACTGAATATGAGGCAGCGTAGGTGGATTGAATTGTTGAATGATTACGACTTTGAGATTCGTTACCACCCGGGAAAGGCAAATGTGGTAGCCGACGCCTTGAGCAAGAAGGACAGAGAACCCATTTGAGTAAAATCTATGAATATAATGATTCACAATAATCTTACTACTCAAATAAAGGAGGCGCAACAAGGAGTTTTAAAAGAGGGAAATTTAATGGATGAAATACCCAAAGGATCGGAGAAGCATCTTAATATTCGGAAAGACAGAACCCGGTATAGGGCTGAAAGGATTTGGGTACCAAAATTTGGAGATATGAAAGAAATGGTACTTAGAGAAGCTCATAAAACCAGATACTCAATACATCCTGGAACGGGGAAGATGTACAAGGATCTCAAGAAACATTTTTGGTGGCCGGGTATGAAAGCCGATGTTGCTAAATACGTAGGAGAATGTTTGACGTGTTCTAAGGTCAAAGCTGAGCATCAGAAACCATCAGGTCTACTTCAACAACCCGAAATCCCGGAATGGAAATGGGATAACATTACCATAGATTTCATCACTAAATTGCCAAGGACTGCAAGTGGTTTTGATACTATTTGGGTAATAGTTGATCGTCTCACCAAATCAGCACACTTCCTGCCAATAAGAGAAGATGACAAGATGGAGAAGTTAGCAAGACTGTATTTGAAGGAAGTCGTCTCCAGACATGGAATACCAATCTCTATTATCTCTGATAGGGATGGCAGATTTATTTCAAGATTCTGGCAGACATTACAGCAAGCATTAGGAACTCGTCTAGACATGAGTACTGCCTATCATCCACAAACTGATGGGCAGAGCGAAAGGACGATACAAACGCTTGAAGACATGCTACGAGCATGTGTTATTGATTTCGAAAACAGTTGGGATCGACATCTACCGTTAGCAGAATTTTCCTACAACAACAGCTACCATTCAAGCATTGAAATGGCGCCGTTTGAAGCACTTTATGGTAGAAAGTGTAGGTCTCCGATTTGTTGGAGTGAAGTGGGGGATAGACAGATTACGGGTCCGGAGATAATACAAGAAACTACCGAGAAGATCATCCAAAGAAAACCGCCCAAAGTCGACAAAAGAGCTACGCTGACATTAAAAGAAAAGATATAGAATTTGAAATTGGAGAGATGGTCATGCTTAAAGTTTCGCCTTGGAAAGGCGTTGTTCGATTTGGTAAACGAGGGAAATTAAATCCAAGGTATATTGGACCATTCGAGATTATTGATCGTGTCGGACCAGTAGCTTACCGAATTGAGTTACCTCAACAACTCGCGGCTGTACATAACACTTTCCACGTCTCGAATTTGAAGAAATGGTTTGCTAAAGAAGATCTCACTATTCCGTTAGATGAAATCCAAATCAACGAAAAACTTCAATTCATCGAAGAACCCGTCGAAATAATGGATCGTGAGGTTAAAAGACTTAAGCAAAACAAGATACCAATTGTTAAGGTTCGATGGAATGCTCGTAGAGGACCCGAGTTCACCTGGGAACGAGAAGATCATATGAAGAAGAAATACCTGCATTTATTTCCAGAAGATACGTCAACACCTCCAACTGCTTAAAATTTCGGGACGAAATTTATTTAACGGGTAGGTACTGTAGTGACCCGAACTTTTCCATGTTTATATATATATATATATATATATATATATATATATATATATATATATATATATATATATATATATATATATATATATATATATATATATATTAAATGAAATTGTTATTTACATGATTAAGTGTTTCCAACATGTTAAGCAATCAAACTTGTTAAGACTTGATTAATTGAAATAGGTTTCATATAGACAATTAACCACCCAAGTTGACCGGTGATTTTTGAACGTTAAAACTTGTAAAAAAACTATATGATAACATATATATGGATATATATATAGTTAACATGATATTATGATAAGTAAACATATCATTAAGTATATTAACAATGAACTACATATGTAAAAACAAGACTACTAACTTAATGATTTTGAAACGAGACATATATGTAACGATTATTGTTGTAACGACATTTAATGTATATATATCATATTAAGAGATATTCATACATCATAATATCATGAAAATATAATAATTTAAAATCTCATTTGATATTATAAACATTGGGTTAACAACATTTAACAAGATCGTTAACCTAAAGGTTTCAAAACAACACTTACATGTAACGACTAACGATGACTTAACGACTCAGTTAAAATGTATATACATGTAGTGTTTTAATATGTATTCATACACTTTTGAAAGACTTCAAGACACTTATCAAAATACTTCTACTTAACAAAAATGCTTACAATTACATCCTCGTTCAGTTTCATCAACAATTCTACTCGTATGCACCCGTATTCGTACTCGTACAATACACAGCTTTTAGATGTATGTACTATTGGTATATACACTCCAATGATCAGCTCTTAGCAGCCCATGTGAGTCACCTAACACATGTGGGAACCATCATTTGGCAACTAGCATGAAATATCTCATAAAATTACAAAAATATGAGTAATCATTCATGACTTATTTACATGAAAATAAAATTACATATCCTTTATATCTAATCCATACACCAACGACCAAAAACACATACAAACACTTTCATTTTTCAATTTTCTTCATCTAATTGATCTCTCTCAAGTTCTATCTTCAAGTTATAAGTGTTCTTCATAAATTTTATAAGTTCTAGTTTCATAAAATCAAGAATACTTCCAAGTTTGCTAGCTTACTTCCAATCTTGTAGAGTGATCATCCAACCTCAAGAAATCTTTCGTATTTACAGTAAGATATCTTTCTAATACAAGGTAATACTCATATTCAAACTTTGATTCAATTTCTATAACTATAACAATCTTATTTCGAGTGGAAATCTTACTTGAACTTGTTTTCATGTCATGATTCTACTTCAAGAACTTTCAAGCCATCCAAGATCCTTTGAAGCTAGATCCATTTGTCTCTTTTCCAGTAGGTTTATCCACAAAACTTGAGGTAGTAATGATGTTCATAACATCATTCGATTCATACATATAAAGCTATCTTATTCGAAGGTTTAAACTTGTAATCACTAGAACATAGTTTAGTTAATTCTAAACTTATTCGCAAACAAAAGTTAATCCTTCTAACTTGACTTTTAAAATCAACTAAACACATGTTCTATATCTATATGATATGCTAACTTAATGATTTAAAACCTGGAAACAAGAAAAACACCGTAAAACTGGACATACGCCGTCGTAGTAACACCGCGGGCTGTTTTGGGTTTGATAATTAAAAACTATGATAAACTTTGATTTAAAAGTTGTTCTTCTGGGAAAATGATTTTTCTTATGAACATGAAACTATATCCAAAAATCATGGTTAAACTCAAAGTGGAAGTATGTTTTTCAAAATGGTCATCAAGATGTCGTTCTTTCGACTGAAATGACTACCTCTTACAAAAACGACTTGTAACTTATATTTCCGACTATAAACCTATACTTTTTCTGTTTAGATTCATAAAATAGAGTTCAATATAAAACCATAGCAATTTGATTCACTCAAAACAGATTTAAAATGGAGAAGTTATGGGTAAAACAAGATTGGATATTTTTTGATTTTTGTAGCTACGGGAAATATTAACAATTCTATACAAATCAAATCCTAGCTAACTTATATTGTATTATACATGTATTCTAATATATTATGTAATCTTGGGATACCATAGACACGTATGCAAATGTTTTGACATATCATATCGACCCATGTATATATATTATTTGGAACAACCATAGACACTCTATACGCAGTAATGTTGAAGTTAGCTATACAGGGTTGAGGTTGATTCCAAAAATATATATACTTTGAGTTGTGATCTAGCCTGAGACGTGTATACACTGGGTCGTGGATTGATTCAAGATAATATATATCGATTTATTTCTGTACATCTAACTGTGGACAACTAGTTGTAGGTTACTAACGAGGACAGCTGACTTAATAAACTTAAAACATCAAAATGTATTAAAAGTGTTGTAAATATATTTTGAACATACTTTGATATATATGTACATATTTGTTATAGGTTCGTGAATCGACCAGTGGCCAAGTCTTACTTCCCGACGAAGCAAAAATCTGTGAAAGTGAGTTATAGTCCCACTTTTAAAATCTAATATTTTGGGATGAGAATACATGCAGTTTTATAAATGTTTTACGAAATAGACACAAGTAATTGAAACTACATTATATGGGTGAATGATCGAAGCCGAATATGCCCCTTTTGCTTGGTAGCCTAAGAATTAGTAAACCGATCTACTAATTGACGCGGATCCTAAAGATAGATCTATTGGGCCTAACGAACTCCATCCAAAGTACCGGATGCTTTAGTACTTCGTATTCATTTTTATCATGTCCGAAGGATTTTCCGGAATGATAGGGGATATTCTTATATGCATCTTGTTAATGTCGGTTACCAGATGTTCACCATATGAATGAATTTTATCTCTATGTATGGGATGTATATTGAAATATGAAATCTTGTGGTCTATTATTATGATTTGATAATATATAGGTTAAACCTATAACTCACCAACATTTTTGTTGACGTTTTAAGCATGTTTATTCTCAGGTGATTATTAAGAGCTACCGCTGTTGCATACTAAAATAAGGACAAGATTTGGAGTCCATGCTTGTATGATATTATGTAAAAACTGCATTCAAGAAACTTATTTTTGATGTAATATATTGTTATTGTAAACCATTATGTAATGGTCGTGTGTAAACGGTATATTTTAGATTATCATTATTTGATAATCTACGTAATGCTTTTTAAACCTTTATCGATAAAATAAAGGTTATGGTTGTTTTAAAAATGAATGCACTCTTTGAAAAACGTCTCATATAGAGGTCAAAATCTCGCGACGAAATCAATTAATATGAAACGTTTATAATCAATATGAACGGGACATTTTATGATAAACAGGGTCACAAGTCACTGAACATGTATTCATATGGTTTCAACATAGTAAATCGTTTCAATCAAAATAATATTTTGATTAATATTATATACGACATGTTTAAAATCTATTTATTACATTAATCATTCAATAATAAATAGAAAGTAAACCAGGACATGTTGGTGGGTCTACGGAAAAAGCCTGACCCATTTTAACCAATTAACTAACGGAGATGTTAGCTACCTCTATTGTCCATAGCTTAATCATAAATGTAAGTTGTAACTCAAGAAGAAAAAAAAAGAATAAATGATAAAGCTAAAGAACAAACCAAGAAATGTGGCGATGACCCATCTTTGACTGCTCCATTTCGTTGACTTTTTTCTTCACAGCAAGTTTCAAATCCTTGACTGTTACAGAATTCATCACGGCAACATCTGTGTCCAATACCAACCATCATTTGACAATACTAAGCTGATATATATAAGCTACACAAGCAAAACTTACATACCAAAAGATGTACCATCCAACTTAAGTACAGAAACACGCATAGCACTTCCCAGTTCCAAGCTGATTAGTGTGTCAACATCTGATAAAGTCGGCTTTTTTGGTACATCTGCAAGTACAGGATCATCGAGAAGTGCAGATAGTGTCGAATTTAGCTTTGCCTTCTGTTAGTACGATTTTCCGTAGCGGCTGTAAGGTACTAGTACAGAAAAGTAGCTGCTCAGCGTGTGGCGTATACTGTTGATTGTTGTTTGCCTTTGAGAAATTATCTCTGCAGACCCGGAACACGGATGGATGATCCGTGGGGTGGCATCAATCAATCTGGGAATCAATCTGGAATTGATCCGTATAGCGTATTGCTGCTAAGCGGCTAATGTATGTTTAGAGTGAGAAAGAACTGTGTGAGAGAGAAAGTGTACTTCACTCTGACTGAAATTCAGATCAGAATGATGTGAAATGTGGTGACCCAGGGGGTCTATTTATAGGCACAGAATGTCCGAAATTCACGGGATACACGTGTCAATCACTGAATGGTTCTGTTACGTGAAGTATCCGGAATGTCGGTGGCGTGTGCTGACGTGGCTGCGTGCCGTTCACGCGCTGAGTTAACGGGCTTATGCATAGAAGCTGCCTGCAGGGCTTACGCTTGACGTTGGGCGGCATGCTAAACACTGGGCGGCAAATGCTGAAAACCACCAAATTTAGTTATCTCTTGTGCTCTTTGATCGAGTTTTCTGTATAAAAATGATGTTTTTATGCGTGTATCTCCTAGGATACACCATTAACTTCTTGACATTGGTAGTGTTGTACTCAAGGGCCAAAATTTCATCCTCTTTCACACCACTCGACATTGGTTCAGCAATTTACTTCTTTTTAAATGGATACTCAGGAATTCAAAACCTGTAAAATTAGACAATAATTCACAACCATCTCTTTTACATAATACACCGAAAACTAGGAGGATTTTTATATATCTTTCATATTATTCCATTGTGTTTTCCAAAGGCCCTTTGAGTCTTTGATTAAGGATTCATAGATTTTCAAAGACACTGAATCAAAATTTGCTATAATTGCAATTATCAAAACAACTACATAGATAATTTTGTTAAAGAAAACCTCATATACAAGGCAATAGGAGCCCATTTTCATAGGCATAACTATATCTAAAAGTTGGTCTAGATTAATGTGCTTCAAGACTCCATACCATATTAAGACCAAATAAACCAAATTAAAAACGATACTTGGATAGATTTTACTTGCAAATAATGTCAAAGACCAAAAAACAACTCACTGAGGCAATACATCAAACACCTACTGTGCATGAAACATACCTACTGTCAAACACGAAAGAAATAATGCTATTGTTTAAAAAAAAAGATTCCTAACTGAAACGGAAAATGAAGCAAAAGCATACCGAAAATGAAGCAAAAGCAACTTTATAATTTAAAGATTAAGCATTTAATACCGAAAATGAAACATTTTTATAAAATACTTCCAAGATCCTATAACGAATGCAAGCAAGCAATCAATATGAGAGCGTATACTCCCATTCAAAGTAAAATCGCATAATGTCGTGATTAAGGTACTCATAAATACCTTTGATACGGTGTGTAGTGACCCGAACTTTTCCATGTTTATATATATTAATTGAGATTGATATTTACATGATTAAATGTTTCCAACATGTTAAGCAATCAAACTTGTTAAGACTTGATTAATTGAAATAGGTTTCATATAGACAATTGACCACCCAAGTTGACCGGTGATTCACGAACGTTAAAACTTGTAAAAACTATATGATGACATATATATGGTTATATATATAGTTAACATGATATTATGATAAGTAAACATATCATTAATTATATTAACAATGAACTACATATGTAAAAACAAGACTACTAACTTAATGATTTTGAAACGAGACATATATGTAACGATTATCGTTGTAACGACATTTAATGTATATATATCATATTAAGAGATATTCGTACATCATAATATCATGATAATATAATAATTTAAAATCTCTTTAGATATAATAAACAATGGGTTAACAACATTAATTGAGATCGTTAACTTAAAGGTTTCAAAACAACACTTACATGTAACGACTAACGATGACTTAACGACTCCGTTAAAATGTATATACATGTAGTGTATTTAGATGTATTAAAATACTTTTGGAAGACTTCAAGACATATATCGAAACACTCATACTTAACGAAAATGGTTACAGTTACTTTCCCATTCTTTTCTTTCATCAAGAATTCTAGTCGTATTCTTACCCGTATTATACACAGCTTCAAAACGTACTTACTATGGGTATATACCAATAGGAACTAGCATGGGATTCCACTCTTGATTATGTCATGTATGACTAATCAATTTTAACTTCTACCATGAGCTAGTCAACTAACTAGAACTCCTTTTAACCCCACTCACCACTCACCAATTAACACTCATCATTCACTCCATTTCACTTCCAAATCTCTTTCTAATTCTCTCTCAACACACCCACACTATTATGAACGTATTTTTCCAGTAGTTAATCATCATCTTCATCAAAAATCACTTCAAGAATCAAGCTATAATCATCATAGGAAGAACACTTCAAGAATACTTCAAAAATCCCTTCAAGTTTACTAATTTACTTCCAAGCTTTCTAATCCATTCCAAGTAATCATCTAAGATCAAGAAACCTTTGTTATATACAGTAGGTTATCTTTCTTATTCAAGGTAATATTCATATTCAAACTTTGATTCAATTTCTATAACTATAAACTATCTTAATTCGAGCAAAAATCTTACTTGAACTTGTTTTTGTGTCATGATCCTACTTCAAGAACTTTCAAGCCATCCAAGATCCTTTGAAGCTAGATCATTTCTTGTCACTTCCAGTAGGTTTACCTACTAAACTTGAGGTAGTAATGATGTTCATAACATCATTCGATTCATATATATAAAACTATCTTATTCGAAGGTTTAAACTCGTAATCACTAGAACATAGTTTAGTTAATTCTAAACTTGTTCGCAAACAAAAGTTAATCCTTCTAACTTGACTTTTAAAATTAACTAAACACATGTTCTATATCTATATGATATGCTAACTTAATGATTTAAAACCTGGAAACACGAAAAACACCGTAAAACCGGATTTACGCCGTCGTAGTAACACCGCGGGCTGTTTTGGGTTAGTTAATTAAAAACTATGATAAACTTTGATTTAAAAGTTGTTATTCTGAGAAAATGATTTTTATTATGAACATGAAACTATATCCAAAAATTATGGTTAAACTCAAAGTGGAAGTATGTTTTCTAAAATGGTCATCTAGACGTCGTTCTTTCGACTGAAATGACTACCTTTACAAAAACGACTTGTAACTTATTTTTCCGACTATAAACCTATACTTTTTCTGTGTAGATTCATAAAATAAAGTTCAATATGAAACCATAGCAATTTGATTCATTCAAAACGGATTTAAAATGAAGAAGTTATGGGTAAAACAAGATTGGATAATTTTTATCATTTTAGCTACGTGAAAATTGGTAACAAATCTATTCCAACCATAACTTAATCAACTTATATTGTATATTATGTAATCTTGAGATACCATAGACACGTATACAATGTTTCGACCTATCATGTCGACACATCTATATATATTTCGGAACAACCATAGACACTCTATATGTGAATGTTGGAGTTAGCTATACAGGGTTGAGGTTGATTCCAAAATATATATAGTTTGAGTTGTGATCAATACTGAGATACGTATACACTGGGTCGTGGATTGATTCAAGATAATATTTATTGATTTATTTCTGTACATCTAACTGTGGACAACTAGTTGTAGGTTACTAACGAGGACAGCTGACTTAATAAACTTAAAACATCAAAATATATTAAAAGTGTTGTAAATATATTTTGAACATACTTTAATATATATGTATATATTGTTATAGGTTCGTGAATCAACAGTGGCCAAGTCTTACTTCTCGACGAAGTAAAAATCTGTGAAAGTGAGTTATAGTCCCACTTTTAAAATCTAATATTTTTGGGATGAGAATACATGCAGGTTTTATAAATGATTTACAAAATAGACACAAGTACGTGAAACTACATTCTATGGTTGAATTATCGAAATCGAATATGCCCCTTTTTATTAAGTCTGGTAATCTAAGAATTAGGGAACAGACACCCTAATTGACGCGAATCCTAAAGATAGATCTATTGGGCCTAACAAACCCCATCCAAAGTACCGGATGCTTTAGTACTTCGAAATTATATCATATCCGAAGGGTGTCCCGGAATGATGGGGATATTCTTATATATGCATCTTGTTATTGTCGGTTACCAGGTGTTCACCATATGAATGATTTTTATCTCTATGTATGGGATGTGTATTGAAATATGAAATCTTGTGGTCTATTATTATGATTTGGTATATATAGGTTAAACCTATAACTCACCAACATTTTTGTTGACGTTTTAAGCATGTTTATTCTCAGGTGATTATTAAGAGCTTCCGCTGTCGCATACTTAAATAAGGACGAGATTTGGAGTCCATGCTTGTATGATATTGTGTAAAAACTGCATTCAAGAAACTTATTTTGTTGTAACATATTTGTATTGTAAACCATTATGTAATGGTCGTGTGTAAACAGGATATTTTAGATTATCATTATTTGATAATCTACGTAAAGCTTTTTAAACCTTTATTGATGAAATAAAGGTTATGGTTTGTTTTAAAATGAATGCAGTCTTTGAAAAACGTCTCATATAGAGGTCAAAACCTCGCAACGAAATCAATTAATATGGAACGTTTTTAATCAATAAGAACGGGACATTTCAGTTGGTATCCGAGCGTTGGTCTTAGAGAACCAGAATTTTGCATTAGTGTGTCTTATCGAGTTTGTTAGGATGCATTAGTGAGTCTGGACTTCGACCGTGTTTACTTGAAAAATGATTGCTTAACAAATTTTGTTGGAAACTATATATTTTTAACATGTGAATATTATGTGATATATTAATCTCTTAACGCGTTTGATATTATGTGATAGATGTCTACCTCTAGAACAAGTTCCATTGACTCACCTAATAATAATGAAGAGTCAAATGTAAATTGGAATGATTCGTGGACTGATTCACAAGTTCCCGAAGAGGAACCGGAAGAAGAGTCGGAACCGGAAGAAGAATCGGAACCGGAAGAAGAATCGGAACCGGATGAAGAAATAGAACCGGTGGGGGAAATAATAAAACGGTTAAGTAAAAGAAAATCCTCAACCAACCGACCAAGGTTAATTATGGTCAATGGTGTTTCCGCCGAGGAAGCAAAATATTGGGAGGATTACCAATTCTCCGATGAATCGGATTCCGACGAGAATTCCGATGATGTTATAGAAATTACCCCAACTGAATTTAAAAAGGCAAAAGAAAATAATAAGGGAAAGGGCATAAAAATAGAGAAATCTAATTCCAACCCCGATGAACTTTATATGTATCGTCAACCCCCGAAGTCCTTAAGTTGTAACA
This sequence comes from Rutidosis leptorrhynchoides, assembly GCF_046630445.1. NCBI lineage: Eukaryota > Viridiplantae > Streptophyta > Magnoliopsida > Asterales > Asteraceae > Rutidosis > Rutidosis leptorrhynchoides. The sequence goes on along the minus strand of NC_092334.1, from coordinate 653,274,327 downwards.
ATGACCCGGGAACCTCTAAACCACCAGGTTTTTCTAAACCAATGTGGATCACGACGGCTCGTATTAGGGGAACATCATATATCCCTAGAAACTTGGCAAAACGAACCAAAACCGAAGAAGAAGAAACGAGCGAGTCGGAATAAGATAGTTGTATTCGTGTGGTGTAATATATGTAATATAGTGTTCGTATGCTTTATGATATATGTAAAAATTGCTTGTATTAATAAGTATTTTTTTATGAATCTAACTCTTGTCTATTTTACAGTTTAAAAACACAAAATGGATAGACAACCCAATATTTTAAGAGACCTACCCGGAGACATGATTGATGAAATCTTGTCTAGAGTCGGCCAGAATTCCTCGGCACAACTATTTAAGGCGAGATCAGTTTGTAAGACATTCGAAGAACGTTCCAAGAATGTCTTGGTTTATAAGAGACTTTCGTTTGAAAGATGGGGGATATCACATTGGGAAACCCATAAGTTACGATGTGTTTACTTTGACGCATATATTGCGGGGAACCCAAATGCTATTTTACGCAACGGGTTAAGAAATTATTTTGACTCAATATATCCGAATATTGGACTTCGTGATTTAGAAAAAGCGGCTAACATGCAACATAAAGAAGCATGTTATGCTTACGGGTTAGTAATGTTCGCTTCTCACCAAAGTGAGAACAAAAACATCGGGCTACAACTATTAAACAAAACGTTCCCTCAAGTGACGGAGTCGGTAATTGGGGTAAGAAATGAGGTTTTTAGGTTATTACGAGACTGTTGGTCATTACGTAACCCTCGTCCCTTTGACGACGCTACAACACGCTGTCTTATCAACGGCCATAACGGTTATGTTGCACAAGACCAAGGATGGGAAGTAGTCCTAGTAAAACCAGAATGCATGACTTGTTTCTGGACGTATGAATTACGTGTCTTTATTGCCTTTGCTGAACGACTTGTGTACTAGCTAGAATTATCTTCACAACTATCTTGTATCAAAGTTATTGTGTGCTATATTTCATGCTTTATGTAAAATAAGCGGTATTGTAAGTTTGTAAAATATTGTATAAAAGTTTGAACGCGAAATATTATTATAATCAGTTTTTCATATAGAATTGTAGTAGTTGAATTGTATATTAGCTACTAAGTATGAACTTAACGGGTAGGTACTACCCGAATTTAAACTTATAAAACGCTAATATGAAGAAAAAGCTTTTATAAATGAGTTCATATTATGCTACGAAATACTATTAACTACTCTTAATATTCTGTATGATTAACTTGTTCCATTTGACTATTTTGAAGGAAATGGCACCGACTACTCGACACACCGTGAATATGAATGAAGAGGAATTCCGTACTTTTCTAGCTTCAAACATAGCTGCAGTACAGGCTGCGCTATATACCAACAATAACCTTGGATCTGGCAGTACAGGAAATCGTGTAGGATGCACCTACAAAGAATTCACTGCCTGCAAACCTTTGGAATTTGATGGAACCGAAGGACCGATCGGATTGAAACGGTGGACCGAGAAGGTTGAATCGGTGTTTGCCATAAGTAAGTGTACTGAAGAGGACAAAGTGAAGTACGCTACGCATACCTTCACAGGTTCTGCGTTAACATGGTGGAATACCTATCTAGAGCAAGTGGGACAAGATGATGCGTACGCACTACCGTGGTCAGCATTCAAGCACTTGATGAACGAGAAGTACCGTCCCAGAACCGAGGTCAATAAGCTCAAGACAGAACTTAGAGGGTTACGAACCCAAGGCTTTGATATTACCACGTACGAAAGACGATTCACAGAATTGTGCCTATTGTGTCCGGGAGCGTTCGAAGATGAGGAAGAGAAGATCGACACATTTGTGAAAGGATTACCGGAAAGAATTCAAGAAGATATAAGTTCACACGAGCCCGCCTCCATACAACAGGCATGTAGAATGGCTCACAAACTAGTGAACCAGATTGAAGAAAGAATTAAAGAACAGACTGCTGAAGAGGCCAATGTGAAGCAAGTCAAAAGAAAGTGGGAGGAAAACGGTGATAAGAATCACCATTACAACAACAACAGTAATTACAACAATAATCGCAACAATTATCCCAACAATCGCAACATCAATCGCAACTACAACAAACGGCCTAACAACAACAACAATAATAACAACAGCAACTACAACAATCATCCCAACAACAATAATAACCGCAACAACAACAACAATCAGAAGCAGCTATGCCAAAGGTGTGAAAAGAATCACTCGGGGTTCTGCACCAAATTTTGCAACAAGTGTAAAAGAAATGGTCATAGCGCGGCGAAGTGTGAGGTCTACGGACCAGGGGTTAATAGAACGAAAGGAACAAATGGTGTCGGAACGAGTAATGGTGGAGCAAGTAGTGTCGGAGCAAGTTATGCCAATGTAGTTTGTTATAAATGTGGAAAACCGGGCCACATTATTAGAAATTGCCCGAACCAGGAGAACACGAATGGACAAGGCCGTGGAAGAGTTTTCAATATTAATGCGGCAGAGGCACAGGAAGACCCGGAGCTTGTTACGGGTACGTTTCTTATTGACAATAAATCTGCTTACGTTTTATTTGATTCGGGTGCGGATAGAAGCTATATGAGTAGAGATTTTTGTGCTAAATTAAGTTGTCCATTGACGCCTTTGGATAGTAAATTTTTACTCGAATTAGCAAATGGTAAATTAATTTCAGCAGATAATATATGTCGGAATCGAGAAATTAAACTGGTTAGCGAAACATTTAAGATTGATTTGATACCAGTAGAGTTAGGGAGTTTTGATGTGATAATCGGTATGGACTGGTTGAAAGAAGTGAAAGCGGAGATCGTTTGTTACAAAAATGCAATTCGCATTATACGAGAAAAAGGAAAACCCTTAATGGTGTACGGAGAAAAGGGCAACACGAAGCTACATCTTATTAGTAATTTGAAAGCACAAAAACTAATAAGAAAAGGTTGCTATGCTGTTCTAGCACACGTCGAGAAAGTACAAACTGAAGAAAAGAGCATCAATGATGTTCCCGTCGCAAAAGAATTTCCTGATGTATTTCCGAAAGAATTACCGGGATTACCCCCACATCGATCCGTTGAATTTCAAATAGATCTTGTACCAGGAGCTGCACCAATAGCTCGTGCTCCTTACAGACTCGCACCCAGCGAGATGAAAGAACTGCAAAGCCAATTACAAGAACTTTTAGAGCGTGGTTTCATTCGACCAAGCACATCACCGTGGGGAGCTCCTGTTTTGTTTGTCAAGAAGAAAGATGGTACATTCAGGTTGTGTATCGACTACCGAGAGTTGAACAAACTTACCATCAAGAACCGCTACCCACTACCGAGAATCGACGACTTATTTGATCAACTACAAGGCTCGTCTGTTTATTCAAAGATTGACTTACGTTCCGGGTATCATCAAATGCGGGTGAAAGAAGATGATATTCCAAAGACTGCTTTCAGAACACGTTACGGTCATTACGAGTTTATGGTCATGCCGTTTGGTTTAACTAATGCACCAGCTGTGTTCATGGACCTTATGAACCGAGTGTGTGGACCATACCTTGACAAGTTTGTCATTGTTTTCATTGACGACATACTTATTTACTCAAAGAATGACCAAGAACACGGTGAACATTTGAGAAAGGTGTTAGAAGTATTGAGGAAGGAAGAATTGTACGCTAAGTTTTCAAAGTGTGCATTTTGGTTGGAAGAAGTTCAATTCCTCGGTCACATAGTGAACAAAGAAGGTATTAAGGTGGATCCGGCAAAGATAGAAACTGTTGAAAAGTGGGAAACCCTGAAAACTCCGAAACACATACGCCAGTTTTTAGGACTAGCTGGTTACTACAGAAGGTTCATCCAAGACTTTTCCAGAATAGCAAAACCCTTGACTGCATTAACGCATAAAGGGAAGAAATTTGAATGGAATGATGAACAAGAGAAAGCATTTCAGTTATTGAAGAAAAAGCTAACTACGGCACCTATATTGTCATTGCCTGAAGGGAATGATGATTTTGTGATTTATTGTGATGCATCAAAGCAAGGTCTCGGTTGTGTATTAATGCAACGAACGAAGGTGATTGCTTATGCGTCTAGACAATTGAAGATTCACGAACAAAATTATACGACGCATGATTTGGAATTGGGCGCGGTTGTTTTTGCATTAAAGACTTGGAGGCACTACTTATATGGGGTCAAAAGTATTATATATACCGACCACAAAAGTCTTCAACACATATTTAATCAGAAACAACTGAATATGAGGCAGCGTAGGTGGATTGAATTATTGAATGATTACGACTTTGAGATTCGTTACCACCCGGGGAAGGCAAATGTGGTAGCCGATGCCTTGAGCAGGAAGGACAGAGAACCCATTCGAGTAAAATCTATGAATATAATGATTCATAATAACCTTACTACTCAAATAAAGGAGGCGCAACAAGGAGTTTTAAAAGAGGGAAATTTAAAGGATGAAATACCCAAAGGATCAGAGAAGCATCTTAATATTCGGGAAGACGGAACCCGGTATAGGGCTGAAAGGATTTGGGTACCAAAAGTTGGAGATATGAGAGAAATGGTACTTAGAGAAGCTCATAAAACCAGATACTCAATACATCCTGGAACGGGGAAGATGTACAAGGATCTCAAGAAACATTTTTGGTGGCCGGGTATGAAAGCCGATGTTGCTAAATACGTAGGAGAATGTTTGACGTGTTCTAAGGTCAAAGCTGAGCATCAGAAACCATCAGGTCTACTTCAACAACCCGAAATCCCGGAATGGAAATGGGAAAACATTACCATGGATTTCATCACTAAATTGCCAAGGACTGCAAGTGGTTTTGATACTATTTGGGTAATAGTTGATCGTCTCACCAAATCAGCACACTTCCTGCCAATAAGAGAAGATGACAAGATGGAGAAGTTAGCACGACTGTATTTGAAGGAAGTCGTCTCCAGACATGGAATACCAATCTCTATTATCTCTGATAGGGATGGTAGATTTATTTCAAGATTCTGGCAGACATTACAGCAAGCATTAGGAACTCGTCTAGACATGAGTACTGCCTATCATCCACAAACTGATGGGCAGAGCGAAAGGACGATACAAACACTTGAAGACATGCTACGAGCATGTGTTATTGATTTCGGAAACAGTTGGGATCGACATCTACCGTTAGTAGAATTTTCCTACAACAACAGCTACCATTCAAGCATTGAGATGGCGCCGTTTGAAGCACTTTATGGTAGAAAGTGCAGGTCTCCGATTTGTTGGAGTGAAGTGGGGGATAGACAGATTACGGGTCCGGAGATTATACAAGAAACTACCGAGAAGATCATCCAAATTCAACAACGGTTGAAAACCGCCCAAAGTCGACAAAAGAGCTACGCTGACATTAAAAGAAAAGATATAGAATTTGAAATTGGAGAGATGGTCATGCTTAAAGTTGCACCTTGGAAAGGCGTTGTTCGATTTGGTAAACGAGGGAAATTAAATCCAAGGTATATTGGACCATTCAAGATTATTGATCGTGTCGGACCAGTAGCTTACAGACTTGAGTTACCTCAACAACTCGCGGCTGTACATAACACTTTCCACGTCTCGAATTTGAAGAAATGTTTTGCTAAAGAAGATCTCACTATTCCGTTAGATGAAATCCAAATCAACGAAAAACTTCAATTCATCGAAGAACCCATCGAAATAATGGATCGTGAGGTTAAAAGACTTAAGCAAAACAAGATACCAATTGTTAAGGTTCGATGGAATGCTCGTAGAGGACCCGAGTTCACCTGGGAGCGTGAAGATCAGATGAAGAAGAAATACCCCCATCTATTTCCAGAAGATTCGTCAACACCTTCAACAGCTTAAAATTTCGGGACGAAATTTATTTAACGGGTAGGTACTGTAGTGACCCGAACTTTTCCATGTTTATATATATTAATTGAGATTGATATTTACATGATTAAATGTTTCCAACATGTTAAGCAATCAAACTTGTTAAGACTTGATTAATTGAAATAGGTTTCATATAGACAATTGACCACCCAAGTTGACCGGTGATTCACGAACGTTAAAACTTGTAAAAACTATATGATGACATATATATGGTTATATATATAGTTAACATGATATTATGATAAGTAAACATATCATTAATTATATTAACAATGAACTACATATGTAAAAACAAGACTACTAACTTAATGATTTTGAAACGAGACATATATGTAACGATTATCGTTGTAACGACATTTAATGTATATATATCATATTAAGAGATATTCGTACATCATAATATCATGATAATATAATAATTTAAAATCTCTTTAGATATAATAAACAATGGGTTAACAACATTAATTGAGATCGTTAACTTAAAGGTTTCAAAACAACACTTACATGTAACGACTAACGATGACTTAACGACTCCGTTAAAATGTATATACATGTAGTGTATTTAGATGTATTAAAATACTTTTGGAAGACTTCAAGACATATATCGAAACACTCATACTTAACGAAAATGGTTACAGTTACTTTCCCATTCTTTTCTTTCATCAAGAATTCTAGTCGTATTCTTACCCGTATTATACACAGCTTCAAAACGTACTTACTATGGGTATATACCAATAGGAACTAGCATGGGATTCCACTCTTGATTATGTCATGTATGACTAATCAATTTTAACTTCTACCATGAGCTAGTCAACTAACTAGAACTCCTTTTAACCCCACTCACCACTCACCAATTAACACTCATCATTCACTCCATTTCACTTCCAAATCTCTTTCTAATTCTCTCTCAACACACCCACACTATTATGAACGTATTTTTCCAGTAGTTAATCATCATCTTCATCAAAAATCACTTCAAGAATCAAGCTATAATCATCATAGGAAGAACACTTCAAGAATACTTCAAAAATCCCTTCAAGTTTACTAATTTACTTCCAAGCTTTCTAATCCATTCCAAGTAATCATCTAAGATCAAGAAACCTTTGTTATATACAGTAGGTTATCTTTCTTATTCAAGGTAATATTCATATTCAAACTTTGATTCAATTTCTATAACTATAAACTATCTTAATTCGAGCAAAAATCTTACTTGAACTTGTTTTTGTGTCATGATCCTACTTCAAGAACTTTCAAGCCATCCAAGATCCTTTGAAGCTAGATCATTTCTTGTCACTTCCAGTAGGTTTACCTACTAAACTTGAGGTAGTAATGATGTTCATAACATCATTCGATTCATATATATAAAACTATCTTATTCGAAGGTTTAAACTCGTAATCACTAGAACATAGTTTAGTTAATTCTAAACTTGTTCGCAAACAAAAGTTAATCCTTCTAACTTGACTTTTAAAATTAACTAAACACATGTTCTATATCTATATGATATGCTAACTTAATGATTTAAAACCTGGAAACACGAAAAACACCGTAAAACCGGATTTACGCCGTCGTAGTAACACCGCGGGCTGTTTTGGGTTAGTTAATTAAAAACTATGATAAACTTTGATTTAAAAGTTGTTATTCTGAGAAAATGATTTTTATTATGAACATGAAACTATATCCAAAAATTATGGTTAAACTCAAAGTGGAAGTATGTTTTCTAAAATGGTCATCTAGACGTCGTTCTTTCGACTGAAATGACTACCTTTACAAAAACGACTTGTAACTTATTTTTCCGACTATAAACCTATACTTTTTCTGTGTAGATTCATAAAATAAAGTTCAATATGAAACCATAGCAATTTGATTCATTCAAAACGGATTTAAAATGAAGAAGTTATGGGTAAAACAAGATTGGATAATTTTTATCATTTTAGCTACGTGAAAATTGGTAACAAATCTATTCCAACCATAACTTAATCAACTTGTATTGTATATTATGTAATCTTGAGATACCATAGACACGTATACAATGTTTCGACCTATCATGTCGACACATCTATATATATTTCGGAACAACCATAGACACTCTATATGTGAATGTTGGAGTTAGCTATACAGGGTTGAGGTTGATTCCAAAATATATATAGTTTGAGTTGTGATCAATACTGAGATACGTATACACTGGGTCGTGGATTGATTCAAGATAATATTTATTGATTTATTTCTGTACATCTAACTGTGGACAACTAGTTGTAGGTTACTAACGAGGACAGCTGACTTAATAAACTTAAAACATCAAAATATATTAAAAGTGTTGTAAATATATTTTGAACATACTTTAATATATATGTATATATTGTTATAGGTTCGTGAATCAACAGTGGCCAAGTCTTACTTCTCGACGAAGTAAAAATCTGTGAAAGTGAGTTATAGTCCCACTTTTAAAATCTAATATTTTTGGGATGAGAATACATGCAGGTTTTATAAATGATTTACAAAATAGACACAAGTACGTGAAACTACATTCTATGGTTGAATTATCGAAATCGAATATGCCCCTTTTTATTAAGTCTGGTAATCTAAGAATTAGGGAACAGACACCCTAATTGACGCGAATCCTAAAGATAGATCTATTGGGCCTAACAAACCCCATCCAAAGTACCGGATGCTTTAGTACTTCGAAATTATATCATATCCGAAGGGTGTCCCGGAATGATGGGGATATTCTTATATATGCATCTTGTTATTGTCGGTTACCAGGTGTTCACCATATGAATGATTTTTATCTCTATGTATGGGATGTGTATTGAAATATGAAATCTTGTGGTCTATTATTATGATTTGGTATATATAGGTTAAACCTATAACTCACCAACATTTTTGTTGACGTTTTAAGCATGTTTATTCTCAGGTGATTATTAAGAACTTCCGCTGTCGCATACTTAAATAAGGACGAGATTTGGAGTCCATGCTTGTATGATATTGTGTAAAAACTGCATTCAAGAAACTTATTTTGTTGTAACATATTTGTATTGTAAACCATTATGTAATGGTCGTGTGTAAACAGGATATTTTAGATTATCATTATTTGATAATCTACGTAAAGCTTTTTAAACCTTTATTGATGAAATAAAGGTTATGGTTTGTTTTAAAATGAATGCAGTCTTTGAAAAACGTCTCATATAGAGGTCAAAACCTCGCAACGAAATCAATTAATATGGAACGTTTTTAATCAATAAGAACGGGACATTTCACGGTGTATTCCAAGGGTTTGGAAAGCAAAGTTGAAACTGAAATTCCCACCTTTCGCGCACATAGAATCACTGACCAATTACACAGATTGTTGAGGATACTCGAAATTTGCATAGAATCACTGAGTTGCAAATTTATGCCCAACTTCACCAATTAATACTGGAATTCAAATTTTTAATTTAATAGTTCTAAATTTTCATTTTAGTTTTTCTCAAATTAATACTCTAATGGTCTAATTTTTTATTTTTATTTTTTATAACCTGAATATCCAACTTTTTTTTATTTTTAACTGATTAATCTCCGACTACCCGCTTTGCGAGTAGCACGTAGTTATTGTAGGCGAACCTTCGTGGCCATGAAGAAAAATAACTTTATAAATAGCAGAAATCGAACTCTTTACCTCCACATTAGAAAGTAAGGGTCTTACCATACCGCCACCACCACCCCATGGTTTTAATGGTCTAATTCACTCTCATAAATAAATAAAAATAATGAGGTCAAATAAAATAAGTAAAAAATAATGATTATAAAAGTGAAATAAATAAAAAATAGATTGCTCTCCTTCTACAACCCTAGCTACGACGTGGCATTCATGTCATCATCAATTAGACTTTATTTTATTCTCCATCCGTCATATATTAATAGTCCACACACAAAAAATACATAATTTAAGAAAATGTCACTTTCATTTACTTTCCAGCTTTACCATACCTTTTCTTTATCCTTTAATTATATTCACATACATTAAGACCATTTTTAACCCTGAGGGGCATGTTGGCGTGTTGCTAGGTGGGAATGAGGTGCTTAATCAGCATGCTGCCAGACTGCTGTGTAATAAGTGGCGTGCTGAGTGGAGTGTTGGGGATATTTTTTATTTCTTTTTCATTTTTCATGTATTAATTTTATTTTATTTAATTAGTTATATTATTATTTTGAAATTATAATAACAAATTAATTTGATAAAACACATTAAAATTAATAATAAAAATACGATTACATTAAAAAAATCCTAAAAATAGAAAATTACAATAAATAAAAAGACGACCTAAACTTACATTATTTTTAAAAAATGTCCTAAAAATTTAAACTACTACTCGTCGTCTTCATCCGACAACTGAATTAAGTCGTCGTACTTTTGGAACAAGTTCTTCTTCATCTTCATGCAACGCTTTCTATCTTTCGGGTTCGCGATTTTATTAATGTCCAAGTTCGACAGAAATTTTGTGGCTTCGAGTGCGGCTTTTATACGTTCCGCTTTGTAGATTGCGTCTATTTGTTGAAGCTTTTTCTGTGCAACTTCGGACTTGTACTCGTTAAGTTGTTCACATAACTCTTCAAACTTTGAAGAGTTTGTTGACCGAGAGCTTTGCGATGCGTCGGAAGATGCAGAAGTCCTAGCCGCCTTCTTTGCTCGATTCCTTCCGATGGGCCTCTCAATCGGATCATCACCTAAAAACACGTTATTAGGACGATCATCCGCGATATCATTCGTGTGAACCGCGTCCTCCTCGTCATCCTCATCACGCAAACCTCCATAAACTGCTCCACCAAAGATTGATATTTTTGAGAGTTTCCGACAATCAGATTTTCGGACGCATCAAGCCAACATTTCGCCAACCAAACCTCTTCGACCGATGTCCAAATTCTTTTTTGGATTGGTTCACGTGCCTTATCTTTGTCTTTTCGTTGGTGTTTTCTTATCCTCACACCACCGGGTTGTTCGGGCTCAACGTCGGGTTGACCTTGAAGTTGTGAGAGTTGACCTTGAAGTTGTGAGAGTTGTTGCGGGCTAAGACCGAGCTCTCTTTGAATCTCTTGTAATTTTTGGATTTGTTGTAATCTTTGGATTTGTTGATCAATTTCTTGTTGGCTCATATTAAACGAGCTAGTGGTATAGTTGGCAAAACCAAGAGAAGAAGATCGGGATGAAGATGATGAGCCCGGAGTACTCGGTTCACCGGTGCCGTTCATAATATTGTTATAAATCGACCACTCATTCGGATGAGACATTGTTTGTGTTTGATTTTGATGAAGTTGTTGGTCTAATGTGGGTTAATACACTAAACAATAAACTTAAGTATAATTAACCAAAGTGTAACTAACCAAAGAATATATTTTGATGATGACACACACATACGCATAAGTGATGACTGACATCTTAACATAAAACACGCAAGGTCACTAATCCATACTTTATCTTGCAAACGACCAAGTCAAACATAGGTTAAAGAATGAAATTAAAAGTTCAGGAAAACATACGGTCGAGGTACGGTCGACCGCATAGTCAACCGTGAAACCCCAAACTGAATTGCAACGCAGTTTTGTGAAAACAAGTTGCACGGTCGCCACCACGGTCAACCGCAGTGCGACCGCAGTTTCTTCTGTCACCGTTTTTGACCAAATAAAGTTTGACTAGTTCCCGACATCTATAATTCATGAAACCTTTCTCAACATGCTTAGAATAGATGCCTTCTCCATACTCAATTGAGTTTTGGTCATAAATGAAATGTCCCGTTCATATTGATTATAAACGTTCCATATTAATTGATTTCGTTGCGAGGTTTTGACCTCTATATGAGACGTTTTTCAAAGATTGCATTCATTTTTAAAACAACCATAACCTTTATTTTATCAATAAAGGTTTTAAAAACATTACGTAGATTATCAAATAATGATAATCTAAAATATACTGTTTACACACGACCATTACATAATGGTTTACAATAGAAATATATTACATCGACATATGTTTCTTGAATGCAGTTTTTACACAATATCATACAAACATGGACTCCAAATCTTGTCCTTATTTTAGTATGCAATCAGCGGAAGCTCTTAGTATTCACCTGATAATAAACATGCTTTAAACGTCAACAAAAATGTTGGTGAGTTATAGGTTTAACCTATATATATCAAATCGTAACAATAGACCACAAGATTTCATATTTCAATACACATCCCATACATAGAGATAAAAATCATTCATATGGTGAACACCTGGTAACCAACATTAACAAGATGCATATATAAGAATATCCCCATCATTCCGGGACACCCTTCGGATATGATATAAATTTCGAAGTACTAATGCATCCGGTACTTTGGATGGGGTTTGTTAGACCCAATAGATCTATCTTTAGGATTCGCGTCAATTAGGGTGTCTGTTCCCTAATTCTTAGATTACCAGACTTAATAAAAAGGGGCATATTCGATTTCGATAATTCAACCATAGAATGTAGTTTCACGTACTTGTGTCTATTTTGTAAATCATTTATAAAACCTGCATGTATTCTCATCCCAAAAATATTAGATTTTAAAAGTGGGACTATAACTCACTTTTACAGATATTTCCTTCCTCGGAAATAAGACTTGGCCACGGATCGATTCACGAACCTATACAAATATGTACATATATATCAAAGTATGATCAAAATATAATTACAACCATTTTTATTATGTTTTAAAGATTTGAGTGTATTAAGTCAGCTGTCCTCGTTAATAACCTACAACTAGTTGTCCACAGTTAGATGTACAGAAATAAATCGATATATATTATCTTGAATCAATCCACGACCCAGTGTATACACGTCTCAGGCTAAATCACAACTCAAAGTATATATATTTTTGGAATCAACCTCAACCTTGTATAGCTAACTCCAACATTACTGCATATAGAGTGTCTATGGTTATTCCAAATAATATATATACATGGGTCGATATGATATGTCAAAACATTTGCATACGTGTCTATGGTATCCCAAGATTACATAATATATTAGAATACATGTATAATACAATATAAGTTAGCTAGGATATGATTTGTATAGATTTGTTAAACATTTCCCGTAGCTAAAAAGATCAAAAATATCCAATCTTGTTTTACCCGTAACTTCTTCATTTTAAATCCATTTTGAGTGAATCAAATTGCTATGGTTTCATATTGAACTCTAATCTAAGAATCCAAACAGAAAAAGTATAGGTTTATAGTCGGAAATTTAAGTTACATGTCAATTACTAAAGAGGTAGTCATTTCCGTCGAAAGAATGACATCTTGATGACCATTTTGAAAAACATACTTTCACTTTGAGTTTAACCAAGATTTTTGGATATAGTTTCATGTTCATATGAAAAATCATTTTACCAGAAGAATAACTTTTAAATCAAAGTTTATCATAGTTTTTAATTATCCAAACCAAAACAGCCCCCGGTTTCACTACGACTGCGTATATCCGATTTTATGGTGTTCATCGTGTTTTCAGGTTTTAAATCATTAAGTTAGAATATCATATAAATATATAACATGTGTTTAGTTGATTTTAAAAGTCAAGTTAGAAGGATTAACTTTTGTTTGCGAACAAGTTTAGAATTAACTAAACTATGTTCTAGTGATTACAAGTTTAAACCTTCGAATAAGATAGCTTTATATGTATGAATCGAATGATGTTATGAACATCATTACTACCTCAAGTTTTCTGGATAAAACTACTGGAAATGAGAAAAATGGATCTAGCTTCAAAGGATCCTTGGATGGCTTGAAAGTTCTTGAAGCAGAATCATGACACGAAAACAATTCAAGTAAGATTTTCACTCGAAATAAGATTGTTATAGTTGTAGAAATTGAATCAAAGTTTGAATATGAATATTACCTTGAATTAGAAAGATAACCTACTATAAATAACAAAGGTTCCTTGATCTTAGATGATTACTTGGAATGGATTAGAAAGCTTGGAAGTAGACTTGCAAACTTGGAAGTATTCTTGATTTTTTATGAAACTATACTTATGGAATTTATGAAGAACACTTAGAACTTGAAGATGGAACTTGAGAGAGATCAATTATATGAAGATAATTGAAGAATGAAAGTGTTTGTAGGTATTTTTGGTCGTTGGTATATGGATTAGATATAAAGGATATGTAATTTTGTTTTCATGTAAATAAGTCATGAATGATTACTAATATTTTTGTAATTTTATGAGATATTTCATACTAGTTGCCAAATGATGGTTCTCACATGTGTTAGGTGAATCACATGGGCTGCTAAGAGCTGATCATTGGAGTGTATATACCAATAGTACATACATCTAAAAGTTGTGTATTGTACGAGTACGAATACGGGTGCATACTAGTAGAATTGTTGATGAAACTGAACGAGGATGTAATTGTAAGCATTTTTGTTAAGTAGAAGTACTTTGATATGTGTCTTGAAGTCTTTCAAAAGTGTAAGAATACATATCAAAACACAACATGTATATACATTTTAATGGAGTCGTTAAGTCTTCGTTAGTCGTTACATGTAAGTGTTGTTTTGAAACCTTTAAGTTAACGATCTCAATTAATGTTGTTAACCCAATGTTTATTATATCAAATGAGATGTTCAATTATTATATTATCATGATATTATGATGTATGAATATCTCTTAATATGATATATAAATTAAAATATCGTTACAATGATAATCGTTACATATAAGTCTCGTTTCGTAATTCTTGAGTTAGTAGTCTTGTTTTTACGTATGTAGTTCATTGTTAACACACTTAATGATATATTTAAATATCATTTTATCATGTTAAATATAGTGTATCAATATCTTAATATGATATCTCTTCTAGTTTAGGGTAGAGGAAGGATTGTCTACATCCTACCTCCCCCATACCTCGCAGGCGCGGGATTGGGTATTGTTGTTGTTGTTGTTGTTGTTGTTGTTGTTGTTGTTGTTGTTGTTGTTGTTGTTGTTGTTGTTGTAATATCTTAATATGATACATATATATTTAGTAGACGTTATCATAACGATAATCGTTATATATATCATTTCGAGTTTCTTAACTTAGTAATCTCATTTCTTATGTATATCACACATTGTTAATATACTTAGTGAGATACTTACTCATCATAATCTCATGTCAATCATATATATATATGTCTATATATACCACAACATGTAGTTTTTACAATTTTGTAACGTTCGTGAATCGCCGGTCAACTTGGATGATCAATTGTCTATATGAAACTTATTTCATTTAATCAAGTCTTAACAAGTTTGATTGCTTAACATGTTGGAAACATTTAGTCATGTAAATATCAATCTCAATTAATATATATAAACATGGAAAAGTCAGGTCACTACAGTACCTACCCGTTAAATAAATTTCGTCACGAAATTTTAAGCTGTTGAAGGTGTTGACGAATCTTCTGGAAATAGATGCGGGTATTTCTTCTTCATCTGATCTTCACGCTCCCAGGTGAACCCGGGTCCTCTACGAGCATTCCATCGAACCTTAACAATCGGTATCTTGTTTTGCTTAAGTCTCTTAACCTCACGATCCATTATTTCGACGGGTTCTTCAATGAATTGAAGTTTTTCATTGATTTGGATTTCGTCCAACGGAATAGTGAGATCTTCTTTAGCAAAAAATTTCTTCAAATTCGAGACGTGGAAAGTGTTATGTATAGCTGCTAGTTGTTGAGGTAGCTCCAGTTGGTAAGCTACTGGTCCGACACGATCTATAATCTTTAATGGTCCAATGTACCTTGGATTTAGTTTCCCCCGTTTACCAAATCGAACAACGCCTTTCCAAGGTGAAACCTTAAGCATGACCATTTCTCCAATTTCAAACTCTATATCTTTTCTTTTACTGTCCGCGTAGCTCTCTTGTCGACTCTGGGCGGTTTTCAATCGTTGTTGAATTTGGATGATTTTCTCGGTAGTTTCTTGTATTATCTCCGGACCCGTAATCTGTCTATCCCCCACTTCATTCCAACAAATCAGAGATCTGCACTTTCTACCATAAAGTGCCTCAAACGGCGCCATCTCAATATTAGAAAGATAACTGTTGTTGTAGGAAAATTCTGCTAACGGTAGGTGTCGATCCCAACTATTTCCGAAATCAATAACACATGCTCATAGCATGTATTTAAGCATTTATCGTCCTTTCGCTCTGCCCATCAGTTTGTGGATGATAGGCAGTACTCATGTCTAGACGAGTCCCCAATGCTTGTTCTACCAGAACCTTGAAACAAATCTACCATCCCTATCAGAGATAATAGAGATGGGTATTCCATGTCTTGAGACAACCTCCTTCAAATATAATCGCGCCAACTTCTCCATTTTGTCATCTTCTCTCATTGGCAGGAAGTGTGCTGATTTGGTGAGATGATCAACTATTACCCAAATAGTATCATAACCACTTGCA
This sequence comes from Rutidosis leptorrhynchoides, assembly GCF_046630445.1. NCBI lineage: Eukaryota > Viridiplantae > Streptophyta > Magnoliopsida > Asterales > Asteraceae > Rutidosis > Rutidosis leptorrhynchoides. The sequence goes on along the minus strand of NC_092334.1, from coordinate 653,257,977 downwards.
GTCCTTGACAATTTAGTAATGAAATCCATGATAATGTTTTCCCATTTCCATTCCAGGATTTTAGGTTGTTGTAGTAGACTTGATGGTTTCTGATGTTCAGCTTTGACCTTAGAACACGTCAAACATTCTCCTACATATTTAGCAATATCGGCTTTCATACCCGGCCACCAAAAGTGTTTCTTGAGATCTTTATACATCTTCCCCGCTCTGGGATGTATTGAATATCTGGTTTTATGTGCTTCTTTAAGTACCATTTCTCTCACATCTCCAAACCTTAGTACCCAAATTCTATCAGCCCTATATCGGGTTCCGTCTTCCCGAATATTAAGATGTTTCTCTGATCCTTTGGGTATCTCATTCTTCAACTTTCCTTCTTTTACAACCCCCTGTTGTGCCTCCGTTATTTGAGTAGTAAGGTTAGTACGAATAATTATATTCATAGCTTTTACCCGTATAGGTTCTCTGTCCTTTCTACTCAAAGAGTCGGCTACCACATTCACCTTCCCCGGGTGGTATCGAATCTCAAAATCATAATCATTCAACAGTTCAATCCACCTGCGTTGTCTCATATTCAGTTGCTTCTGATTAAATATATGTTGGAGACTTTTGTGGTCGGTATATATAATACTTTTGACACCATATAAATAATGCCTCCAAGTCTTTAATGCAAAAACAACAACACCCAATTCTAAATCATGAGTTGTATAATTTTGCTCGTGAATCTTCAATTGTCTAGACGCATAAGCAATCACCTTCGTTCGTTGCATTAATACACAACCGAGACCTTGCTTTGATGCATCACAATAAATTACAAAATCATCATTCCCTTCAGGCAATGACAATATAGGTGCCGTAGTTAGCTTTTTCTTCAATAACTGAAACACCTTCTCTTGTTCATCCTTCCATTCAAATTTCTTCCCTTTATGCGTTAATGCAGTCAAGGGTTTTGCTATTTTGGAGAAATCTTGGATGAATCTTCTGTAGTAACCAGCCAATCCTAAAAATTGACGTATATGCTTCGGAGTTTTTGGGGTTTTCCACTTTTCAACGGTTTCGATCTTTGCCGGGTCCACCTGGATACCTTCTTTGTTCACTATGTGACCGAGGAATTGAACTTCTTCCAACCAAAATGCACATTTTGAAAACTTAGCGTACAATTTTTCTTTCCTCAATACTTCTAGCACTTTTCTCAAATGTTCTTCGTGCTCTTGATCATTCTTTGAGTAAATAAGTATGTCATCGATGAAAACAATGACAAACTTATCAAGATATGGCCCACACACTCGGTTCATAAGGTCCATGAACACAGCTGGTGCGTTAGTCAATCCAAACGGCATAACCATAAACTCGTAATGACCATAACGCGTCCTAAAAGCAGTTTTTGGAATATCATCCTCCTTTACTCGCATTTGATGATATCCAGAACGTAAATCGATTTTCGAATAAACCGACGAGCCTTGTAGTTGATCAAATAAGTCGTCAATTCTCGGCAGTGTATAACGGTTTTTGATGGTAAGTTTATTCAACTCTCTGTAGTCAATACACAACCTATATTGAAACAACCCAACCCGCATTCCATACGATAATTTTTTTTTTTATAATACACATTTACGTGCCAATTAAATATGTAAACCATTCCACAAGTTCCATTTTAACGTACATCAATTTAAATATTTACAAAAGGCACGAAGGCCATTAATTAAGTTTTATACAAGTTTGACCCACTACAATGATAGTTTATAATCCAAATGACACTCGAGCACGGTTTAGGGCTAAACTACCCAAAACGTTAGGCCAAACATCAAAAGCTATGCCAAAAGCACCCCCTGTCAACATAAATGGGAGACAACTAATCCAACCGTATGCCCTTACCCTTGTCCAAGCCGGAACCTATAAAATGATAAACAACGAGAGGGTAAGCAATGCTTAGTAAGTGCAATAATTATACATACATATATATAACCCATCCATTTGCAATCACAATACCAAATACCCCATACGAACTTGTAACTCAATTAGCATGTCAACATACCCGTAACACTAACAAGTCGTACATTATCACACCACTTCATTAGCATATACTCAACTCAATATATATTATATGCTAAACAAAACAACAATCTCAATATGGTTAACCAATAAAGCTATGTTGCTACCAGCTCGTGGTTCACACCATACGCTTTTGAGTCATACTCGTTTATAGTGCTACCGTCTCGTGGTTCACACTCGATGCTACAGTCTCGTGGTTCACATCTTAGTTTATAGTGCTACTGGCTCGTGGTTCACATCTTAGTTTATAGTGCTACCGGCTCGTGGTTCACATCTTAGTTTATAGTGCTACCGGCTCGTGGTTCACACTCCATCCCACACATGTTATGGCACTACCGGCACGTGGTTCATACCATAACTTTCACAAATAAACATGCCATATACATGAACACATAATTATTCCACTCACCTAGTCACAAGGATGATGATTTAGCACTTCCGAGCTTCAACGCAATGTTCCTAAATCATTAAGTGCACAATCAATTTCACAACTAGTGGGATTAACCACAATACTCCCACTTGAGCATTTAATGACCCAATTTTCATTAAATGACTCAACACTCACAACCGCCCTTAAATGGCCAAGACTCGACTTTAATCACTAAGACTAGTGAATTAAAGTCTATTAACATCAATTAACACAAAACCCATTTCATCTAATTAGGTCAACTAGTACATTTTGACCCATTTTATAATACTTAGACTCACAATCAAGTCAAACTTACCCATTTACATTTCTTTCATAAATCTTAAAGTGCATTAGTGACTAACAACACCAATTGACACTTACAACCTCAAATCACAAGTCCAAAATCCTAAATAGTGGGTATTAGGGTTTCATTACAACAACATAACCCAAACTCACCCATTTTACCACCAAATGGGTCTTACAAATCTCTAGTAACCAAAACCCTAGCCATTAACCAATTAAAACTCAAAACTTAGAGTTAGAACTTACCGAGACTATCAACGCGTAGCTAGAGACACAAGGAACAACTTTAATTCTTGCTCCAAAGATCAACCCTCAATCCTTCACTCTCAAATCTCACTTTTAATCCAAATGGGTTTTAAGTTTTGGGAGAGAAAATGGAGAGAAAAGAGAAAAAGAAATGAATTAAATGGATATGTGGTGGAGAGTTAATGCTCCCATCAGATCCACATGTCAATTTACCATTTTGCCCCTTAAAATCCCTTAAATTGAGCTAAGTCTGACACCAGTTTAGCAGAACTGTCGCGGCGCAGACTTAATCGTCGCGGCGCGACACATAAAGGAAAAATAGGCCCTCCTTAACCCACTTCCTGATCCTGGTTCGCTTGATATGCCGCGGCGCGAACCCATTTGCCGCGGCGCGGCTTAAGGCTGCATCTGAACAGCTTGACCACCTTAAACAATTTTTGATGTTATTTAATTTGTACAATCCAAACCCGCTTCCTATATTCACCCAGCCTTCCACAATAGTCTCACAAGACTTAATGCTAACAAAACCCATGTTTAAAGTTATATATATATGCACACATTATCAAGTATACATAGATATATATATATACACATATATTCATACATTTATGCATAAGCTAATGAGTTATAGACGTACAAATGATTAAGTAGGTACCTTTCGATATGTACGGGAAAACGGGGTGTTACAACTCTCCCCCACTTGAATCGGAGCGCGTCCTCGCGATCCAAGCCGCATGACAAGAAGGAAGATAAACCAATACAAACTCTTCGGGCTCCCAAGTGAATTCGGAACCCTTACTACGATGCCATTAAACTTTAAAAGTCCTTACCTCTTTATGTCTCAATCTTTTGACCTTCTCATCAAGTATGGCAATCGGTTCCTTAATATACTCTAACCTATTATTTAGCTCAATCTCGTCTAATGGCACCCAAGATGAATCATCCGCAAGACACTTACGGAGATGGGAAACATGAAATGTATTATGGATCCTCGCAAGCTCTTCGGGTAATTCCAAACGATACGCGACTTCACCAACACGAGCCAAAACCTTAAATGGTCCAATAAATCGAGGAGCTAACTTTCCTCGTTTTCGGAATCGAATAATACCTTTCCATGGCGAAACCTTAAGCATCACCATGTCACCTTCTTGAAATTCGATCGTTCGTCTACGTTTGTCGGCATACGATTTTTGCCTATATTGAGCCTTCTTCAAATGCTCTCGAATCATATCAATCTTACTATTTGTCTCTAAAACCAAATCGGTACTCCCGATTTCCTTTTGTCCCACTTCACCCCAACAAATCGGGGTTCGACACCTACGCCCATAAAGCATCTCATAAGGTTGCATCCCGATACTAGTATGATAGCTATTATTGTACGAGAATTCCACCAAAGGCAAGTGCTCGTCCCAACTACCACCAAAATCGATAATACATGCCCGTAACATATCCTCCAAAGTTTGATTCGTACGTTCAGTTTGACCGTCCATTTGGGGATGATACGCCGTGCTCAACTTCGATTGCGTACCCATATCTTCATGAAACTTTTCCCAAAACCGAGATGTAAAACGAGTATCTCGATCCGAAATAATAGATATAGGAACACCGTGTCGAGAGATGACTTCCTTGATAAACAACTTAGCCAAGGTCTCCGACGATATCGCTTCCTTAATGGGAAGAAACAAAGCACTCTTCGTCAGTCAATCAACTATAACCCAAATCGAATCAAATTGGGTTCTCGCCGTTTTAGGTAACTTTGTGATGAAATCCATGGTAATGTGCTCCCATTTCTATTTCGGGATTTCTAACGGTTGTAACTTACCATACGGCTTTTGGTGCTCAGCCTTAACTTGCAAACACGTGACGCATTGCTCAACATACTTCACCACATCACGTTTCATGCCCGGCCACCAATAATCTTTCCTTAAATCAAGATACATTTTCGTCGCGCCCGGATGAATGGAATACTTTGACTTATGTGCTTCATCGAGTAGCACTTGTTGGTAATCACCCATCTTAGGCACCCACACTCTTCCTTGAAAAGACAACAAACCCCGCGAGCCCATAGTAATGAACTCCAATTGTCCCACAATTCGCTCCGCATGCTTGTTGTGAACGTAAGCCTCTATTTGAATCATGCTGAGTTTTTCAAGAAAATCGTTAGTAATAATCATACGCAACAATCCCAATCGTAACGCCGGGTGATGACTCTTTCGACTTAACGCATCCGCGACCACATTCGCCTTGCCCGGATGATAAAGTATTTCACAATCATAGTCTTTTACCACATCCATCCACCAACGTTGATGATCATTCAAATCTCGTTGATTAAAGAGATGTTTCAAACTCTTATGATCCGAATAAATCGTACACTTGACATCATACAAGTAATGGCGCCAAATTTTCAACGCATGCACAACCGCCGCTAACTCAAGATCATGAGTCAGATATCTCGTCTCGTGTTCCTTTAATTGTCGAGAGGCATAAGCAATGACTTTACCTCTTTGCATTAGAACACACCCGAGTCCATTTAACGAAGCATCACAATAAACCATCATGTCTTCCACTCCTTCCGGCAACACTAACACCGGAGCTTGACACAACTTCTCTTTTAACAGTTTAAAAGCAATTTTTTGCTCGTTCTCCCAATTAAACCTCGCATTCTTCCTCGTTAATTTCGTTAACGAAGAAGCGATCTTAGAAAAGTCTTGGATAAACTGACGATAATAACCGGCCAATCCGAGAAAACTTCGGATTTCCGTAGGCGTAGTCGGTTGTCTCCAACTCTTCACCGTCTTTATCTTCCCCGGATCCACTTGGATGCCATCTTTGTTCACAATGTGACCAAGGAATTGAACCTCCCTTAGCCAAAATTCACATTTGGAGAACTTAGCATACAACTTCTCTTTTCGTAACGTCTTCAATACTTCACGTAAATGACGTTCATGCACGTTCATACTTTTCGAGTAGACTAGTATGTCATCAATGAACACAATCACCGACTTGTCCAATATGGGTTGGCACACCCGGTTCATAAGATCCATGAATGCCGCAGGTGCATTCGTAAGACCAAAAGGCATTACCATTAACTCAAAATGTCCATAACGTGTTCGAAAAGCCGTTTTCTCAATATCTTCCTCACGGACCCGCATTTGGTGATAGCCGGACCGTAGGTCGATCTTAGAGAAATACGTCGCACCTTGGAGTTGGTCAAACAAATCGTCAATCCGAGGCAATGGATAACGATTCTTGATCGTCACCTTATTCAACTCCCGGTAATCGATGCATATTCGCATGCTACCATCCTTCTTCTTCACAAATAAAATCGGAGCGCCCCATGGCGAAGCACTCGATCGAATAAAACCCTTCTCGAGCAACTCTTGGGTTTGATTTAACAACTCTTGCATTTCCATCGGTGCTAAGCGATAAGGAGTTTTAGCAATGGGAGTAGCTCCCGGAACCAACTCAATGCGAAATTCAACTTGTCTTTCCGCCGGAACACCCGGTAACTCGTCCGAAAAAATGTCTTCGAATTCCCTAACCACCGAAATTTCACGAATAGGTGGTGGCTCATCACGAGTATCAACAACATGGGTAAGAAAAGCCAAGCCACCACTAACAAGAAAACGACGTGCCCGTGCAAAAGAACATATCGACACAAGTCTTCTTCGTCTATCGCCATGAATAATCAACTCTCCCCCACTTGGGGTCTTTACACGTATAAACTTTTCATGGCATGCAATATCAGCTCTATTTCGATCGAGCCAATCCATGCCAACAACGATATCAAAATCGCCCAAAGTCAAAGGGATGAGATCAATTTTAAAGTTTTCGGCACCAAAGACGACATCACAATTCTTACACACATCAACCACTAGCACCATCTTGCCGTTCGCTATTTTGACTTCTACCGGACGACTTAACTTAGCTAACGGTCTATCAAGTTTAGGCACAAATTTTGGAGACACAAACGACAAATTTGCACCGCTATCAAATAAAATCCTTGCCGGATTAGAGTTAACCATAAAAGTACCTGAGACAACTTCGTTGGATTGCTTAGCTTCATCATTCGTCATCAAATAGTTGTGACCCCTAGCCGTACCCGCCGCTTTCTCTAACCGCTTAACGTTATCGTTATTCAAATCGGGGCATTCTGGCCTCTTGTGCCCCTCTTTACCACAATTAAAGCAAGTGACTTTGGTCAACGCCTTGGTGCAATCACGGGCCATGTGTCCTCTTTGATTAAAATTATAACACGTGGGTCCAAAACCCCCGGAAGCACCCTTCCTCACACTATTAACGCTTTCGGAGCCTTTCTTGTTCTTTTTATTGGAAAAGTTCGAATGACTCGAACCTACAAACTTTCTTTTAGAAAAAGTGAAATCGCTTTTCCTTGGAACCTTCGGCTCAAAACCCCGAGCCAACTCGAATAGCTCTTCGAAAGTCTTAGCCATTCCCCGACTAATCTTACCCTTGAACTCGTCGTTCAAGGTACGGTAGAAATCTTTCATTAGCTTGTGATCGTCACCAACATATTCCGGGAAAAAGCGAGTCTTTGCCAAAAAGGTAGACATAAGAGTAACCAAGTCCATCGAACCTTGTTGCAAATGATGCAACTCGTCCCGGATTCTATCAAGGTCGGAAGAAGTTCGGTATTCTTGGAAGAATTCCTTCTTAAACTCCTCCCATGTCAAGCTCATGCATTGCTCTTCACCATATAAATTGATTTTGTCATCCCACCACAACTTGCCTTCTTCACGTAGCATGCTAGACCCATATCTCGTCTTCTTCTCGGGAGGACACTCCGTGGTACGGAACGCCCCCTCGATATCAGAAATCCAACAAGTGCTTTTCAATGGATCCCTCACCCCATTAAACATCGGAGGTTGAGTATCCTTGAAATTTTTATAGTGGAAGTCCCGTCTTCCTTCACCTCCTTCACCATGAGGATAAATGTTTCTAGCTTCGAGAGCCTCTTCGATAGTGGCCTTCATTCGTTCATTTATCAAATCGGTCACTTGTCCATCGACCGAATCTTGGAAGACCTTTTGGATGTCCGTAAGAAAATCCGCTTTTAGCTTTTTAAAGACGGCCTCAACCTTGGTCGAAAATTCGGGGTCCTCGCTTGTACCACCGATATCATTATCGTGTCCGTTTCTCATCTTCATTCTATAAAACAGAAAGGGTTAAACCATGAACGAAAAGCATAACACGTAAGTATATACATGCGTACCACACTACCCCATCTTGCTCAACAATCGTCGTACATTACTCGTTTGACACGATTTGCACCCGTAACAACGGTAGCTAATCGTTGTTACGCGAGCACGTCGCATTAACTCGCTAGTACAATGTCCGTCTTGCTTGATGATTGCTAAACACAATACAAAACAATTAGCACAAGGTTAGTTCACATAAACCAAAGCACTAACAATTCCCGATTAGATCCAAAGTCCTACAAGTCCCGCATAAAGCGCTCACACAATAAAGCCCAAGTCTAGGCACCTATCTCAAGTCGCCTAAATCCCTTAGACCATGCTCTGATACCACTTGAAACAACCCAACCCGCATTCCATACGATAATTTTTTTTTTATAATACACATTTACGCGCCAATTAAATATGTAAACCATTCCACAAGTTCAATTTAAACGTACATCAATTTAAATGTTTACAAAAGGCACGAAGGCCATTAATTAAGTTTTATACAAATTTGACCCACTACAATGATAGTTTATAATCCAAACGACACTCGAGCACGGTTTGGGGCTAAACTACCCAAAACGTTAGGCCAAACTTCAAAAGCTATGCCAAAAGCACCCCCTGTCAACATAAACGGGAGATAACTAATCCAACCGTATGCCCTTACCCTTGTCCAAGCCGGAACCTATAAAATGATAAACAACGAGAGGGTAAGCAATGCTTAGTGAGTGCAAAAATTATACATACATATATATAACCCATCCATTTGCAATCACAATACCAAATACCCCATACGAACTTGTAACTCAATTAGCATGTCAACATACCCGTAACACTAACAAGTCGTACATTATCACACCACTTCATTAGCATATACTCAACTCAATATATATTATATGCTAAACAAAATAACAATCTCAATATGGTTAACCAATAACGCTATGGTGCTACCGGCTCATGGTTCACACCATACGCTTTTGAGTCATACTCGTTTATAGTGCTACCGGCTCGTGGTTCACACTCGATGCTACCGGCTCGTGGTTCACATCTTAGTTTATAGTGCTACCGGCTCGTGGTTCACACTCCATCCCACACATGTTATGGCACTACTGGCACGTGGTTCATACCATAACTTTCACAAATAAACACGCCATATACATGAACGCATAATTATTCCACTCACCTTGTCACAAGGATGATGATTTAGCACTTCTGAGCTTCAACGCAATGTACCTAAATCATTAAGTGCACAATCAATTTCACAACTAGTGGGATTAACCACAATACTCCCACTTGAGCATTTAATGACCCAATTTGCATTAAATGACTCAACACTCACAACCGCCATAAATGGCCAAGATGAAATGTCCCGTTCTTATTGATTAAAAACGTTCCATATTAATTGATTTCGTTGCGAGGTTTTGACCTCTATATGAGACGTTTTTCAAAGACTGCATTCATTTTTAAACAAACCATAACCTTTATTTTATCAATAAAGGTTTAAAAAGCTTTACGTAGATTATCAAATAATGATAATCTAAAATATCCTGTTTACACACGACCATTACATAATGGTTTACAATACAAATATGTTACAACAAAATAAGTTTCTTGAATGCAGTTTTTACACAATATCATACAAGCATGGACTCCAAATCTTGTCCTTATTTAAGTATGCGACAGCGGAAGCTCTTAATAATCACCTGAGAATAAACATGCTTAAAACGTCAACAAAAATGTTGGTGAGTTATAGGTTTAACCTATATATATCAAATCGTAACAATAGACCACAAGATTTCATATTTCAATACACATCCCATACATAGAGATAAAAATCATTCATATGGTGAACACCTGGTAACCGAAAATAACAAGATGCATATATAAGAATATCCCCATCATTCCGGGACACCCTTCGGATATGATATAAATTTCGAAGTACTAAAGCATCCGGTACTTTGGATGGGGTTTGTTAGGCCCAATAGATCTATCTTTAGGATTCGCGTCAATTAGGGTGTCTGTTCCCTAATTCTTAGATTACCAGACTTAATAAAAAGGGGCATATTCGATTTCGATAATTCAACCATAGAATGTAGTTTCACGTACTTGTGTCTATTTTGTAAATCATTTATAAAACCTGCATGTATTCTCATCCCAAAAATATTAGATTTTAAAAGTGGGACTATAACTCACTTTCACAGATTTTTACTTCGTCGGGAAGTAAGACTTGGCCACTGGTTGATTCACGAACCTATAACAATATATACATATATATCAAAGTATGTTCAAAATATATTTACAACACTTTTAATATATTTTGATGTTTTAAGTTTATTAAGTCAGCTGTCCTCGTTAGTAACCTACAACTAGTTGTCCACAGTTAGATGTACAGAAATAAATCGATAAATATTATCTTGAATCAATCCACGACCCAGTGTATACGTATCTCAGTATTGATCACAACTCAAACTATATATATTTTGGAATCAACCTCAACCCTGTATAGCTAACTCCAACATTCACATATAGAGTGTCTATGGTTGTTCCGAAATATATATAGATGTGTCGACATGATAGGTCGAAACATTGTATACGTGTCTATGGTATCTCAAGATTACATAATATATAATACAAGTTGATTAAGTTATGGTTGGAATAGATTTGTTACCAATTTTCACGTAGCTAAAATGAGAAAAATTATCCAATCTTGTTTTACCCATAACTTCTTCATTTTAAATCCGTTTTGAGTGAATCAAATTGCTATGGTTTCATATTGAACTCTATTTTATGAATCTAAACAAAAAAAGTATAGGTTTCTAGTCAGAAAAATAAGTTACAAGTCGTTTTTGTAAAGGTAGTCATTTTAGTCGAAAGAACGACGTCTAGATGACCATTTTAGAAAACATACTTCCACTTTGAGTTTAACCATAATTTTTGGATATAGTTTCATGTTCATAATAAAAATCATTTTCTCAGAATAACAACTTTTAAATCAAAGTTTATCATAGTTTTTAATTAACTAACCCAAAACAGCCCGCGGTGTTACTACGACGGCGTAAATCCGGTTTTACGGTGTTTTTCGTGTTTCCAGGTTTTAAATCATTAAGTTAGCATATCATATAGATATAGAACATGTGTTTAGTTGATTTTAAAAGTCAAGTTAGAAGGATTAACATTTTTTTGCGAACAAGTTTAGAATTAACTAAACTATGTTCTAGTGATTACAAGTTTAAACCTTCGAATAAGATAGCTTTATATGTATGAATCGAATGATGTTATGAACATCATTACTACCTTAAGTTCCTTGGATGAACCTACTGGAAAAGAGAAGAATGGATCTAGCTTCAATGGATCCTTGGATGGCTCAAAGTTCTTGAAGCAAAATCATGACACGAAAACAAGTTCAAGTAAGATCATCACTTGAAATAAGATTGTTATAGTTATAGAAATTGAACCAAAGTTTGAATATGATTTTTACCTTGTATTAGAATGATAACCTACTGTAAGAAACAAAGATTTCTTGAGGTTGGATGATCACCTTACAAGATTGGAAGTGAGCTAGCAAACTTGAAAGTATTCTTGATTTTATGAAACTAGAACTTTTGGAATTTATGAAGAACACTTAGAACTTGAAGATAGAACTTGAGAGAGTTCAATTAGATGAAGAAAATTGAAGAATGAAAGTGTTTGTAGGTGTTTTTGGTCGTTGGTGTATGGATTAGATATAAAGGATATGTAATTTTGTTTTCATGTAAATAAGTCATGAATGATTACTCATTTTTTGTAATCTTATGAGATATTTCATGCTAGTTGCCAAATGATGGTTCCCACATGTGTTAGGTGACTCACATGGGCTGCTAAGAGCTGATCATTGGAGTGTATATACCAATAGTACATACATCTAAAAGCTGTGTATTGTACGAGTACGAATACGGGTGCATACGAGTAGAATTGTTGATGAAACTGAACGAGAATGTAATTGTAAGCATTTTTGTTAAGTAGAAGTATTTTGATAAGTGTATTGAAGTCTTTCAAAAGTGTATAAATACATATTAAAACACTACATGTATATACATTTTAACTGAGTCGTTAAGTCATCGTTAGTCGTTACATGTAAGTGTTGTTTTGAAACCTTTAGGTTAACGATCTTGTTAAATGTTGTTAACCCAATGTTTATAATATCAAAAGAGATTTTAAATTATTATATTATCATGATATTATGATGTACGAATATCTCTTAATATGATATATATACATTAAATGTCGTTACAACGATAAACGTTACATATATGTCTCGTTTCAAAATCATTAAGTTAGTAGTCTTGTTTTTACATATGTAGTTCATTGTTAATATAATTAATGATATGTTTACTTATCATAATATCATGTTAACTATATATATAACCATATATATGTCATCATATAGTTTTTTTACAAGTTTTAACGTTCGTGAATCACCAGTCAACTTGGGTGGTCAATTGTCTATATGAAACCTATTTCAATTAATCAAGTCTTAACAAGTTTGATTGCTTAACATGTTGGAAACATTTAATCATGTAAACATCAATCTCAATTAATGTATATAAACATGGAAAAGTTCGGGTCACTACAGTACCTACCCGTTAAATAAATTTCGTCCCGAAATTTTAAGCTGTTGAAGGTGTTGACGAATCTTCTGGAAATAGATGCGGGTATTTCTTCTTCATCTGATCTTCACGCTCCCAGGTGAACTCGGGTCCTCTACGAGCATTCCATCGAACCTTAACAATTGGTATCTTGTTTTGCTTAAGTCTTTTAACCTCACGATCCATTATTTCGACGGGTTCTTCGATGAATTGGAGTTTTTCGTTGATTTGGATTTCATCTAACGGAATAGTGAGATCTTCTTTAGCAAAACATTTCTTCAAATTCAAGACGTGGAAAGTGTTATGTACAGCCGCGAGTTGTTGAGGTAACTCAAGTCGGTAAGCTACTGGTCCGACACGATCAATAATCTTGAATGGTCCAATATACCTTGGATTTAATTTCCCTCGTTTACCAAATCGAACAACGCCTTTCCAAGGTGAAACTTTAAGCATGACCATCTCTCCAATTTCAAATTCTATATCTTTTCTTTTAATGTCAGCGTAGCTCTTTTGTCGACTTTGGGCGGTTTTCAACCGTTGTTGAATTTGGATGATCTTCTCAGTAGTTTCTTGTATTATCTCCGGACCCGTAATCTGTCTATCCCCCACCTCACTCCAACAAATCGGAGACCTGCACTTTCTACCATAAAGTGCTTCAAACGGCGCCATCTCAATGCTTGAATGGTAGCTGTTGTTGTAGGAAAATTCTGCTAACGGTAGATGTCGATCCCAACTGTTTCCAAAATCAATAACACATGCTCGTAGCATGTCTTCAAGCGTTTGTATCGTCCTTTCGCTCTGCCCATCAGTTTGTGGATGATAGGCAGTACTCATGTCTAGACGAGTTCCTAATGCTTGCTGTAATGTCTGCCAGAATCTTGAAATAAATCTGCCATCCCTATCAGAGATAATAGAGATTGGTATTCCATATCTGGAGATGACTTCCTTCAAATACAGTCGTGCTAACTTCTCCATCTTGTCATCTTCTCTTATTGGTAGGAAGTGTGCTGATTTGGTGAGACGATCAACTATTACCCAAATAGTATCAAAACCACTTGCAGTCCTTGGCAATTTAGTGATGAAATCCATGGTAATGTTTTCCCATTTCCATTCCGGGATTTCGGGTTGTTGAAGTAGACCTGATGGTTTCTGATGCTCAGCTTTGACCTTAGAACACGTCAAACATTCTCCTACGTATTTAGCAACATCGGCTTTCATACCCGGCCACCAAAAATGTTTCTTGAGATCCTTGTACATCTTCCCCGTTCCAGGATGTATTGAGTATCTGGTTTTATGAGCTTCTCTAAGTACCATTTCTCTCATATCTCCAAATTTTGGTACCCAAATCCTTTCAGCCCTATACCGGGTTCCGTCTTCCCGAATATTAAGATGCTTCTCCGATCCTTTGGGTATTTCATCCTTTAAATTTCCCTCTTTTAAAACTCCTTGTTGCGCCTCCTTTATTTGAGTAGTAATGTTATTATGAATCATTATATTCATAGATTTTACTCGAATGGGTTCTCTATCCTTCCTGCTCAAGGCATCGGCTACCACATTTGCCTTCCCCGGGTGGTAACGAATCTCAAAATCGTAATCATTCAATAATTCAATCCACCTACGCTGCCTCATATTCAGTTGTTTCTGATTAAATATGTGTTGAAGACTTTTGTGGTCGGTATATATAATACTTTTGACCCCATATAAGTAGTGCCTCCAAGTCTTTAATGCAAAAACAACCGCGCCTAATTCCAAATCATGCGTCGTATAATTTTGTTCGTGAATCTTCAATTGTCTAGACGCATAAGCAATCACCTTCGTTCGTTGCATTAATACACAACCGAGACCTTGCTTTGATGCATCACAATAAATCACAAAATCATCATTCCCTTCAGGCAATGACAATATAGGTGCCGTAGTTAGCTTTTTCTTCAATAACTGAAACGCTTTCTCTTGTTCATCATTCCATTCAAATTTCTTCCCTTTATGCGTTAATGCAGTCAAGGGTTTTGCTATTCTGGAAAAGTCTTGGATGAACCTTCTGTAGTAACCAGCTAGTCCTAAAAACTGGCGTATGTGTTTCGGAGTTTTCGGGGTTTCCCACTTTTCAACAGTTTCTATCTTTGCCGGATCCACCTTAATACCTTCTTTGTTCACTATGTGACCGAGGAATTGAACTTCTTCCAACCAAAATGCACACTTTGAAAACTTAGCGTACAATTCTTCCTTCCTCAATACTTCTAACACCTTTCTCAAATGTTCACCGTGTTCTTGGTCATTCTTTGAGTAAATAAGTATGTCATCAATGAAAACAATGACAAACTTGTCAAGGTATGGTCCACACACTCGGTTCATAAGGTCCATGAACACAGCTGGTGCATTAGTTAAACCAAACGGCATGACCATAAACTCGTAATGACCGTAACGTGTTCTGAAAGCAGTCTTTGGAATATCATCTTCTTTCACCCGCATTTGATGATACCCGGAACGTAAGTCAATCTTTGAATAAACAGACGAGCCTTGTAGTTGATCAAATAAGTCGTCGATTCTCGGTAGTGGGTAGCGGTTCTTGATGGTAAGTTTGTTCAACTCTCGGTAGTCGATACACAACCTGAATGTACCATCTTTCTTCTTGACAAACAAAACAGGAGCTCCCCACGGTGATGTGCTTGGTCGAATGAAACCACGCTCTAAAAGTTCTTGTAATTGGCTTTGCAGTTCTTTCATCTCACTGGGTGCGAGTCTGTAAGGAGCACGAGCTATTGGTGCAGCTCCTGGTACAAGATCTATTTGAAATTCAACGGATCGATGTGGGGGTAATCCCGGTAATTCTTTCGGAAATACATCGGGAAATTCTTTTGCAATGGGAACATCATTGATGCTCTTTTCTTCAGTTTGTACTTTCTCGACGTGTGCTAGAACAGCATAGCAACCTTTTCTTATTAGTTTTTGTGCCTTCAAATTACTAATAAGATGTAGCTTCGTGTTGCCCTTTTCTCCGTACACCATTAAGGGTTTTTCTTTTTCTCGTATAATGCGAATTGCATTTTTGTAACAAACGATCTCCGCTTTCACTTCTTTCAACCAGTCCATACCGATTATCACATCAAAACTCCCTAACTCTACTGGTATCAAATCAATCTTAAATGTTTCGCTAACCAGTTTAATTTCTCGATTCCGACATATATTATCTGCTGAAATTAATTTACCATTTGCTAATTCGAGTAAAAATTTACTATCCAAAGGCGTCAATGGACAACTTAATTTAGCACAAAAATCTCTACTCATATAGCTTCTATCCGCACCCGAATCAAATAAAACGTAAGCAGATTTATTGTCAATAAGAAACGTACCCGTAACAAGCTCCGGGTCTTCCTGTGCCTCTACCGCATTAATATTGAAAACTCTTCCACGGCCTTGTCCATTCGTGTTCTCCTGGTTCGGGCAATTTCTAATAATGTGGCCTGGTTTTCCACATTTATAACAAACTACATTGGCATAACTTGCTCCGACACTACTTGCTCCGCCATTACTCGTTCCGACACCATTTGTTCCTTTCGTTCTATTAACCCCTGGTCCGTAGACCTCACACTTCGCCGCGCTATGACCATTTCTTTTACACTTGTTGCAAAATTTGGTGCAGAACCCCGAGTGATTCTTTTCACACCTTTGGCATAGTTACTTCTGATTGTTGTTGTTGTTGCGGTTATTATTGTTGTTGGGATGATTGTTGTAGTTGCTGTTGTTGTTGTTGTTGTTGTTGTTGTTGTTGGGCCGTTTGTTGTAGTTGCGATTGATGTTGCGATTGTTGGGATAATTGTTGCGATTATTGTTGTAATTGCTGTTGTTGTTGTATTGGTGATTCTTATCACCGTTTTCCTCCCACTTTCTTTTGACTTGCTTCACATTGGCCTCTTCAGCAGTCTGTTCTTTAATTCTTTCTTCAATCTGGTTCACTAGTTTGTGAGCCATTCTACATGCCTGTTGTATGGAGGCGGGCTCGTGTGAACTTATATCTTCTTGGATTCTTTCCGGTAATCCTTTCACAAACGCGTCGATCTTCTCTTCCTCATCTTCGAATGCTCCCGGACACAATAGGCACAATTCTGTGAATCGTCTTTCGTACGTGGTAATATCAAATCCTTGGGTTCGTAACCCTCTAAGTTCTGTCTTGAGCTTATTGACCTCGGTTCTGGGACGGTACTTCTCGTTCATCAAGTGCTTGAATGCTGACCACGGTAGTGCGTACGCATCATCTTGTCCCACTTGCTCTAGATAGGTATTCCACCATGTTAACGCAGAACCTGTGAAGGTATGCGTAGCGTACTTCACTTTGTCCTCTTCAGTACACTTACTTATGGCAAACACCGAATCAACCTTCTCGGTCCACCGTTTCAATCCGATCGGTCCTTCGGTTCCATCAAATTCCAAAGGTTTGCAGGCAGTGAATTCTTTGTAGGTGCATCCTACACGATTTCCTGTACTGCTAGATCCAAGGTTATTGTTGGTATGTAGCGCAGCCTGTACTGCGGCTATGTTTGAAGCTAGAAAAGTACGGAATTCCTCTTCATTCATATTCACGGTGTGTCGAGTAGTCGGTGCCATTTCCTTCAAAATAGTTAAATGGAACAAGTTAATCATACAGAATATTAAGAGTAGTTAATAGTATTTCGTAGCATAATATGAACTCATTTATAAAAGCTTTTTCTTCATATTAGCGTTTTATAAGTTTAAATTCGGGTAGTACCTACCCGTTAAGTTCATACTTAGTAGCTAATATACAATTCAACTACTACAATTCTATATGAAAAACTGATTGTAATAATATTTCGCGTTCAAACTTTTATACAATATTTTACAAACTTACAATACCGCTTATTTTACATAAAGCATGAAATATAGCACACAATAACTTTGATACAAGATAGTTGTGAAGACAATTCTAGCTAGTACACAAGTCGTTCGGCAAAGGCAATAAAGACACGTAATTCATACGTCCAGAAACAAGTCATGCATTCTGGTTTTACTAGGACTACTTCCCATCCTTGGTCTTGTGCAACATAACCGTTATGGCCGTTGATAAGACAGCGTGTTGTAACGTCATCAAAGGGACGAGGGTTACGTAATGTCCAACAGTCCCGTAATAATCTAAAAACCTCATTTCTTACCCCAATTACCGACTCCGTCACTTGTGGAAACATTTTGTTTAATAGTTGTAGCCCGATGTTCTTGTTCTCACTTTGGTGAGAAGCGAACATTACTAATCCGTAAGCATAACATGCTTCTTTATGTTGCATGTTAGCCGCTTTTTCTAAATCACGAAGTCCAATATTCGGATATATTGAGTCAAAATAATTTCTTAACCCGTTGCGTAAAATAGCATTTGGGTTCCCCGCAATATATGCGTCAAAGTAAACACATCGTAATTTATGGGTTTCCCAATGTGATATCCCCCATCTTTCAAACGAAAGTCTCTTATAAACCAAGACATTCTTGGAACGTTCTTCGAATGTCTTACAAACTGATCTCGCCTTAAATAGTTGTGCCGAAGAATTCTGGCCGACTCTAGACAAGATTTCATCAATCATGTCTCCGGGTAGGTCTCTTAAAATATTGGGTTGTCTATCCATTTTGTGTTTTTAAACTGTAAAATAGACAAGAGTTAGATTCATAAAAAAAAATACTTATTAATACAAGCAATTTTTACATATATCATAAAGCATAAGAATACTATATTCCATATATTAGACCACACGAATACAACTATCTTATTCCGACTCGCTCGTTTCTTCTTCTTCGGTTTTGGTTCGTTTTGCCAAGTTTCTAGGGATATATGATGTTCCCCTAATACGAGCCGTCGTTGTCCACATTGGTTTAGAAAAACCTGGTGGTTTAGAGGTTCCCGGGTCATTGTTACAACTTAAGGACTTCGGGGGTTGACGATACATATAAAGTTCATCGGGGTTGGAATTAGATTTCTCTATTTTTATGCCCTTTCCCTTATTATTTTCTTTTGCCTTTTTAAATTCAGTTGGGGTAATTTCTATAACATCATCGGAATTCTCGTCGAAATCCGATTCATCGGAGAATTGGTAATCCTCCCAATATTTTGCTTCCTTGGCGGAAACACCATTGACCATAATTAACTTTGGTCGGTTGGTTGAGGATTTTCTTTTACTTAACCGTTTTATTATTTCCCCCACCGGTTCTATTTCTTCATCCGGTTCCGATTCTTCTTCCGGTTCCGATTCTTCTTCCGGTTCTGACTCTTCTTCCGGTTCCTCTTCGGGAACTTGTGAATCAGTCCACAAATCATTCCAATTTACATTTGACTCTTCATTATTATTAGGTGAGTCAATGGGACTTGTTCTAGAGGTAGACATCTATCACATAATATCAAACACGTTAAGAGATTAATATATCACATAATATTCATATGTTAAAAAATATATAGTTTCCAACAAAAATGTTAAGCAATCATTTTTAAAGAAAACACGGTCGAAGTCCAGACTCACTAATGCATCCTAACAAACTCGATAAGACACACTAATGCAAATTTTCTGGTTCTCTAAGACCAACGCTCGGATACCAACTGAAATGTCCCGTTCTTATTGATTAAAAACGTTCCATATTAATTGATTTCGTTGCGAGGTTTTGACCTCTATATGAGACGTTTTTCAAAGACTGCATTCATTTTTAAACAAACCATAACCTTTATTTCATCAATAAAGGTTTAAAAAGCTTTACGTAGATTATCAAATAATGATAATCTAAAATATCCTGTTTACACACGACCATTACATAATGGTTTACAATACAAATATGTTACAACAAAATAAGTTTCTTGAATGCAGTTTTTACACAATATCATACAAGCATGGACTCCAAATCTTGTCCTTATTTAAGTATGCGACAGCGGAAGCTCTTAATAATCACCTGAGAATAAACATGCTTAAAACGTCAACAAAAATGTTGGTGAGTTATAGGTTTAACCTATATATATCAAATCGTAACAATAGACCACAAGATTTCATATTTCAATACACATCCCATACATAGAGATAAAAATCATTCATATGGTGAACACCTGGTAACCGACAATAACAAGATGCATATATAAGAATATCCCCATCATTCCGGGACACCCTTCGGATATGATATAAATTTCGAAGTACTAAAGCATCCGGTACTTTGGATGGGGTTTGTTAGGCCCAATAGATCTATCTTTAGGATTCGCGTCAATTAGGGTGTCTGTTCCCTAATTCTTAGATTACCAGACTTAATAAAAAGGGGCATATTCGATTTCGATAATTCAACCATAGAATGTAGTTTCACGTACTTGTGTCTATTTTGTAAATCATTTATAAAACCTGCATGTATTCTCATCCCAAAAATATTAGATTTTAAAAGTGGGACTATAACTCACTTTCACAGATTTTTACTTCGTCGGGAAGTAAGACTTGGCCACTGGTTGATTCACGAACCTATAACAATATATACATATATATCAAAGTATGTTCAAAATATATTTACAACACTTTTAATATATTTTGATGTTTTAAGTTTATTAAGTCAGCTGTCCTCGTTAGTAACCTACAACTAGTTGTCCACAGTTAGATGTACAGAAATAAATCGATAAATATTATCTTGAATCAATCCACGACCCAGTGTATACGTATCTCAGTATTGATCACAACTCAAACTATATATATTTTGGAATCAACCTCAACCCTGTATAGCTAACTCCAACATTCACATATAGAGTGTCTATGGTTGTTCCGAAATATATATAGATGTGTCGACATGATAGGTCGAAACATTGTATACGTGTCTATGGTATCTCAAGATTACATAATATATAATACAAGTTGATTAAGTTATGGTTGGAATAGATTTGTTACCAATTTTCACGTAGCTAAAATGAGAAAAATTATCCAATCTTGTTTTACCCATAACTTCTTCATTTTAAATCCGTTTTGAGTGAATCAAATTGCTATGGTTTCATATTGAACTCTATTTTATGAATCTAAACAAAAAAAGTATAGGTTTCTAGTCGGAAAAATAAGTTACAAGTCGTTTTTGTAAAGGTAGTCATTTCAGTCGAAAGAACGACGTCTAGATGACCATTTTAGAAAACATACTTTCACTTTGAGTTTAACCATAATTTTTGGATATAGTTTCATGTTCATAATAAAAATCATTTTCTCAGAATAACAACTTTTAAATCAAAGTTTATCATAGTTTTTAATTAACTAACCCAAAACAGCCCGCGGTGTTACTACGACGGCGTAAATCCGGTTTTACGGTGTTTTTCGTGTTTCCAGGTTTTAAATCATTAAGTTAGCATATCATATAGATATAGAACATGTGTTTAGTTGATTTTAAAAGTCAAGTTAGAAGGATTAACATTTTTTTGCGAACAAGTTTAGAATTAACTAAACTATGTTCTAGTGATTACAAGTTTAAACCTTCGAATAAGATAGCTTTATATGTATGAATCGAATGATGTTATGAACATCATTACTACCTTAAGTTCCTTGGATGAACCTACTGGAAAAGAGAAGAATGGATCTAGCTTCAATGGATCCTTGGATGGCTCAAAGTTCTTGAAGCAAAATCATGACACGAAAACAAGTTCAAGTAAGATCATCACTTGAAATAAGATTGTTATAGTTATAGAAATTGAACCAAAGTTTGAATATGATTTTTACCTTGTATTAGAATGATAACCTACTGTAAGAAACAAAGATTTCTTGAGGTTGGATGATCACCTTACAAGATTGGAAGTGAGCTAGCAAACTTGAAAGTATTCTTGATTTTATGAAACTAGAACTTTTGGAATTTATGAAGAACACTTAGAACTTGAAGATAGAACTTGAGAGAGTTCAATTAGATGAATAAAATTGAAGAATGAAAGTGTTTGTAGGTGTTTTTGGTCGTTGGTGTATGGATTAGATATAAAGGATATGTAATTTTGTTTTCATGTAAATAAGTCATGAATGATTACTCATTTTTTGTAATCTTATGAGATATTTCATGCTAGTTGCCAAATGATGGTTCCCACATGTGTTAGGTGACTCACATGGGCTGCTAAGAGCTGATCATTGGAGTGTATATACCAATAGTACATACATCTAAAAGCTGTGTATTGTACGAGTACGAATACGGGTGCATACGAGTAGAATTGTTGATGAAACTGAACGAGAATGTAATTGTAAGCATTTTTGTTAAGTAGAAGTATTTTGATAAGTGTATTGAAGTCTTTCAAAAGTGTATAAATACATATTAAAACACTACATGTATATACATTTTAACTGAGTCGTTAAGTCATCGTTAGTCGTTACATGTAAGTGTTGTTTTGAAACCTTTAGGTTAACGATCTTGTTAAATGTTGTTAACCCAATGTTTATAATATCAAAAGAGATTTTAAATTATTATATTATCATGATATTATGATGTACGAATATCTCTTAATATGATATATATACATTAAATGTCGTTACAACGATAAACGTTACATATATGTCTCGTTTCAAAATCATTAAGTTAGTAGTCTTGTTTTTACATATGTAGTTCATTGTTAATATAATTAATGATATGTTTACTTATCATAATATCATGTTAACTATATATATAACCATATATATGTCATCATATAGTTTTTTTACAAGTTTTAACGTTCGTGAATCACCAGTCAACTTGGGTGGTCAATTGTCTATATGAAACCTATTTCAATTAATCAAGTCTTAACAAGTTTGATTGCTTAACATGTTGGAAACATTTAATCATGTAAACATCAATCTCAATTAATGTATATAAACATGGAAAAGTTCGGGTCACTACACAAGACTAGTGAATTAAAGTCTATTAACATCAATTAACACAAAACTTAGGGTATTCCATACCCATTTCATCTAATTAGGTCAACTAGTACATTTTGACCCATTTTATAATACTTAGACTCACAATCAAGTCAAACTTACCCATTTACATTTCTTTCATAAATCTTAAAGTGCATTAGTGACTAACAACACCAATTGACACTTACAACCTCAAATCACAAGGCCAAAACCCTAAATAGTGGCTATTAGGGTTTCATTACAACAACATAACCCAAACTCACCCATTTCACCACCAAATGGGTCTTACAAATCTCTAGTAACCAAAACCCTAGCCATTAACCAATTAAAACTCAAAACTTAGAGTTAGAACTTATCGAGACTATCAACGCGTAGCTAGAGACATAAGGAACAACTTTAATTCTTGCTCCAAAGATCAACCCTCAATCCTTCACTCTCAAATCTCACTTTTAATCCAAATGGGTTTTAAGTTTTGGGAGAGAAAATGGAGAGAAAAGAGAAAAAGAAATGAATTAAATGGATATGTGGTGGAGAGTTAATGCTCCCATCAGATCCACATGTCAATTTACCATTTTGCCCCTTAAAATCCCTTAAATTGAGCTAAGTCCGACACCAGTTCAACAGAACTGTCGCGGCGCGGACTTAATCGTCGCGGCGCGACACATAAAGGGAAAATAGGTCCTCCTTAACCCACCTCCTGATCCTGGTTCGCTTGATATGCCGCGGCGCGGACCCATTTGCCGCGGCGCGGCTTAAGGCTGCATCTGAACAGCTTGACCATCTTAAATAATTTTCGATGTTATTTAATTTGTACAATCCAAACCCGCTTCCTATATTCACCTAGCCTTCCACAATAGTCTCACAAGACTTAATGCTAACAAAACCCATGTTTAAACTTATATATATATATATATGCACACATTATCAAGTATACATAGATATATATATATATACACATATATTCGTACATTTACGCATAAGCTAACGAGTTATAGACGTACAAATGATTAAGTAGGTACCTTTCGATACGTACGGGAAAACGGGTGTAACATAAATGTACCATCCTTCTTCTTGACAAACAAAATAGGAGCTCCCCATGGTGATGTGCTTGGTCGAATGAAACCACGTTCTAATAGTTCTTGTAGTTGGCTTTGCAGTTCTTTCATCTCGCTGGGTGCGAGTCTGTAAGGAGCACGAGCTATTGGTGCAGCTCCTGGTACAAGATCTATTTGAAATTCAACAGATCGATGTGGAGGTAGTCCCGGTAATTCTTTCGAAAATACATCGGGAAATTCTTTTGCGACGAGAACATCATTGATGCTCTTTTCTTCAGTTTGTACTTTCTCGACGTGTGCTAGAATAGCATAGCAACATTTTCCTATTAGTTTTTGTGCCTTCAAATTAATAATAAGATGTAGCTTCGTGTTGCCCTTTTCTCCGTACACCATTAAGGGTTCTCCTTCTTCTCGTACAATGCGAATTGCATTTTTGTAACATATGATCTCTGCTTTCATCTCCTTCAGCCAGTCCATGCCAACTATTACATCAAAACTCCCTAACTCTACTTGTATCAAATCAATCTTAAATATTTCGCTACCCAGTTTAATTTCTCGATTCCGGCATATATAATCTGCTGAAATTAATTTACCGTTTGCTAATTCGAGTAAAAATTTACTATCCAACGGCGTCAATGGACAACCTAATTTAGCACAAAAATCTCTACTCATATAGCTTCTATCCGCACCCGAATTGAATAAAACGTAAGCAGATTTATTGTCAATAAGAAACGTACCCGTAACAAGCTCATGTGCCTCTGCCGCATTAATATTGAAAACTCTTCCGCGGCCTTATCCATTCGTGTTCTCCTGGTTCGGGCAATTTCTAATAATGTGGCCCGGTTTTCCACATTTATAACAAACTACATTGGCATAACTTGCTCCGACACTACTTGCTCCGCCATTACTCGTTCCAACACCATTTGTTCCTTTCGTTCTGTTAACCCCTGGTCCATAGACCTCACACTTGATCGCGCTATTACCATTTCTTTTACACTTGTTGAAAAATTTGGTGCAGAACCCCGAGTGATACTTTTCACACCTTTGGCATAGCGGCTTCTGATTATTGTTGTTGTTGCGGTTGTTATTGTTGTTGGGATGATTGTTGTAGTTGTTGTTGTTGTTGTTGTTGTTGTTGTTGTGCCGTTTGTTGTAGTTACGATTGTTGGGATAGTTGTTGTTGTTTTGGAGACTCTTATCACCGTTTTCCTCCCACTTTCTTTTGACTAACTTCACGTAGGCCTCTTCGGCCGCCTGTTCTTTAATTCTTCCCTCAATCTGGTTCACTAGTTTGTGAGCCATTCTACATGCCTTTTGTATGGAGGCAGGCTCGTGTGAACTTATATCTTCTTGGATTCTCTCCGGTAACCCTTTCACAAACGCGTCGATCTTCTCTTCCTCATCTTCGAACGCTCTCGGACACAATAGGCACAATTCTGTGAATCGTCTTTTGTACGAAGTAATATCGAATCCCTGTGTTCGTAACCCTCTAAGTTCTGACTTGAGCTTATTGACCTAAGTTCTGGGACAGTACTTCTCGTTCATCAAGTGCTTGAATGCTGACCACGGTAGCGCGTAAGCAGCATCTTGTCCCACTTGCTCTAGATAGGTATTCCACCATGTTAACGCAATACCAGTAAAGGTATGCGTAGCGTACTTCACTTTGTCTCCTTCAGCACACTTACTTATGGCAAACACCGATTCAACTTTTTCGGTCCACCGTTTCAATCCGATTGGTCCTTCGGTCCCATCAAGTTCTGAAGGTTTGCAGGCAGTGAATTCCTTGTAGGAGCATCCTACACGATTTCTTGCGCCATTAGCTGTATTGCTAGATTCAGAGTTATTGTTGGTATGTAACGCGGCCTGTACTGCGGCTATGTTTGAAGCAAGAAAGGCACGAAATTCCTCTTCGCTCATATTCAAGGTGTATCGAGTAGTCGGTGTCATTTCCTTTAAAATAGTCAAGTGAAACAATTTAATCATACAGAATATTAAGAGTAGTCAATAGTATCTCGTAGCATAATATGAACTCATTTATAAAAGCTTTTTCTTCATATTAGCGTTTTATAAGTTTAAATTTGGGTACTACCTACCCGTTAAGTTCATACTTAGTAGCTAATATACAATTCAACTACTACAATTCTATATGAAAAACTGATTATAATAATATATCACATACAAATATTCTTCAAACTTACAACTTCGCTATATTACATATAACATGAAATATAGTACACTATGATACAGGACAGTATTGAAGATATATCTAGTTAATACGCAAGTTGTTCAGCAAAGGAAATAAAGACACGTAATTCATAAGTCCAGAAACAAGTCATGCATTCTGGTTTTACTAAAATGAATTCCCATCCTTGATCTTGTGAAAAATAACCGTTATGACCATTAGCTAGGCAGCATGTTGTAATGTCGTCAAAAGGACGAGGGTTTTGTAATGTCCAACAGCCCCGTAATTGTAGTGACCCGAACTTTTCTGAACCTTTCTATGATTATATGTTTAATGAAAACTATATTTACATGATTAAATGTTTCCAACATGTTAAGCAATCAAACTTATTAAGACTTGGTTAATTGAAACGGAAATTTTGTAAACGTCTGATTACCCAGTTTTACCAATGATTCACGAACGCTATAAGTTGTATATGACATGATGATACATAAATGAATAAATATATATGTTTAACATGATATAATGATCATCAAGTATCTCATTAAAAATAGTAACAATAAGTTATATACTTAAAAACGAGACTATTGACGTATGAAACTCGAAACGATACATATAACGATTATCGTTATAACCACGTCTTACTAAATATATATGAAGCATATTAATACATTATTATATTATATATAACATGATAATATGATAATTAAATATATCATTAAGTGTATTAACAATGAACTACATAAGTAAAAACAAGACTACTAACTTAAGGATTTCGAAACGAGACATATATGTAACGATTATCGTTGTAACGACATTTAAATGTATATATCATATTAAGATATATTAATATATCATAATATCATGATAATATAATAATTTAAAATCTCATTTGATATTATAAACTTTGGGTTAACAACATTTAACAAGATCGTTAACCTAAAGGTCTCAAAACAACACTTACATGTAACGACTAACGATGACTTAACGACTCAGTTAAAATGTATATACATGTAGTGTTTTAATATGTATTCATACACTTTTGAAAGACTTCAAGACACTTATCAAAATACTTATAATTAACAAAAATGCTTACAATTACATTCTCGTTCAGTTTCATCAACAATTCTACTCGTATGCACCTGTATGCGTACTCGTACAATACACAGCTTTTAGATGTATGTACTATTGTTATATACACGCCAATGATCAGCTCTTAGCAGCCCATGTGAGTTACCTAACACATGTGGGAACCATCATTTGGCAACTAGCATGAAATATCTCATAAAATTACAAAAATATGAGTAATCATTCATGACATATTTACATGAAAACAAAATTACATATCCTTTATATCTAATCCATACACCAACGACCAAAAACACCTACAAACACTTTCATTCTTCAATTTTCTTCATCTAATTGATCTCTCTCAAGTTCTATCTTCAAGTTCTAAGTGTTCTTCATAAATTCAAAAAGTTCTAGTTTCATAAAATCAAGAATACTTTCAAGTTTGCTAGCTCACTTCCAATCTTGTAAGGTGATCATCCAACCTCAAGAAATCTTTGTTTCTTACAGTAGGTTATCATTCTAATACAAGGTAATAATCATATTCAAACTTTGGTTCAATTTCTTTAACTATATCAATCTTATTTCAAGTGATGATCTTACTTGAACATGTTTTCGTGTCATGATTCTGCTTCAAGAACTTCGAGCCATCAAAGGATCCGTTGAAGCTAGATCCATTTTTCTCTTTTCCAGTAGGTTTATCCAAGGAACTTAAGGTAGTAATGATGTTCATAACATCATTCGATTCATACATAAAAAGCTATCATATTCGAAGTGGTAAACTAGTAATCACTAGAACATAGTTTAGTTAATTCTAAACTTGTTCGCAAATAAAGTTAATCCTTCTAACTACACTTTTAAAATAAACTATACACATGATCTATATCTATATGATATGCTAACTTAATGATTTAAAACCCGGAAACACGATAAACACCATAAAACCTGATTTACGCCGTCGTAGTTACAACCGGGGGCTGTTTTGGTTTGGATAATTAAAACTATGAAAAACTTTGATTTAAAAGCTATACTTATGGGAAAATGATTTTTATTATGAACATGAAACCATATCCAAAAATCATGGTTAAACTCAAAGTGAAAGTATGTTTTTCAAAACAGTCATCAAGATGTCGTGCTTTCGACGAAAATGACTACCTCTTTCAAAAATGACTTGTAACTTGTATTTCTGACTATAAACCTATACCTTTTCTGTTTAGTTTCATAAATTCAAGTTCAATACGAAACCTTGGCCGCTTAAATCACTCAAAACGGATTAGAAACGAATAAATGGCGAGCAAAACAAAATTGGTAAAAACTACTCATTTTAGCTACGTGAAAATTGGTAACAAATCTATTCCAACCATAACTTAATCAACTTGTATTGTATATTATGTAATCTTGAGATACCATAGACACGTATACAATGTTTTGACCTATCATGTCAACACATCTATATATATTTCGGAACAACCATAGACACTCTATATGTGAATGTTGGAGTTAGCTATACAGGGTTGCGGTTGATTCCAAAATATATATAGTTCGAGTTGTGATCAATACTGAGATACGTATACACTGGGTCGTGGATTGATTCAAGATAATATTTATCGATTTATTTCTGTACATCTAACTATGGACAACTAGTTGTAGGTTACTAACGAGGACAGCTGACTTAATAAACTTAAAACATCAAAATGTATTAAAAGTATTGTAAATATATTTTGAACATACTTTGATATATATGTATATATTGTTATAGGTTTGTGAATCGACCAGTGGCCAAGTCTTACTTCCCGACGAAGTAAAAAAATCTATGAAAGTGAGTTATAGTCCCACTTTTAAAATCTAATATTTTTGGGATGAGAATACATGCAGGTTTTATAAATGATTTACAAAATAGACACAAGTACGTGAAACTACATTCTATGGTTGAATTATCAAAATCAAATATGCCCCTTTTTATTAAGTCTGGTAATCTAAGAATTAGGGAACAGACACCCTAATTGACGCGAATCCTAAAGATAGATCTATTGGGCCTAACAAACCCCATCCAAAGTACCGGATGCTTTAGTACTTCAAAATTTATATCATATCCGAAGGGTGTCCCGGAATGATGGGGATATTCTTATATATGGATCTTGTTAATGTCGGTTACCAGGTGTTCACCATATGAATGATTTTTATCTCTATGTATGGGACGTGTATTGAAATATGAAATCTTGTGGTCTATTGTTACGATTTGATATATATAGGTTAAACCTATAACTCACCAAAATTTTTGTTGACGTTTAAAGCATGTTTATTCTCAGGTGAATACTAAGAGCTTCCGCTGTTGCATACTAAAATAAGGACAAGATTTGGAGTCCATGTTTGTATGATATTGTGTAAAAACTACATTCAAGAAACTGATTTCGATGTAACATATTTGTATTGTAAACCATTATGTAATGGTCGTGTGTAATCAGGATATTTTAGATTATCATTATTTGATAATCTACGTAAAGCTTTTTAAACCTTTATTTATGAAATAAAGGTTATGATTTGTTTTAAAAATGAATGCAGTCTTTGAAAAACGTCTCATATAGAGGTCAAAACCTCGCAACGAAATCAATTAATATGGAACGTTTTTAATCAATAAGAACGGGACATTTCAGTTGGTATCCGAGTGTTGGTCTTAGAGAACCAGAATTTTGCATTAGTGTGTCTTATCGAGTTTGTTAGGATGCATTAGTGAGTCTGGACTTCGACCGTGTTTACTTGAAAAATGATTGCTTAACAAATTTTGTTGGAAACTATATATTTTTAACATGTGAATATTATGTGATATATTAATCTCTTAACGTGTTTGATATTATGTGATAGATGTCTACCTCTAGAACAAGTCCCATTGACTCACCTAATAATAATGAAGAGTCAAATGTAAATTGGAATGATTCGTGGACTGATTCACAAGTTCCCTAAGAGGAACCGGAAGAAGAGTCGGTACCGGAAGAAGAATCGGAACCGGAAGAAGAATCGGAACCGGAAGAAGAAATAGAACCAGTGGGTGAAATAATAAAACGGTTAAGTAGAAGAAAATCCTCAACCAACCGACCAAAGTTAATTATGGTCAATGGTGTTTCCGCCAAGGAAGCAAAGTATTGGGAGGATTACCAATTCTCCGATGAATCGGATCCTGACAAGGATTCCGATGATGTTATAGAAATTACCCCAACATAATTTAATAAGGCAAAAGAGAACAATAAGGGAAAGGGCATAAAAATAGAGAAATTTGATTCTAAACCCGATGAACTTTATATGTATCGTCGACACCCGTATTTCTTAAGTTGTGACAATAACCCGGGAACCTCTAAACCACCAGGTTTTTCTAAACCAATGTGGAAAACGACGGCTCGTATTAGGGGAACATCATATATCCCTAAAAACTTAGCAAAAAGAACCAAGTTCGAAAAAGAAGAAACGAGTGAGTCGGAATAAGATAGTTGTATTTGTGCGGTGTAATATATGTAATATAGTGTGCTTATGCTTTACGATATATGTAAAAATTGCTTGTATTAATAAGTATCTTTTACGAATCTAACTCTTGTCTATTTTACAGTATAAAACCACAAAATGGATAGACAACCCAATATTTTAGAAGACTTACCCGGAGACATGATTGATGAAATCTTGTCTAGAGTCGGTCAGAATTCCTCGGTACAACTATTTATGGCAAAATCAGTTTGTAAGACATTCGAAGAACGTTCCAAGAATGCCTTGATTTATAAAAGGCTTTCGTTCGAAAGATGGGGGATATCACATTGGGAAATCCATAAGTTACGATGTGTTTACTTTGACGCATATATTGCGGGGAACCCAAATGCTATTTTACGCAACGGGTTAAGAA
Organism: Rutidosis leptorrhynchoides; assembly: GCF_046630445.1. Classification (NCBI taxonomy): domain Eukaryota; kingdom Viridiplantae; phylum Streptophyta; class Magnoliopsida; order Asterales; family Asteraceae; genus Rutidosis; species Rutidosis leptorrhynchoides. The sequence goes on along the minus strand of NC_092334.1, from coordinate 653,227,096 downwards.
ATTATTTTGACTCAATATATCCGAATATAGGACTTCGTGATTTAGAAAAAGCGGCTAACATGCAACATAAAGAAGCATGTTATGCTTACGGGTTAGTAATGTTCGCTTCTCACCAAAGTGAGAAAAAGAACATCGGGCTACAACTATTAAACAAAACGTTCCCACAAGTGACGGAGTCGGTAATTGGGGTAAGAAATGAGGTTTTTAGGTTATTACGAGACTGTTGGTCATTACGTAACCCTCGTCCCTTTGACGATGTTACAACACGCTGTCTTATCAACGGCCATAACGGTTATGTTCCACAAGACCAAGGATGGGAAGTAGTCCTAGTAAAACCAGAATGCATGACTTGTTTCTGGACGTATGAATTACGTGTCTTTATTGCCTTTGCTGAACGACTTGTGTACTAGCTAGAATTATCTTCACAACCATCTTGTATCAAATTTATCGTGTGCTATATTACATGCTATATGTAAAATAAGCGGTATTGTAAGTTTGTAAAATATTGTGTAAAAGTTTGAACGCAAAATATTATTATAATCAGTTTTTCATATAGAATTGTAGTAGTTGAATTGTATATTAGCTACTAAGTATGAACTTAACGGGTAGGTACTACCCGAATTTAAATTTATAAAACGCTAATATGAAGAAAAAGCTTTTATAAATGAGTTCATATTATGCTACGAAATACTATTAACTACTCTTAATATTCTGTATGATTAACTTGTTCCATTTGACTATTTTGAAGGAAATGACACCGACTACTCGACACACCGTGAATATGAATGAAGAGGAATTCCGTAATTTTCTAGCTTCAAACATAGCCGCAGTACAGGCTGCGCTACATACCAACAATAACCTTGGATCTAGCAGTACAGGAAATCGTGTAGGATGCACCTACAAAGAATTCACTGCCTGCAAACCTTTGGAATTTGATGGAACCGAAGGACCGATCGGATTGAAACGGTGGACCGAGAAGGTCGAATCGGTGTTTGCCATAAGTAAGTGTACTAAAGAGGACAAAGTGAAGTACGCTATGCATACCTTCACAGGTTCTGCGTTAACATGGTGGAATACCTATCTAGAGCAAGTGGGACAAGATGATGCGTACGCACTACCGTGGTCAGCATTCAAGTACTTGATGAACGAGAAGTACCGTCCCAGAACCGAGGTCAATAAGCTCAAGACAGAACTTAGAGGGTTACAAACCCAAGGATTTGATATTACCACGTACGAAAGACGATTCACAGAATTGTGCCTATTGTGTCCGGGAGCGTTTGAAGATGAGGAAGAGAAGATCGACGCGTTTGTGAAAGGATTACCGGAAAGAATCCAAGAAGATATAAGTTCACACGAGCCCGCCTCCATACAACAGGCATGTAGAATGGCTCACAAACAAGTGAACCAGATTGAGGAAAGAATTAAAGAACAGACAGCTGAAGAGGCCAATGTGAAGCAAGTCAAAAGAAAGTGGGAGGAAAACGGTGATAAGAATCACCAATACAACAACAACAGCAATTACAATAATAATCGCAACAATTATCCCAACAATCGCAACATCAATCGCAACTACAACAAACGGCCCAACAACAACAACAACAACAACAACAACAACAACAACAACAACAACAACAACAGCAACTACAACAATCATCCCAACAACAATAACAACCGCAACAACAACAACAATCAGAAGCAGCTATGCCAAAGGTGTGAAAAGTATCACTCGGGGTTCTGCACCAAATTTTGCAACAAGTGTAAAAGAAATGGTCATAGCGCTGCGAAGTGTGAGGTCTACGGACCAGGGGTTAACAGAACGAAAGGAACAAATGGTGTCGGAACGAGTAATGGCGGAGCAAGTAGTGTCAGAGCAAGTTATGCCAATGTAGTTTGTTATAAATGTGGAAAACCGGGCCACATTATTAGAAATTGCCCAAACCAGGAGAACACGAATGGACAAGGCCACGGAAGAGTTTTCAATATTAATGCGGCAGAGGCACAGGAAGACCCGGAGCTTGTTACGGGTACGTTTCTTATGGACAATAAATCTTCTTACGTTTTATTTGATTCGGGTGAGGATAGAAGCTATATGAGTAGAGATTTTTGTGCTAAATTAAGTTGTCCATTGACGCCGTTGGATAGTAAATTTTTACTCGAATTAGCAAACGGTAAATTAATTTCAGCAGATAATATATGCCGGAATCGAGAAATTAAACTGGGTAGCGAAATATTTAAGATTGATTTGATACCAGTAGAGTTAGGGAGTTTTGATGTAATAGTTGGCATGGACTGGCTGAAGAAGGTGAAAGCAGAGATCGTATGTTATAAAAATGCAATTCGCATTGTACGAGAAGAAAGAGAACCCTTAATGGTGTACGGAGAAAAGGGAAACATGAAGCTACATCTTATTAGTAATTTGAAGGCACAAAAACTAATAAGAAAAGGTTGCTATGCTGTTCTAGCACACGTCGAGAAAGTACAAACTGAAGAAAAGAGCATCAATGATGTTCCCGTCGCAAAAGAATTTCCCGATGTATTTCCGAAAGAATTACCGGGACTACCTCCACATCGATCTGTTGAATTTCAAATAGATCATATACCAGGAGCTGCACCAATAGCTCGTGCTCCTTATAGACTCGCACCCAGGTAGATGAAAGAACTGCAAAGCCAACTGCAAGAATTATTAGAACGTGGTTTCATTCGACCAAGCACATCACCATGGGGAGCTCCTGTTTTGTTTGTCAAGAAGAAGGATGGTACATTTAGGTTGTGTATTGACTACAGAGAGTTGAACAAACTTACCATCAAAAACCATTATCCACTGCCGAGAATTGACGACTTATTTGATCAACTACAAGGCTCGTTGGTTTATTCGAAGATCGATTTACGTTCTGGATATCATCAAATGCGAGTAAAGGTGGATGATATTCCAAAAACTGCTTTTAGGACGCGTTATGGTCATTACGAGTTTATGGTTATGCCGTTTGGATTGACAACGCATCAGCTGTGTTCATGGACCTTATGAACCGAGTGTGTGGGCCATATCTTGACAAGTTTGTTATTGTTTTCATCGATGACATACTTATTTACTCAAAGAATGATTAAGAACATGAAGAACATTTGAGAAAACTGCTAGAAGTATTGAGGAAAGAAAAACTGTACGCTAAGCTTTCAAAGTGTGCATTTTGGTTGGAAGAAGTTCAATTTCTCGGTCACATAGTGAACAAAGAAGGTATCCAGGTGGACCCGAAAAAGATCGAAACCGTTGAAAAGTGGGAAACCCCAAAAACTCTGAAGTATATACGTCAATTTTTAGGATTGGCTGGTTACTACAGAAGATTCATCCAAGATTTCTCCAAAATAGCAAAACCCTTGACTGCATTAACGCATAAAGGGAAGAAATTTGAATGGAAGGATGAACAAGAGGAGGCGTTTCAATTATTGAAGAAAAAGCTAACTACGACACCTATATTGTCATTGCCTGAAGGGAATGATGATTTTGTGATTTATTGTGACGCATCAAAGCAAGGTCTCGGTTGTGTATTAATGCAACGAACGAAGGTGATTGCTTATGCGTCTAGACAATTGAAGATTCACGAGAAAAATTATACGACGCATGATTTAGAATTAGGCGCGGTTGTTTTTACATTAAAGACTTGGAGGCACTACTTATATGGGCTTAAAAGTATTATATATACCGACCACAAAAGTCTTCAACACATATTTAATCAGAAACAACTGAATATGAGGCAGCGTAGGTGGATTAAATTGTTGAATGATTACGACTTTGAGATTCGTTACCACTCGGGGAAGGCAAATGTGGTAGACAACGCCTTGAGCAGAAAGTACAGAGAATCCATTCGAGTAAAATCAATGAATATAATGATTCACACTAACCTTACTACTCAAATAAAGGAGGCGCAACAAGGAGTTTTAAAAGAGGGAAATTTAAAGGATGAAATACCCAAAGGATCGGAGAAGCATCTTAATATTTGAGAAGACGGAACCCGGTATAGGGCTGAAAGAATTTGGGTACCAAAATTTGGAGATATGCGAAAAATGGTAATTAGAGAAGCTCATAAAACCAGATACTCAATACATCCTGGAACGGGGAAGATGTACAAGGATCTTAAGAAACATTTTTGGTGGCCAGGTATGAAAGCCGATATTGCTAAATATGTAGGAGAATGTTTGACGTGTTCTAAGGTCAAAGCTGAACATCAGAAACCATCAGGTCTACTACAACAACCTGAAATCCTGGAATGGAAATGGGAAAACATTACCATGGATTTCATTACTAAATTGCCAAGGACTGCAAGTGGTTTTGATACTATTTGGGTAATAGTTGATCGTCTCACCAAATCAGCACACTTCCTGCCAATAAGAGAAGATGACAAGATGGATAAGTTAGCACGATTGTATTTGAAGGAAGTCATCTCCAGACATGGAATACCAATCTATATTATCTCTGATAGGGATGGCAGATTTATTTCAAGATTCTGGCAGACATTACAGCAAGCATTAGGAACCCGTCTAGACATGAGTACTGCCTATCATCCACAAACTGATAGGCAGAGTGAAAGGATGATACAAACGCTTGAAGACATGCTATGAGCATGTGTTATTGATTTCGGAAACAGTTGGGATCGACATCTACCGTTAGCAGAATTTTCCTACAACAACAGCTACCATTCAAGCATTGAGATGGCGCCATTTGAAGCACTTTATGGTAGAAAGTGCAGGTCTCCAATTTGTTGGAGTGAAGTGGGGGATAGACAGATTACGGGTCCGGAGATAATACAAGAAACTACTGAGAAGATCATCCAAATTCAACAACGGTTGAAAACCGCCCAAAGTCGACAAAAGAGCTACGCCGACATTAAAAGAAAAGATATAGAATTTGAAATTGGAGAGATGGTCATGCTTAAGGTTGCACCTTGGAAAGGTGTTGTTCGATTTGGTAAACGAGGGAAATTAAATCCAAGGTATATTGGACCATTCAAGATTATTGATCGCGTCGGACCAGTAGCTTACCGACTTGAGTTACCTCAACAACTCGCGGCTGTACATAACACTTTCCACGTCTCGAATTTGAAGAAATGTTTTGCTAAAGAAGATCTCACTATTCCGTTGGACGAAATCCAAATCAATGAAAAACTTCAATTCATTGAAGAACCCGTTGAAATAATGGATCGTGAGGTTAAGAGACTTAAACAAAACAAGATACCGATTGTTAAGGTTCGATGGAATGCTCGTAGAGGACCCGAGTTCACCTGGGAATGAGAAGATCAGATGAAGAAGAAGTACCCGCACTTATTTCCAGAAGATGAGCCAACACCTCCAATCGCTTAAAATTTTGGGACGAAATTTATTTAACGGGTAGGTACTGTAGTGACCCGAACTTTTCTGAACCTTTCTATGATTATATGTTTAATGAAAACTATATTTACATGATTAAATGTTTCCAACATGTTAAGCAATCAAACTTGTTAAGACTTGGTTAATTGAAACGGAAATTTTGTAAACGTCTGATTACCCAGTTTTACCAATGATTCACGAACGCTATAAGTTGTATATGACATGATGATACATAAATGAATAAATATATATGTTTAACATGATATAATTATCATCAAGTATCTCATTAAAAATAGTAACAATAAGTTATATACTTAAAAAGGAGACTATTGACGTATGAAACTCGAAACGATACATATAACGATTATCGTTATAACAACGTCTTACTAAATATATATGAAGCATATTAATACATTATTATATTATATATAACATGATAATATGATAATTAAATATATCATTAAGTGTATTAACAATGAACTACATAAGTAAAAACAAGACTACTAACTTAAGGATTTCGAAACGAGACATATATGTAACGATTATCGTTGTAACGACATTTAAATGTATATATCATATTAAGATATATTAATATATCATAATATCATGATAATATAATAATTTAAAATCTCATTTGATATTATAAACTTTGGGTTAACAACATTTAACAAGATCGTTAACCTAAAGGTCTCAAAACAACACTTACATGTAACGACTAACGATGACTTAACGACTCAGTTAAAATGTATATACATGTCGTGTTTTAATATTTATTCATACACTTTTGAAAGACTTCAAGACACTTATCAAAATACTTCTACTTAACAAAATGCTTACAATTACATTCTCGTTCAGTTTCATCAACAATTCTACTCGTATGCACCCGTATGCGTACTCGTACAATACACAGCTTTTAGATGTATGTACTATTGGTATATACACTCCAATTATCAGCTCTTAGCAGCCCATGTGAGTTACCTAACACATGTGGGAACCATCATTTGGCAACTAGCATGAAATATCTCATAAAATTAAAAAAATATGAGTAATCATTCATGACTTATTTACATGAAAACAAAATTACATATCCTTTATATCTAATCCATACACCAACGACCAAAAACACCTACAAACACTTTCATTCTTCAATTTTCTTCATATAATTGATCTCTCTCAAGTTCTATCTTCAAGTTCTAAGTGTTCTTCATAAATTCCAAAAGTTCTAGTTTCATAAAATCAAGAATACTTTCAAGTTTGCTAGCTCACTTCCAATCTTGTAAGTGTAGTGACCCGAACTTTTCCATGTTATATATATATATATATATATATATATATATATATATATATATATATATATATATATATATATATATTAAATGAAATTGTTATTTTACATGATTAAGTGTTTCCAACATGTTAAGCAATCAAACTTGTTAAGACTTGATTAATTGAAATATGTTTCATATAGACAATTGACCACCCAAGTTGACCGGTGATTCACGAACGTTAAAACTTGTAAAAACTATATGATGACATATATATGGTTATATATATAGTTAATATGATATTATGATAAGTAAACATATCATTAAGTATATTAACAATGAACTACATATGTAAAAATAAGACTACTAACTTAATGATTTTGAAACGAGACATATATGTAACGATTATCGTTGTAACGACATTTAATGTATATATATCATATTAAGAGATATTCGTACATAATAATATCATGATAATATAATAATTTAAAATCTCTTTTATTATAAATATTGGGTTAACAACATTTAACAAGATCGTTAACCTAAAGGTTTCAAAACAACACTTACATGTAACGACTAACGATGACTTAACGACTCAGTTAAAATGTATATACATGTATTGTTTTAATATGTATTCATACACTTTTGAAAGACTTCAAGACACTTATCAAAATACTTCTACTTAACAAAAATGCTTACAATTACATCCTCGTTCAGTTTCATCAACAATTCTACTCGTATGCTCCCGTATTCGTACTCGTACAATACATAGCTTTTAGATGTATGTACTATTGGTATATACACTCCAATGATCAGCTCTTAGCAGCCCATGTGAGTCACCTAACACATGTGGGAACCATCATTTGGCAACTAGCATGAAATATCTCATAAAATTACAAAAATATGAGTAATCATTCATGACTTATTTACATGAAAACAAAATTACATATCCTTTATATCTAATCCATACACCAACGACCAAAAACACCTACAAACACTTTCATTCTTCAATTTTATTCACCTAATTGATCTCTCTCAAGTTCTATCTTCAAGTTCTAAGTGTTCTTCATAAATTCCAAAAGTTCTAGTTTCATAAAATCAAGAATACTTCCAAGATTGCAAGTTTACTTCCAAGTTTTCTAAATCCATTCCAAGTAATCATCCAAGATCAAGAATCCTTTGTTAATTACAGTAGGTTATCTTTCTAATACAAGGTAATAATCATTTTTAAACTTTAATTCCATTTCTATAACTATAACAATCTTATTTCGAGTGGAAATCTTACTTGAAATTGTTTTCGTGTCATGATTCTGCTTCAAGAACTTTCAAGCCATCCAAGGATTCTTTGAAGCTAGATCTATTTTTCTCATTTCCAGTAGGTTTATCCAAGGAACTTGAGGTAGTAATGATGTTCATAACATCATTCGATTCATACATATAAAGCTATCTTATTCGAAGGTTTAAACTTGTAATCACTAGAACATAGTTTAGTTAATTCTAAACTTGTTCGCAAATAAAAGTTAATCCTTCTAACTTGACTTTTAAAATCAACTAAACACATGTTCTATATCTATATGATATGCTAACTTAATGATTTAAAACCTGGAAACACGAAAAACACCGTAAAACCGGATTTACGCCGTCGTAGTAACACCGCGGGCTGTTTTGGGTTAGTTTATTAAAAACTATGATAAACTTTGATTTAAAAGTTGTTATTCTGAGAAAATGATTTTTATTATGAACATGAAACTATATTCAAAAATTATGGTTAAACTCAAAGTGGAAGTATGTTTTCTAAAATGGTCATCTAGACGTCGTTCTTTTGACTGAAATGACTACCTTTACAAAAATGACTTGTAACTTATTTTTCCGACTATAAACCTATACTTTTTATGTTTAGATTCATAAAATAGAGTTCAATATGAAACCATAGCAATTTGATTCACTCAAAACGGATTTAAAATGAAGAAGTTATGGGTAAAACAAGATTGGATAATTTTTCTCATTTTAGCTACGTGAAAATTGATAACAAATCTATTCCAACCATAACTTAATCAACTTGTATTGTATATTATGTAATCTTGAGATACCATAGACACGTATACAATGTTTCGACCTATCATGTCGACACATCTATATATATTTCGGAACAACCATAGACACTCTATATGTGAATGTTGGAGTTAGCTATACAGGGTTGAGGTTGATTCCAAAATATATATAGTTTGAGTTGTGATCAATACTGAGATACGTATACATTGGGTCGTGGATTGATTCAAGATAATATTTATCGATTTATTTCTATACATCTAACTGTGGACAACTAGTTGTAGGTTACTAACGAGGATATCAAAATATAATAAAAGTGTTGTAAATATATTTTGAACATACTTTGATATATATGTATATATTGTTATAGGTTCGTGAATCAACCAGTGGCCAAGTATTACTTCCCGACGAAGTAAAAATTTGTGAAAGTGAGTTATAGTCCCACTTTTAAAATCTAATATTTTTGGGATGAGAATACATGCAGGTTTTATAAATGATTTACAAAATAGACACAAGTACGTGAAACTACATTCTATGGTTGAATTATCGAAATCGAATATGCCCCTTTTTATTAAGTCTGGTAATCTAAGAATTAGGGAACAGACACCCTAATTGACGCGAATCCTAAAGATAGATCTATTGGGCCTAACAAACCCCATCCAAAGTACCGGATTCTTTAGTACTTCGAAATTTATATCATATCCGAAGGGTGTCCCGGAATGATGGGGATATTCTTATATATGCATCTTTTTAATGTCGGTTACCAGGTGTTCACCATATGAATGATTTTTATCTCTATGTATGGGATGTATATTGAAATATGAAATCTTGTGGTCTATTGTTACGATTTGATATATATAGGTTAAACCTATAACTCACTAACATTTTTGTTGACGTTTAAAGCATGTTTATTCTCAGGTGAATATTAAGAGTTTCCGCTGTTGCATACTAAAATAAGGACAAGATTTGGAGTCCATGTTTGTATGATAATGTGTAAAAACTGCATTCAAGAAACTGATTTCGATGTAACATATTTGTATTGTAAACCATTATGTAATGGTCGTGTGTAAACAGGATATTTTAGATTATCATTTAATCTACGTAAAGCTTTTTAAACCTTTATTTATGAAATAAAGGTTATGGTTTGTTTTAAAAATGAATGCAGTCTTTGAAAAACGTCTCATATAGAGGTCAAAACCTCGCAACGAAATCAATTAATATGGAACGTTTTTAATCAATAAGAACGGGACATTTCAGTTGGTATCTGAGCGTTGGTCTTAGAGAATCAGAAAATTTGCATTAGTGTGTCTTATCGAGTTTGTTAGGATGCATTAGTGAGTCTGGACTTCGACCGTGTTTTCTTTAAAAATGATTGCTTAACATTTTTGTTGGAAACTATATATTATTAACATGTATATATTATGTGATATATTAATCTGTTAACATGTTTGATATTGTGTGATAGATGTCTACCTCTAGTACAAATCCCATTGACTTACCTAATAATAACGAAGAGTCGAATATATATTGGACTGATTCACAAGTTCCCGAAGAGGAACCGGAAGAAGAATCAGAACCGGAAGAAGAATCAGAACCGGAAGAGGAGGAACCGGATGAGGAAATAGAACCGGTGGGGGAAATAATAAAACGGTTAAGTAAAAGAAAATCCTCAACCAACCGACCAAGGTTAATTATGGTCAATGGTGTTTTCGCCAAGGAAGCAAAATATTGGGAGGATTACCAATTCTCCGATGAATCGGATTCCGACGAGAATTCCGATGATGTTATAGAAATTACCCCAACTGAATTTAAAAAAGCAAAAGAAAATAATAAGGGAAAGGGCATAAAATAGAGAAATCTAATTCCAACCCCGATGAACTTTATATGTATCGTCAACCCCTGAAGTCCTTAAGTTGTAACAATGACCCGGGAACCTCTAAACCACCAGGTTTTTCTAAACCGTTGTAGAAAACGACAGCTAGTATTAGGGGAACATCATATATCCCTAGAAACTTGTCAAAACGAACCAAAACCGAAGAAGAAGAAACGAGCGAGTCGGAATAAGATAGTTGTATTCGTGTGGTGTAATATATGTAATATAGTGTGCTTATGCTTTATGATATATGTAAAAATTGCTTGTATTAATAAGTATTTTTTTTATGAATCTAACTCTTGTCTGTTTTATAGTATAAAAACACAAAATGGATAGACAACCCAATATTTTAAGAGACCTACCCGGAGACATGATTGATGAAATCTTGTCTAGAGTCGGTCAGAATTCCTCGGCACAACTATTTAAGGCGAGATCAGTTTTTAAGACATTCGAAGAACGTTCCAAGAATGCCTTGATTTATAAAAGGCTTTCGTTCGAAAGATGGGGGATATCACATTGGGAAAACCATAAGTTACGATGTGTTTACTTTGACGCATATATTGCGGGGAACCCAAATGCTATTTTACGCAACGGGTTAAGAAATTATTTTGACTCAATATATCCGAATATAGGACTTCGTGATTTAGAAAAAGCGGCTAACATGCAAGATAAAGAAGCATGTTATGCTTACGGGTTAGTAATGTTCGCTTCTCACCAAATTGAGAACAAGAACATCGGGCTACAACTATTAAACAAAACGTTCCCACAAGTGACGGAGTCAGTAATTGGGGTAAGAAATGAGGTTTTTAGGTTATTACGAGACTGTTGGTCATTACGTAACCTTCATCCTTTTGACGACGTCACAACACATTGTCTTACTATCGGTCACAAAGGTTATGTTCCACAAAACCAAGGATGATAAGTGGTATTAGTAAAACCAGAATGCATGACTTGTTTCTGGACGTATGAATTACGTGTCTTTATTGCCTTTGCTGAACTCCTTATTTATTAACTAGAATTATCTTCGCAACAACTTTGTATCAATGTTTTATGTGCTATATTTCATGCTATATGTAAAAAAAAAGTGGTATTGTAAGTTTGCAAGTTATTGTATAAAGGTTTGAATATGATATATATATATATATATATTTTTTTTGTGATTAATTTTTCATATAGAATTGTAGTAGTTGAAATGGTATGTTAGCTACTAAGTATGAACTTAACGGGTAGGTACTACCCGAATTAAAGAGTATAAAACGCTAATATGAAGAAAGAGCTTTTATAAATAAGTTCATATTACGCTACGAAATACTATTGACTACTCTTGATATTCTATATGATTAACTCGTTTCATTTGACTATTTTGAAGGAAATGGCACCGACCACTCGACACACCTTGAATATGAGCGAAGAGGAATTTCGTGCCTTTCTTGCTTCAAACGTAGCCGCAGTACAGGCTGCGCTACATACCAACAATAACCTTGGATCTAGCAGTACAGGAAATCGTGTAGGATGCACCTACAAAGAATTCACTGCCTGCAAACCTTTGGAATTTGATGGAACAGAAGGACCGATCGGATTGAAACGGTGGACCGAGAAGGTCGAATCGGTGTTTGCCATAAGTAAGTGTACTGAATAGGAAAAAGTGAAGTACGCTACGCATACCTTCACAGGTTCTGCATTAACAAGGTGGAATACTTATCTAGAGCAAGTGGGACAAGATGATGCTTACGCACTACCGTGGTCAGCATTCAAGCACTTGATGAACGAGAAGTACTGTCCCAGAACCGAGGTCAATAAGCTCAAGACAGAACTTAGAGGGTTACGAACCCAAGGATTTGATATTACCACGTACGAAAGACGATTCACAGAATTATGCCTATTGTGTCCGGGAGCATTCGAAGATGAGGAAGAGAAGATCGACGCGTTTGTGAAAGGATTACCCGAAAGAATCCAAGAAGATATAAGTTCACATGAGCCCGCCTCCATACAACAGGCATGTAGAATGGCTCACAAACTAGTGAACCAGATTGAAGAAAGAATTAAAGAACAGACTGCTGAAGAGGCCAATGTGAAGCAAGTCAAAAGAAAGTGGGAGGAAAACGGTGATAAGAATCACCAATACAACAACAACAGCAATTACAACAATAATCGCAACAACTATCCCAACAATCGCAACATCAATCGCAACTACAACAAATGGCCCAACAACAACAACAACAACAACAACAACAACAACAACAACAACAACAACAACAACAACAACAACAACAACAAGAACTACAACAATCATCCCAACAACAATAATAACCGCAACAACAACAACAATCAGAAGCAGCTATGCCAAAGGTGTGAAAAGTATCACTCGGGGTTCTGCACCAAATTTTGCAACAAGTGTAAAAGAAATGGTCATAGCGCGGCGAAGTGTAAGGTCTACAGACCAGGGGTTAACAGAACAAAAGGAACAAATGGTGTCGGAACGAGTAATGGCAGAGCAAGTAGTGTCGGAGCAAGTTATGCCAATGTAGTTTGTTATAAATGTGGAAAGCCGGGCCACATTATTAGAAATTTCCCGAACCAGGAGAGCACGAATGGACAAGGCCGCGAAAGAGTTTTCAATATTAATGCGGCAGAGGCACAGGAAGACCCGGAGCTTGTTACGGGTACATTTCTTATTGACAATAAATCTGCTTACGTTTTAGTTGATTCGGGTGCGGATAGAAGCTATATGAGTAGAGATTTTTGTGCTAAATTAAGTTGTCCATTGACGCCGTTGGATAGTAAATTTTTACGCGAATTAGCAAACGGTAAATTAATTACAGCAGATTATATATGCCGGAATCGAGAAATTAAACTAGGTAGCGAAATATTTAAGATTGATTTGATACCCGTAGAGTTAGGGAGTTTTGATGTAATAGTTGGCATGGACTGGCTAAAGAAGGTGAAAGCAGAGATTGTATGTTATAAAAATGCAATTCGCATTGTACAAGAAGAAGGAGAACCCTTAATGGTGTACGGAGAAAAGGGCAACACAAAGCTACATCTTATTAGTATCTTGAAGGCACAAAAACTAATAAGAAAAGGTTGCTATGTTGTTCTAGCACACGTCAAGAAAGTACAAACTAAAGAAAAGAGCATCAATGATGTTCCCGTCGCAAAAGAATTTCCCGATGTATTTCCGAAAGAATTACCGGGATTACTCCCACATCGATCCGTTGAATTTCAAATAGATCTTGTACCAGGAGCTGCACCAATAGCTCTTGCTCCTTACAGACTCGCACCCAGTGAGATGAAAGAACTGCAAAGCCAATTACAAGAACTTTTAGAGCGTGGTTTCATTCGACCAAGCACATCACCGTGGGGAGCTCCTGTTTTGTTTCTCAAGAAGAAAGATGGTACATTCAGGTTGTGTATCGACTACCGAGAGTTGAACAAACTTACCATCAAGAACCGCTACCCACTACCGAGAATCGACGACTTATTTGATCAACTACAAGGCTCGTCTGTTTATTCAAAGATTGACTTACGTTCCGGGTATCATCAAATGCGGGTGAAAGAAGATGATATTCCAAAGACTGCTTTCAGAACACGTTACGGTCATTACAAGTTTATGGTCATGCCGTTTGGTTTAACTAATGCACCAGCTGTGTTCATGGACCTTATGAACCGAGTGTGTGGACCAAACCTTGAAAAGTTTGTCATTGTTTTCATTGATGACATACTTATTTACTCAAAGAATGACCAAGAACACGGTGAACATTTGAGAAAGGTGTTAGAAGTATTGAGGAAGGAAGAATTGTATGCTAAATTTTCAAAGTGTGCATTTTGGTTGGAAGAAGTTCAATTCCTCGGTCACATAGTGAACAAAAAAGGTATTAAGGTGGATCCGGCAAAGATAGAAACTGTTAAAAAGTGGGAAACCCCGAAAACTCCGAAACACATACGCCAGTTTTTCGGACTAGCTGGTTACTACAGAAGGTTCATCCAAGACTTTTCCAGAATAGCAACACCCTTGACTGCATTAACGCATAAAGGGAAGAAATTTGAATGGAAGGATGAACAAGAGAAAGCGTTTCAGTTATTGGAGAAAAAGCTAACTACGGCACCTATATTGTCATTGCCTGAAGGGAATGATGATTTTGTGATTTATTGTGACGCATCAAAGCAAGGTCTCGGTTGTGTATTAATGCAACGAACGAAGGTGATTGCTTATGCGTCTAGACAATTGAAGATTCACGAACAAAATTATATGACGCATGATTTGGAATTAGGTGCGGTTGTTTTTGCATTAAAGACTTGGAGGCACTACTTATATGAGGTCAAAAGTATTATATATACCGACCACAAAAGTCTTCAACACATATTTAATCAGAAACAACTAAATATGAGGCAGCGTAGGTGGATTGAGTTGTTGAATGATTATGACTTTGAGATTCGTTACCACCCAGGGAAGGCAAATGTGGTAGCCGACGCCTTGAGAAGAAAGGACAGAGAACCCATTCGAGTAAAATCTATGAAAATAATAATTCACACTAACCTTACTACTCAAATAAAGGAGGCGCAACAAGGAGTTTTAAAAGAGGGAAATTTAAAGGATGAAATACCCAAAGGATCGAAGAAGCATCTTAATATTCGGGAAGACGGAACCCGGTATAGGGCTGAAAGAATTTGGGTACCAAAATTTGGAGATATGAGAGAAATGGTACTTAGAGAAGCTCATAAAACTAGATACTCAATATATCCTGAAATGGGGAAGATGTACAAGGATCTCAAGAAACATTTTTGGTGGCCGAGTATGAAAGCCGATGTTGCTAAATACGTAGGAGAATGTTTGACGTGTTCTAAGGTCAAAGCTGAGCATCAGAAACCATCAGGTCTACTTCAACAACCCGAAATCCCGGAATGGAAATTGGAAAACATTACCATGGATTTCATCACTAAATTGCCAAGGACTGCAAGTGGTTTTGATACTATTTGGGTAATAGTTGATCGTCTAACCAAATTAGCACACTTCCTGCCAATAAGAGAAGATGACAAGATGGAGAAGTTAGCACGACTGTATTTGAAGAAAGTCGTCTCCAGACATGGAATACCAATCTCTATTATCTCTGATAGGGATGGCAGATTTATTTCAAGATTCTGGCAGACATTACAGCAAGCATTAGGAACTCGTCTAGACATGAGTACTGCCTATCATCCACAAACTGATGGGCAGAGCGAAAGGATGATACAAACGCTTGAAGACATGCTACGAGCATGTGTTATTGATTTTGGAAACAGTTGGGATCGACATCTACCGTTAGCAGAATTTTCCTACAACAACAGCTACCATTCAAGCATTGAGATGGCGCCGTTTGAAGCACTTTATGGTAGAAAGTGCAGGTCTCCGATTTGTTGGAGTGAAGTAGGGGATAGACAGATTACGGGTTCGGAGATAATACAAGAAACTACCGAGAAGATCATCCAAATTCAACAACGGTTGAAAACCGCCCAAAGTCGACAAAAGAGCTACGCTGACATTAAAAGAAAAGATATAGAATTTGAAATTGGAGAGATGGTCATGCTTAAAGTTGCACCTTGGAAAGGCGTTGTTCGATTTGGTAAACGAGGGAAATTAAATCCAAGGTATATTGGACCATTCAAGATTATTGATCGTGTCGGACCAGTAGCTTACCGACTTGAGTTACCTCAACAACTCGCGGCTGTACATAACACTTTCCACGTCTCGAATTTGAAGAAATGTTTTGCTAAAGAAGATCTCACTATTCCGTTAGATGAAATCCAAATTAAAGAAAAACTTCAATTCATCGAAGAACCTGTCGAAATAATGGATCGTGAGGTTAAAAGACTTAAACAAAACAAGATACCAATTGTTAAGGTTCGATGGAATGCTCGTAGAGGACCCGAGTTCACCTGGGAACGAGAATATCAGATGAAGAAGAAATACCCGCATTTATTTCCAGAAGATACGTCAACACCTCCAATTGCTTAAAATTTCGGGACGAAATTTATTTAACGGGTAGGTACTGTAGTGACCCGAACTTTTCCATGTTTATATATATATATATTAAATGAAATTGTTATTTTACATGATTAAGTGTTTCTAACATGTTAAGCAATCAAACTTGTTAAGACTTGATTAATTGAAATATGTTTCATATAGACAATTGACCACCCAAGTTGACCGGTGATTCACGAACGTTAAAACTTGTAAAAACTATATGATGACATATATATGGTTATATATATAGTTAACATGATATTATGATAAGTAAACATATCATTAAGTATATTAACAATGAACTACATATGTAAAAACAAGACTACTAACTTAATGATTTTGAAACGAGACATATATGTAACGATTATCGTTGTAACGACATTTAATGTATATATATATCATATTAAGAGATATTCGTACATAATAATATCATGATAATATAATAATTTAAAATCTCTTTTGATATTATAAACATTGGGTTAACAACATTTAACAAGATCGTTAACCTAAAGGTTTCAAAACAACACTTACATGTAACGACTAACGATGACTTAACGACTCAGTTAAAATGTATATACATGTAGTGTTTTAATATGTATTCATACACTTTTGAAAGACTTCAAGACACTTATCAAAATACTTATACTTAACAAAAATGCTTACAATTACATCCTCGTTCAGTTTCATCAACAATTCTACTCGTATGCACCGGTATTCGTACTCGTGCAATACATAGCTTTTAGATGTATGTACTATTGGTATATACACTCCAATGATCAGCTCTTAGCAGCCCATGTGAGTTACCTAACACATATGGGAACCATCATTTGGCAACTAGCATGAAATATCTCATAAAATTACAAAAATATGAGTAATCATTCATGACTTATTTACATGAAAACAAAATTACATATCCTTTATATCTAATCCATACACCAACGACCAAAAACACCTACAAACACTTTCATTCTTCAATTGTATTCACCTAATTGATCTCTCTCAAGTTCTATCTTCAAGTTCTAAGTATTCTTCATAAATTCCAAAAGTTCTAGTTTCATAAAATCAAGAATACTTCCAAGATTGCAAGTTTACTTCCAAGTTTTCTAAATCCATTCCAAGTAATCATCCAAGATCAAGAAACCTTTGTTACTTACAGTAGGTTATCTTTCTAATACAAGGTAATAATCATATTCAAACTTTAATTCCATTTCTATAACTATAACAATCTTATTTCGAGTGGAAATCTTACTTGAAATTGTTTTCGTGTCATGATTCTGCTTCAAGAACTTTTAAGCCATCCAAGGATACTTTGAAGCTAGATCTATTTTTCTCATTTCCAGTAGGTTTATCCAAGGAACTTGAGGTAGTAATGATGTTCATAACATCATTCGATTCATACATATAAAGCTATCTTATTCGAAGGTTTAAACTTGTAATCACTAGAACATAGTTTAGTTAATTCTAAACTTGTTCGCAAATAAAAGTTAATCCTTCTAACTTGACTTTTAAAATCAACTAAACACATGTTCTATATCTATATGATATGCTAACTTAATGATTTAAAACCTGGAAACACGAAAAACACTGTAAAACCGGATTTACGCCGTCGTAGTAACACCGCGGGCTGTTTTGGGTTAGTTAATTAAAAACTATGATAAACTTTGATTTAAAAGTTGTTATTCCGAGAAAATGATTTTTATTATGAACTTGAAACTATATCCAAAAATTATGGTTAAACTCATAGTGGAAGTATGTTTTCTAAAATGGTCATCTAGACGTCGTTCTTTTGACTGAAATGACTACCTTTACAAAAACGACTTGTAACTTATTTTTCTGATTATAAATCTATACTTTTTCTGTTTAGATTCATAAAATAGAGTTCAATATGAAACCCTAGCAATTTGATACACTCAAAACGGATTTAAAATGAAGAAGTTATGGGTAAAACAAGATTGGATAATTTTTCTCATTTTAGCTACGTGAAAATTGATAACAAATCTATTCCAACCATAACTTAATCAACTTGTATTGTATATTATGTAATCTTGAGATACCATAGACACGTATGCAATGTTTCGACCTATCATGTCGACACATCTATATATATTTCGGAACAACCATAGACACTCTATATGTGAATGTTGGAGTTAGCTATACAGGGTTGAGGTTGATTCCAAAATATATATAGTTTGAGTTGTGATCAATACTGAGATACGTATACATTGGGTCGTGGATTGATTCAAGATAATATTTATCAATTTATTTCTGTACATCTAACTGTGGACAACTAGTTGTAGGTTACTAACGAGGACAGCTGACTTAATAAACTTAAAACATCAAAATATAATAAAAGTGTTGTAAATATATTTTGAACATACTTTGATATATATGTATATATTGTTATAGGTTCGTGAATCAACCAGTGGCCAAGTCTTACTTCCCGACGAAGTAAAAATTTGTGAAAGTGAGTTATAGTCCCACTTTTAAAATCTAATATTTTTGGGATGAGAATACATGCAGGTTTTATAAATGATTTACAAAATAGACATAAGTACGTGAAACTACATTCTATGGTTGAATTATCGAAATCGAATATGCCCCTTTTTATTAAGTCTGGTAATCTAAGAATTAGGGAACAGACACCCTAATTGACGCGAATCCTAAAGATAGATCTATTGGGCCTAACAAACCCCATCCAAAGTACCGGATTCTTTAGTACTTCGAAATTTATGTCATATCTGAAGGGTGTCTCGGAATGATGGGGATATTCTTATATATGCATCTTTTTAATGTCGGTTACCAGGTGTTCACCATATGAATGATTTTTATCTCTATGTATGGGATGTATATTGAAATATGAAATCTTGTGGTCTATTGTTACGATTTGATATATATAGGTTAAACCTATAACTCACCAACATTTTTTGTTGAAGTTTAAAGCATGTTTACTCTCAGGTGAATATTAAGAGCTTCCGCTGTTGCATACTAAAATAAGGACAAGATTTGGAGTCCATGTTTGTATGATATTGTGTAAAAACTGCATTCAAGAAACTGATTTCGATGTAACATATTTGTATTGTAAACCATTATGTAATGGTCGTGTGTAAATAGGATATTTTAGATTATCATTTAATCTACGTAAAGCTTTTTAAACCTTTATTTATGAAATAAAGGTTATGGTTTGTTTTAAAAATGAATGCAGTCTTTGAAAAATGTCTCATATAGAGGTCAAAACCTCGCAACGAAATCAATTAATATGGAACGTTTTTAATCAATAAGAACGGGACATTTCAGTAAGGTGATCATCCAACCTCAAGAAATCTTAGTTTCTTACAGTAGGTTATCATTCTAATACTAGGTAATAATCATATTCAAACTTTGGTTCAATTTCTATAACTATAACAATCTTATTTCAAGTGATGATCTTACTTGAACTTGTTTTCGTGTCATGATTCTGCTTCAAGAACTTTCAAGCCATCCAAGGACCCGTTGAAGCTAGATCCATTTTTCTCTTTTCCAGTAGGTTTATCCAAGGAACTTGAGGTAGTAATGATGTTCTAACATCATTCGATTCATATATAAAAAGCTATCTTATTCGAAGGTTTAAACTTGTAATCACTAGAACATAGTTTAGTTAATTCTAAACTTGTTCGCAAATAAAAGTTAATCCTTCTAACTTGACCTTTAAAATCAACTATACACATGATCTATATCTATATGATATGCTAACTTAATGATTTAAAACCTGGAAACACGAAAAACACCGTAAAACGGGATTTACGCCGTCGTAGTAACACCGCGGGCTGTTTTGGGTTAGTTAATTAAAAACTATGATAAACTTTGATTTAAAAGTTGTTATTCTGAGAAAATGATTTTTATTATGAACATGAAACTATAGCCAAAAATTATGGTTAAACTAAGAGTGGAAGTATGTTTTCTAAAATGGTCATCAAGACGTCGTTCTTTCGACTGAAATGACTACCTTTACAAAAACGACTTGTAACTTATTTTTCCGATTATAAACCTATACTTTTTCAGTTTAGATTCATAAAATAGAGTTCAATATGAAACCATAGCAATTTGATACACTCAAAACGGATTTAAAATGAAGAAGTTATGGGTAAAACAAGATTGGATAATTTTTCTCATTTTAGCTACGTGAAAATTGATAACAAATCTATTCCAACCATAACTTAATCAACTTGTATTGTATATTATGTAATCTTGAGATACCATAGACACGTATGCAATGTTTCGACCTATCATGTCGACACATCTATATATATTTTGGAACAACCATAGACACTCTATATGTGAATGTTGGAGTTAGCTATACAGGGTTGAGGTTGATTCCAAAATATATATAGTTTGAGTTGTGATCAATACTGAGATACGTATACATTGGGTCGTGGATTGATTCAAGATAATATTTATCAATTTATTTCTGTACATCTAACTGTGGACAACTAGTTGTAGGTTACTAACGAGGACAGCTGACTTAATAAACTTAAAACATCAAAATATAATAAAAGTGTTGTAAATATATTTTGAACATACTTTGATATATATGTATATATTGTTATAGGTTCGTGAATCAACTAGTGGCCAAGTCTTACTTCCCGATGAAGTAAAAATTTGTGAAAGTGAGTTATAGTCCAACTTTTAAAATCTAATATTTTTGGGATGAGAATACATGCAGGTTTTATAAATGATTTACAAAATAGACACAAGTACGTGAAACTACATTCTATGGTTGAATTATCGAAATCGAATATGCCCCTTTTTATTAAGTCTGGTAATCTAAGAATTAGGGAACAGACACCCTAATTGACGCGAATCCTAAAGATAGATCTATTGGGCCTAACAAACCCCATCCAAAGTACCGGATTCTTTAGTACTTCGAAATTTATATCATATCCGAAGGGTGTCCCAGAATGATGGGGATATTCTTATATATGCATCTTTTTAATGTCGGTTACCAGGTGTTCACCATATGAATGATTTTTATCTCTATGTATGGGATGTATATTGAAATATGAAATCTTGTGGTCTATTGTTACGATTTGATATATATAGGTTAAACCTATAACTCACCAACATTTTTTGTTGACGTTTAAAGCATGTTTATTCTCAGGTGAATATTAAGAGCTTCCGCTGTTGCATACTAAAATAAGGACAAGATTTGGAGTCCATGTTTGTATGATATTGTGTAAAAACTGCATTCAAGAAACTGATTTCGATGTAACATATTTGTATTGTAAACCATTATGTAATGGTCGTGTGTAAATAGGATATTTTAGATTATCATTTAATCTACGTAAAGCTTTTTAAACCTTTATTTATGAAATAAAGGTTATGGTTTGTTTTAAAAATAAATGCAGTCTTTGAAAAATGTCTCATATAGAGGTCAAAACCTCGCAACGAAATCAATTAATATGAACGTTTTTAATCAATAAGAACGGGACATTTCAGTAAGGTGATCATCCAACCTCAAGAAATCTTAGTTTCTTACAGTAGGTTATCATTCTAATACAAGGTAATAATCATATTCAAACTTTGGTTCAATTTCTATAACTATAACAATCTTATTTCAAGTGATGATCTTACTTGAACTTGTTTTCGTGTCATGATTCTGCTTCAAGAACTTCGAGCCATCCAAGGATCCGTTGAAGCTAGATCCATTTTTCTCTTTTCCAGTAGGTTTATCCAAGGAACTTAAGGTAGTAATGATGTTCATAACATCATTCGATTCATACATAAAAAGCTATCATATTCGAAGTGGTAAACTAGTAATCACTAGAACATAGTTTAGTTAATTCTAAACTTATTGGCAAATAAAGTTAATCCTTCTAACTACACTTTTAAAATCAACTATACACATGATCTATATCTATATGATATGCTAACTGAATGATTTAAAACCCGGAAACACGATAAACACCATAAAACCGGGGGCTGTTTTGGTTTGGATAATTAAAACTATAAAAAACTTTGATTTAAAAGCTATACTTCTGGGAAAATGATTTTTATTATGAACATGAAACCATATCCAAAAATCATGGTTAAACTCAAAGTGAAAGTATGTTTTTCAAAACAGTCATCAAGATGTCGTGCTTTCGACGGAAATGACTACCTCTTTCAAAAACGACTTGTAACTTGTATTTCCGACTATAAACCTATACCTTTTCTGTTTAGTTTCATAAAGTCAAGTTCAATACGAAACTGTGGCCGCTTAAATCACTCAAAACGGATTAGAAACGAATAAATGGCGAGCCAAACAAAATTGGTAAAAACTACTCATTTTAGCTACGTGAAAATTGGTAACAAATCTATTCCAACCATAACTTAATCAACTTGTATTGTATATTATGTAATCTTGAGATACCATAGACACGTATACAATGTTTCGACCTATCATGTCGACACATCTATATATATTTCGGAACAACCATAGACACTCTATATGTGAATGTTGGAGTTAGCTATACAGGGTTGAGATTGATTCCAAAATATATATAGTTTGAGTTGTGATCAATACTGAGATACGTATACACTAGGTCGTGGATTGATTCAAGATAATATTTATCGATTTATTTCTGTACATCTAACTATGGACAACTAGTTATAGGTTACTAACGAGGACTGCTGACTTAATAAACTTAAAACATCAAAATGTATTAAAAGTATTGTAAATATATTTTGAACATACTTTGATATATATGTATATATTGTTATAGGTTCGTGAATCGACCAGTGGCCAAGTCTTACTTCCCGACGAAGTAAAAAAATCTGTGAAAGTGAGTTATAGTCCCACTTTTAAAATCTAATATTTTTGGGATGAGAATACATGTAGGTTTTATAAATGATTTACAAAATAGACACAAGTACGTGAAACTACATTCTATGGTTGAATTATCGAAATCGAATATGCCCCTTTTTATTAAGTCTGGTAATCTAAGAATTAGGGAACAGACACCCTAATTGACGCGAATCCTAAAGATAGATCTATTGGGCCTAACAAACCCCATCCAAAGTACCGGATGCTTTAGTACTTCGAAATTTATATCATATCCGAAGGGTGTCCCGGAATGATGGGGATATTCTTATATATGCATCTTGTTAATGTCGGTTACCAGGTGTTCACCATATGAATGATTTTTATCTCTATGTATGGGATGTGTATTGAAATATGAAATCTTGTGGTCTATTGTTACGATTTGATATATATAGGTTAAACCTATAACTCACCAACATTTTTGTTGACGTTTAAAGCATGTTTATTCTCAGGTGAATACGAAGAGCTTCCGCTGTTACATACTAAAATAAGGACAAGATTTGAAGTCCATATTTGTATGATATTGTGTAAAAACTGCATTCAAGAAACTGATTTCGATGTAACATATTTGTATTGTAAACCATTATGTAATGGTCGTGTGTAAACAGGATATTTTAGATTATCATTATTTAATAATCTACGTAAAGCTTTTTAAACCTTTATTTATGATATAAAGGTTATGGTTTGTTTTAAAAATGAATGCAGTCTTTGAAAAACGTCTCATATAGAGGCCAAAACCTCGCAACGAAATCAATTAATATGGAACATTTTTAATCAATAAGAACGGGACATTTCAGTAATAATCTAAAAACCTTGTTTCTCACCCCAACTACTGAATCCGTCACTTGTGAGAAAGTTTTATTTAAAAGCTACAATCCGATGTTCTTTTTCTCACTTTGGTAAGAAGCGAACATCACTAACCCGTAAGCATAACATGCTTCTTTATGTTGCATGTTAGAAGCTCTTTCTAATTCACGAAATCCTATGTTGGGATATGTTGAGTCAAAATAGGTTCTTAACCCGTAGCGTAAAATTGCATTTGGGTTCCCCGCATTTAACGCTTTAAAGAAAACACGGCGTAACTTAAAGTCTCCCCAATGTGATATACCCCACCTATCAAAGGAAAGCCTTTTATAAACTAAGGCATTTCTGGAAAGTCTTTCAAATGTTTGACAAGTTAATTTCGCCATAACTAAATGTGCTGATGAATTCTGACCGACTCTAGACAAAATTTCCTCAATCATATCCTCTGGTAGGTCTTCTAAAATATTCGGTTGTCTACCCTTAACGTCCATTTTGTTTTTATACTGTAAAATAGACAAGGATTAGATTCGTAATAACAAACAATACAAGTAATTTTTACATAGAACATAAAAGTACAAGCACACTACAATACATTTATTACACAATATGCTCACACCCCTCTAATCTGAATCACTGGTTTCTTCTTCTTCGGACTTGGTTCTTTTTCCTAATCTTCTAAGGATATATGATGTTCCTCTAATACGAGTCGTCATTTTCCACATTGGTTTAGAAAAACCTAGTGGTTTAGAGGTTCCCAGGTTATTGTCACGATATAGAAAAATACGAGTGTTGACGGTACATATAAAGTTCATCGGGGTCGGAATCAGATTTCTCTATTTTGATGCCTTTTCCCTTATTATTTTCTTTTGCCTCATTAAATTGGGTCGGGGTAATTTCTATAACATCATCGGAATCCTCATCAGGATCCGATTCATCAGAAAATTGGTAATTTTCCCAATATTTTGCTTCCTTAGCGGAAACACCATTGACCATTATTAACTTTGGTCCATTGGTTGAGGATTTTCTTTTATTTGACCGGTTTTCTGTGGTTCCTACTATTCCCCCCTCCGGAACCTCTTCTTCTTCCGGTTCCTCTTCTTCTGGTTCCTCTTCTTCCGGGTCCTCTATATGAGACGTTTTTCAAAGAATGCATTCATTGATTATAAACGTTCCATATTAATTGATTATAAACGTTCCATATTGATTGATTTCATTGCGAGGTTTTGACCTCTATATGAGACATTTTTCAAAGACTTCATTCATTTTTAAAACAACCATAACCTTTATTTTATCAATAAAGGTTTTAAAAACATTACGTAGATTATCAAATAATGATAATCTAAAATATACTGTTTATACACGACCATTACATAATGGTTTACAATAGAAATATATTACATTGACATATGTTTCTTGAATGCAGTTTTTACACAATATCATACAAACATGGACTCCAAATCTTGTCCTTATTTTAGTATGCAATCAGCGGAAGCTCTTAGTATTCACCTGAGAATAAACATGCTTTAAACGTCAACAAAAATGTTGGTGAGTTATAGGTTTAACCTATATATATCAAATCGTAACAATAGACCACAAGATTTCATATTTCAATACACATCCCATACATAGAGATAAAAATCATTCATATGGTGAACACCTGGTAACCGACATTAACAAGATGCATATATAAGAATATCCCCATCATTCCGGAACACCCTTCGGATATGATATAAATTTCAAAGTACTAAAGCATCCGGTACTTTAGATGGGGTTTGTTAGTCCCAATAGATCTATCTTTAGGATTCGCGTCAATTAGGGTGTCTGTTCCCTAATTCTTAGATAAACAGACTTAATAAAAAGGGGCATATTCGATTTCGATAATTCAACCATAGAATGTAGTTTCACGTACTTGTGTCTATTTTGTAAATCATTTATAAAACCTGCATGTATTCTCATCCCAAAAATATTAGATTTTAAAAGTGGGACTATAACTCACTTTCACAGATATTTCCTTCCTCGAAAATAAGACTTGGCCACGGATCGATTCACGAACCTATACAAATATGTACATATATATCAAAGTATGATCAAAATATAATTACAACCATTTTTATTATGTTTTAAAGATTTGAGTGTATTAAGTCAGTTGTCCTCGTTAGTAACCTACAACTAGTTGTCCACAGTTAGATGTACATAAATAAATCGATATATATATTATCTTGAATCAATCCACGACCCAGTGTATACAAGTCTCAGGCTAAATCACAACTCAAAGTATATATATTTTTTGAATCAACCTCAACCCTGTATAGCTAACTCCAACATTACTGCATATAGAGTGTCTATAGTTGTTCCAAATAATATATATACATGGGTCGATATGATATGTCAAAACTTTTGCATACGTGTCTATGGTATCCCAAGATTACATAATATATTAGAATACATGTATAATAAAATATAAGTTAGCTAGGATATGATTTGTATAGATTTGTTAAACATTTCCCGTAGCTAAAAAGATCAAAAATATCCAATCTTGTTTTACCCGTAACTTCTTCATTTTAAATCCGTTTTGAGTGAACCAAATTGCTATGGTTTCACATTGAACTCTAATCTAAGAATCCAAACATAAAAAGTATAGGTTTATAGTCAGAAATTTAAGTTACATGTCAATTACTAAAGAGGTAGTCATTTCTGTCGAAAGAACGACATCTTGATGACCATTTTGAAAAACATACTTTCACTTTGAGTTTAACCAAGATTTTTGGATATAGTTTCATGTTCATATGAAAAATCATTTTCCCAAAAGAACAACTTTTAAATCAAAGTTTATCATAGTTTTTAATTATCCAAACCAAAACAGCCCCCGGTTTCACTACGACGGCGTATATCCGATTTTATGGTGTTCATCGTGTTTCCAGGTTTTAAATCATTAAGTTAGCATATCATATAAATATAGAACATGTGTTTAGTTGATTTTAAAAGTCAAGTTAGAAGGATTAACTTTTGTTTGCGAACAAGTTTAGAATTAACTAAACTATGTTCTAGTGATTACAAGTTTAAACCTTCGAATAAGATAGCTTTATATGTATGAATCGAATGATGTTATGAACATCATTACTACCTCAAGTTTTCTGGATAAAACTATTGGAAATGAGAAAAATGGATCTAGCTTCAAAGGATCCTTGGATGGCTTGAAAGTTCTTGAAGCAGAATCATGACACGAAAATAGTTCAAGTAAGATTTTTACTCGAAATAAGATTGTTATAGTTGTAGAAATTGAATCAAAGTTTGAATATGAATATTACCTTGAATTAGAAAAATAACCTACTGTAAATAACAAAGGTTCCTTGATCTTAGATGATTACTTGGAATGGATTAGAAAGCTTGGAAGTAGACTTGCAAACTTGGAAGTATTATTGATTTTTATGAAACTATACTTATGGAATTTATGAAGAACACTTAGAACTTGAAGATGGAACTTGAGAGAGATCAATTAGATGAAGAAAATTGAAGAATGAAAGTGTTTGTAGGTGTTTTAGGTCGTTGGTATATGGATTAGATATAAAGGATATGTAATTTTATTTTCATGTAAATAAGTCATGAATGATTACTAATATTTTTGTAATTTTATGAGATATTTCTTGCTAGTTACCAAATGATGGTTCCCACATGTGTTAGGTGACTCACATGGGCTGTTAAGAGCTGATCATTAGAGTGTATGAACCAATAGTACATACATCTAAAAGCTGTATATTGTACGAGTATGAATACGGGTGCATACGAGTAGAATTGTTGATGAAACTAAACGAGGATGTAATTGTAAGCATTTTTGTTAAGTAGAAGTACTTTGATATGTGTCTTGAAGTCTTTCAAAAGTGTAAGAATACATATCAAAACACAACATGTATATACATTCTAATGGAGTCGTTAAGTCTTTGTTAGTCGTTACATGTAAGTGTTGTTTTGAAACCTTTAAGTTAACGATCTCAATTAATGTTGTTAACCTAATGTTTATTATATCAAATGAGATGTTAAATTATTATATTATCATGATATTATGATGTATGAATATCTCTTAATATGATATATACATTAAAATATCATTACAACGATAATCGTTACATATAAGTCTCGTTTCGTAATTCTTGAGTTAGTAGTCTTGTTTTTACATATGTAGTTCATTGTTAACATATATTTAAATATCATTTTATCATGTTAAATATAGTGTATCAATATCATAATATGATACATATATATTTAGTAGACGTTATCATAACGATAATATTTCGAGTTTCTTAACTTAGTAATCTCATTTCTTATGTATATCACACATTGTTAATATACTTAGTGAGATACTTACTCATCATAATCTCATGTCAACCATATATATATGTCTATATATACCACAACATGTAGTTTTTACAATTTTGTAACGTTCGTGAATCACCGGTCAATTTGGGTGATCAATTGTCTATATGAAACTTATTTCATTTAATCAAGTCTTAACAAGTTTGATTGCTTAACACGTTGGAAAAATTTAGTCATGTAAATATCAATCTCAATTAATATATATAAACATGGAAAAGTTCGGGTCACTACAATAAAAACACTAATTGTGATTAATTACGCCTAATGACATCTTAGTGACAAATTAACCAAGATTAGGCATAACACATAAGTGTTAATCAACAACTTGTGATCTTAATTCTTATCTAGATATCTTTAGTATTATCATCAAGTACCAACACACTTAAGCCAATATCACTAGAGCAATAATTGCTATTAGAAATGACTTAGTGATTAATTAAGGCTAAATGAAGAACAATGCTCTCAAGGTTAAACTAGAAATGACTTGTAATCCTAAAACACACTTAGAAACATTTAGGATGGTCACCAAGTCCCAACTAGAGATTGCTCTTCCCTTGTGCATGTGTTGGACATTAATGTGTGCTTACACATTAATCATGTAATGTGTTATATTGCACATTAAACTTATTAAGTGCTTGAATTATAATTTGTGCAAGTATCTATATGATTGATCCTAGAATAACTATCTCTTGCTATGTGAGTATTACTTGCTACTTGCTAATAATGCTTAATACTTGTAGCGACCCGGCCAAATCGTCATTGCCGGCGCCGTTAACTTAGGTCCCGTTACGTGATCATAGTACCTAAATGAGACGCGTTTGACCAAAATTATGTCGCATTCATTTGAAACGTACAAGACTTACAAAGTTTAGTTTACCAAACGGTTCGACAACAAGTTTAAGTTTACAAATGTTATAAAGTATAAATGAAATAACTTGCGACATAATATAACTTGAAAATCATAGTTGCTATAAATAGCGTAAGTATGTGTGCTTTATGTTTGAATCCAAAAGTGCTATCGCTAGCGTATGCATGTATGCTTGACTCCAAGCAAGTAATCAAAGTGTGCAGAAGCATGTATCAAGTAGCTAAATATGAACCTGAGAAACATATAGAAAACTGTCAACGAAAAACATTGGTGAAATCATAGGTGTATTTGTAAACGTTGTTTTTGAACCACAAGATTTAATATAGTTGATTTTCCAAATCGTTTGCATTCCAAAAGTACGTTCGCGAGCACCCAATTATCAAGGCTTAACTTTCCATCCATAGAACCCCATCACAATAGTGTTAGAACATACATTGTTTCTCGAAAATATATTTCATCCGTGTAACGGTAGCGAACCGTCTGAATGAGGGTTTGTCAAACCCATATGGCCATACAACATAAGTTCTCGCTTACACCCGGCAAGTGTAACTAATGATAATTGAATTGAGGATTTTTGTTCAAACTCGCTGTGAAATGTTTGTTTCTTCGTACTTGTGTTCAAAGCATAAAAGTAAGTAGTACAAGATATAACAAAGTATATGTTTCTCAGCCCACGATTTAAAAGAATAAAAGTTGTTGAAAAGGTGGGACTATGATCTCATCTCGGGTGCACGAGTATAAAAGTACTTCACAAAGTAAACGTGTACATGAAAGTTTCTTAGCCTCGACTTAAACAAGTAAGTTGTATCAATTACCGGTTACGACACAAGGTCGGGCGAAATGTGTTCAATTAGTCCTATGGCTCGTTACGACTCGATTATATAGCATGTGAATCGCGTAGTCAAGTTTCATGCAAGAATCAAGTATAAAATAAGATTAGAACGATTGCATAAGTGTTTTGTTAAGTCTAACAAAAAGTCAAACTTGATCAAAGTCAACGAAAAAGTCAACAGGGGTCGGGTCAGGTATCCGACAATTTTTCTGAGGTTTTTAATCATATATAAGCATGTTGGTCAAGTTTCAGGTTGATCGGTGGTGCGTAGCATAGTTATAATTAAACGAAAACGGGCATTTTTGGAAAGCCAGGGCCCGGAGCGGCGCTCCAGGACCTTGAGCGGCGCTCAGATGGTCTGTTCAGCAAGTCTGGTACTTTTGAACACTTAAACGAATCTAACTTCAAACAACCATAACTTATGAACCGTAAACATTCAAAACACGTATCTTATATCGTTGAAAAGGTAATTTGACGAGGAATACAACTAAACACATTTCGTCAATCCAATCCATCATTAACAACAATGAAAATCTCAATAAACGATCATTATTTAAAGTTTCAAGCTCAAAAATGCAAACAGTGATTCGGGAATCCAATTTATGCATACGATACGCCGTTTTGAAGGTAATTAAACATACATTGCAACTAAACACTTACTAACAACATGTCATAGCATTCAATGCATCAAAAATCCATTTTAAAGTTCATCACACCCTAACCAAGAATCATGAATTCATCAATTTTGTTAATGAAGTTTTCTTAATCAACCTACATACCAAAACGAAGCTAATGATGCTAGTAACACATTTAATACATGAACTTTAACATTTAAACAACATTTAATCATCCAAAATTCAAGATTAAGCACACTCATTTTTCATATTCAAGCTAGTTACTCAAAACAACAAATCGAGCAAGCCCAACACATATTCATGTTAGACTTGAGCCATAGACACTAATTAACACCATTTCAAGTCAAAAACACTAAGAACATGAAATCTAGAGTTTTAGAAATGTTACCCAAATGAGATGAAATTGGTACCAAAATGTAGAGGATGAAGAGAGGATCACGAATATGTAATTTGTTTTGTTGCAAGCTTCCTAGATCGAATTTAGATGATGATTTAGTGATATTAGAGTTTGAGATCAAAAAGTGAAAGTAGAGAAAATGGGGAGGTGGAAGATGGAGTGAATAAGTGGATGAAATGGTGGGTTGACTAGTTGACCTAGTCAACTAGTTTGCCCACTAGCCAACTTTGATCCCTCAAGTTTCAAAGCGGGTGCGTGAATTAACCGAACGAATATTTTAAAAACGCTAGAGTAGACGAGAAATTTTAAATCAAATAACGGAAATATTAAGAACGTTAGTTAACGAAAGATACGAATTTAGATAACGAAAGACATTGTCTAAAAAAACAGTGTTAAAAATAAATTTAACGGAAAAACGCGGGATGTTACAATACTCATAAACGTGTCAACTTGATTAATATGTTTGCCATGTGCTCATTAGTTAGGATTCAAGTAACTAACCAACTCCAATAGATTAAGTGTAAAATGGTTCACAATGAAACTATAGTCAATTGTCTATTTGGTCTAGTCTAAGTAACTAAGTGCGATTGCTTGTTCAAGAATAACTTAACCTTAATGTCTCTACATACTTCATGATTATCTTATAGAGACATTATTCAATTAATCTCTAACTAAACTCAAATAAAACATGACTTGTGATTAATTGGAACTAGGAAGTTAATGATATAGTGAATAGCCTTTAGAATTGAACCAAGAGCATTAATGTGACTAACTAAGTCTTGACCAAACTGAAATTTCCCTAAATATCAATCAAGACACTTCTCCAAGAATGTTGGATTTGCCACTTTTGGAATGATTAGTCACTTTCATGCAATAAGACCAAATCTCACATACTTAATACATATAGTACTTGTATAGGATATTTGGTTTCTTTTGCAGGTGCTTGAAGGAGTAAAGGTGCCAAAATGTGGTGTTCAAATCTGAGTCAAACGGCTGTACAACGGATACCAATTTTGGGCTGGAGCACGCACGATCGCACCTCGGTCGACCGTGCAGGCAACCGTGTGTCAACGGCTATTTTTTGAATCCCACTATAAAAGGCAAACATTTAAGAGCATTTGAAGCTGACCCCCTTGCACATTTCAAAGGCTTATCTCCAGTGATCACAAGTGCATCAACTACTACTCAAATGTAATCAAGCAAGAGAAGATTCTATGATCTTATAGATATAGAATTGAGTTGTTGTAAACTTACTAATCAAAATCATTTATCTTGTGAGTTTACTTAATGTAATGTGTGTCCTAGTATTGTGTTAGGATCATCATTGCAGAGTCTATAAGTCTTGTAACTTCAATTAGTGAAAGCATAGGCTAGCTTAGTGATCTACTTCCTTAAAGGGACTTAGGAAGTTGATTAATCTTATTTGGAGATTAATACTTGTCCAAGGTGAAGACAAGTTGATCTAGGTTGGAGTTACTCTTTCAAAGGAATAGAAAGATTAGGTTTGTTGTCTACTAAAGAAGATTGAAGACTTGTAAATCGGATCTTCACCGAGTTTGGAGAAAAGTGCTTAGTGAAGCAACAAATCCCGATTAGTGTAATCGAGGAGTGGATTAAGGTGGACTAGTTAACATCCACCCGAACCACTATAAATCCTTGTGTCTATGTTCTTTACATTACTTCATTTATCATTTTGAACATATACACTACACACATCAAGTTTGAGTTAAGTTGGTAGATCAAAGTAAAATCGAATTTGGTGATCAATCGAAAAATTGTTAAAAATGTATTAACTATTCACCCCCCCCTCTAGTTACTTACAATTGGTATCAGAGCGGTTGCTCAAATCATTGCTCTACAAATGATCGCGAAAGCGTCAAAATTCGTTTTGTGCAAAAACTTGAGTCAACGATTCTCGGATCAACTCAAACTATAGGATATTTGGAAGAATAGGTGAAAGAAGTACCAATCTTTGATAAGATGAATATTGATGTGTGGAAATCAAGATTTGAGTCTTATCTCAAATCCAAGGATTACTACTTGTGGAGAATAATCAAAGTAGGAGACTTTGTACCACAAGCTAGTTCAAGACTAGTGAAGTCAACTTTTCAAAACAATGATGTTTTGAAACAATTTGATGCAATTTCACTACTTCATGGAATTCTTCCTAATGAAGAAAGATTAAAGATAATCTCATGTGAAAGTGCAAAAGAATGTTGGGACTCACTATGTTCTCAAGAAGATTTAAACTCTAGGAGTTTAAAGGGTAAAGGAATAGAGAAGAGTTTGAAAAGGGTTGGTGATTTTCAAGAAAAAGGGTTGAATGAAGATGAATACTTTTGCCTCATGAGTTCTTGGAATGATGTGGATCATGATGGTCAAAGTGAAGAAGAGGTTGAATCTCCATTCAAAGAAGACGATGTCTCAAGCATGGATTGCAATGAGGTACATGTATTCTATCCTTCTAATTATGAAGAATTGTTAGATGATTACAAGACTATTAAATTTGTGTATGATAGTAGTCGTGACAAAGTAAAACTTTTGAAGAAAGAATTACACAAAGTTAGACAACTTAACAAAGTTTTAATTGATAAAAATAACTCTTTGAAAAGAAAACTTGAAAGGATAACTATTTGTGATTCATCAAGAGGTAAACATGAAATGAATGTATGTCATGACTCTAGCAAACACAAATCTTGTAATCAAAGTCCATTGTCTATTATTAGGTAAATTGAAAACATGGGAAAAATGGACCAAGCTAGCAATTCCATGGCAGGGATAAGTCAAGAATCGGGTAATCTTAAAATCAATTAAAATCAATGATCAAAATGCCAATGAGAATAACCTTCTCAAAAGACTTTGTATAAAAGAAAGGTTTTTCTTACAAATGCAAATTGTTTTTGAAAAATGATTTTAAAAGATCATGTGTAGGAAGCTTACTTGCCTTAGGATTGTGTGTTTATGTGAAAACATGTATTGCATGCTAAATACTAGATTGATGCGTTTTGTGTATACTATGTGTGATTGAATATAAATATAAATATATATACATATAGATATAGTATATTATGTGTCATTGATGATTAAACATCGGGAGGATGTAATCATTCAATGTTAGGAAAAGAAAACTTGTCCTCAAGTATTCTATAGAACCTAAGAATCATCAAAACGCGTTCGAAGAAAGAAGAAGTGAAGAAACGAGTGATTAGAAGGATCCACGGCAGCACCACGGCTGACCGTATACTCGACCGCAGACTCCTGTCATGTGCGTGGAAAAATATCTACACGGCTAACACCATGGTCGATCGTGCTTCGACCGTGCGTAGTCTGATTCTGTTTTAAATTAAATTAAACCCTCACTTTTATTTCTTTTCAACCCACTTCAAAACACACACACCTACACACGGCTGAGGAGATCGACCGCACGGAGAAGAATGCTCATTCCCTCAATTTCAATTCCTACTTTCGGTATGATTAATCCTTGCTTTCCTAACATTTAATTGTGTTTGTATGATGAATTAGGGTTATGAAGAAACCCTAACTAGAATGAATCAAAACCTAAATTGATGCAAACAATTGAAATTGTTCTTGAAGAACAATTTAGAAACAATTGTAGTAATGATTATTGTATGCATTGATTTAACTTTGGATAATTCTAGGGTTCATTATACATCTAGGTTAGATTTTCATAGAAGCATTGTTCATATGATATGAATGACATTGTTGCAAATTGAGTGTAATAATGTTGAATGTCAAAACATGTGTTGATGATAATTTCAAAAGTCTAGAACACATATGAACTTTGTGAAAATCCTAATCTAGTTGCAAACTCATTGACACTAATGAAGAGTGAAAATGTGAAGAACATTAACATCAAAACGTCTAAGTATTGATGATAATTAAAGTTTACAAAACCTGTTGCCTACAATTAAATTATGCACTTTGAATTAATTAAAAGTGTCAATGTTCAGAAAATGGCAAATCAAGGAGAAAGCTCATCTAACTTTCTCCCACACTAATCAACACTTAACAGAGAAAGAGTGAAAGATCGAACAATAGCAGAAGGAAGGAGAATTGAAGCAAAAGATTTTCCTGAAATGGTGGCATCTTTCTCAGATTTAAACTGGAATGTATTTCTTGATCTAGATGGACCAATTTATCCATCACTCATTCGAGACTTTTACTCTAGCTTCGTCTATACCAACGGTTCAGTTACCTTTAGGCTAAAAGCTTTAAGAACTACAGTAACACTGCAAGATTTTGGAAAACTTCTAGATGTTCCAGCAAATGGAGAAAGGTTCTTCGACACAGGACACAGTCTGACCTATCTTCCTGATTTCATCAATAAAGATGATGCTATTCGAACACTGTGTGAAGACAATGCTCCGAGAGTAGAAATTCTCAATCGAGGAGTGTTGAGCAAACACCTGCGAAAGAAGTTCTGAATATGGAACACAGTGATTGACTACAATGTGTACTGTAGAATGGGAAATCGCTCACATATTCATGCTGTTCAGATGGCTCTTCTTTGGTGCCTAGAAATGCAAATTCCAGTAAACATGGCATACTTTATGGCCATACGAATGAGCAATGTGCCAAAGGACTCAACAAGAGCTCTTCCTTATGGAATGCATCTTACGAAGTTATTTTTCAAATTAAAGGCAACATATGACATTCGTATAAATCCAACCTATCAAATATTTAATCATCATACATTAACATTGATGGGGTGGGATGATGAAGATGACTCTGATGAGATTGAAAGGGTTTATGAAGCCATGACCAACTCTCAAATCAACTTGGAAGATATATCCGATAGTGATGAAGAACAG
The DNA here is from genome assembly GCF_046630445.1 of Rutidosis leptorrhynchoides. Classification (NCBI taxonomy): domain Eukaryota; kingdom Viridiplantae; phylum Streptophyta; class Magnoliopsida; order Asterales; family Asteraceae; genus Rutidosis; species Rutidosis leptorrhynchoides. Next base: position 653,190,976 of record NC_092334.1, on the reverse strand, counting down.
TTTCCGGATGAAGCTAATGATCCTTTTTATGGCTTGGATCATAATTCAAAAGCTGAACGAATCTACTTAAATCAAGCTAAGATAAAGAAGTATCAATCCAAGATCAGCCGGCTACTAAAGAAAACGAAAAAGGCATTTTCATGTCGAAGTAGTAGTGATGTGAGAATTGGAAGGTGAAGAAAGTGAGAGAGGTTAAAATGTTGGTTGAATAACTTGTTTGTAATAATTGAATGTGTGACTATTTGAATATTTCTTGGTTAGAATCTGTTTAATTTAAGTTTGTTAATTTATGCTTCTAACAGTTCTCACACGGTCAACTACACGGTCGATCGTAGCATCGACCGTGTATGTGTCTGACACTTCTTCTTGTCTCTCCTGGAAAAATAAATGCGCATTGAACCTCTCAAAACTAATTGGATCTGGTTTCAAAGTATCATTCACAAATTAGCATACTTGAATATGATCAAAATTCTCAAAAGATTCAATTACTACAAAAGGGAATGAAAGATTAAATGAAGGTTCATCTTTTTCCCTTTAAATTGAGAAGATTATGATGCAAAACTCACTACACCATCTCACTCAAAATGAGTCAAGCAAACAACTCTCCTAACAATCCTTTTGTGATTGACTTGTCATCTTCAGTTTCCGACTCCTTTGACAATCACCTTCCTAACAACCAAGAAGAACGAGATGTGATCAACTGCAACCGACAAATGGTTAGCACTAGACTAATTGCCGAAGGTTGTATGGTCACTATTGAGCATTTTTCGAAAGAGCTTCTCGAAAATTTTGCTTACATAAAATGGGATTCATTCTTAACCTTAAAAGGTCCCATTCACTCCACTCTTGTTCGTGAATTCTACGCTAACTATGAATTCACTCCCCCAAATAACGTCAAATTTCGATTGTTTGACAAAGGGTTTTCCATGTCTCTTAAGGACTTTGGAAGATTCATGCACGTTCTAGATGAAGGCATGGAATGTTTCTCCTATAGTCCATATCTCCTCTGTCTTCTCGAATTTGTCACAAAAGGTGACATCATCAACACCTTTTGTCAAAGGCCAATTAATCACATTGAAATCCAAAGTGATGGTCTTAAGGCAAATCATCTTGCGCCTAAGTTTGACCTTTGGCTCAAAGTCATAAGTCACAATATCTACTGCAAGGGGGAAACACTATCCACAAACGTTCATGCCTGTGAAGCCTCACTACTCTGGTGTCTCCAACACCGAATTCAAGTCAACATGGCACTATTCATGGCAAAAAGGATGAATGGATTGGTGTACAATGAATCTCTATGTCTTCCCTATGGAGCACACTTAACGAAGCTCTTCACACAACTGTGTGTTCGTGACGTACATCCTGTTGGTCTAACCTCCCTCCCAATCAACTACGATTTGGTTCGACCTTTTAACGAAGAAACAGAAGGAGAGAACACACCTGCCTGGAGTGTTACGGGATCTGATGATAGTGTGGAAGATGACCAGTTCATTGCACTATTATCCTCCACTCAAATGTCCATCCTTCATCGTCAGAATCGTCGAACTCACAAGATCCTGCGACGCTTTCTAAACAATCTTGTTTGTGGAAAATGCTCATCTCACCCAAGAACATCTCATCCCATATAGAACAAACTTAGGATTGATCCACTGTGTAAAGACCCGTCCTAATCCATAAGAACAAATACAAAAACATATGATTACATTGCGAGGTATTTGACCCCTATATGATACATTTTACAAACATTGCATTCATTTTTAAAAGACAAACTTTCTTTACATCGAAAGTTGACGGTAATGCATACCATTTCATAATACATCCAACTATAATTGACTTAATATTAATCTTAAATGAACTCAATGACTCGAATGCAATGTCTTTTGAAAAATGCCATGAATGACTCCAAGTAATGTCCTTAAAATAAGCTAATGCACAGTGGAAGATTTCTTTAATACCTGAGAATAAACATGTTTTAAAGTGTTAACCAAAAGGTTGGTGAGTTCATTAGTTTATCATAAACAATGATTTCCAATAATCATTTCCAATAATATAATAGACCACAAGATACTCATATTTCGAAAACAATCTGTGCAGGTCTACTCACTACTATAAAATCATTCATACGATATATAAACACCTGGTAATCAACCTTAACAAGATGCTTATAGAATATCCCCCGCATACCGGCATTCCACACGGTCATGCAAAAGCATACAAACAGGCCACTCTTTTAAATATGATGGTTGTGTACACCTCACAAACAGATCATATCTTTTAAAGCTGGCGGTTGTATACCTATTTCGAAGTACTAAAGCAGTTCAAATTCTCTGACTGGGGCTTGTGAGTGCCCATAGATCTATCTTTAGGATTCGCGTCAATTAGGGGCTCGGTTCCCTAATTCTTTGATTACCAGACTATAAAGGGGTGATATCCGGTGTACTCGTAACTCAATCGTAAAATGTTTTTAAGTACTTGTGTCTATTTCGTCAAACATTTATAAAAACAGCGCATGTATTCTCAGTCCCAAAAATATATATTGCAAAAGCATTTAAAAGGGGAGTAATGAAACTCACTATACTGTATTTTGTAGTAAAAATACATATGACGGCATTGAACAAATGTAGGGTTGGCCTCAGATTCACGAACCTATATCAATTATATATATTAAAACATATAATCGTAATTGAACAAGTTTAATTATTATTATTAATTGTTACTTTAGTAACTTGTATGATTCATTAATAACTAAATTAACTATATTTATTTTATATACTTTAAATAATTACTTAATATTTATTATAAGAATATCAGTATAGATGTTATATGTATTAACTATAGTGTTATCTAACTAAAAATCATTTGATAAAATAATATTAATAATAATAAATAAAAGTTATATTATTTTATAATGATATTAGTAAATATACTTAATAATGATAATAATAATAATAATAATTATGATACAAAAAATAATAATACTTATAATAATAATAATAATATTGATAATAATAATAATAATAATAATAATAATAATAATAATAATAATAATAATAATAATAATAATAATAATAATAATAATAATAATAATAATAATAATAATAATAATAATAATAATAATAATAATAATAATTTTTCATTTAAATCCATAACTAAATTATAATCTTAATCGTTTTCATATTGTCATTATAATCATTATATTTATAATCATAACCTTAACAATATTTTTAACTAAATCATAATAGTTTATCATATTTGTATCCATACTTGAAACTATAGTTATAATTATGTTGCTTATTATTATTTAGCTCCTGATCAAAAAAAATAATCACATTAAATATTTAAAGTAAATATCAAACGTAATGGATTAAGGGTTATACCCTCGGTGTAAATCGAGCGAGAGGCGAGCATTGGTTGCATTTGGGCCCGATTCAATTTGGATAACACTTAATAAGTTCAAAGCATTGGGTCATAAGAGTATACTAACAGTCCAATTGTTGGGCCTTTTAAAGAGTTTAAGCCTAATAAACAGCCCGATGACCTCCTTATACAGTTATACCATTCGGTTCTTTAGTCTTCACAGATTGATTCACTTTCCTCAATTTATACGATCCTCAAATTCTTCTCCAAGATTTACTTCCATAAATCATGTCAACAAAACAACTGGATTCATTTCCTAGCTTTCTGTGAAGGAAATCAAGGTCGGGAACAACAACAACTCCAATTTGTTACAGACAGAGGCGATGATGAAGATGAAATTGAAAGTCAGAAATGGAGGACCAAAGCGTATCAGGTATAGATTACTTAACGAAGGTAACTGTAATTCATCTCCTAAATACTCGACAACCATTAATTATATCAGAAACATACAAAAATTTGTGAATCAAAATGTTGACCTTGATGAACACTAGTTTGACTTTGAGATTTGTAATCATTCAATGATTGTTAACTTGAATTGAAATATTACTAAGCATCAAGGGATGTTTAGAAACCTGAAAATGTAATCAATTCGATATTAACAGCTCAATTAGCTCCGGAGACCAAAATGGTTTGTGGTGGTGATTTAAATCGACCAACAGTAGCAGTAACATATGAATGGGTGGCGTTTTAAGGTGGTTGTTTAATAGGTTTCAAGCAGAAAGATAAATAATTGGGGAGGGTTTGTGTCCTGGTTGATGCAGCAACACACAGTAGTAGTTTGATAATAGTTAATAACATGTATTGATGATGTCTGATGATGGTTTGGTTTTTTTTTTTTTGCAGAAGTAATGAAAAACTCAAGTGGGTTTTGACTATAATTGAAAACATATACTCTGTAGCAGTGGTTGCAGTTTATGTTATTTGGTTCTTGTTTTGACTCGACAGAATAGCAGCAGATACAGGTGAAAACAGGTTGGATTGATAGATGGTTGGTGTATGGTTTTAGAGTGACGGTTTAGGTGGTTCTAAATGGGGTTTTCATGGGTGGTTGAACGGTAGCAAGCTGTTTAATGGTGCTGAAGTGGTGATTGGAGATGGTTGTTTGAGTTGAACCAATCAAATATGCAAAGACCATGATGGTGATCGAGTTGTGTAGTTAGATAAACAGAGAAAAAGGAAAGAAGAAAAAAATAAAAATAAAAACGCAGATTACTTGAATGGAAAATAGAAAAAGATAACCTGCAGTAACAAGAAAGAATTACAAGGTATTGGTTATTGTTTTTTTGGTCGATTGAAAACAGGAAACTAGAAGTGGTGTCTTTCAGTTTGTATATGTAGATACAAAAAGAATTGCAGAAACAATGAGGTTTTTGCAGTGGTGATGGGTTACGCTATGGTGTGTTGTTGGCGATTTATATTGAGGTGATGGAAATGATTGTAGTTGACGATTAAAGATGAAAGGTGAAGGTGGTTAATGGTGTTCTTGAAGTTGTTATAGGATGAGAGGAATAGATTAGTGTATATGTGATATCCTAAGTGTATCTGTAAGTTAATATGCTAAGCATGGATATATATATATATATATATATATATATATATATATATATATATATATAATATATACATATATATTAAGCTATTAAGCTTGTGAATAAACAGAAAATAAGCACGGTAGCAAACAAGACATCAATTATCAATAGTTGTCAAAAGCTAATACAGTAAATCATATAATATAATTCATATAATAGAAGATGGGAATATAAATTGTGACGATCGCTCCAAATTCATATGGACGAACATGTCATTCATCGATTTCATTGCGAGGTATTTGACCTCTATATGATACGTTTTGTAAACATTGCATTCTTTTGAAAAGGCACACCATAAATGAATATTTGAATCAAAGGTTTTCGACAGCTGATGATTTCTACATATAGAGAATCACCTTAGATAATAGTTTACAATAGTACTTCCGTTGACAATGCAGTCAAAATAAGATACATGATGATGATTTGGTGAATGCAACGTTTCCTTGAAAAATATGCCATGTAAGACTCCATGCACATAGCTTGTCTAACATATAAGCAAACAGCGGAAGACTTCTAGGAAACCTGAGAATAAACATGCTAACAAGTGTCAACACAAAGGTTGGCGAGTTCATAGTTTTAATGTTTTGCATAATCTGTACATAAAGGTGGATCACAAGATTTCAGTTGTTTCATCCAGAAACGTTTATCAAAATATTCTACGAAATTGAGCACCCTGGTAACTAAACTTAACGTATACATAATTTGTACCCTTTGTATAATCATCTTAATAATACACGTAAACCAACGTGTACGCTTCTCAAATAGCATACGTCTGTTAAAAGGCTAGTGCTGTAGCTCGGACGGGGATATCAAGCCCTATGGATCCATATACTACTACTCGCGCCCACCAGTTCTTATAACCAGCAGTTACTAGTTACCAAAGCTAAGGGATTTTCGGTTCAAACTCGGTGTAGAATTTAGTATGTACTTGTATCTATTGCGTTTAAAATAAAGTGCATGTATTCTCAGCCCAAAAATATAGATTGCAAAAGCAATTAAAAAGGGAGCAAATGAAACTCACCTTAGCAGCATATAAAGTAATTCAACGGAATGAGACCGAAACTTGGAATGCAAAATAACCGTAGACCTCAACCTAGAGATCATATGTTGGTCAATAAATGTCTATTAAGATAGGTCAGGTCATAGTGTATCATAATCCTAATGCTCGATATCGACATACAAAAGTTATCCAAAGTCGTTTTAAAAAGTCAATTTTGACAATTGTTTAACAAAACGAGACGTGTCCTATATAAGGATTCATTTACTCGGCTGGTAATATTCAAAAATCCACTTTATCAATCTTATTAATAAGTTGTTTAAATATCAATTGCAGATTCAAAAGCAATTTCAATTAACGTTAATCATAATTCAGTTGATCATAACTTTTAATTCGTTCACCGAAATTACGCGATTTCTAAATGAAAAGTTATTGATTTTTCGCCAGATTCCCAACGACATGCATATCATATATCTTTTATCAGTAATATATGTATTTAATTCGTGATTTATCATGAACTGTCTAATAAAGAAATTTAGCATACAAGCATGCATAAACATATATACTCGAGCACTAGACATGGATACACTTATTAATATATAAAAGATAAGATATGAATGCATACGTATCAATATTGAGATTCAATATCGCAGGAAAGTACGTAGACGCAACAGAGATGATAAACACTAGGTTTGACTCATGAGCAAAACCCTCGAACCATACCCATAACCTCCATAGCTATAACTCATAATTTCCTTAGCTCTATCCCTCTCGAAAACCCATTTCAAAAGTGACCCGCTCATGGCCTCGTCGTAGTATTTTATGTCTAATACTACTAATAATAATAGGATTAATAATAATATTAATCTTAATAATAATAATAATAATAATAATAGTAATATAAAATAAATAATATACGGGAGTAATATGAAGATGAAGTGTGCAACAAATGAACAAAAATCGTCAAAATTTATAGACTTGTGCCACCAGCCCCCACCATGCGGTCGCATGGTTTTGAAGGGCACTGGCCATGCAATCGCATGGCCCTAGTGTCTAGCTCACAATTGTTTGTCTCGTTGTTTGTCGACATGTTTTTATAATATAAATATAATATATTTAATTTATATAATTAATTATATATTATATTAAATTCACGTGCATAATTGACTTGTAATTTTTGTTTCAATGACTCGTACGTTGTCACTCGACTTATGTCCCGGTTCCGGTTTCTCGAACGCATTTTTGTACGCTTAGAAAACTAGTACTTTTCGTTACGCGACTTGTACCTTTATCAAAAATTAAACTTAATCATTGATAAACTATGTCACTCGAAGTGTAGCTTTAATCAATTAAGTGTTTTAGTTATTTGCTTCTATAAATCATCATCTCATAGTATATACATATACATATATACATTTTCATTTTAAAATAGTGTTTTACTGTAGCAAATTTTAAAATAGTGTTTTTTACTGTAGCAAATAGTGATTTTCAAAAACACTGTAGCTTTTCGGGTACTGTAGAAATTCGAAAATACTGTAGCAAATTAGTGTTTTACTGGTTTATCTTAAACGTTTTAGTTAATTTATCTAAATATCAATTGAATCAATAATCGAATGTTACTATCGTTTACTAAATAACTTGAAATCATATATATATATATATATATATATATATATATATATATATATATGCACATTAAGTTATATATATATATATATATATATATATATATATATATATATATATATATATATATATATATATATATATATATATATATATATATATATATATATATATATATTGTTCGTGAATCTTCGAGAACAGTCAAAGAATAATTGATTACATGAATATAGTTCCAAAACTTTGAGACTCAACATTACAGACTTTGCTTATCGTGTTTGAAAGTATTAAATCATTTAAAGATAAAGTTTAAATTTGGTCAGAAATTTTCGGGTCGTCACATAAATAAAATAGTAAAGCCATCGGTTCCTATTCAATCGACATAAAATTTAAGGTATTATCTCGTGCTCCGTTGTTAAACAGTGGCGAATAAAAGTCTTTGGAAAAAAAAATCCCAATTTTTGACAGTAATTATCTTTATTTATATATATAGATATGTTTTAAATAATAATAATTATATATTATTTTATTTTACATAGTTAATTTTAATATAATATATTTCAAATTATTATTTATATATATTTAAATATATCTATTTACAAGTAATTGTTTGTGAATCGTCGGGAATGGTCGAAAGTCAATTGCATATATGAAACAGTTCAAAAAATTTTCGAGACTCAACATTACAGACTTTGCTTATCGTGTCGGAACATATAAAGATTAAGTTTAAATTTGGTAGGAAATTTCCGGGTCGTCACAGTACCTACCCGTTAAAGAAATTTCGTCCAAAAATTTGAGTGAGGGGGTCATGGCTAACAATAAAAATGTTTTCATGACGAATATGCGTTGATAAATAGAGTTTTATCATCATTGAGTAATATGAATAAAACAATTCAATTACAAGAAGAGTATAAGTGAAGTTATCACAAAAAAATGAAATGAGTAAATGCAAGTTCGTCTTAACTGGTGACGTAGTCACGGTTGATTTCCGGAATTTAAGGGATTTAGAGGAAATCTTCGAAATCTAAAAGATTTGATTCTTCAGCGAATAAAGAAATTAAGATCTCAATAATTAAATACGGTGATCTGCCTCAATTACTCTGTCTGATATTCCCATTATAAATTAAACTTTTTTCGTTCCATTATTTTCACCATTCCTATGCTTTCTTTCTCAGTTCATACATCCAAAAGATTGTGAAAATGCTTAATCCCGTTCTAATCCTTGATATTTTCCTATTTATCATTTCTGTCATCCTTCTGTTCAATCTTCCCCCAGAAAAATCTGTTTACTCCTACTATTACCTTGGGGTGATACTATTCTTAATTCTACCGTGTCTTTATATTGCTATTCGTATTAATATCCACAGTTTGTAACCTCCGTGTTGTTATTGGGCTTTATATTTTCTCTTATATTTTGGAGCTCTTTGCCTTTTTATTCTCTTCTCAACCTCCAGTAAAGCGGGTAATGGTCCAGAATTCGTAAATATGGAGTTTCGAATGAACTTAATGTTCTAAACAAAAAAGAACGTAATAACACAATTTGATTTGTCAAATTACCAGAATCACTGAGAATAGAACTATCAAGAATATATTTTCTTGATATGTTTGAAGATTAGGTAGAATGTAAGAGTCGTGTAACATGGCACATGATGACGTTATAATCTGTGAATCATCACGTTTCATTAGAAACTCGGCATGACTTACTGTAATATAATCACGTTGATCAAGTGTCATTATATTATACTAACTCATGCTTCAGTTCCCAACACTACTTCAATAACATTCATATTTCAAATTCGAACTTTTCAGAATTTAGAAACTAGAATGGTTTCCTTTCTGATGTAATACAGATAGCATGAAGAGATAATTAATTTCAGCTAAGAATAGTTATGAAAATATCTTCAGAAATATCAAGGATATTTATAATGAAAGATACAATGATATCTTAGAATTTCTAATATCAATGGATGATGATGAAGATTTGTCCATAAAAGTGAAGAGTCAGGAGCAAAGTATTCGTTAATGACTTCAGCAGACACTGAATCATTTGGATCCTTTTAAGGTAGATTTAGTCTTTGTGATTTGTCCACAGACTCCTTCATGGTTTGCTTAATCCGTTTTCCAGTTCCAACATTTCTGAGCTTTGTCAACATACTATTCTTTATCATCAAACTCTTGACTGTTAAGGCAGTCTTTAGTTTTCACTGCTTTATTAGCTTTTTCAAAATTCAGAGAACTGATTCATAAACTGGATGCTTTTCAGAGTTTCCGAATGGATGATCTTGATTCTAAGAGATAAATGTTATATGTATACATATATCGGTTGATGTAGAAACGCTGCGAGATTCAAAATACTGATTGCTGATTTCTGGTAATTGATATGGCAATTCTTGTTACAAGATGTGGATGAGTATATGATAGGGTTTTAAATGAACAAATATAATGGTTTCTCGGAGAGACTCAAGCCAATGAGTAATGAAGTTGCTGGTAAGTTTACCGCTAATGTGATGGGATATAAACGGTTCTTCGGTAATGATGACAAAAAGCAAACTTATATATCAAAGTTATAATAAGGCTTATTCAAATGAAAGTCGAATTTGACTTGCTGAAGCTGTGACAAAATTGGCTACTTTGGAAAGGGATTGCAATGTTATTTTCGGTAATAACAATGCCAACTGAGTTAGCACAGATACATGTTAAACGTTTACTCAGGTTCCGAGTGTTTTCAGGTGCATAACTATATGCATCAATCTTTTCTTCCGTAGATGAAGCGCGGTTGGTTCATCCTCTCGATTGAGATGTTTTCAAGAATCATAAAAGGTTTGAACGCAGATTGTAATCGTCAAGATACAAATGAGGTTTAAGATGAAATCAAGTGGCAAACTTGAAGAATTGTTTAGTTTCATATGTTATAATCAATATCTTAATTCATTTTAATTGTCCAATGTTGATAGTCCACAGATAGTATGAAATGTCCCGTTCTTATTGATTAAAAACGTTCCATATTAATTGATTTCGTTGCGAGGTTTTGACCTCTATATGAGACGTTTTTCAAAGACTGTATTCATTTTAAAACAAACCATAACCTTTATTTCATCAATAAAGGTTTAAAAAGCTTTACGTAGATTATCAAATAATGATAATCTAAAATATCATGTTTACACACGACCATTACATAATGGTTTACAATACAAATATGTTACAACAAAATAAGTTTCTTGAATGCAGTTTTTACACAATATCATACAAGCATGAACTCCAAATCTCGTCCTTATTTAAGTATGCAACAGCGGAAGCTCTTAATAATCACCTGAGAATAAACATGCTTAAAACGTCAACAAAAATGTTGGTGAGTTATAGGTTTAACCTATATATATCAAATCATAATAATAGACCACAAGATTTCATAATTCAATACACATCCCATACATAGAGATAAAAATCATTCATATGGTGAACACCTGGTAACCGACATTAACAAGATGCATATATAAGAATATCCCCATCATTCCGGGACACCCTTCGGATATGATATAAATTTCGAAGTACTAAAGCATCCGGTACTTTGGATGGGGTTTGTTAGGCCCAATAGATCTATCTTTAGGATTCGCGTCAATTAGGGTGTCTGTTCCCTAATTCTTAGATTACCAGACTTAATAAAAAGGGGCATATTCGATTTCAATAATTCAACCATAGAATGTAGTTTCACATACTTGTGTCTATTTTGTAAATCATTTATAAAACCTGCATGTATTCTCATCCCAAAAATATTATATTTTAAAAGTGGGACTATAACTCACTTTCACAGATTTTTACTTCGTCGGGAAGTAAGACTTGGCCACTGGTTGATTCACGAACCTATAACAATATATACATATATATCAAAGTATGTTCAAAATATATTTACAACACTTTTAATATATTTTGATGTTTTAAGTTTATTAAGTTAGCAGTCCTCGTTAGTAACCTACAACTAGTTGTCCACAGTTAGATGTACAGAAATAAATCGATAAATATTATCTTGAATCAATCCACGACCCAGTGTATACGTATCTCAGTATTGATCACAACTCAAACTATATATATTTTGGAATCAACCTCAACCCTGTATAGCTAACTCCAACATTCACATATAGAGTGTCTATGGTTGTTCCGAAATATATATAGATGTGTCGACATGATAGGTTGAAACATTGTATACGTGTCTATGGTATCTCAAGATTACATAATATACAATACAAGTTGATTAAGTTATGGTTGGAATAGATTTGTTACCAATTTTCACGTAGCTAAAATGAGAAAAATTATCCAATCTTGTTTTACCCATAACTTCTTCATTTTAAATCCGTTTTGAGTGAATCAAATTGCTATGGTTTCATATTAAACTCTATTTTATGAATCTAAACAGAAAAATTATAGGTTTATAGTCAGAAAATTAAGTTACAAGTCGTTTTTGTAAAGGTAGTCATTTCAGTCGAAAGAACGACGTCTAGATGACCATTTTAGAAAACATACTTCCAATTTGAGTTTAACCATAATTTTTGGATATAGTTTCATGTTCATAATAAAAATCATTTTCTCAGAATAACAACTTTTAAATCAAAGTTTATCATAGTTTTTAATTAACTAACCCAAAATAGCCCGCAGTGTTACTACGACGGCGTAAATCCGGTTTTACGGTGTTTTTCGTGTTTCCAGGTTTTAAATCATTAAGTTAGCATATCATATAGATATAGAACATGTGTTTAGTTGATTTTAAAAGTCAAGTTAGAAGGATTAACGTTTGTTTGCGAACAAGTTTAGAATTATCTAAACTATGTTCTAGTGATTACAAGTTTAAACCTTCGAATAAGATAGCTTTATATATATGAATTGAATGTTGTTATGAATATCATTACTACCTTAATTTCCTTGGATAAACCTACTGGAAAATTGAAAAATGGATCTAGCTTCAACGGATCCTTGGATGGCTCGAAGTTCTTGAAGCAGAATCATGACACGAAAACAAGTTCAAGTAAGATCATCACTTGAAATAAGATTGTTATAGTTATAGAAATTGAACCAAAGTTTGAATATGATTATTACCTTGTATTAGAATGATAACCTACTGTAAGAAACAAAGATTTCTTGAGGTTGGATGATCACCTTACAAGATTGGAAGTGAGCTAGCAAACTTGAAAGTATTCTTGATTTTATGTAACTAGAACTTGTAGAATATATGAAGAACACTTAGAACTTGAAGATAGAACTTGAGAGAGATCAATTAGATGAAGAAAATTGAAGAATGAAAGTGTTTGTAGGTGTTTTTGGTCGTTGGTGTATGGATTAGATATAAAGGATATGTAATTTTGTTTTCATGTAAATAAGTCATGAATGATTACTCATATTTTTGTAATTTTATGAGATATTTCATGCTAGTTGCCAAATGATGGTTCCCACATGTGTTAGGTGACTCACATGGGCTGCTAAGAGCTGATCATTGGAGTGTATATACCAATAGTACATACATCTAAAAGCTGTGTATTGTATGAGTACGAATACGGGTGCATACGAGTAGAATTGTTGATGAAACTGAACGAGGATGTAATTGTAAGCATTTTTGTTAAGTAGAAGTATTTTGATAAGTGTATTGAAGTCTTTCAAAAGTGTATAAATACATATTAAAACACTACATGTATATACATTTTAACTGAGTCGTTAAGTCATCGTTAGTCGTTACATGTAAGTGTTGTTTTGAAACCTTTAGGTTAACGATCTTGTTAAATGTTGTTAACCCAATGTTTATAATATCAAATGAGATTTTAAATTATTATATTATCATGATATTATCATGTATGAATATCTCTTAATATGATATATATATACATTAAATGTCTTTACAACGATAATCGTTACATATATGTCTCGTTTAAAAATCATTAAGTTAGTAGTCTTGTTTTTACATATGTAGTTCATTGTTAATATACTTAATGATATGTTTACTTATCATAGTATCATGTTAACTATATATATATCCATATATATGTCATCATATAGTTTTTACAAGTTTTAACGTTCGTGAATCACCGGTCAACTTGGGTGGTCAATTGTCTATATGAAACATATTTCAATTAATCAAGTCTTAACAAGTTTGATTGCTTAACATGTTGGAAACATTTAATCATGTAAATATCAATCTCAATTAATATATATAAACATGGAAAAGTTCGGGTCACTACAGTACCTACCAGTTAAATAAATTTCGTCCCGAAATTTTAAGCTGTTGAAGGTGTTGACGAATCTTCTGTTGACGCTCCCAGGTGAACTCGGGTCCTCTACAAGCATTCCATCGAACCTTAACAATTGGTATCTTGTTTTGCTTAAGTCTTTTAACCTCACGATCCATTATTTCGACGGGTTCTTCGATGAATTAAAGTTTTTCGTTGATTTGGATTTCATCTAACGAAATAGTGAGATCTTCTTTAGCAAAACATTTCTTCAAATTCGAGATGTGGAAAGTGTTATGTACAGCCGCGAGTTGTTGAGGTAACTCAAGTCGGTAAGCTACTGGTCCGACACGATCAATAATCTTGAATGGTCCAATATACCTTGGATTTAATTTCCCTCGTTTACCAAATCGAACAACGCCTTTCCAAGGTGCAACTTTAAGCATGACCATCTCTCCAATTTCAAATTCTATATCTTTTCTTTTAATGTCAGCGTAGCTCTTTTGTCGACTTTGGGCGGTTTTCAATCGTTGTTGAATTTGGATGATCTTCTCGGTAGTTTCTTGTATAATCTCCGGACCCGTAATCTGTCTATCCCCAACTTCACTCCAACAAATCGGAGACCTGCACTTTCTACCATAAAGTGCTTCAAACGGCACCATCTCAATGCTTGAATGGTAGCTGTTGTTGTAGGAAAATTCTGCTAACGGTAGATGTCGATCCCAACTGTTTCCGAAATCAATAACACATTCTCGTAGCATGTCTTCAAGCGTTTGTATCGTCCTTTCGCTCTGCCCATCAGTTTGTGGATGATAGGCAGTACTCATGTCTAGACGAGTTCCTAATGCTTGCTGTAATGTCTGCCAGAATCTTGAAATAAATCTGCCATCCCTATCAGAGATAATAGAGATTGGTATTCCATGTCTGGAGACGACTTCCTTCAAATACAGTCGTGCTAACTTCTCCATCTTGTCATCTTCTCTTATTGGCAGGAAGTGTGCTGATTTGGTGAGACGATCAACTATTACCCAAATAGTATCAAAACCACTTGCAGTCCTTGGCAATTTAGTGATGAAATCCATGGTAATGTTTTCCCATTTCCATTCCAGGATTTCGAGTTGTTGAAGTAGACCTGATGGTTTCTGATGCTCAGCTTTGACCTTAGAACACATTAAACATTCTCCTACGTATTTAGCAACATCGGCTGTCATACCCGACCACCAAAAATGTTTCTTGAGATCCTTGTACATCTTCCCCGTTCCAGGATGTATTGAGTATCTGGTTTTATGAGCTTCTCTAAGTACCATTTCTCTCATATCTCCAAATTTTGGTACCCAAATCCTTTCAGCCCTATACCGGGTTTCGTCTTCCCGAATATTAAGATGCTTCTCCGATCCTTTGGGTATTTCATCCTTTAAATTTCCCTCTTTTAAAACTCCTTGTTGCGCCTCCTTTATTTGAGTAGTAAGGTTATTATGAATCATTATATTCATAGATTTTACTCGAATGGGTTCTCTGTCCTTCCTGCTCAAGGCATCGGCTACCACATTTGCCTTCCCCGGGTGGTAACGAATCTCAAAGTTGTAATCATTCAATAATTCAATCCACCTACGCTGCCTCATATTCAGTTGTTTCTGATTAAATATGTGTTGAAGACTTTTGTGGTCGGTATATATAATACTTTTGACCCCATATAAGTAGTGCCTCCAAGTCTTTAATGCAAAAACAACCGCGCCTAATTCCAAATCATGCGTCGTATAATTTTGTTCGTGAATCTTCAATTGTCTAGACGCATAAGCAATCACCTTCGTTCGTTGCATTAATACACAACCGATACCTTGCTTTGATGCGTCACAATAAGTCACAAAATCATCATTCCCTTCAGGCAATGACAATATAGGTGCCGTAGTTAGCTTTTTCTTCAATAACTGAAACGCTTTCTCTTGTTCATCATTCCATTCAAATTTCTTCCCTTTATGCGTTAATGCAGTCAAGGGTTTTGCTATTCTGGAAAAGTCTTGGATGAACCTTCTGTAGTAACCAGCTAGTCCTAAAAACTGGCGTATGTGTTTCGGAGTTTTCGAGGTTTCCCACTTTTCAACAGTTTCTATCTTTGCCGGATCCACCTTAATACCTTCTTTGTTCACTATGTGACCGAGGAATTGAACTTCTTCCAACCAAAATGCACACTTTGAAAACTTAGCGTACAATTCTTCCTTCCTCAATACTTCTAACACCTTTCTCAAATGTTCACCGTGTTCTTGGTCATTCTTTGAGTAAATAAGTATGTCATCAATGAAAACAATGACAAACTTGTCAAGGTATGGTCCACACACTCGGTTCATAAGGTCCATGAACACAGCTGGTGCATTAGTTAAACCAAACGGCATGACCATAAACTCGTAATGACCGTAACGTGTTCTGAAAGCAGTCTTTGGAATATCATCTTCTTTCACCCGCATTTGATGATACCCGGAACGTAAGTCAATCTTTGAATAAACAGACGAGCCTTGTAGTTGATCAAATAAGTCGTCAATTCTCGGTAGTGGGTAGCGGTTCTTGATGGTAAGTTTGTTCAACTCTCGGTAGTCGATACACAACCTGAATGTACCATCTTTCTTCTTGACAAAAAAAACAGGAGCTCCCCACGGTGATGTGCTTGGTCGAATGAAACCACGCTCTAAAAGTTCTTGTAATTGGCTTTGCAGTTCTTTCATCTCGCTGGGTGCGAGTCTGTAAGGAGCACGAGCTATTGGTGCAGCTCCTGGTACAACATCTATTTGAAATTCAACGGATCGATGTGGGGGTAATCCCGGTAATTCTTTCGAAAATACATCGGGAAATTCTTTTGCAATGGGAACATCATTGATGCTCTTTTCTTCAGTTTGTACTTTCTCGACGTGTGCTAGAACAGCATTGATGATGTAGCGTGAGGGTACGAAATAGTATTATTTTTAATACAAAATACTACAAAATATGACACAAGTTTTATTAATTTACGGATGGGATATACCTAAACCTTGCTACAACATTATAGGCAGTGTACCTAATCGTAGAGTAGTGTAGTTTTTAGTAAGTCCGGTTCGTTCCACAGGGAGCTAGTGATTACGTACTATATTTTTATAAAACTATATATATATATATATATATATATATATATATATATATATATATATATATATATATATATATATATATATAAGTAGTAATATTATTATAAAAGGGGGTTTTTTACCGTTTAATGACCGGTTTGTCGATTTTATATTTTTAAGCGTAAAGATAAATGACAATAATTAAAGTGCGTAAAATATATAAATGACGGTAAATAAAATAACAATAAATAAAATTGCGATAGAATATGAAATAAAAGGATTATGCTTATTTAAACTTCCGTAATCATGATGTTTAACGTTTTGATTTTAATTAATTGTTACTCGGGTTAATTGTCCTTTGTCATGGTTTATTTGATACATATCTGGTTTTTGTCCATAATAGTCCATCGGTCATAAATATAAAGTTCGAGTATCCTCGTCAAATTACCCTTATACCCGAAGTCAAATATTCCAACTAATTAAGGATTTAAACTGTGACGCAGTTATCACTTCTGTCAACAATTACACCAGTTATCACTGTATGTAATCCACCCCTGTTTTGATTAGATATGAATATTAATTTACCCACTTGATCAGTTTGAATAATCAATTACCCAACCCGAATAATTAATTAAATGATTATAATAGATTCCATATGAACGTCACTAAATAGGACAATCATAATCATTATAAATTATTAGGATAATTAATTTGAAGATAGCTCCGACAGACTCCAATGAGTTGTCACTCAATTAGACAATACCCCCCATCTATTAATAGTCAATAGTCCAATTTCCACAAGTGTCGGTCTTTTGCCCAAACCTTAATTATGGTACAAAATCCAATAACCCCGTCTTAATATTTAGTCAAACATCACGATTACTTCGGCTTAAATAAGCATAATAATAACTTAGTTACGAGACATTAATTTAAAAAGGAAGAACATAACTTACAGTGATTATTAATCGTGTAGCGTTACACAGACAGAGTTTCGACTTTAAAACCCGTAAAACATTCCTTACAATAACCCAATTATTATTAAACTTAAACTAAAATTAAAATTAAAATTATAAATATATATATTACATGTAAAGAGAAAGAAAGAAGAAAAGGTGTTCTTTTCATTACACCGTGAATTTCATTTTATAGACAATTGGTGATTTGAAATTTTCACTTATGACCCCTTAACTATGCTCAATTAACAACTTTTTATTATTTATTATTATTCTTATTATGAATTATTTAAATATTATATTATATTCTTGAGCATAGTTAACTTGTAATTTTAGCTCCGTTGCGTCGAGCGTTGAAAGTTGGTTCATGTCTCGGTTCCGAATTTTCGAACGTCCTTGTGTACAATTTAATATCTTGTACTTTGCGTTTTGTAACTTGTACTCTTGTCATTTTTAGACGTTTCTCATCAATAATTTGAACCACTTGGATTGTATCTTGTACATTTGAGCTTTTTGGACGTTTGCGTCTTCAAATCTTCGTTTTCGCCTTTTGTCTTCGCACTTATTTATTTAAACAATTGCAATGAAAATATAATACAATTACATATGAAAACCTATTATTTAGGAGGGATATTGCTATGAAATATATGTTCATTTTTAGCCTTATCAAATATCCCCACACTTGAGCGTTGCTTGTCCTCAAGCAATACAGAACTTGAAATAAAAACATACATGAATCACTTTTTTATTCATCACACTTTGTACATCAGTGATTTTGATATGGTGGTATAAACAATGATAGTAACGATAGAACCATGGTTAAAGGTGGGTGTGTCATCCACAGTTGCCTCGGGTTTAGGTCAACGACACTTGCAATCAAATAGCCGATTTACTTTCGATTTCCAAAGCAAAGTGCACATTTGAAAGGCGGTTTACAGTTCCACATGACTATGAAAATTTAGATCCGTTAGAAATTTGGATCTTTATGAAAACATTTGATCTTTTGAAAATTCAATCTAGCTTTTACCCTAGATAAGTTTTCCGGAATAACCCTTCACCGGTGTTGCAAAATATTTTTGTGAGTTTTGTGGGTTTCAGATTTGAAAATTTTAGCTCAAAACTTATGGTTTTGTGTCACCCACTTTCTAACCTTGTATTAGGAAAGCAACACGTCCAGTATACTTGTCCCGTATATTACCTTTCGGCAAACTACCGCCCTGTTGTAAAGGAAAGCGATGAACAAGAAACTGTTAAGGCAATGTCTAATGACATGCATTTGTTCATGGTCTAAAACGTGTCGGACGCAATTACTATCCTTGGTAGGAGCAATAGTAAAGCTCACCCTTATGATTTTTCGGTCTGGCACAAGGTCCTGTCTTCGACCATGCTATGCAACCACCGTTCTTACGGTTGACACCCGATTTGGTTCAGGTGACCTAATGAATTCCAGGTGAATTCCTAGGATTTTACGTTCAATGGTAATGAACGCATTGAAAATGGGTTTTCAGAAAATAAATCGGTTTATAATTTGATCAAAATATTTTCTCGTTCAAGCTCGAGTTTAGATATCATTGAATTCCATGAGTTTGAATTCTCAATCTTTAAGGTCAATCTCAAGGATTGAGTAATATCAGTCTTAAAAGCTGATTTTTAATCTTTAAAAGGAGATTATCCTTTCTGGGGATCTGATTCATTAGTCTTATCAAGCTAATTTGCATGGCGCCCTCCCCATTTTACGAGACAGATCCTCTCATGGTTAGGATAAATCTGACCACTTGGCGACCCTGTTTGATGCTGAGGTCCGTGGATTTTCTGCTGATTTTAGTGATGACTTTTCTAGATTTTTCGTCAACCTACAGCTGGTCTGGACGACAACTTCTTGACCTAAATCAAGAAGCGCGTGTCTTTTTCGGAAGACTTTACTTCCTTTTAATGATGGAATTGATTCATCGTGTAGATCCATCTTTCTTTAAAATATATTACAGTAAACTGGGTAAAACTGATTAGTATCGTCCAAAGCAAAAGTACCTGCAATAATTCTTATACAAAAATGTGATAGATAGTTTTTAATTGAATAACTTGGTACATTCTCCCCACACTTAGCTTTTATTTATTCTTTTCTTTGCCTTTTTATTCTCTTCTATCCCATTCTAAATGAATTCAAGCATTTTGGGTTGTTTCTCAATTTATGTCCTCGAGGTAACAATAATTTCGGCATTAACACCTAGTTTTATCGTTCATAAATATGTATAAACATGATTTTGAATTCATTTAGTTGAAATTTTTTCAAATTTTCACAAAATTTGGCAATTAAAACAAGTGTAAACCCGAAAGAATTTATAACCCTTCCCCACACTTGAGATCTTGCAATGCCCTCATTTGCAAGAAATCAGTAAAAATTTAAATTCATGAGGGTGATTAGTGTAGAAAAATGATTAAAAATACCGAGTTTGCAAACATATTGTTGTTATTTCACATTTGATATTTTGTTTCTTGTCGTCAAAATTAGTACCTTTTTCTGAACTTAATGACAGTCTTTGAAAGTGCGTTGTTTTACCCTATTTTGTATATAACATAAAATACAAACATACATAATTTTGAAGTTGGGTATATTACCCCACGTTCAAAAATTTATAAAATCTAATATTTTTTTTTGGCATACTTTAAATCAATTAAATTAAAAATAATGATAACAAAATTTCTCGCCCCGCCCTCGGTTAAAGTAATTTCGGTTCAACTACCTAATCTTCAACTCACGACGAATTTTAGAAATCATATTTTTACTTAATGAAATAAAGTAAATTTTGTTTTTAAATTCACACAAAACTTAAATTTAAAAAGCATATTAATTTCATATAAAACCTACAAAATAAAAAAAAAATCAGAATGGGGGGAGAAAACTAGTTCTTTAGTGTCTGCTAGCGGAAAAGACCAATCGGATTCCATTCTCGGAACTACACGAGAACAGAACAACTAACTCTAGAGAGCATTTTCTTTTTAGAACACTTGAATATCCCCACACTTAGGTAGCTGTGGTGTCGAAATTGTGAATAACTTCATCGTCAATTTCTCTTGGACCATAATCAACTTGCATATCTATGACTTTTTTTTAAGCCATTGGTCGGATTCCTATGTAATATCCACAATTTCAACTAGTTTCGCCTTTTCTTTAGGCGATAGATTGGATACTAACCGGTTACATAACTTAGAGTTTCCCTTGGTTCTAGCATCGCGAATCCGTTTAAAAAGTTTCTTCATTGAACTATTAATAACGGGATCATTTAATTTCGTATCAACAACGGGGTTCTTTGTTATCAGGTCATCATTAGGTGTTACTTTATTTTCCCCACACTTAGGCGTTTTATTATTGTTAAGCACTACCGTTGGAGTTGGTAAAACAACATGGTTCTTACCAATCGTTTCCGCTGGTTCAACAGTTTTGGTTGGTGGAGATTTAGACTTTCGAATCATAAAGGTGATCGATTTCTCATCATTACTAAGTGTCATTCTACCCTTTCTTACATCAAATAACGCCCCGGTGGACGCTAAGAATGGTCGACCTAAAATTAGAGGAACGTTTGAGTCCTCTTCTATGTCAATGACAATGAATTCGACTAGAAAGGTTAAATTACCTACTTGAACGGGTAGGTTGTCAGCAATTCCAAATGGGTGCTTAATGGTTTAATCAAGGAGTCGAACACTCATATCCGTTGGACTTAACTCACCTACACCTAATCTCTTATATAATGAAAGAGGCATAATACTTACACTCGCACCTAAATCTGCTAGTGCATCATACATGACACAATCACTAAGTAGACAAGGAACAATAAATTCACCTGGATCACCTATCCTAGGTAGAGGTTTTGGTGGAACTGTCTTCACCGGGTTTACTTCTACGGTTTTTATTTCTTGCACTTTCTTATTCTTCTTCTTCTTCTTTCCAGAGGTATCACAAACTTTATTACCTATCACTTGCTCATACTCAACTCCTTTTCTTGAAAACAGGATGGGTGTTTTGTATGGTGCCACCACTGGCTTTACATACTCAGGTGGTGGTGGTGTTGTAACTTCTTCATTGTTACTTACATCTAAAACTTTCCCATCTTCTGGTATTGGTTTTTCAGAATTTGTTGATATCATGTTAACATTTTCATTCCGAGGATTTACTTCATTATTACTCGGTAGCTTTCCTTGTTCCCTTTCACTCATCAATCTAACAAGAGTACCTACTTGTTTTTCTATATTCAAAATGGAAGCTTGTTGAGTTCTAAATGACTGATCAAACCTCTCATTCGTTTGGGTTTGAGTTTCAATAAATTGTGTTTGAGATTCAACTAGCTTAAATACCACTTCTTCCAGATTTGACTTCTTCTCGTCGGTTTGTTGTGGTGGTTTATATAAGCCAGGTCTTTTTTGATTGAAAGTGTTGTTTTGAGTTGGTTGGTTATTCGGATCTTGTTGGTTATACGAGTTATTGTCGGGTCCTTTTGGATTGTAAAGAATGTTTTGATTTCGATTGAAGTTTGGCCTTAGCGGTTGATAATTATTCTGATAACTATTTTCCAGCCTTTGGTTCATGCAGACAACATTCTCACTTTGTTCCATCGTTTGTTCAATGTGACAGTCTTTCATTAAGTGTGGTCCACCGCATTGCTCACAACTGATTCGTATTGCGTGAATATCTTTATTCATCTTTTCCATTCGTCTCTCGAAAGCATCTATTTTTGCGGAAACGGAATCAAAGTTATGGCTAGAATCGGCTCTAGCCGCTTTAGATGAACGATATATATCTTTCTCTTGGTGCCACTCATGAGAGTGGGAGGCTGTGTTATCAATAATTTTGTAAGCTTCAGTTGCGGTTTTCTTCATAATGGAACCACCAGCTGTTATGTCGATGTCTTTTCGTGTAGCAACGTTGACACCTTGGTAGAATATTTGTACTATTTGATAAGTGTCTAAACCGTGTTGAGGACATCCTCTCAACAACTTTCCAAATCTTGTCCACGCCTCATATAGAGTTTCATTTTACTTTTGTGTGAACGTAACAATTTCTCCTTGAAGTCTCACGGCTTTAGATGCCGGAAAGAATCTTTTAAGAAATTTCTCAACTAAAACATCCCATGTGTCAATCGCCCCTCCAGGTAACGATTCTAACCAATCTTTGGCTTCTCCCTTTAAAGTCCATGGAAACAACATGAGATAGATCTGTTCATCCTCAACTTCTCGGATTTTGAATAGTGTACAGATCCTATTAAACGTACGAAGATGTTCGTTTGGATCTTCCTTCGGCGCACCACTATATTGGCACTGATTAGTTACCATGTGTAGGATTTGTCCTTTGATTTCATAATCTGGCGCATTAATGTCTGGCTTAATAATGGCGTGACCTTGGCCCGTGCGTGTGGTTCTCATTCGGTCTTCCATACTTAGAGGTTCCAGATTTTTCATAATTGAATTTGTTGAATACGAATCACTAGAAGATTCTGATTTAATGGTTTGTGGTTCAGGAGGAATGATTAGTGGTTCTGGATCTTGGAATTGTCCCTGAATATTCTCCGGATTCTCAATTGTGAGGTCGGGTTCAAAAGATGGATTATCGGAAATTTGAGTTGGAGTTCTTGGTCGACTAGATGATGATTCTAAAGAAAAATCAACGGCGACAATATTGGCTAGATGTCTTGATCGAGTTATAGGTGGTGAACGTATGAAAGGTGGTGAACGTTTTACTCGGTGCATTCACTGAATATCCTATTAGTTTTTAAAAGGAAAGAAAAATTATATAAGTTATCCAATTAATAGACTTTTCTGATTTTGCCCACGTTTTGAATAGCCAAAAGATGCAGCATAGGGGCAGGATTCGTTTGGTCTCAATATAATTGAGTACTGTTTGGCTCCAATAACCCGGTCCACGTACAAATCCAACTATTACTACGAACCAGAAAATTTTGATGTCTATCAATTTAACCACTTAAAATAAATTTTCGTAATTTTAAGAAATTTAGATAAGAAGTAGAATAAAAATCTTATCCTAAAACTAGAATAGCGAGAAATAAGAAAGAAAAAAAACGCGTCGAAAAAGGTCGAAAAATAAAAGGTCGAAAAATAGGCGTCGAAAAATAAAAATAAGAAAGTAGCGCGAAAAACGGCGTCGCAAAATTCTAATGCACATAAATCTTAGTCTAAGGAATAAGCACTTAAGGGATTTTACGGCAAACCTAAAAATTTTAGAAATAAAAATAACTATGGCAAAACTAAACTTAATACTAAAAATTGTAACTAGAGTCTAAAAATCTAAAGGTAATAAAAAAAGAACTTTTTTTTAAAAAAATTTTTTATATTTCGATTTTTAAGGATTTTAAAATTTTTTTTTTAAAATTTTTTTTTTATATATATATTTTTTTAAAACTTTTGTTTTTAAAAAAAATTTTTTTTCTAAAAAAACGATTTTTTTTACAACTTTTTTTTTTAAAACGAATTTTTTTTTAAAAAAAACGATTTTTTTTACACAATTTTTTTTTAAAGGAATTAATAATTTTTTTATTATTATTATTTTTTTCAAAACTTTTTTTTAACTCATTTACTATTCATGAATAGTAAATGAAAATAAATTAATTAATTTACTATTAACATGAAAGCGACATGATAGAAATTATTAATTGCAAGTTACATAATATACCCCTGAAATATTTAATAAATACGACTTTTTAAAACTTTTAAAACTTTTACGATTTAAAATAGTGTTTTAAAATAGTAAAGGAAAGAAATTAATTAATTTACTATTCACATGAAAGCGACATTATAGAAATTATTAATTATAAGTTACATAATATACCCCTGAAATATTTAATAAATACGACTTTTTAAAACTTTTAAAACTTTTACGTATCAAATTTGATTCTAAAATATTATTATATTATTATATTTTATTTCAATATTATTATATTTATTAAATTATTATATTTAAACTAATATATCTTTAATCAATCAAAAACTAAAAAAAAAACTTAAATACCCCGTGAAAACACAAAAAGTGTCCCCGAAATTACTTTTTTTTATAACTATATTTTTACAGATATAAATTAAAAATATAGCGTTTTAACGCTCCCCGGCAGCGGCGCCAAAAACTTGATGATGTAGCGTGAGGGTACGAAATAGTATTATTTTTAATACAAAATACTACAAAATATGACACAAGTTTTATTAATTTACGGATGGGATATACCTAAACCTTGCTACAACACTATAGGCAGTGTACCTAATCGTAGAGTAGTGTAGTTTTTAGTAAGTCCGGTTCGTTCCACAGGGAGCTAGTGATTACGTACTATATTTTTATAAAACTATATATATATATATATATATATATATATATATATATATATATATATATATATATATATATATATATATATATATATATATATATATATATATATATATATAAGTAGTAATATTATTATAAAAGGGGGTTTTTTACCGTTTAATGACCGGTTTGTCGATTTTATATTTTTAAGCGTAAAGATAAATGACAATAATTAAAGTGCGTAAAATATATAAATGACGGTAAATAAAATAACAATAAATAAAATTGCGATAGAATATGAAATAAAAAGATTATGCTTATTTAAACTTCCGTAATCATGATGTTTAACGTTTTGATTTTAATTAATTGTTACTCGGGTTAATTGTCCTTTGTCATGGTTTATTTGATACATATCTGGTTTTTGTCCATAATAGTCCATCGGTCATAAATATAAAGTGCGAGTATCCTCATCAAATTACCCTTATACCCGAAGTCAAATATTCCAACTAATTAAGGATTTAAACTGTGACGCAGTTATCACTTCTGTCAACAATTACACCAGTTATCACTGTATGTAATCCACCCCTGTTTTGATTAGATATGAATATTAATTTACCCACTTGATCAGTTTGAATATCAATTACCCAACCCGAATAATTAATTAAATGATTATAATAGATTCCATATGAACGTCACTAAATAGGACAATCATAATCATTATTAATTATTAGGATAATTAATTTGAAGATAGGTTCGACAGACTCCAATGAGTTGTCACTCAATTAGACAATACCCCCCATCTATTAATAGTCAATAGTCCAATTTCCACAAGTGTCGGTCTTTTGCCCAAACCTTAATTATGGTACAAAATCCAATAACCCCGTCTTAATATTTAGTCAAACATCACGATTACTTCGGCTTAAATAAGCATAATAATAACTTAGTTACGAGACATTAATTTAAAAAGGAAGAACATAACTTACAGTGATTATTAATCGTGTAGCGTTACACGGACAGAGTTTCGACTTTAAAACCCGTAAAACATTCCTTACAATAACCCAATTATTATTAAACTTAAACTAAAATTAAAATTAAAATTATAAATATATATATTACATGTAAAGAGAAAGAAAGAAGAAAATGTGTTCTTTTCATTACACCGTGAATTTCATTTTATAGACAATTGGTGATTTGAAATTTTCACTTATGACCCCTTAACTATGCTCAATTAACAACTTTTTATTATTTATTATTATTCTTATTATGAATTATTTAAATATTATATTATATTCTTGAGCATAGTTAACTTGTAATTTTAGCTCCGTTGCGTCGAGCGTTGAAAGTTGGTTCATGTCTCGGTTCCGAATTTTCGAACGTCCTTGCGTACAATTTAATATCTTGTACTTTGCGTTTTGTAACTTGTACTCTTGTCATTTTTAGACGTTTCTCATCAATAATTTGAACCACTTGGATTGTATCTTGTACATTTGAGCTTTTTGGACGTTTGCGTCTTCAAATCTTCGTTTTCGCCTTTTGTCTTCGCACTTATTTATTTAAACAATTGCAATGAAAATATAATACAATTACATATGAAAACCTATTATTTAGGAGGGATATTGCTATGAAATATATGTTCATTTTTAGCCTTATCAAGCATAGCAACCTTTTCTTATTAGTTTTTGTGCCTTCAAATTACTAATAAGATGTAGCTTCGTGTTGCCCTTTTCTCCGTACACCATTAAGGGTTTTCCTTTTTCTCGTATAATGCGAATTGCATTTTTGTAACAAACGATCTCTGCTTTCACTTCTTTCAACCAGTCCATACCGATTATCACATCAAAACTCCCTAACTCTACTGGTATCAAATCAATCTTAAATGTTTCGCTAACCAGTTTAATTTCTCGATTCCGACATATATTATCTGCTGAAATTAATTTACCATTTGCTAATTCGAGTAAAAATTTACTATCCAAAGGCGTCAATGGACAACTTAATTTAGCACAAAATCTCTACTCATATAGCTTCTATCCGCACCCGAATCAAATAAAACGTAAGCAGATTTATTGTCAATAAGAAACGTACCCGTAA
Source organism: Rutidosis leptorrhynchoides (assembly GCF_046630445.1). Classification (NCBI taxonomy): domain Eukaryota; kingdom Viridiplantae; phylum Streptophyta; class Magnoliopsida; order Asterales; family Asteraceae; genus Rutidosis; species Rutidosis leptorrhynchoides. The sequence continues at coordinate 653,163,708 of NC_092334.1, read as the reverse complement.
CAAGCTCCGGGTCTTCCTGTGCCTCTGCCGCATTAATATTGAAAACTCTTCCGCGGCCTTGTCCATTCGTGTTCTCCTGGTTTGGGCAATTTCTAATAATTTGGCCCGGTTTTCCACATTTATAACAAACTACATTGGCATAACTTGCTCCGACACTACTTGCTCCGCCATTACTCGTTCCGACACCATTTGTTCCTTTCGTTCTATTAACCCCTGGTCCGTAGACCTCACACTTCGCCACGCTATGACCATTTCTTTTACACTTGTTGTAAAAATTGGTGCAGAACCCCGAGTGATACTTTTCACACCTTTGGCATAGCTGTTTCTGATTGTTGTTGTTGTTGCGGTTATTATTGTTGTTGGGATGATTGTTGTAGTTGCTGTTGTTGTTGTTGTTGTTGTTGTTGTTGTTGTTGTTGTTGTTGTTGTTGTTGTTGTTGTTGTTGTTGTTGTTGTTGGGCCGTTTGTTGTAGTTGCGATTGATGTTGCGATTGTTGGGATAATTGTTGCGATTATTATTGTAATTGCTGTTGTTGTTGTATTGGTGATTCTTATCACCGTTTTTCTCCCACTTTCTTTTGGCTTGCTTCACATTGGCCTCTTCAGCAGTCTATTCTTTAATTCTTTCTTCAATCTGGTTCACTAGTTTGTGAGCCATTCTACATGCCTGTTGTATGGAGGCGGGCTCGTGTGAACTTATATCTTCTTGGATTCTTTCCGGTAATCCTTTCACAAACGCGTCGATCTTCTCTTCCTCATCTTCGAATGCTCCCGTACACAATAGGCACAATTCTGTGAATCGTCTTTCGTACGTGGTAATATCAAATCCTTGGGTTCGTAACCCTCTAAGTTCTGTCTTGAGCTTATTGACCTCGGTTCTGGGACGGTACTTCTCGTTCATCAAGTGCTTGAATGCTGACCACGGTAGTGCGTACGCATCGTCTTGTCCCACTTGCTCTAGATAGGTATTCCACCATGTTAACGCAGAACCTGTGAAGGTATGCGTAGCGTACTTCACTTTGTCCTCTTCAGTACACTTACTTATGGCAAACACCGATTCGACCTTCTCGGTCCACTGTTTCAATCCGATCGGTCCTTCGGTTCCATCAAATTCCAAAGGTTTGCAGGCAGTGAATTCTTTGTAGGTGCATCCTACACGATTTCCTGTACTGCTAGATCCAAGGTTATTGTTGGTATGTAGCGCAGCCTGTACTACAGCTATGTTTGAAGCTATAAAAGTACGGAATTCCTCTTCATTCATATTCACGGTGTGTCGAGTAGTCGGTGCCATTTCCTTCAAAATAGTCAAATGGAACAAGTTAATCATACAGAATATTAAGAGTAGTTAATAGTATTTCGTAGCATAATATGAACTCATTTATAAAAGCTTTTTCTTCATATTAGCATTTTATAAGTTTAAATTCGGGTAGTACCTACCCGTTAAGTTCATACTTAGTAGCTAATATACAATTCAACTACTACAATTCTATATGAAAAACTGATTATAATAATATTTCGCATTCAAACTTTTACACAATATTTTACAAACTTACAATACCGCTTATTTTACATATAGCATGAAATATAGCACACAATAAATTTGATACAAGGTGGTTGTGAAGATAATTCTAGCTAGTACACAAGTCGTTCAGCAAAGGCAATAAAGACACGTAATTCATACGTCCAGAAACAAGTCATGCATTCTGGTTTTACTAGGATTACTTCCCATCCTTGGTCTTGTGGAACATAACCGTTATGGCCGTTGATAAGACAGCGTACTGTAACATCGTCAAAGGAACGAGGGTTACGTAATGACCAACAGTCCCGTAACAATCTAAAAACCTCATTTCTTACCCCAATTACCGACTCCGTCACTTGTGGGAACGTTTTGTTTAATAGTTGTAGCCCGATGTTCTTGTTCTCACTTTGGTGAGAAGCAAACATTACTAATCCGTAAGCATAACATGCTTCTTTATGTTGCATGTTAGCCGCTTTTTCTAAATCACGAAGTCCAATATTCAGATATATTGAGTCAAAATAATTTCTTAACCCATTGCGTAAAATAGCATTTGGGTTCCCCGCAATATATGCGTCAAAGTAAACACATCGTAACTTATGGATTTCCCAATGTGATATCCCCCATCTTTCGAACGAAAGCCTTTTATAAACCAAGGCATTCTTGGAACGTTCTTCGAATGTCTTACAAACTGATCTCGCCTTAAATAGTTGTGCCGAAGAATTCTGACCGACTCTGGACAAGATTTCATCAATCATATTTCCGGGTAGGTCTCTTAAAATATTGGGTTGTCTATCCATTTTGTGTTTTTATACTGTAAAATAGACAAGAGTTAGATTCATAAAAAGAAAAATACTTATTAATACAAGCAATTTTTACATATATCATAAAGCATAAGCACACTATATTACATATATTACACCACACGAATACAACTATCTTATTCCGACTCGCTTGTTTCTTCTTCTTCGGTTTTGGATCGTTTTGCCAAGTTTCTAGGGATATATGATGTTCCCCTAATACGAGCCGTCGTTTTCCACATTGGTTTAGAAAAACCTGGTGGTTTAGAGGTTCCCGGGTCATTGTTACAACTTAAGGACTTCGGGGGTTGACGATACATATAAAGTTCATCGGGGTTGGAATTAGATTTCTCTATTTTTATGCCCTTTCCCTTATTATTTTCTTTTGCCTTTTTAAATTCAGTTGGGGTAATTTCTATAACATCATCGGAATTCTCGTCGGAATCCGATTCATCGGAGAATTGGTAATCCTCCCAATATTTTGCTTCCTTGGCGGAAACACCATTGACCATAATTAATCTTGGTCGGTTGGCTGAGGATTTTCTTTTACTTAACCGTTTTATTATTTCCCCCACCGGTTCTATTTCTTCATCCGGTTCCAATTCTTCTTCCGGTTCCGATTCTTCTTCCGGTTCCGACTCTTCTTCCGGTTCCTCTTCAGGAACTTGTGAATCAGTCCACGAATCATTTCAATTTACATTTGACTCTTCATTATTATTAGGTGAGTCAATGGGACTTGTTCTAGAGGTAGACATATATCACATAATATCAAACGCGTTAAGAGATTAATATATCACATAATATTCACATGTTAAAAATATATAGTTTCCAACAAAATTTGTTAAGCAATCATTTTTCAAGTAAACACGGTCGAAGTCCAGACTCACTAATGCATCCTAACAACTCGATAAGACACACTAATGCAAAATTCTGGTTCTCTAAGACCAACGCTCGGATACCAACTGAAATGTCCCGTTCTTATTGATTAAAAACGTTCCATATTAATTGATTTCGTTGCGAGGTTTTGACCTCTATATGAGACGTTTTTCAAAGACTGCATTCATTTTAAAACAAACCATAACTTTTATTTCATCAATAAAGGTTTAAAAAGCTTTACGTAGATTATCAAATAATGATAATCTAAAATATCCTGTTTACACACGACCATTACATAATGGTTTACAATACAAATATGTTACAACAAAATAAGTTTCTTGAATGCAGTTTTTACACAATATCATACAAGCATGGACTCCAAATCTCGTCCTTATTTAAGTATGCGACAGCGGAAGCTCTTAATAATCACCTGAGAATAAACATGCTTAAAACGTCAACAAAAATGTTGGTGAGTTATAGGTTTAACCTATATATATCAAATCATAATAATAGACCACAAGATTTCATATTTCAATACACATCCCATACATAGAGATAAAAATCATTCATATGGTGAACACCTGGTAACCGACATTAACAAGATGCATATATAAGAATATCCCCATCATTCCGGGACACCCTTCGGATATGATATAAATTTCGAAGTACTAAAGCATCTGGTACTTTGGATGGGGTTTGTTAGGCCCAATAGATCTATCTTTAGGATTCGCGTCAATTAGGGTGTCTGTTCCCTAATTCTTAGATTACCAGACTTAATAAAAAGGGGCATATTCGATTTCGATAATTCAACCATAGAATGTAGTTTCACATACTTGTGTCTATTTTGTAAATCATTTATAAAACCTGCATGTATTCTCATCCCAAAAATATTATATTTTAAAAGTGGGACTATAACTCACTTTCACAGATTTTTACTTCGTCGGGAAGTAAGACTTGGCCACTGGTTGATTAACGAACCTATAACAATATATACATATATATCAAAGTATGTTCAAAATATATTTACAACACTTTTAATATATTTTGATGTTTTAAGTTTATTAAGTCAGCTGTCCTCGTTAGTAACCTACAACTAGTTGTCCACAGTTAGATGTACAGAAATAAATCGATAAATATTATCTTGATTCAATCCACGACCCAGTGTATACGTATCTCAGTATTGATCACAACTCAAACTATATATATTTTGGAATCAACCTCAACCCTGTATAGCTAACTCCAACATTCACATATAGAGTGTCTATGGTTGTTCCGAAATATATATAGATGTGTCGACATGATAGGTCGAAACATTGTATACGTGTCTATGGTATCTCAAGATTACATAATATACAATACAAGTTGATTAAGTTATGGTTGGAATAGATTTGTTACCAATTTTCACGTAGCTAAAATGAGAAAAATTATCCAATCTTGTTTTACCCATAACTTCTTCATTTTAAATCCGTTTTGAGTGAATCAAATTGCTATGGTTTCATATTGAACTCTATTTTATGAATCTAAACATAAAAATTATAGGTTTATAGTCGGAAAAATAAGTTACAAGTCGTTTTTGTAAAGGTAGTCATTTCAGTCGAAAGAACGACGTCTAGATGACCATTTTAGAAAACATACTTCCACTTTGAGTTTAACCATAATTTTTGGATATAGTTTCATGTTCATAATAAAAATCATTTTCTCAGAATAACAACTTTTAAATCAAAGTTTATCATAGTTTTTAATTAACTAACCCAAAACAGCCCGCAGTGTTACTACGACGGCGTAAATCCGGTTTTACGGTGTTTTTCGTGTTTCCAGGTTTTAAATCATTAAGTTAGCATATCATATAGATATAGAACATGTGTTTAGTTGATTTTAAAAGTCAAGTTAGAAGGATTAACGTTTGTTTGCGAACAAGTTTAGAATTATCTAAACTATGTTCTAGTGATTACAAGTTTAAACCTTCGAATAAGATAGCTTTATATATATGAATCGAATGTTGTTATGAACATCATTACTACCTTAAGTTCCTTGGATAAACCTACTGGAAAAGAGAAAAATGGATCTAGCTTCAACGGATCCTTGGATGGCTCGAAGTTCTTGAAGCAGAATCATGACACGAAAACAAGTTCAAGTAAGATCATCACTTGAAATAAGATTGTTATAGTTATAGAAATTGAACCAAAGTTTGAATATGATTATTACCTTATATTAGAATGATAACCTACTGTAAGAAACAAAGATTTCTTGAGGTTGGATGATCACCTTACAAGATTGGAAGTGAGCTAGCAAACTTGAAAGTATTCTTGATTTTATGTAACTAGAACTTGTAGAATATATGAAGAACACTTAGAACTTGAAGATAGAACTTGAGAGAGATTAATTAGATGAAGAAAATTGAAGAATGAAAGTGTTTGTAGGTGTTTTTGGTCGTTGGTGTATGGATTAGATATAAAGGATATGTAATTTTGTTTTCATGTAAATAAGTCATGAATGATTACTCATATTTTTGTAATTTTATGAGATATTTCATGCTAGTTGCCAAATGATGGTTCCCACATATGTTAGGTGACTCACATGGGCTGCTAAGAGCTGATCATTGGAGTGTATATACCAATAGTACATACATCTAAAAGCTGTGTATTGTACGAGTACGAATACGGGTGCATACGAGTAGAATTGTTGATGAAACTGAACGAGGATGTAATTGTAAGCATTTTTGTTAAGTAGAAGTATTTTGATAAGTGTATTGAAGTCTTTCAAAAGTTTATAAATACATATTAAAACACTACATGTATATTGATAATGCTAAAAACGAACATATATTTCATAGCATTATTCCTCAAGAAAGACAAGCTTTTAGTTGCAATTGTTCTATTTACAAGTGATATTCGTTTAAATAATAAAAGGTGAAGACAAAAGACAGATTCGACGAATTGAAGACGCAAACGACCAAAAAGCTCAAAAGTACAAAAGACAATCAAAAAGGTTCCAATTATTGATAAGAAACGTCTCGAAATTACAAGAGTACAAGATTCAAAACGCAAAGTACAAAATATAAAATTGTACGCAAGGACGTTCGAAAATCCGGAACCGGGACCAGAGTCAACTCTTAACGCTCGACGCAACGGACTAAAAATTACAAGTTAACTATGTATATAAATATAATATAATATATAATTAATTATATTAATTATATATATATTATATATATATATTAAAAACCGTCGGCAGAGAAAACTCCAAGGATTGAGCTGTAAAATTAACCTCCGCGACTCGCGGAGTTTGAAGGGGATTTTGCCGCGAGTCGCGGAGCCCCAAAAATCAACTCTGGCTATAAAGCCAACCGAATTCTGATCAAAAATCATCATCTTTTTTCTCCTCATTCATACGATATATATATATATATAATTTATATTTTAATTTTAATTTTAATTATAATTCTAATAATAAGGGTATGTTAGCGAATGTTGTAAGGGTGTAAGTCGAAATTCTGTCCGTGTAACGCTACGCTATTTTTAATCATTGTAAGTTATGTTCAACCTTTTTATATTAATGTCTCGTAGCTAAGTTATTATTATGCTTATTTAAAACGAAGTAATCATGATGTTGGGCTAATTACTAAAATTGGGTAATTGGGCTTTGTACCATAATTGGGGTTTGGACAAAAGAACGACACTTGTGGAAATTAGACTATGGGCTATTAATGGGCTTTATATTTGTTTAACTAAATGAAAGTTTGTTAATTTTAATATAAAGATTTACAATTGGGCGTCCCTATAAATTACCATATACATTCAAGGGTAATTGGTGTAATTGTTAACAAAGTAGTAAAACCTTGGTTTACACGCAGTCGATAACCTGGTGTATTCATTAAACAAAGTATTAAAACCTTGTTACAATTCGAATCCCCAATTAGTTGGAATATTTAACTTCGGGTATAATAATAATTTGACAAGGACACTTGCAATTTATATTTATGACTGATGGACTGTTATGGACAAAAACCAGACGGACATATTAAATAATCCAGGACAAAGGACAATTAACCCATGGGCATAAAACTAAAATCAACACGTCAAACATCATGATTACGGAAGTTTAAATAAGCATAATTTTTTTTTCATATTTAATTTCCTTCATTTTATATTTAATTGCACTTCTAATTATCGCACTTTTATTTATTTTATTTTATCGCACTTTTAATTATCGTACTTTTTAATTATCGCAAGTTTATTTTATCGCACTTTTATTATTCGCAATTTCATTATCGTTATTTACTTTACGCTTTAAATTACGTCTTTTATTTATTTTATATTTTACATTAGGTTTTAACTGCGACTAAAGTCTTAAAATCGACAAACCGGTCATTAAACGGTAAAAACCCCCCTTTATAATAATAATATTACTTATATATATATTTGTATTTTTATAAAAGTAAACTAATATAGCGTTGAGCTTTGTTTAAAGATTTTCCTGTGGAACGAACCGGACTTACTAAAAACTACACTACTGTACGATTAGGTACACTGCCTATAAGTGTTGTAGCAAGGTTTAAGTATATCCATTCTATAAATAAATAAATATCTTGTGTAAAATTGTATCGTATTTAATAGTTTTTCCTAGTAAAATATAAACTATTTTATATACACCTCGCATAACATCAAGTATTTTTGGCGCCGCTGCCGGGGAATTCATCTTAAAAGCCGGAAGCGCAACGCTAATATAAAAAAAAAAAAAAATTTAGTTACTTTTATTAAAAATTCGTTTTTGTAAAAATACGTTTTAATTATTCGAAAATATAAAAAGAAAAAAACAAAAATATAAGTATTTTTAAGATTTTGTTAAATATTTAAGTTTTATAAGTTTCTTTATTTCTATTTTAGTTTATAAAAATATAAGTTTTATTTTAAAATCTTTTATTTATTTAAAAAACAGAAAACATAAAATAAAAAAAAATAAAGAAAAACGCGTAAAAATTGAAAGCTGTCAACAGAATTTCTGAACTCCGCGACTCGCGGGGTTTTCTTCTTTAATTACCGCGACTCGCGGAGACCATCTGACACACGGACAAAAACCCTAAATCTGCATTAATTACGGGTTATTTTTAATTATTATTATTATTTAAACCTAATTATTATTATTATTATTATTACTAGTTTTAGTTTTATTTTTACTTTTTATTTAATTTATGTATTTAGTATTAATTAGTTTTATTAAATTGTAAAATTAGTAGTTTTATTAAATAAATAATATAAAAATAATATTTTTATAAAAATTGTACTTTTTACAACTTTTTGTATATTTTTATATTTTGTCCCTTTTTAATCGTTGTAGCGTAATATTTGTATTTTTTAGCTCATATTTAATTTTAAACTTAGTTTTTGCTATAGTTATTTTTACTCCTAGATTTTTAGGCTTTGCCGTAGAATTCCTTAAGTGCTTTTTCTTTAGACTAAGATTTAGGTGCTTTAGAATTTTGCGACGCCTTTTTAAATTTGAGTTTCTTTTTAAGTTATTTCCATTTGGGATTTAGTTTTTCCTGTAAGCTTTAATATTTTTAGACACCTTTTACTATGTACCAATTATCATTCCAATTAGTAATTTCAATTTGCGATTATAATTTTAAGTTAGTTGTAGTAATAAGGTTAGGTTAGTCAAATATTTTTAAGTTTTTATAAGTTTCTTTTATTTTTCCGTCACCTTTTATTTTTCAACCATTATTTTTCCTTTTTCGATTTTTTTTTCGACGAACTCTTTTTCTTTCTTATTTCTCGCTATTCTAGTTTTAGGACTTAGAATTTTTTCTACTTCTTATCTAAATTTATTAAAATTACGAAAATTTATTTTAAGTGGTTAAATTAATAGACATCAAAATTTTCTGGTTCGTAGTAATAGTTGGATTTGTACGTGGACCGGGTTATTGGAGCCAAACAGTCCTCAATTATATTGAGACCAAACGAATCCTGCCCCTCTGCTGCATCTTTTGGCTATTCGAAACGTGGGCAAAATCAGAAAAGTCTATTGATTGGATAACTTATTATAATTTTTCTTTCCTTTTAAAAACTAATAGGATATTCAGTGAATGCACCGAGCAAGACGTTCATCACCTTTTGTACGTTCACCACCTGTAACTCGATCAAGACATCGTTTAACAAATATAACCGACGTTAATTTTTCTTTAGAATCGTCATCTAGTCAACCAAGTACTTCAGTTAAAATTTCCGATAATCCATTTTTTGAACCCAACCTCACAATTGAGAATCCAGAAAATATTCAGGAACGGTTCATAGATCCTGAACCATTAAACTTTCCTCCGGAACCACCAATCATTCAAACAGAGATTGTTGAGGAACGAACTATTAAAACAGAATCATCTAGTGATACCGATTCAACAAATTCAATTATGGAGAATCTGGAACCTTTAAGTATGGAAGACCGAATGAGAGCTAAATGCACTGGCCAAGGTCACGCAATTACTCATCCAGACATTAATGCGCCAGATTATGAAATCAAAGGACAAATTCTACACATGGTGACTAATCAATGCCAATTTAGTGGTGCGCCGAAGGAAGATCCAAATGAACATCTACGTACCTTTAATAGGATCTGCACACTATTTAAAATCCGAGAAGTGGAGGATGAACAGATATATCTCATGTTATTTCCCTGGACTTTAAAGGGAGAAGCCAAAGATTGGTTGGAATCGTTACCTGAAGGGGCGATCGATACATGGGATGTTTTAATTGACAAATTTCTTAAACAATTCTTTCCTGCATCTAAAGCCGTAAGACTTCAAGCAGAAATTGTTACGTTCACACAGAAACCAAATGAAACTCTATATGAGGCGTGGACAAGATATGGAAAGTTATTAAGAGGATGTCCGCAACATGGTTTAGACACCTGTCAAATAGTACAAATATTCTACCGAGGATGCGACATCACTACAAGAAAAGACATAGATATAGCAGCTGGTGGTTCTATTATGAAGAAAACCGAAACTGATGCTTACAAAATTATTGATAACACTGCTTCCCACTCACATGAGTGGCACCAAGAAAAAGATATCATTAGATCATCTAAAGCAGCTAGAGCCGATTCTAGCCATGACTTAGATTCCATTTCGGCAAAGATAGATGCTTTCGAGAGACGAATGGAAAAGATGACTAAGGATATTCACTCAATACGAATTAGTTGTGAGCAGTGTGGAGGACCACATTTGACAAAAGATTGTCTCAGTATTGAATTAACAATGGAACAAAGAGAGAATATTTCATACATAAACCAAAGGCCTGGAAATAATTATCAGAATAATTATCAACCGCCAAGACCGATTTACAATCAAAACCAGAATTATAACCGAAATATTCCATACAACAACCAACAAGGTCCTAGCAATCAACAAGTATCCAATAATACTTACAATCAGCAAAGACCTAATTTTCAAAACAAACCACCACAACAAACCGATGATAAAAAGCCGAATTTAGAAGATATGATGACGAAGCTAGTTGAAACTCAAACGCAGTTTTTCACATCTCAAAAACAAACTAATGAACAAAATGCTCAAGCATTTAGAAATCAACAAGCTTCTATTCAAAATCTGGAACAAGAAGTAAGTAACCTAGCAAGGTTAATTGGTGAAAGAAAACCGGGAAGTCTACCTAGTGATACAAATGCTAACCCCCGGAATGAAACAGCTAAAGCCATTACCACAAGAAGTGGTACAACACTTAAACCACCTGAAATACCTGTAACTTCTGATGAAACTATTCCTACTCCACAAGAACCTCAACCTGATCAAGATAAGGAAAAAGAACCGGTAGTTGAAAAGGTTAATGAAGATAACACAGTTAAGGATAAACCTTATGTTAAACCATACCAACCACCACTTCCTTATCCGAGTAAAATGAAGAAAGAAAAACTTGAAGCCGAGCAATCCAAATTCTTGGATATGTTTAAACAGATAAATGTAAATCTTCCTTTCATTGATGTGATTTCAGGAATGCCAAGATATGCTAAATTCTTGAAAGATCTAATCTCAAATAGAAAGAAAATGGAAGAACTCTCGGCTGTTACTATGAATGCTAATTGTTCAGCAGTGCTGTTGAATAAGATACCAGAAAAACTATCTGATCCAGGAAGTTTCACAATTCCATGTTTTCTGGGTAGTCTTAGTTCAATAGAAGCATTGGCAGACTTAGGTGCTAGTATAAATCTAATGCCGTATTCACTATACGCTAAACTAGACCTTGGAGAATTGAAACCAACCAGAATAAGCATACAACTAGCCGATAGATCAATAAAATATCCTAGAGGGATAATGGAGAACATGCTAGTTAAAGTTGGTACTTTAGTATTTCCAGTAGATTTTGTTGTTTTTGGACATGGAAGAAGATTCTCAAGTTCCTCTCATATTAGGAAGACCATTCTTAAACACGGCTAAAGCAATGATAGACGTGTTCGGTAAGAAACTGACCCTAAGTATAGAGGATGAGAGTGTTACCTTTTCAGTTAATAGAGCAACGCAACAACCACAATCTGCAGATGATACATGTTATTATATTCAAACTATAGATGCACATGCAGAATTATTAGAAGAATTTCCAGAATTACAAGGAACAGGAGAATGTTCTTTAGGAGAAGGTAATGAACCAATTGATGAAGCTGAAATGTTAGCTACACTTATAGCTAATGGATATGAACCAACAACAGAAGAAATTCAAATGCTAAAAGAAGAAGACAGATATCGATATAAATCATCAACAGAAGAACCTCCGAAATTAGAGTTAAAGCCACTTCCAAACCATTTGGAATACGCTTATTTACATGGTGAATCTGAATTACCTGTAATAATATCGTCTTCTCTTACTGAAAATGAGAAATCACAACTCATTTCTGTGTTGAAAGCTCATAAACCAGCCATTGCATGGAAGATTCATGATATTAAAGGAATAAGTCCTTCGTATTGCACACATAAAATCCTTATGGAAGAAGGTCATAAAACGTATGTGCAACGCCAACGAAGACTAAATCCTAATATGCAAGATGTAGTTAAGAAAGAGATTATTAAGCTGCTAGATGCAGGTTTGATATATCCAATCTCTGATAGTCCATGGGTAAGCCCAGTTCAATGCGTACCTAAGAAGGGTGGCATGACTGTCATTACAAATGAGAAAAATGAGCTTATTCCTACTAGGACTGTAACAGGATGGCGTGTATGTATTGATTATAGAAAATTAAATGACGCCACCAGAAAAGATCACTTTCCCTTACCTTTCATAGATCAAATGTTGGAAAGATTAGCCGGAAATAGTTACTATTGTTTTCTAGATGGATTTTCCGGATATTTTCAAATTCCAATAGCACCCGAAGATCAAGAGAAAACCACATTCACGTGCCCTTATGGTACTTTTGCTTACAAACGCATGCCATTTGGACTTTGTAACGCCCCTGCAACCTTTCAAAGGTGCATGATGGCGATTTTTCATGACATGATAGAAGAATGCATGGAAGTTTTCATGGATGATTTTTCAGTCTTCGGTGATACATTTAAATCATGTCTAGTTAATCTGGAACGAATGCTAATTAGATGCGAAAAATCAAATCTAGTACTTAATTGGGAGAAATGCCATTTCATGGTTAAAGAAGGCATCGTTCTTGGACATAAAATTTCAAAAGAAGGAATTGAAGTGGATAGAGCTAAAGTAGATGTAATTGCTAAACTTCCACATCCCACCAATGTTAGAGGAGTTAGGAGTTTTCTAGGGCATGCCGGTTTTTACCGACGTTTCATAAAAGATTTTTCTAAAATTGCCACTCCTATGAATAAACTCCTAGAAAAGGATGCGCCATTCATCTTTTCAGATGAGTGTATCAAATCTTTTAATATTCTTAAAGAAAAACTCACTAATGCACCGATCATGATAACACCAAATTGGAATCTACCATTTGAACTAATGTGCGATGCAAGTGATTTTGCAATGGGAGCCGTTTTAGGACAAAGGATTGAAAAACGATTTCAACCTATATATTATGCTAGTAAGACATTACAAGGAGCACAAACAAACTATACAACTACTGAAAAAGAACTCCTTGCTATTGTCTTTGCTTTTGACAAATTTCGATCATATCTCGTTCTAGCAAAAACGGTGGTCTATACCGACCATTCTGCTCTTAGATACCTATTTTCAAAACAAGATGCTAAACCAAGATTAATCCGTTGGATCTTACTCTTACAAGAGTTTGATATTGAAATCCGAGATAAAAGAGGAGCAGAAAATCTCGCCGCTGATCATCTTTCTCGTCTTGAAAATCCCGAATTAGAAGTTCTAAATGAATCGGCCATACAAGACAACTTTCCTGATGAATATCTATTGAAGATAGATTATAAAGAAATCCCATGGTTTGCAGACTATGCAAACTACTTAGTTTGTGGATTCCTTGAAAAAGGATTATCGTACCAAAGACGAAAGAAATTCTTCAGTGATATAAAACACTATTTCTGGGAAGATCCACATCTGTTTAAAAGTTGTCCCGATGGAATAATACGCCGATGTGTATTTGGAGATGAAGCTAGTAAAATTTTAAACCATTGTCACACAGGACCAACAGGAGGGCATTATGGGCCTCAACTAACAGCAAGAAAAGTTTATGAAGCTGGATTCTATTGGCCTACAATTTACAAAGACGCACACCTTCTTTGCAAATCCTGTGATGCATGTCAAAGGGCCGGAAAAATAAGTCAACGTGATGAAATGCCACAAAATGTCATCCAAGTATGTGAAGTATTTGACATTTGGGGTATTGACTTTATGGGTCCATTTCCAAAATCTCATAATAATCTATATATACTCGTAACCATTGATTATGTATCTAAATGGGCGGAAGCACAAGCTCTCCCAACTAACGATGCACGAGTTGTAGTCAACTTTTTAAAACGTCTTTTTGCAAGGTTTGGAACACCGAAAGCTTTAATAAGTGATCGGGATACTCATTTCTGTAATAATCAACTTGAGAAAGTTCTTAAAAGATATGGAGTAACTCATAAAATCTCCACCGCATATCATCCACAAACAAATGGACAAGTTGAAAATACCAACCGAGCTTTAAAACGTATTCTACAGAAAACCGTAGGATCAAATCCGAAGGAATGGTCCATTAAATTGGAGGATGCACTCTGGGCTTTTAGAACAGCCTACAAAACTCCAATTGGAACCACACCTTTTAGACTTGTTTATGGAAAAGCATGTCATCTTCCAGTAGAAATTGAACACAAAGCATTTTGGGCTTTGAAAACATGTAATCTTGATGAAGCTGGACGTCTACGATTAAGTCAACTAAACGAATTAGAAGAATTAAGACATGAAGCATACGAAAATTCGTTAATCTATAAAGAAAGAACGAAGAAATGGCATGATAAAAGAATCAGAAGTTCAAAAGAATTTAAAGAAGGAGACAGAGTTCTTCTTTTCAATTCACGATTCAAGCTATTTCCTGGAAAATTGAAATCAAGATGGTCTGGACCATTCATAGTCAAAAGAGTTTTCCCATACGGAACGATAGAATTGATAAATTCAAATGGGATTGAATTTAAAGTTAATGGTCACAGAGTTAAACATTACATACATGGTCCGATGGAAGTCGACAACGAAGTTAATCACAATTTCGACACCACAGCTAACTAAGTGTGGGGAGAATCAAGTCTTTAAAGGATAATATGTATTTATGTTAGAGTTAGATTGTCTGTTTTCGTGTAGTTCTCAAAAATGGAACCCGAATGGTCTTTCCCTAGCAGACCCTAAAGAACTAGTCTTCTCCCCCCATTCTGAATTTTTATTTTTTTTAGGTTTTTACAAAATGAAGACTGCCTGTGAACTAAACCATGGTCTAATGCTACACGCTTTGATCACTAAAAGAAATAATGACATACTACCGAGCGAATTAGTATCAGTAATCAGAGAAAGAATGGACGGAGTTAGAAAAGAATCCAGATGCGAAGATAATAAGTTACAATTTGGTAAAGGAAAATCAAAATCCGCAGCGAAAAGAAGAGCACGACACCTAGAACGATGTCACAAATGCGGAAAATGGTCACATGGAGGTAAATGTTCAAATAATCAAACCTATTCAAATACCGAATTTGTTACTTTATGCAGAGACGGACCGTTCATATGTTTAGAAGAAAAGACACTGAATGCTCGAGGTTACGCCTATGCAGCCATGGAAAATCAATTAAACCGACTATCTTATGAATGGAATAGATCATATAACTAAGAAATCTATTCCACAGGTATGTCTGTACAGTTTTTATTTTTATTTTTATTTTTAACCTTTTGATAATAAACGCTAATTTGTTCGCTAAAAAGTATTAAATTGGTATTGAATAAAATTAGGTTTGGCGACCGAAATTATTGATATCATTCAAAAATTTATTACATCACTGCGAAATTTAACGTTTATTCTTAAGGTATAAATATCTTTAATCAATCAACCCAAAATATTTCAAAAATTCGTCATGAGTTAAATTAGGTCTTGGAACCGAAATTACTTTACCGAAAAGAGGGGCGCATATTTTTGATAATATTTGATTGATTAAAGTGGGATAAAAAGACAAAAAGATTTTTAAATTTATTTTTACCATGTTTTTAATCTTAATATTTAAATCTTAAATTAATATTGTAAACTTTGTAAAAACAATATATTTAAAATTGTAAATATTTGAAAAATTAATATAAGTTTGATATGAATTTATAAA
This sequence comes from Rutidosis leptorrhynchoides, assembly GCF_046630445.1. Lineage (NCBI taxonomy): Eukaryota > Viridiplantae > Streptophyta > Magnoliopsida > Asterales > Asteraceae > Rutidosis > Rutidosis leptorrhynchoides. The sequence goes on along the minus strand of NC_092334.1, from coordinate 653,147,759 downwards.
TTTTTAAATTAAGTTTGGTGTGAATTTTTAATTTTTAAAATATGAAATTTTAATTTTATGCATTTCAAATTTTAAGTTTGGTGTGAATTTTTAATTATTAATTTTTAATTTTGAATTTTATATTTAAGTTGTGTGAATTTAAAAACAAAAATTTACTTTATCTCATTAAGTTAAGAATATGATTTTTAAAATTCGTCGTAAGTTGAAGACTAGGTCTTTGAACCGAAATTGCTTTACCCGAGGGAGGGACGAGAACTTTTATTATCATTATTTTTAATCTTATTGATTTAAAGTATGCCAAAAACATTAAAAAAAACCCAAAAATCTTAGCTTTTAAAACAATCGCTACAAAAAGACAAATTTTAAAATTTTGTTGAAGGACGGACTAGGACATCGATCCGAAACGACCTCGTCCTAAATAACAAGGGAAACAAAATTTTAAAATTAATTTCTTAATTGTTTTCAAAAAGTTAATGATTTATATAAAAAAAATAATAATAATAATAATACCAAACTCCGCGAGTCGCGGAGTTTGGAGGGTAAATCCCCGCGACTCGCGGAGGGACCAAAAATCAGAAAAAAATATAAAGAGCTGAACGATCAGTTCACTCCCCACACAAAAACAACTCGAAAACTGCAGCGAAAATACCCCGAAAATACACGAAAAACACCCCCAAAAATCCCAATTTTTAACCGTTAATCACCAAATTTTTTGCTAAAATCATGTTGAGAAGGATGCTATCTAAGAATTACTCAAGAAAAACGGTAAATTTCTACACCTAAACACCATTTAATTCGAAATTTGGTGTTCTTGAGCTATTTTTTCCCCAATTTGATTTTGATGCTTTTTAGTGTAATTAAGCTTAAATTGTTTATGTATTATGCTTGTATAACCTAGATTGATGCTGTTTAACATGATTAGAAGCCTTAAACTTCAAATTTTGAATAATCTAGGGTTTGTGTTCTTGAGCAATTTGGGGCTTTTTGATATAAACAGGTTATGGCCGATTTTTGTCATGAATTGTTGCTAAATTGAGTAGTGCAACATGTCTAGGTAGTTAAATGATCCAAACTTTGAGCCTAAACATGATTTTGAGAATTAAAGTGGACTTTTTCAAGTCTAAAATTCATGAACTTGATTTTTGAAAGATAATGCCATTTGAGACTTGTTTAATTGCTAGTAATGATTATTTTGACATGTTATTTGAGTTGAATGCTTATGAACTTGGCGAAAATTTTCGTATATGCTTATTTGAAAAAGTGTAGATTTGATGAAAATGTGAAAATAAGCTTAAGTTTGATATAAATTGATAATGTCATTGTAATTATTTTGATTGATGATTTTGCTGACACTAATGCATATTTGGATGCACAAAATTTGTGTTTGATGTGTTTTGCAGAATGAAAGGGGTGAATCTTCATCCCAAGCCCGCAATGCTCCTGCTGAGAATTTGGAACAACAGGAGGTGGATAACTACTACAAGCAGGATGTACCTCATCCAGTCATGACCTTTTCCGATATGCATTTGGAAGAGTTGCACCCGAACCTGAGATTTGACAGACTTTGGATAGATTATCCAAAATATTAACGGGGTTTGCATACTCTTCACTCTAAGGTTGTTGAGGTACCGAGGGTCATAGAATGGGGACCCTTAGAAGCTGTAGAATTGGCCGGGCCAATTAGGGAATTACTTGTACAGAGGTATGGTAATTCTTCTTTTAATGACTGGATATGTTTATTCACCATACGCAGACCTGTATATAAAGTATGGTGTGAAGAGTTGTTATGTAGTATAGAGTTGAATGATCGGGTAGCTAGTTTAACCGATCGTTCTTTTATTAGATTTTTGTTAGGCGGTTCGATGCGCCACATGTCTTTACTGGACATGGCTCAGGCTTTACGTATATATACGCCTGAGGAGTTAGCGTCTGCCGATTGTAGAGGATTGATACTAAACGGTAGAAAGATAGATGAGAATTTTGATACACACGGTGTGTGGAGTCAAATGACAAGCCATCACCGTTTCAAAGGGGGAAACTACTCTTATTTGGATATAGATAGAGCCGAATTAAGAGTGATACATAGGTTTTTAGCTAATTCGATTACACAAAGGGGTAAGAACAAAGAAAAAGTAAATGAACAGGATTTGTTTTACCATATGTGTATTCGAGACCCACAAAGCGCTGTAAGTATACCATATTGTGTGGGTTATTATTTATCAGCTATGGTTCGGGGGATGCGACCACATAGCATAATAGGATGTGGTATTTTTATTACTTTGATTGGTGAATATCTCGGTGTGGATATAAGCCGGGGGGGATTATTACTAGAAGAGCCGGAACCCCGCGATACTATAGGTTTAAATGTATACCATGGTGCGAAAGTTTTGAAGAGGCGAAATAACGCCGCAGTACGATACCATGGTAGACATCCACAGGTGGAGAGAAACCAGCAGCAAGGTAATGTAGGAGGGGGGAATGAGATGCAAGAAATGCATAGGTTTATAGCTTCTCAGGAATACGAAAATGCTAGACAGAGAGCATTTGAAGATTGGCAAGTTCATCAGAACCAGATCATAGCTCATTGCCAACACATAGGTAGAAACTATATTCCTACACCGAAACCCATCTTCCCTCCTTGGTCTATAGAGATGCAGCCACCATATCCTACGTATGACCCTGCCGAAGCATTCTATAGCACTTATGGTTATGCCTGGAACCCCTATTGGTACCAATATCATCCTTAGTTTATTATTATTTTTTTTTATTTTGTAATTTGTAATTATTGATACATTTAATATTTTTGTTAATATTGTAATCATTTTTATAATTATCTAACTTTTATTCTTAGATTTTAATAATTTTTGAATGTGGGGTAATAAACCAAACTTCAAAAATATGTATATATGTTTGCAGTTTATCTTATGTACACAACAGGGTAAAACAATGCATTTTCAAAGACTGGCATTAAGTTCAGCAAAAGCAACTAATTTTGACGACAAGATGCAAAATATATGTGAAATAACAACAAGACGGAATGAACAAATGATGTGCACCATTTATCATTCAGCAAACAAACGCCAATATATTTGGAAACTTTGGTAAAAATTTAATCATTTTCACACTAATCATCCTCAATAATTTAAATTGTTACTGATTTCTTGCAAATGAGGGCATTGCAAGATCTTAAGTGTGGGAAGGGGTTAAATTCTTTCGGATTTTAAAATTTTTACTTTATACACTTGGTTACCATTAAAAATACTAGTAAAGCAGTAGTTGTATTAGAATCTAGTGCTCTCTGATAAAAAAGAACAGCCCTAGTCTTATATACTGACTACCCAATTCTAGTAAAAATTTTCAAAATTTTCAATTAAATGAATTAAAATCATGTTTATACATATTTATGAACGATAAAACTAGGTTTTAACACCGAAATTATTGTTACCTCAAAAAGGACATAAATTAAGAAACAAACTAAAATGTTAAAATTCATTTAAAATGGAATAGAGGACGATAAAAAGGAAAATAAAAGCCAAGTGTGGGAAAATTTACCAAGTTATCTTAAACATATGTCACATATATCTGTAACAAATAACTGAAAACACTTTTGCTTTGGACTAAACTAAACTGTTTTACCCAATGAAAGAAAAGAAAAGATGGATCTACACGATGAATCAATTCCATCATTAAAAGGAAGTAAAGTCTTCCAAAAAAGAAACGCGCTTCTTGATTTAGGTCATGAAGTTGTCGTTCAGACCAGCTGTAGGTTGACGAAAAATATAGAAAAGTCATCACTAAAATCAGCAGGAAATCCACGGACCTCAGCATTAAACAGGGTCGCCATGTGGTCAGATTTATCCTAACCATGAGAAGGATTTATCTCGTACAATGGGGGGGCACCGTGCAAATTAGCTTGATAAGACTAATGAATCAGATCCCCAGAAAGGATAATCTCCTTAAAGATTAAAAATCAGCTTTTAAGACTGATATTACTCAATCCTAGAGATTGACCTTAAAGATTGAGAATTCAAACTCATGGAATTCAATGATATCTAAACTCGAGCTTAAACGAGAAACTATTTTTATCAAAATTATAAACCGATTTGTTTTCTGAAAACCCTATTTTCAATGCGTTCATTACCATTGAACGTAAAATCCTAGGAATACACCTGGAATTCATTAGGTCACCTGAACTAAATCGGGTGTCAACCGTAAGAACGGTGGTTGCATAGCATGGTCAAAGACATGACCTTGTGCCAGACCGAAAAAAAATTATAAGGTTGAGCTTTACTATTGCTCCTACCAAGGATAGTAATTGCGTCCGACACGTTATAGACCATAATTAAAAGCATGTCAGGGGACATTGCCTTAACAGTTGCTTGTTCAACGCTTTCCTTTACAACCGGACGGTAGTTTACCGAAAGGTAATATACGGGACAAGTAAACTGGACGTGTTGCTTTCCAAATACAAGGTTAGCAAGTGGGTGACACAAAACCGCAAGTTTTGAGCTAAAATTTTCAAATCTGAAACCCACCAAACCCACAAAAATATTTTGCAAACACCGGTAAAGGGTTATTCCGGAAAACTTATCTAGGGTAAAAACTAGATTTAATTTTCAAAAGATCAAATGTTTTCATAAAGATCCAATTTCCTTAATGGATCTAAATTTTTATAGTCATGTGGGACTGTAAACCATATCGTTACTACCATTGTTTATACCGCCGTATAGAAATCACTGATGTACAAAGTGTGAAGAATAAAGAAGTGATTCTTGTATTTCAAGACGATATTGCTTGAGGACAAGCAATGCTCAAGTGTGGGAATATTTGATAATGCTAAAAACGAACATATATTTCATAGCATTATTCCTCAAGAAAGACAAGCTTTTAGTTGCAATTGTTCAATTTACAAGTGATATTCGTTTAAATAATAAAAGGTGAAGACAAAAGACAGATTTGACGAATTGAAGACGCAAACGACCAAAAAGCTCAAAAGTACAAAAGACAATCAAAAAGGTTCCAATTATTGATAAGAAACGTCTCGAAATTACAAGAGTACAAGATTCAAAACGCAAAGTACAAAATATAAAATTGTACGCAAGGACGTTCGAAAATCCGGAACTGGGACCAGAGTCAACTCTTAACGCTCGACGCAACGGACTAAAAATTACAAGTTAACTATGTATATAAATAAAATATAATATATAATTAATTATATTAATTATATATATATTATATATATATATTAAAAACCGTCGGCAGAGAAAACTCCAAGGACTGAGCTGTAAAATTAACCTCCGCGACTCGCGGAGTTTGAAGGGGATTTTGCCGCGAGTCGCGGAGCCCCAAAAATCAACTCTGGCTATAAAGCCAACCGAATTCTGATCAAAAATCATCATCTTTTTTCTCCTCATTCATACGATATATATATATATATATAATTTATATTTTAATTTTAATTTTAATTATAATTCTAATAATAAGGGTATGTTAGCGAATGTTGTAAGGGTGTAAGTCGAAATTCTGTCCGTGTAACGCTACGCTATTTTTAATCATTGTAAGTTATGTTCAACCTTTTTATATTAATGTCTCGTAGCTAAGTTATTATTATGCTTATTTAAAACGAAGTAATCATGATGTTGGGCTAATTACTAAAATTGGGTAATTGGGCTTTGTACCATAATTGGGGTTTGGACAAAAGAACGACACTTGTGGAAATTAGACTATGGGCTATTAATGGGCTTTATATTTGTTTAACTAAATGAAAGTTTGTTAATGTTAATATAAAGATTTACAATTGGGCGTCCCTATAAATTACCATATACACTCGATCGGACACGATGGGCGGGGTATTTATATGTATGAATAATCGTTCATTTAACCGGACACGAGAATGGATTAATAGCCACTAGAATAATTAAAACAGGGGTGAAATTACATTCAAGGGTAATTGGTGTAATTGTTAACAAAGTAGTAAAACCTTGGTTTACACGCAGTCGATAACCTGGTGTATTCATTAAACAAAGTATTAAAACCTTGTTACAATTCGAATCCCCAATTAGTTGGAATATTTAACTTCGGGTATAATAATAATTTGACAAGGACACTTGCAATTTATATTTATGACTGATGGACTGTTATGGACAAAAATCAGACGGACATATTAAATAATCCAGGACAAAGGACAATTAACCCATGGGCATAAAACTAAAATCAACACGTCAAACATCATGATTACGGAAGTTTAAATAAGCATAATTTTTTTTTTTCATATTTAATTTCCTTCATTTTATATTTAATTGCACTTCTAATTATCGCACTTTTATTTATTTTATTTTATCGCACTTTTAATTATCGTACTTTTTAATTATCGCAAGTTTATTTTATCGCACTTTTATTATTCGCAATTTCATTATCGTTATTTACTTTACGCTTTAAATTACGTCTTTTATTTATTTTATATTTTACATTAGGTTTTAACTGCGACTAAAGTCTTAAAATCGACAAACCGGTCATTAAACGGTAAAAACCCCCCTTTATAATAATAATATTACTTATATATATATTTGTATTTTTATAAAAGTAAACTAATATAGCGTTGAGCTTTGTTTAAAGATTTCCCTGTGGAACGAACCGGACTTACTAAAAACTACACTACTGTACGATTAGGTACACTGCCTATAAGTGTTGTAGCAAGGTTTAAGTATATCCATTCTATAAATAAATAAATATCTTGTGTAAAATTGTATCGTATTTAATAGTTTTTCCTAGCAAAATATAAACTATTTTATATACACCTCGCATAACATCATATATACATTTTAACTGAGTCGTTAAGTCATCGTTAGTCGTTACATGTAAGTGTTGTTTTGAAACCTTTAGGTTAACGATCTTGTTAAATGTTGTTAACCCAATGTTTATAATATCAAATGAGATTTTAAATTATTATATTATCATGATATTATCATGTATGAATATCTCTTAATATGATATATATACATTAAATGTCTTTACAACGATAATCGTTACATATATGTCTCGTTTAAAAATCATTAAGTTAGTAGTCTTGTTTTTACATATGTAGTTCATTGTTAATATACTTAATGATATGTTTACTTATCATAGTATCATGTTAACTATATATATATCCATATATATGTCATCATATAGTTTTTACAAGTTTTAACGTTCGTGAATCACCGGTCAACTTGGGTGGTCAATTGTCTATATGAAACATATTTCAATTAATCAAGTCTTAACAAGTTTGATTGCTTAACATGTTGGAAACATTTAATCATGTAAATATCAATCTCAATTAATATATATAAACATGGAAAAGTTCGGGTCACTACATAGTAGTCCACAGTTAACAGTTCAATAATTCATATATAGTTTAATATATTATATTCGAATTAATTAATACGTGTCATGACCCATTATATACATGTCTCAGACTCGATCACAACTCAAAGTATATATATTATTTGAGAATCAACCTCGACCCTTTATATGCGAACTCGAACATTACAGCGTATAGAGTGACTTACGGTTATTCCAAATAATATATATAGATGACGTCGATATGATATGTCAAAACATTGTATATGTGTCCCGATAAAGTGCGTAAAATAAATAACAGAAATTAAATGACGATAAATAAAATTGCGAGAATTAAAATTGCGATAAATAAATTGCGATAAATAAATGTAATAAGGAATTAACAGTTAGCTAGGATTTTGTCAGCGTGGATTCTTAACAAAATTTCTCATAGTTAATTTGTTTGTTTCTAACAAATTTTATTTTGTCCAATGTTTTCTTCATTATGCCACTTGTTGGATTCTGGTAAGTCAAAATCCAAATATGAAATTGAATGAAAATGGTTATTTTGTGGTGAACGGATTTGTATATCTTGTGGATGTAAGTAGGATAGTAATTGACTGTTGAGTCAGATTCGAAGACTGTACAGTGTAACTTATTAATGTAGAATCTAAATATTTCTCGGGTATTACCTACCCGTTAAAATATTTTCACCATTAACAGTTTGTACAAGAGAAATTTTAATTACCTTCTTTATGAAAATATACTTACGTATATATTTTCTTCAGATGTAATCATGGATTTAATGAATTAATATGATATTAATCTCATTTACTTTTCGGTTTGAGCTAGAATACATAATCTCTAAAACATTAGAGATTACATAATTGCCATGAAGAACGAAGGTAATTGATGTAGAACGATACGTAGAATGATAATTATACTCGAGGTACAGAATGAGACGTTGAGGCATGGATTGTTGATGGTACTGGTGCTGTTACTGATGGTACTGTTGGTGCCGGTGATGTTGCTGAAGCTGGTAAATTTTTCATCATATTCTCCAAATTGATTACTCGAGCGCGAAGTTCGTTGACTTCTTCTATTATTCCGGGATGATTGGCGGTTTGAACAAGGGGATGAATAAGATCTAGAATCTAAAATAGTATATAATCATGACGGGATACTCTGGAAATGAGAGAAAAAATGGTGTCTCGAACAGGTTCGTCGGTAAATGCTTCAGGATCTTTGCCAAGAGGACAATGTGGTGGATGGAAAGGATTGCCTTCTTCTTGTCTCCAATGATTAAGGAGGCTACGAACCCATCAGATGAACTGGGGATGTCTGATTGGTTGATTCATTCTGGTGACACTGCTTTCAGAGTTTAGGTGAAACTCCATATCGGAATCCGAGGGACTTGAACTAGTGAGGAGTTCCATTTCGTACGATTGAATAAAGGATTTTTCAATATGAAATGATTTTCGGCTATCGAATGGTATTCTAATTACATAGAATATCCATATATATAGAACAAAAGATTTCGTAGATTACGGGGAATTTACGGAATATATCAGGCAAGTCTACAGTAACAGATGCGCTAAGATATGAGTTAGCAGATACGCTAAGATATGAATTTTGTCTATATATTATTCATGCAATCAATGCAGTAATATGTGTCTAGACTAAGAATGAAAAGCAAGTGATTCCCTAAGAATGATAAGCAGGTAATTTTCGACTAGATATGATAAGCAAAACTTTTTGACATGCAGACATGGTCGAAGTCCAGACTCACTAATGCATCCTAACGACTATCAGTTAGACATACTAATGCAGACCTGGTTCACTAAGACCACTGCTCTGATACCACATGTAAAGACCCGTCCTAATCCATAAGAACGAATACAATAACATATGATTACATTGCGAGTTATTTGACCCCTATATGATACATTTTACAAACATTGCGTTTGTTTTTAAAAGAAAAACTTTCTTTACATTGAAAGTTGACGGTAATGCATACCATTTCATAATACATCCAACTATAATTGACTTAATATTAATCTTGATGAACTCAACGACTCGAATGCAACGTCTTTTGAAAAATACCATGAATGACTCCAAGTAATGTCCTTAAAATGAGCTAATGTACAGCGGAAGATTTCTTTAATACCTGAGAATAAACATGCTTTAAAGTGTCAACCAAAAGGTTGGTGAGTTCATTAGTTTATCATAAACAATCATTTCCAATAATATAATAGACCACAAGATACTCATATTTCGAAAACAATCTGTGCAGGTCTGCTCACTGCTGTAAAATCATTCTTACGATATATAAACACCTGGTAATCGACCTTAACAAGATGCATATAGAATATCCCCTGCATACCGGCATTCCGCTCGGTCATGCAAAAGCATACAAACAGGCCACTCTTTTAAATATGATGGTTGTGTACACCTCACAAACAGATCATATCTTTTAAAGCTGGCAGTTGTATACCTATTTCGAAGTACTAAAGCAGTTCAAATTCTCTGACTGGGGCTTGTGAATGCCCATAGATCTATCTTTAGGATTCGCATCAATTAAGGGCTCGGTTCCCTAATTCTTAGATTACCAGACTATAAAGGGGTGATATCCGGTGTACTCGTAACTCAATCGTAGAATGTTTTTAAGTACTTGTGTCTATTTCGTCAAACATTTATAAAAACAGCGCATGTATTCTCAGTCCCAAAAATATATATTGTAAAAGCATTTAAAAAGGGAGTAATGAAACTCACTATATTGTATTTTGTAGTAAAAATACATATGACGGCATTGAACAAATGTAGGGTTGGCCTCGGATTCACGAACCTATATCAATTATATATATTAAAACATATAATCGTAATCGAACAAGTTTAATTACTATTAATAATTGTTACTTTAGTAACTTGTATGATTCATTAGTAACTAAATTAACTATATTTATTTTATATACTTTAAATAATTACTTAATATTTATTATAAGAATATCAATATAGATGTTATATGTATTAACTATAGTGTTATCTAACTAAAAATCATTTGATAAAATAGTATTGATAATAATAAATAAAAGTTATATTATTTTATAATAATATTAGTAAATATACTTAATAATGATAATAAGAATAACTTATAATAATAATAATAATAATATTGATAATAATAATAATAATAATAATAATAATAATAATAATAATAATAATAATTTTTCATTTAAATCCATAACTAAATTATAATCTTAATCGTTTTCATATTGTCATTATAATCATTATATTTATAATCATAACCTTAACAATATTTTTAACTAAATCATAATAGTTTATCATATTTGTATCCATACTTGAAACTATAGTTATAATTATGTTGCTTATTATTATTTAGCTCCTGATCAAAAATTGTAATCACATTAAATATTTAAAGTAAATATCAAACGTAATGGATTAAGGGTTATACCCTCGGTGTAAATCGAGCGAGAGGCGAGCATTGGTTGCATTTGGGCCCGATTCAATTTGGATAACACTTAATAAGTTTAAAGCATTGGGCCATAAGAGTATACTAACAGTCCAATTATTGGGCCTTTCATAGAGTTTAAGCCCAATAAACAGCCCGATGACCTCCTTATACAGTTATATCATTCGGTTCTTTAGTCTTCACAGATTGATTCACTTTCCCCAATTTATACGATCCTCAAATTCTTCTCCAAGATTTACTTCCATAAATCATGTCAACAAAACAACTGAATTCGTTTCCTAGCTTTCTGTGAAGGAAATCAAGGTCGGGAACAACAACAACTCCAATTTGTTACAGACAGAGGCAATGATGAAGATGAAATTGAAAGTCACAAATGGAGGACCAAAGCGTATCAGGTATAGATTACTTAACGAAGGTAACTGTAATTCATCTCCTAAATACTCGACAACCATTAATTATATCAGAAACATACAAAAATTTGTGAATCAAAATGTTGACCTTAATGAACACTAGTTTGACTTTGAGATTTGTAATCATTCAATGATTGTTAACTTGAATTGAAATATTACGAAGCATCAAGGGATGATTAGAAACCTAAAAATGTAATCAATTCGATATTAACAGCTCAATTAGCTCTGGAGACCAAAATGGTTTGTGTTGGTGATTTAAATCGACCAACAGTAGCAGTAACATATGAATGGGTGGCGTTTTAAGGTGGTTGTTTAATGGGTTTCAAGCAGAAAGATAAATAATTGGGGAGGGTTGTGTCCTGGTCGATGCAGCAACACACAGTAGTAGTTTGATAATAGTTAATAACATGTATTGATGATGATGTCTGATGATGGTTTTGTTTTTTTTGCAGGAAGTAATGAAAAACTCAAGTGGGTTTCGACTATAATTGAAAACAGATACTCTGTAGCAGTGGTTGCAGTTTATGTTGTTTGGTTCTTGTTTTGACTTGACAGAATAGCAGCAGATACAGGTGAAAACAGTTTGGATTGATAGATGGTTGGTGTATGGTTTTAGAGTGACGGTTTAGGTGGTTCTAAATGGGGTTTTCATGGGTGGTCGACTTATGATTCACACAGAAATGGTAGCAAGCTATTTAATGGTGCTGAAGTGGTGATTGGAGATGGTTGTTTGAGTTGAACCAATCAAATATGCAAAGATGATGATGGTGATCGAGTTGTGTAGTTAGATAAACAGAGAAAAGGGAAAGAAGAAAAAATAAAAATAAAAACGCAGATTACTTGAATGGAAAACAGAAAAAGATAACCTGCAGTAACAAGAAAGAATTACAAGGTATTGGTTGTTGTTTTGTTGGTCGATTGAAAACAGGAAACTAGAAGTGGTGTCTTTCGGTTTGTATATGTAGATATAAAAAGAATTGCAGCAACAATGAGGGTTTTGCAGTGGTGATGGGTTACGATATAGTGTGGTGTTGGCGATTTATATTGAGGTGATGGAAATGATTGTAGTTGACGATTAAAGATGAAAGGTGATGGTGGTTAATGGTGTTCTTGAAGTTGTTATAGGATGAGAGGAATAGATTAGTGTATATGTGATATCCTAAGTGTATTTGTATGTTAATATGCTAAGCATGGATATATATATATATATATATATATATATATATATATATATATATATATATATATATATATATATATATATATATATATATATATATATATATAAATATATACATATATATATTAAGCTATTAAGCTTGTGAATAAACAGAAAATAAGCACGGTAGCAAACAAGACATCAATTATCAATAGTTGTCAAAAGCTAATACAGTAAATCATATAATATAATTCATATAATAGAAGATGGGAATATAAATAAAATAGTAAAGCCATCGGTTCCTATTCAATCGACATAAAATTTAAGGTATTATCTCGTGCTCCGTTGTTAAACAGTGGCGAATAAAAGTCTTCGGAAAAAATCCCAATTTTTGACAGTAATTATCTTTATTTATATATATATAGATATGTTTTAAATAATAATTATTATTATTATATATTGTTTTATTTTACATAGTTAATTTTAATATAATATATTTCAAATTATTATTTATATATATTTAAATATATCTATTTACAAGTAATTGTTCGTGAATCGTCGGGAATGGTCGAAAGTCAATTCATATATGAAACAGTTCAAAAAATTTTCGAGACTCAACATTACAGACTTTGCTTATCGTGTCGGAACATATAAAGATTAAGTTTAAATTTGATAGGAAATTTCTGGGTCGTCACACACTGTGCCCTCCATGCATATTTTCATATATGCATCACTATGTTTCGTGCTTGCTTTGAATAAAATATGTGCTTGTTATGTTTTAATATATGTTTTTCCAACGTGCACAATTTAAGGGGGAGTTTTGTTCTAAGGGCGTGCTTAGTTCTAGGGGGAGCTAACCTTTTTTCTTCGATAAAAGGGGGAGAAAGATGGATGCAAGTGATTGTTAACACTTGCATATTTATAGTAAAATGTCCCTCATCACTTGTATGTTTGTCATCATCAAAAAGGGGGAGAATGTTGGTTGAATGTGGGTTAATACACTAAACAATAAACTTAAGTATAATTAACCAAAGTGTAATTAACCAAAGAATATGTTTTGATGATGACACACACATACGCATAAGTGATGACTGACATCTTAACATAAAACACGCAAGGTCACTAATCCATACTTTATCTTGTAAACGACCAAGTTAAACATAGGTTAAAGAATAAAATTAAAAGTTTAGGTAAACACACGGTCGAGGTACGATCGACCGTATAGACAACCGTGAAACCCCAAAGTGAATTGCAACGCAGTTTTGTGAAAACAAGTTGCACGGTCGCCACCACGGTCAACCGCAGTGCGACCGTAGTTTCTTCTGTCACCGTTTTTGACCAAATAAAGTTTGACTAGTTCCTGACATCTATAATTCATGAAACCTTTCTCAACATGCTTAGAATAGATGCCTTCTCCATACTCAATTGAGTTTTGGTCATAAAAACACTAATTGTGATTAATTACGCCTAATGACATCTTAGTGACAAATTAACCAAAATTAGACATAACACATAAGTGTTAATCAACAACTTGTGATCTTAATTCTTATCTAGATATCCTTAGTATGATCATCAAGTACCAACACACTTAAGCCAATATCAATAGAACAATAATTGCTATTAGAAATGACTTAGTGATTAATTAAGGCTAAATGAAGAACAATGCTCTCAAGGTTAAACTAGAAATGAATTGTAATCCTAAAACACACTTAGATACATTTAGGATGGTCACCAAGTCCCAACTAGAGATTGCTCTTCCCTTGTGCATGTGTTGGACATTAATGTGTGCTTACACATTAATCATGTAATGTGTTATATTGCACATTAAACTTATTAAGTGCTTGAATTATAAGTTGTGCAAGTATCTATATGATTGATCCTAGAATAACTATCTCTTTCTATGTGAGTATTACTTGCTACTTGCTAAGAATGCTTAATACTCATAAACTTGTCAACTTGATTAATATGTTTGCCATGTGCTCATTAGTTAGGATTCAAGTAACTAACCTACTCCAATAGATTAAGTGTAAAATGGTTCACAATGAAACTATAGTCAATTGTCTATTTGGTCTAGTCTAAGTAACTAAGTGTGATTGCTTGTCCAAGAATAACTTAACCTTAATGTCTCTACATACTTCATGATTATCTTATAGAGACATTATTCAATTAATCCCTAACTAAACTCAAATGAAACATGACTTGTGATTAATTGGAACTAGGAAGTTAATGATATAGTGACTAGCCTTTAGAATTGAAAAAAGAGCATTAATGTGACTAACGAAGTCTTGACCAAACTGAAATTTCCCTAAATATCAATCAAGACACTTCTCCAAGAATATTGGGTTTGCCACTTTTGGAATGATTAGTCACTTTCATGCAATAAGACCAAATCTCACACACTTAATGCATATAGTACTTGTATAGGATGTTTGGTTTCTTTTGCAGGTGCTAGAAGGAGTAAAGGTGCCAAAATGTGGTGTTCAAATTTGAGTCAAACGGCTATACAACGAATAGCAATTTTAGAATGGAGCACGCACGGTCACACTACGGTCGACCGTGCAGGCAACTGTGTGTCAACGGCTATTTTTTGAATCCCACTATAAAAGGCAAACATTTAAGAGCATTTGAAGCTGACCCTCTTGCACATTTCAAAGGCTTATCTCCAGTGATCACAAGTGCATCAACTACTACTCAAATGTGATCAAGCAAGAGAAGATTCTATGATCTTATAGATATAGAATTGAGTTGTTGTAAACTTAATAATCAAAATCATTTATCTTGTGAGTTTACTTAATGTAATGTGTGTCCTTGTATTTTGTTAGGATCATCATTGTAGAGTGTATAAGTCTTGTAACTTTAATTAGTGGAAGCATAGGCTAGCTTAGTGATCTACTTCCTTAAAGGGACTTAGGAAGTTGATTAATCTTATTTGGAGATTAATACTTGTCCAAGGTGAAGACAAGTTGATCTAGGTTGGAGTTGATCTTTCAAAGGGATAGAAAGATTAGGTTTGTTGTCTACTAAAGAAGATTGAAGACTTGTAAATCGGATCTCCACCGGGTTTGGAGAAAAGTGCTTAGTGAAGCAACAAATCCCGATTAGTGTAATCGGGGAGTGGATTAAGGTGGATTAGTTAACATCCACCCGAACCACTATAAATCCTTGTGTCTATGTTCTTTACATTACGTCATTTATCATTTTGAACATATACACTACACACATCAAGTTTGAGTTGAGTTGGTTGATCAAAGTAAAATCGAATTTGGTGATCAATCAAAAAATTGTTAAAAACATGTTAAGTAACTATTCATCCCCCCTCTAGTTACTTACAGAAGTGTTTTTGAGTTGTGTTTGAGTTTTTGTTGAAAGTAATATGTGTGTTTGATAATATAGTGTATATTTATTTTATGTATATATGTATATATATAGATAGAAAGCTGAAAATCAAAGTCAAAATAATCAAACCGTTGCATCAGTGTGTGGCTGGGGTGAGTCCACGTCCGTAACAGCAAACAAACACGCGGCTCATTGTTGTGTGCTATCTTCTAGCACGCTACGACCATCGACCACTAACATGCCACGCTAACCCGTGTTGGGTGGCGTGTTGGTCCAAAAAATCATGCAACACGCCTCCGTTGGAGACGGTCTAAGGGCATAAGAGAACTTTAGCTTCTTATTTTTTTCTATTTATGAAAGTGGACTATTAATAAGAGAAATTCAAAATGGAATACCGGATTATTAATATGAGATGGAGGAAATATTTTGACATAAGTATTAATATTAATAAGTTATTAATTAATTATTATTATTATTATTATTATTAATTATTAATGGGAGGTGATCCTCATCTACAATTTTGTCTCATAAATTCACAATTATACCCCTAGGTAGTTGAAGTTATATTATTATTCTATGTATAATTAAGGGTATAATAGTAAATTAGGTATAGATGGATCAATAAGTGGTGTGTGAGGATCACCTCCAATTATTAATGTGTAGATTAACATTTATCTTTTTGACATTTCATTTTATATTATTATTTAATTTATTAATTTAAAATTTTAAATAATTATACATTACTCTATACATTAATAGAGCACATTTTAAACAATGTTCACCACACTTTTATATTCTAAAAAGGTATTTTTCTAATTTTCTCCACCCCTTTCTTTCCACTCCAGATGCTTTTCCACCTACTTCCATCCACCTCCAACGCCTCTCTCTCTAATGCTTCTCCACCTTCTTCTTCACATCTCTATCAAAATTCACACATTGCAAACCCTCGTCACTCCAACCGACACCACTGTCACCGCCACACGGTAGTCGACGCCGCTGCTTCTGCCAAGGCGATTTGTTACAGTTAGATTTGTTGTAGAGTTAAATTTGATAATTGGTTTTAGTTGAAAGTATTATGATCAATTTTATATTATGTGATAGTGGAGGGGGTGTTAATTAGAAAATATGGAGAACACTTGTTTGAGTAATGGATCTTTTATTAATTGAAATCTGTATGTTGTGGGTGTACATCTCATTTGGAACCTCAAATGCCTATTTATAGGCAAATATGTTGGTTGCTATAGTTCTAGCAACTTCTTGATTTTTCTTACTAGCTATCTTAGATATTTTAACTTGCTTAACTATCTACTAACTTCTAGTATATACTCCTAAAATATCTACTAACAAATATCTAATAATACTTAACTAGTTCTAGAGTTATCTAGAAATACATTAACTTTTAACACTCCTCCTTAATGTATTTCGATGTTACTCCGAGCATGTTGCGTAAGAACTCGAACTTTGGTCTTGGTAGTGCTTTGGTGAATATGTCTGCAATCTGCTCTTCGGTCTTGCAGTATTTTAATTCAATATCTTTCTTGGCGGAGACTTCTCGCAAAAAGTGATATTTGACATCAATGTGTTTTGTTCTACCATGGAACACTGGATTCTTTGCCATCGTGATTGCAAACTTGTTATCGCAGAATATTTGTGTAGCGTCGTCTTGTTTTTTGCCCATGTCTTCTAGAATTCTCTTTAGCCATATAGCTTGATTATATGAGTTTACAGCTGCGACGTACTCGGCTTCGGCTGACGATTGTGCCACCGTTTCTTGTTTCTTTGATGCCCATGAGAATACACCAGATCCAAGTGTGAATGCGTATCCTGAAGTACTTCTCATGTCATCCACTGATCCAGTCCAATCACTATCTGTGTATCCGTGAAGTTTCGAGTCTGTAGTCGGCTTGTACCATATTACATAGTCCATGGTACCTTGCAAGTATCTTAGTATTCTTTTAGAAGCTCCGTAATGTATTTGAGTAGGGTTTTGCATGTACCTGGATAGCAGACTCGTTGCGTACATGATATCTGGTCTTGTAGCTGTTAGGTATAGTAGACTTCCAATGAGACTTCTGAATAGAGTCAAGCGTCTGCTTTCTCAGATCCATCTTCTTGTCTCATCTTCTCATTGGAAACTAGAGGTGTTGCGACGGTTTTACAACCATATAGTTTAAATTTTTTCAGGAGATTTTTCGTGTATTTCTTTTGGCATATGAAGATGCCTTCAATTTCTTGACTGATTTCGATGCCAAGAAAATATCGCAGCAATCCAAGGTCGCTCATCTCAAATGTTTTCATCATGTCTTCTTTAAACTCTTGTATCATTCTCTCATTGTTTCCAGTATATATTAGACCATCGACATACAAGGAAATAATGAGAGTGTCAGAGTTACCTTGGGTTTTGATGTAGAGTGTAGGCTCACTTTGACTCCTCCTGAAACCTGAACTTGTGAAGTAGCTGTCAATGCGGTTATACCAAGCACGTGGCGCTTGTTTAAGTCCATATAAGGCTTTCTTGAGCTTTAGGACTTTTTCTTCTTTTCCTTTTTGAATGAACCCTTATGGTTGCTCGAAGTATATTTCTTCTTCTAGAAACCCATTTAGAAAGGCTGATTTCACATCTAGTTGGTGAATCTTCCACCTTCGTTGAGCTGCTAACGCCACAAGTGCTCTTATAGTATCCAGTCGTGCTACAGGTGTGAAAGTTTTGGTGTAGTCAACTCCAGGTTGTTGCAAATAGCCTTTAGCTACTAGTCTTGCTTTGTGTTTTTGTATAGAACCATCAGGGTTGAGTTTTGTTTTGTAAACCCACTTAACTCCAATGATTTCTTTATTTTCTGGAGGATCAACTAACTCCCATGTGTTGTTTTTCTCGATCATTTTGATTTCTTCGTTCATAGCGGCCACCCACTTTTCATCTTTGGCTGCAACTTCATAGCTTTCAGGTTCTATAGTTGTGAAGTTGCAAGTCTCGTATACCTCTGCTAACTTTTTAACTCTTCCCGGTGTTGACTCCGGACTTGAATCTTTTTGCGCTGAAGGTAATGTTGCCGAAGGAGAACTTGCCATAGCAGGACTCGTTTCTCCTGTGCTTTTGTGACCAGAATGCTCTGTTTGTAATGGTTGTTGAGCTGGAGTTTCAATAGATATCCGCGGCAGATATGTTTGCTTTTCAACTTTGTCTTTCTCCAGTTCCAAGAAGCGTCTTCGTCAAACTCCACATCTCTGCTGATCACGATCTTATTTGTCTTCAAGTTATAGACTCGGTAGCTTTTTGACTGTGTGCTATAGCCCAATAATATTCTCTTCTCTGATTTTTCTTGGAGCTTGTGACGTTTCTCCTTAGGAACATGGATGTAGCAGATAGATCCAAATACTCGTAGATGTTTCGCCGACGGTTTCCTTCCACTCCATGCCTCAATAAGAGTCTTGTTTTCGATGGCTTTCGTGGGACATCGATTTAGTATATATACAGCTGTGTATACAGCTTCAGCCCAGAAACTGTTTGGAAGGCCTTTTTCATGTATCATTGTTTTGGCCATTTCCATTACAGTTCTATTTTTGCATTCAGAGACACCATTTTGTTCTGGAGCGTAACCAACTGTGAGTTGGCGTTTAACACCTTCATCTTTGCAAAATTTATTAAATTGAGTAGAGGTGTATTCTTTTCCTCTATCACTCCTTAGTGTTTTAATATAATGGCCACTACTCTTTTCTACGAAGTTCTTGAATTTCTTGAATATCGTAAATACTTCTGATTTTTCACGCATGAAATAAACCCACGTCATTCTAGAATAATCATCGATGAAGAGAATAAAGTACCGGTTTTGGTTAAAAGACGGGGTCCTCATTAGTCCACAAATGTCAGTGTGCACCAACTCCAGTATACCTTTCGCTCTCCAGGCTTTGTCACGAGGGAAAGGTTTTCGATGTTGCTTGCCCATCATACAACTTTCATACGTGTCGGTGATCTCTTCTATGTTCAGCAAGTCTCTTATCATATTCTTCTGTTGGAGGATTTTTAGTGCGTGAAAGTTAAACTGGCCAAATATTCGATGCCATAGCCATGATTCTTCAACTTGAACTTTCATGGCTGTGTCTCTGATATATTGCCAAAGAAGCGGAAAATTACGTTTCTCCATTGGCACCTCGGCTATTAATTTATAGTTGTTTTTCTTGTCACGAATGACACATGTTTTATCTTCGAAGAGTAACGAGTAGCCGTGCTCCATCATTTGTCCAACACTTAGCAAGTTACTCTTTAAACTTGGTACTAAAAGAACGTCATTAACAGATCGAGTGACGTTATTAGTTTGAACAGTTATCGTACCTTTTCCTTTAGTGTCAACAAGCGCTCCATTCCCTAGTTTGACGAGGGACTTTACGAACGTGTTGATACTATCAAATAACTTTTCATCTCCTGTCATGTGGTTGCTGCACCCACTGTCGATCAACCAAGTATCATCCCTCTGTTTATTTGCAATATGGCAGGCATAGAATAGCTGATTTTTGTTCTCCGGTATATCTTCACTTTCTTCAGTGAAGTTAGCTCGATGATTTTGTTTTAAACGACAATCTTTTTCTAGATGCCCAAATCTTTTGCAGTTATTGCATTGTGGCTTCCCTTTGTGGAAACAATCTTTCTCCAAGTGGTTTGTCCTTTTGCAAATACCACATGGAGAGTAGCTTTTTCTTTTTTGATCGAACCCGGTTCTGGGATTTTCTCCTCCTCTCGAATTTTCTTCAAGATTTCTTTCCCCCCCATTGTTTGATTTTTGAGACCGTAATTTGAGTTTAGACTGAAAGGCACTTTCAAGTGAGTTTTCACTACGCCGACTCAGTCTAGCCTCATATGCTTCAAGAGAGCCAATTAATTCTGGTACCGACAGAGTCTCGATGTCTTTCGACTCTTCGATAGCAGTAATGACATGATCGTATTTTTCAGTCATACTGATAAGTATCTTTTCTACGATCCTTTTGTCAGTTATATTATCTCCATAGGCTCTCATTTGATTTACTATTTCTTTTATTCTAGAATAGAAGTCTTTAATGGTCTCGGTCTCTTTCATATTTAAATTTTCAAAATCTCTTCTTAGAGTTAGTAATTTGACGGATCTCACCTTGACATTTCCTTGAAATTCTTCTTGAAGGATCTTCCACGCCTCTTTGGCTGTCGTAGCTCCCATGATTCGTGGAAAGATAGACGGTGTCAAGGCTTGTTGAATGTAGCCTAGAGCGGCAGCATTTCTGACTACATTTTTGTTGTATTTTTCTTGTTCTTCCGCGGACAGAGTTCCGACGTCTTTCGGAGTTGTATACCCGACTTCGACAATATCCCACAAGCTTTGTGCTTGGAAATATGTCTTCATTCGGATACTCCAAAAATCGTAGTTGTCGCCATCAAAGATAGGGACGGGAATATTGTATGCACCAACGGTAGTCATGGTGTACTCGAACAACGCCCAACACGGCTCTTGATACCACTTGTTAGATTTATTGTAGAGTTAAATTTGATAATTGGTTTTAGTTGAAAGTATTATGATCAATTTTATATTATGTGATAGTGGAGGGGGTGTTAATTAGAAAATATGGAGAATACTTGTTTGAGTAATGGATCTTTTATTAATTGAAATCTGTATGTTGTGGGTGTACATCTCATTTGGAACCTCAAATGCCTATTTATAGGCAAATATGTCGATTGCTATAGTTCTAGCAACTTCTTGATTTTTCTTACTAGCTATCTTAGATATTTTAACTTGCTTAACTATCTACTAACTTCTAGTATATACTCCTAAAATATCTACTAACAAATATCTAATAATACTTAACTAGTTCAAGAGTTATCTAGAAATACATTAACTTTTAACAGTTACCCAGATTATTCAAAACGCGTAAATGTTACATGTGTCTACGAAAATTTATAGGGTTTTTGCTTCTCGATTTACTTTTTGAGGTGGCGTCGACGTACTTAACGGTACCCTTTTTTCGCTTTTTTAATTTCTATTGTTTGATTTTGTGAATACCTATTGTTGCTATTGTTTAGTTGTCTTTCATTGATAGTTGCTTTTTCTATATACTGGAATTTTACGAACTAAAAGGGTTATCTATTAACAAATACTAATTTCACTCAAATATATAAAACAAACAATTCACAATAATATAACACAATATTACACTAGTTCACAATCCTATGTAACCTGGAATTGTGTGCACGGAAATTATAAGAAAAATGTTTGGTTCGCGCTCGTGGAGTAAACACTTCTTCGCGTTTTGGAGTTGAGATATAATCACGTTAAATTCTCGTGTCGTTTATCTATATCGTTCTATGCTTTATTATTCGTTTATCATTCGTGGATTAAGTGATTAGATTAAATCACTTGTCTTGGTTGGGTCCTATATTCCTAACATTCAGACTATGAAAAAAAGAGTTTAAAAAGCTCGTTTAGTTGTTTCACATCATTTTCGACACATAATAAGATATGATTTTCCTACCTTTTCTAATTGGGGAGTGGGTTGGTTCTTGGATTGCTTCGAAGGATTACAAGAAGACGACTCGTGTAATTGTGGCTTCAGTTCTTTGGATGATCTGGCGGTTCCGGAATTGTGTTGCCTTCAACGACACATCAATTCGAAAGAGTATTTTATTTGACTTTGTTAAATTGTATTTTTTTTCCTTGGCTCAAAAATAGGATTAACATAGCCTTTAATTGGAACATATGACTCCTAAAGCCTTTGTAATTTTTCTTCTAGCTTTTTTGCTAGAGGGCTTCGTTTATTAATAAAATTTTCGCGGTTCAAGAAAAATAGAACTTATCAAATTGTTGTTCTTTTTATTGCTCAAGTATATCATATCTTCCTTTTACATCTTTATGTTAGTTTCAGTCAGTATCATATTTGGGACATTGACATATACTTGATTGAGTACCATATTCACCGTCTATATCACTTTGGCAAATTTAGTCAGTTGTTGGTTCTTTGCATGCCCTTTAGCAGTTTTGGTCGGTGAATACAATTTTTCCGACTTAAAGAAGAAGAAAAAGCAAGTGATTTTGCAACATATCTATAAACAATTTAGTCATTGTGTAACAGACTGAAACCGGAGTTAGAAGTGGAAAAGATAAGGAAAAAGCTCAGTAGTCAGAATCTGAGCTGTTGCTGGTAATTGGTGAGTGAGTCTATCTCCTGATAGAGTATTAAGTAGCTGACACGCTACTTGTTCAGATTATTTATATTATGTTTATGTTCAGTATGATTACCATGCGTAGTTAGATATTACCATGCTAGTGAGGACGATTGCATGACTGTTTATCTGTGATCTGATGTGCGCACTGTTAGTTGAACACCAACCGAGGCGGCAAGGTTGGGAACCCACCGAGGCGGAAAGGTAGGGTTGATAAGAGGTCGATTGTGGTAGCCTGGTCGGGTCATGATGTTACTGATTATTCAGTATAGCATAGAAGGACGCATGTGTTGCGTCTGGACGGTTATGCAGTGGAATCAGTAAAACGGACTATCGGTAGACTGTAGCTTGATCAACTAAGTCGTGTGCTCGTACAAGACCCCGATCCTCATATTGTCAGTTGTTGTGTGCTAGTTCAGGACGTTAGCATAGATGTGACCCTTGCATGTTCAGTTGCTTATGCTTGGTCTGTTAGATAGTGCTCATTCACTTAGCTGTTGTGCTAATTCCCCCACATTTTCCACCCTTGCAGGTTTAGGTACTGCTAATTAGGACGGGTGTTGCGGACGGGTTGAAGACATGTTTGACTACAAGCTGAACTCTGATGTTTTCTATTTTGTAACGTTTTTAAGTAACACCGATGTTTTAGAATGTTATAATAACGTTAACTAAGATGATTTGATAACTATGGTTTGTAAATGTCATCTAAGGGTATTTATGTAAATTCAGTCTTCCGCTGTGTTTTTAAAAAAATCAGGGTGTTACAAATGTGGTATCAGAGCGTGGTTTAGCAGCAAGTACGTGCGCGTATTTGTTCCTAAACCCTGAGTTAAGTCAAACATGTCCGTGGGATGGGGGCTAAGTGAATGTAGGATGTTGTGCATGTTAGTGTTTAGGAAACTAACAGTTATCCACTAAGCTTTTATGCGAGAGTTTTGTAGCACAGATGGCAGATAACAGAGATGCGAGCACTACAAACCCGATCCACCCCGGAACGTTCAGTGCTCCAGATGTGGAGGATGAGGCAGAGGTTTATGATGCTAATTATGTACATGAGCTTGAAAGTAAGTTTAAGGAAGCTCAGGAAAAGATTGCTGAGCTTGAGCTAGCTAGACAGTCGGGTAATGAGGATACACCGTCAGATTTTGCCACTGCACAGTCACATGCCGTACCACAGATAAACCAGAACCAGTATCAATACCCATTACAGAACCAATTTTCTCAGCATATCATGCCACCACAGAACTACTACCAATATCAAAATCCCATGATGATGAACCAAGTTCAGCCACCATATACCAACAACCATTCCCACAACAGCAATTCCAACAACAATACCAGCCACCAAAACGATGTACCTTTAAACAGTTCAGGGATTGTGGACCTTCTCCTTTCTCGGGAAGTACTGACCCAGCCGTGACTCTCAATTGGTTACGGGGGGTTGAAAAGGCATTTGATGCCTGTCAGTGTGAGCCAGAGTTGAAAGTGACTTATGCCAGCAGATTGTTGAAAGATAGGGCTATGGTGTGGTGGGATTCTGTGATAGCTAGTGTCCCCCCAGAGCAAGTCAAAATGATTACTTGGGAACAGTTTTACGGTAAGGTATGTGAACAATACTGCAACGTATTTGACATGAACAGAATTAAGATGGAGTTCCTTGAAATACGGATGACACCGCAGATGTCAATTGATGAGGTGATTGAGAAATACATGGACAAGTTAAGGTTTGTGCAACAATGGGTGCCTGATGAACAATCAAGAATCCAGCATTTCGTGAACATGATCTTGCCAGAGTACCAGACCTTTGTGAGGTCAGCACCGACGTTGTCTCAAGCTTTTGTGATGGCAAAGATGGTTGAAAGTGATGTAAGGGCAGCTAAAGGAATGAACTGGGGAAACATTGCACCGCAGGGTAGTCAGGCTACCAGTCAATCGGGTTCAAAGTCTAAGAAATCGTTTGGGTTTAGACAAAAGGGTAAGGGTAATCAAGGTGGTTCAGGTTCTGGTTCTGGAAAGAAAGAATGGTGTAAAGGTTGTAAGTCTTCACATAGTGGTCAGTGTTCAGAGGCAACAAGAAGATGTTTGAGATGTGGAATGGTAGGTCATGAATCTCAGGGGTGTTCCTTCAGGGAAAATGTCTGTTAGAGTTGTCATCAGCCGGGTCACTGTTTAGCTAGTTGTCAGGAGTCAAAGGGGGTAAGTTCCGGGGCAGGGTCAGGGGCACGTTCAGAATCTGTCGGGGGTTCCACAGCCTCAAGTAGACAGAAGAGAAAGAACCCACCGACTGCAGAAGCAAGGGCCTTCCAGATGACAGTTGAGGCCGCAATGAATAATGATGATGTCATAATCGGTATGTTCTTGATCAACTCAATACCTGCTAGAGTATTGTTTGATTCGGGTGCAAATAGGACATTTATGTCTATAGATTTCTGTACTAAGTTAGGGTTACCTGCTACTGTGCTGCCTGAGCCTGTTAGAGTAGAGGTAGCTGATGGTAAGACGGTTCTAGTCACAACGTATGTGTCTGGAGCTAGTATAGAAATTGATGATAGACCGCTTGCTATATCCTGTTTAGTGTTGCCTATCGCTAGTTTTGATGTAGTGTTAGGGATGAACTGGATGAGCCTACATAAGGCCCACATTAAGTGTGATAAGAAGATTGTGACTTTCCGTTTGACCGATGGAACCCGTATTGTGGCCCGAGGGGAATGAAGTGGGTTCAGTTTTCCGTTGGTTTCTATAATGAAGGCAAAGAAGTCCCTTTCGAAGGGGTGTGAGTCTTTTATGGCTTATGTTATCGATGCTAAGATGGAGAAGAGATCAGTCACTGATATTCCAGTGGTTTTGGAATTTCCTGAGGTGTTTCCTGATGAATTACCGGGGTTGCCGCCGGTAAGAGAAGTAGAGTATAAGATTGAGTTGGTTCCTGGAACAACTCCAGTAGCTAAGGCTCCTTATAGGTTAGCACCTTCCGAAATTAGAGAGATGATGTCTCAGATACAGGAACTGTTAGACAGGGGGTTTATAAGACCAAGTTCCTCGTCGTGGGGTGCACCGGTGTTGTTTGTAAAGAAGAAAGATGGTTTGTTAAGAATGTGTATAGATTATCGAGAATTGAATAAGAGAACGGTTAAGAATAAGTATCCGTTGCCTAGAATCGATGATCCGTTCGATCAGCTTCAGGGTGCGTCGTACTTTTCAAAGATAGATCTAAGATCTGGGTATCATCAGGTTCAGGTTGCAGAATCAGATATACCGAAAACAGCATTCAGAACTAGATACGGGCATTATGAGTCCTTGGTTATGCCATTTGGGTTAACAAATGCCCCGGCAGTCTTCATGGATCTGATGAACAGGGTTTGTAAACCGTATTTAGATCAGTTTATTATTGTGTTTATCGATGATATATTAGTATATTCAAAGACAGAAGCTGAACATGCAACACATCTTCGGTTAGTGTTAGAGTTGTTAAAGAAAGAGCAGTTATACGCTAAGTTCTCGAAGTGTGAGTTTTGGCTTCGAGAAGTGCAGTTTCTGGGTCATGTTATCTGTGAAGCAGGTATTAAAGTGGATCCGTCAAAAATAGAAGCGGTAATGAGTTGGAATTCGCCAAAGAC